>NC_143018.1:79511940-80181294 GCF_055824585.1 Amblyomma mixtum
AGGCGCGAAACTCAATGGGTACAATCTCGCGCGACTCAGAGCCAGCAGCGCGGAAATGTGGTAACTCGAGATGAATATGGTTGTTCTTCGCACCCCAAAGTTAAAAAGCCCGGTACCAAGGTTATGAACCAACAAACCTTAGAAAACTTCACGGAATACATTCCATGCCCTAATAATGGCGAATCTTCATGACGGTGTCTACTTTGCGACCCAGAATTCGACCAGCAGCAGCTAAAAATATCCGTCGAGTTTGCATCGCTCGAAATGGCTTGCGGAGTAACAGCTGACGCACTAATTGTTTAGATGAAAGAATGCATATTTAAGGAACTTTCTACTTCTATTTCCGCATTGGAGTTCTCTAGAATATTCGGCGCAGAAATTGTCTTGAAGACTGGCTAGATGTCGACGTATGTAGACGAAACGTGTGCTGGTAGTAGCGGGCAGGTAGGAAAGCGTGCGGCATTCCGCTACTCCAAAAGAAAAAAAAAACAACCGAGCGATGTGTAAAAGAACAAAATTTGACAAGTTGCGACAGCGAAAAAGTTCCCCCTTTTCACTGCTGCAACCTGTACGTTGTCCTATTAGTATGCTCACACGCAGAATTTTAATTATTTGTGTGGCGCCAAACCAAGGCCAAGCAAAAAGAAGCAACGCTGCGGGAGGCATGCTAAGCCACACCTCGTTTTGCTATGTGAATTGCGCGGGAATAGCTGTTATATCTCCATAAAACAGAGCTAAGAACAACGGGCAATCGAACCAATAGACAGAAGCCGCCCTAAGTTCGACGAAACGATTCATTTAATGTAAGCCGGAATATATATTTGGGCTAAAATCATGGCTATAAAAAAAGGCATGAGGCGTGCAATGCGCGAAAGAACAGTTTTACTCGCACAGGGTCTCCCTAGAGCTGGGTCATCGGCGTTCTAGTCCTGCTCGGACGTTTACTGAAATACGGACACTACACAGCGGGCTAAAACTGCGTGACGAAGCAGCCAGTGTAGACGCTGGACACCGTCACAAGTGTTAGAAACTTTGCTGACTCTCTGTTACGTCCCGTACTGTTTGTCTGAACACACGCTCCCGCTCTCTCATGTTTTTTTATGTGGCGCCACCAAGTGAAAACTACGAAGGACACGACTGCGTAGTGCGTTTTTTTTTATTCTTTTTTTTGTATTATAGTGCGGGGCGCCTTTTGGTGGCCAATGCAGGAGTGGGTGTGAGATGTGTAAAAATGTTTGGTCCATCCCAAACAACAAAAACAAGGAATGAGACCACATGAGCACACTGTCAAGCTTCTGCGCGACAAACGAGCTCGTAAAGTACATAAAAAGGCGTCGTATTTCAATGTAATGGTCGAAAGCCCCGCAAAGCCACACTTGAAGAATCAAACGAAGTAAAAAAAGAAAAACTTACCGGCTTGATCTTACTGCAGAGGACAATGATTCGGGTGATGGTAAGGTGACTACATTGCAAGGTAACTTTTTCCGGACGGCTATCGTTCAATGAATAAATGACAGCTTGTTTGAATGGGTTCTGCACTGAGGCATTAGTATTGTTTATGCCATATTTCTGCCTAGTCTGTCGCGTTCTAATGTACTGCATATTGCCACCAAGCATTGCCAGGTGGCGCATAGCTGAAGACGACAAGTAGGGCTCGCGCCGTGTGGAATCTGTCGCTTTTCCTCCCCAGCTTGCCTGGCATGGTCTGTCTTCGTGCCTGGTATTAAAGCCCCCTTCGTCAACAAGTACATTAAAGTCTGGTGGAGGTGTTGGGTACCCGTGAGCCCATGCAAGAGACCCCTCCAGGCAGCCGTCGCGCCAGCCCTGTACCGCTTGACACCCCGGTACATCGCTTCAGTCGGAGGATCCAGAATTAAAGCTCCATTTCCTTTCCTCAAAAAGCGTTGCCTTCAAAGGGTAAGGCATCGCGCCGAACGGATGGTGGCGTTCCGTGGACTCCCTGGCAGTGCTACAACACGCTGTCGCGTTCCACTCCTAAAGGCGAAGCTTAAGCGACATCAATTGACAACTTGCAGAAATGTGAGCGCCGTCTACAGTACAGCGCCGAAAGCTGCAGTTCTTTGGGTGCGAGACTATTTGTGTGGAAAAGATGGCACCTCGCTAGCTTGGCGGAGCTTGGTTGGTGCCCTTTCTTCGCGTTTGAAAACTTCAAGGTTTGACCATTGTGCCTCTGCCAAACGTATTTTTCGAGCCCTGCGCGACTGTGAACCCTGTGCGTGCAAAATGATTGAAGAAGACGGTATACCATTTGCATTTTCGTCAACCGGGTGGACGACTGACGCGTCGCAGTGTAAAATAACAAGCGACAGCGTGTGGATCTATTTGAACTCGCTTGCGCCGACCTTGCGTCAGGCGCATCGTGGCTGGGCCCTCAAAGAGAAAGGGTACGTAAAGAACGTTATGCTAAACGTTCTCACCGCCGACGCGGAACTCGGTCTTGTGCGTGCGGCGTGCGCGCCATCCATGAAAACGGGCGTCTACACTGTGTCGGCGTGGTACTTCCGTGCTACAGGTGCCATCGCTGGAGCTCACTGCGAATGTGTTGCAGGGTAAGAGACTTTTTACTTGTTAGCAGTTCTCGCGGGTGCGATGTCAACACGCTGAACCGCTCACGCTTAGCCGAAAACTATGCCATATGCGAAACTCCGAAAGTCAGCTTCCCTGCGTAACTTTAGCATGGTCGCTTGGCCTGACGAAGCGACAAACTGTGTGTAGCGTTGCTTCTGTCTGAATATTCACGCCCTCTCCCTACACATTTTCCGAGCACTGCTGATTGCAGCTGCGCTTCTAGTGCCGCAGGTGTCTCACTAACAGTTACTTGGGTCCTGAAATGCTTGAGAGAAAATCGGCTTTGCTACAAAATCGCCAAATGAGGCGCCACGCCTACGAGCGCGGGGCTGCGTGCCTTTCCCGGCCGTGCTGTTTCGGCTTCGAGCGTGCGCGCGCCCAAAGTTTCTTTCGCTGCAGCGCCGGCAACAATCGCATTTTATAAAATCTAGAAACTGACATGAGCTACAAACCTCGAAATAAGTAAGGCACCCAGCTGTAGCTGGTAAACTTTTTAACTATTAGATATTAACCAACCTGCTAATTAGCACATCCTAGCTATTTTCTAATGCACATAACCACTGACAGTACAGTAGATCTCCTAAATTACATAGAAGATGGCGATACAGAAGGGCACAAACTCAAAGTATGAAAAATACCTGCATTATCTCTTTCAGGCTGAGCGAGACATGCCAGCATGTTGCGGGCCTCTTGTTCACTGTTGCTGACAAGAACCCTGTACCAGATGAGAACAAGCCATCCTGCACAGACTTGCCGTGCAAGTGGATAGTTCCTGCAGAAGGTTTGCATCATTGTGCAAGAAGCTAAGCACTGTCCATTTTCTTGAGTTTGAAGGTGTGGAGTTTACTAGTTGAAATGGATAAAATGTCAGGGCAGGCATAAATGCTCAGCTTGCTACTGCTGCCTGCATAATACCGAGCCATTTTGTGGAAAGTAGGCGGATACAAGAACTGGGTGTGCATAAAAGTGTGTAAAATAACACTGAAATGCTCAATTTGTTTCCATTTCAGCAAAGAAACCTGCAGTAAGAGTGCCTCTCCAGAAAATTTCGTTCCAGAGGAATGTTATCAATAAGCCGGCCTCCGTGAAGCGGCAGCATGGCTACGATCCCTGTCAAAAAGTGCAATGTGGTCAAGACATTGCTAAACTGAAAGCAAGCCTTGCTGCTGCATGCCCAACACTGCACGCATTACGTTATATGTGCTCCAGTGAAAGCGAGCAGGCAGTGAAAAAAGAAGCAGCAAATGCCTTGCCGCAGCTGAGCGATGAGGAAGACTTGTGGAACCAACGTGCCACAGAATTTGTTGCAGCTCATTTCAAGTCTTTGCTGGCACCATCATTTGCTGAAAGGAAGCACATATGCATGCACACACTGGGGCAAGCCAGCAATAAGCAGTGGTTTGTAGAAAGGACCGGCCGCTTAACAGCCTCAGTATTTAAGAGGATATGTCGCTGCATAAAAGTGGATGGCTTATTGAAGAGTCTACTGTATCCAAGTGATAAAGCAGTGTCAGAAGCAATGGCATATGGTCGGCTACATGAAGTCTCGTCTGTAGAGTCATATGTGGCGCTGATGCAAGCCCAAGGATTCAGTATAGAAGTTGAAGAGACTGGCTTGCACATTCACGAGGAATACGGGTTCCTAGCAGCATCGCCAGACAGAATCGTCAGAGTTGATGGGCAAGAGGGCTTGCCTGAAGTGAAGTGCCCGTACTCCAAGAAGGGGATGCCGGCTGAAACAGCATGCAATGATCCGACGTTTTGCTGCAAGATTGTGAATGGGGACGTTGTTTTGAAACGAGATAACTCCTATTATTTTCAAGTGCAAGGGCAGATGGCTGTCACCGGACACAAGTGGTGCGATTTCGTCATTTGGACTGAGAACGAACAGCTTGACATGCCAGCACACATTCATTGGGAGCGCATTGATTTTGACGAGTCCTTTTGGAAGCAGGATATGCTACCTGCCCTGCTGCACTTTGCACACCATGCACTCATCCCCGAGATGCTGACAAAGCGAGTTAAAAGACTTGGGAAACTGTACACATGCGGGCAGTATGTCTCCTATAAGAAACTACAGCAGGGTTTTTATGTCGGCCAACTTGCAGATGAGGGCCTAACAATGAAAATCAGAAAGCTGAAGTGAGCTGATGAGAAGGCAGACCATACAATACTTGCAAGCCCGTAAGCCACTGTGAACCATCGCGAGAAAAAAATGTTACTTTCACTGAAAATGTAAAGTCTTGGTCAAAAGTATTAAGGCCACAGAGAAATGAATGTTCGGTTTAGGTTTGGTTTATGGGGTTTAACGTCCCAAAGCAACTCAGGCTATGAGAAACGCCGTAGTGAAGGGCTCTGGAAATTTTGACCACCTGGGGTTCCTTCACGTACACTGACATCGCACAGTACACGGGCCTCTAGAATTTCTCCTCCAAAGAAATTCTAACCGCCGCGGCCAGAATCGAAACCGCGTCTTTTGGGTCAGCAGCCAAGCACCATAACCACTCAGCCACCGCGGCGGCAAATGAATGTTCCTAGAATGCCCCATGTAGCAGATTGTTAGGCCAAGCAGGAAGCTTCTCTACCGCAAGAAGGAACACTCGAACATCACATTGAACTTCAAAAGGCCTCATCCGTCGGCCGCTAACCTCATCGAAATTTCCGTCGACGGCGTTTCTGTCATGGCGCTTGTCGACTCTAGTGCTGCGGTTTCTGTCATGGACGCAAAGCTGTGTAGTTGTTTAAGAAAAGTAAGGACGCCAATTGCTAGACTCTCAATGTGCACTGCCAGCGCTCAGAACATCCAGCTGTCTGCAGCATGTACCGCTCGAGTTGTCATCCAGGGGACCATCTATGCTGTCGAATTCGTCGTACTGCCCTGCTGTTCTCATGCTGTTATCCTGGGCTGGGATTTCCTATCGCGCCATGCTGCTATCATCGATTGTGCTCGAGCTGAAGTCGAGTTCTCTCACCTGCCCCCAGCTGTCTTGGATGCTGCCCCTTCTGGTGCCTGTGTTAAGGCCCTCGTTGCCGAAGATATTGACCTGCCCCCCTGCTCTTCAGTTCTCGTACCCCTCTCTTGCGGCTTTCTTCGCGACGACACTGTCCTCCTCACACCGTCCCCTATCTTTCTGCACCGCAAGTGTCTTCCTCTGCCATACGCCGTACTGACTGTATCCGCTGGCCTCTTCGTACCGTTCGTGTCTAACCCATTCTCGTTCCCCAACGCCTTGCGCCTAGGTGAATGTCTCGGCAGGGTACAACCATTCGCGTCTCTGCTCATCTGCGAAGAGACGGACGACTCGCCGCACCTCTCCATATCCGCACTCAGCCCACCTACTGCTGCGCCCGATCCCTCCTCAACCGAAGCATTCCTTCGCTCCATCGACGACAACCTTCCAGCGCCGCAAAGGGCACAGCTTCTTACTTTACTTCATCAGTTTCGCTCGTTATTTGACTCACATCAAAGTTCCTTGGGTCAAACTTCCACTGTCACCCATGCCATCGACACAGGTGACCACGCACCGCTGCGACAACGTCCCTATCGTGTGTCTATCGCCGAGCGCCAAGTCATTGAAGACCAAGTCGACAAGATGCTCCAGAGCGGCGTCATTCAGCCCTCAAGCAGCCCATGGGCGTCGTCTGTGGTGCTCGTCAAAAAGAAGGATGGCTCCATACGCTTCTGTGTAGATTACCGCCGCCTTAATAAGATTACGGGCAAAGATGTCTATCCCCTTCCGCGCATAGACGACACTCTGGACTGTTTGCAAGGGGCTGAACTCTTTTCCTCCCTCGATTTGCGTTACGCCAAATCGCCCGCTCACTCACGACTGACACCCAGTATCGCCAGCGCTCACGCCTCGACCAAGGCCAAACCTCACCGAACTACTCTTCTGGCGCACTTGTTTTGGCTCTGGATCCCTTCAAGAACTCCCGGTCTCTCCTCAAAATGTTTAGCCAAGTACCATAGTCCCTACCGTGTACTGGAGCGCACCTCTCCGGTTAATTATGTCGTGGAACCCCTCACGCCGTCTCCTGATCTCCGCCGCCGAGGACGGGAGACCGTTCATGTGCAGCGCCTCAAGCCCTACTAGGACCCCGCCGTCTTGCCATCACCCTAAGTTGCCAGGATGGCTCCTCTTGTCCCCGGGGTGATTGTAAGGCTAAAGAAGAAGATGCGTCTGATGATTTGCAAAGACGAAGAAGAGGTGGCAGTGCTCGAGAGTTTTTGCCAGTGCTACGCTTGTGTGTCCTTCGCCGACCTGGTCCTGGACTGCTGCCGTCGCCCCAGTACTTGGTAATAACCCCCCCCCCCCCGTTACAGCAAGAATAAATACCATGTTTAAATCTGGTTTTGCCAGCAATAAATGTGTTTTGCTCGGGCACCAACTTGGCAGAGACACAGTAGCTGTTTTAGTAAAAATATATTTGATGGAGCTGACATCTGAAGTTGTTCACAGTGATTACATGTTTGCTTCTAATGTGTGACCTTTGCTCCTTTACCTAGACACGCCAACTATAAAAAATCTGTTTTCTTAGGCGTTTTGGATGCCGCAGTGATGTTTGCTGCACTTATTGCACTCCGAGATAAGTCTTCCCCATGTGGACGGATTTAAAATGAAAAAACTTGCATTTCATTGTGCATTCATGATTTTTATTTTTTCAAACAAGTAAAACAATCATAATGTCAACACTTTTATAGCAGCACTGTCTGGTCATGACCACACAGAGCAGTTCCAGGTTACTGCATTGAAATATCATATTCAATGGTTATGATGTAGCTTCATCTTTTATTAACGGATTTCTGAAATTGCTCAAGAAACAGCACACTTGAAATACTTGTTCAGCAATGTCAATCATAGAGATTGGGAATGGCTGATCTAATATCCTGAAGCTTTTTACCCGTGCTATAGCCCGTTCAACATGTACCCTTGCAGAGGCAATGCGTCGCGTTTCATGAACCGCTGCTGCCGGCATCTGTTTCTCGTGGCGCTCACGAAAGGGGGGTCGATAGATGGTCACCCCTGCGGGTATGTAAGGAAAGGTGAAACCCTTGTCGACCATGATTGCATCGCCTTCCACCAACTGATCAAGCAACCCGGTGCTTTCGAGGATGGCCTTGTCAGATACAGACCCACCCCAAAGGCGCGATACAAATGCTAAATACCCATCAGGGGTGCACCCTACAAGCACCTTGTATGTATGTAGTGTTTGTAGGGTGAAAATGTTTGCCTTTGTGCATTTAGTGATGATGGTCGTTGAATTCTCACTTCTGTTGCATCGAGAATCAGGCGCGTGTCCTCAAATTCCTGAAAACACTTTGGCAGGTGCGGCTTGATTTGTTCTCGAGAAGGCAGCGTGGTGAGGTTTTGAAGCTCTCGTTTCAGTAAGTTCACCCACGTGGTGAAGGAGCGGCTGACCTGGCTTTCGCTCATGACAAAGTTGCGTGCCAGTTCTTTGCCACACATTCCTCTTCTCAGCCGAACCAAGGTCATAAAGAATTCGTTGGCCAATTCCCAATCTCTTGGGCGGCCACGAAGGTCACTTTTTCTCCTCTTGCCAGTACCCCAGTAAGACATTTCACTGGCGCGCGGTGTGAGGTATTCAAACAAGCCTTTGAAAACTTCGTAGTTGGGCAGTCCAGTGTAGTGCATGCAGTTGTTTGGATCATGTAGTGTCTTTAATGAGAGAAGCCTCGACTTGACCCTGTCCAGCTTGCATTCAAGTTTTAGGTTCCTCTTCTCAAGAACAAGCACTGTTTTTTGTAGTTTGCCTAGTTCACGCTCCATTCGTGTCACTTTGCCACAGCTGCATTCTTCACAGCTGCACCCCTGCATTGAGTGTGCCTTGGTATCTGCAAGTAATGCCAAAGGAAAACAGATCTGTTACCTTAACAGAGAGAGCATTAAAGCTAGAAGTTCCACGGCAGCTGCCCGATAGCTGTGTTGAACTTAGAACAGGAAAATTTGGATGGTGTTCACTTGTACAAGAATAAAGCTACATGTATGACTGCCATGTCAATTTTGCAACAGATAAAGAGCATCTTGTTGACATAAATTAAATAGAAACATTCTGCCTCACTAAGTTTAGTGCTTCAGAGTATGGTACATCGTCTCTTAAAAAATCTGCTCATATGTCCCCTGTAAATAATGCAATGGACTGTATGGAAAGCGTATTGTGCGAACAACAGCTTCTGTAAATGGTGATGTTAACAGATTCAACATATAAAGATGGCGAGAAAGGTATCAACGTTTGCATGCACACATGAGCTCACCATTTGCAGAAATCTCCAGCTGTTCAAGGTCTTGAGGAGGTACTACACCATCTGCAGCCATCTCAGTGTCGCCTGTAAATATGAAAAGATGTCTGCCATGACAACAGCTCTGTGCGGGAAGCAACCATGCTATGAGCTGATGATGTATGTGCATATGAGCTCACCATTTGCAGAAATTTCCAGCTGTTGTAGCTCTTCAGGAGGTACATCCTCTGAGATGTCCACAGCCATGTCAACGTCATCTGCAAGCATAAAGATAAACTGCCATGAAGACGGCACCTAATTTCAGGAGGTGCAGTGTAAAAAAGGACGCCAAGAGATGAGTCTTTTACAAGTCATTAAAAAATTGCATGCCAGGTCCTTGATGAACTGTATAATTAGTGCTGTACAAAAACTTGCTCTCAACTGCCAGGCACTGCTGCTAAGCCCCTGTTTGGCTTTGGCACGGCCCATCAAGTGTACTCTTGTTTACTTGGTAAATAAAGATATGATTATGGTTTTCTGAATAGAATAATATGTTTTGCAAGCATTCATCACATTCACTTTATTCCATATTTCTTCCGGAACAGAAAAATGCGAGGACAAGGACTAAAAGCCGCTATGTAAGCAGCTTGAGTAAGGCCCTTGGCCCTTTTCTGGAAGTGTACAGTGGTTACTGGTAATGCAGCAATGAAATATTGTGGAGGAGCATAGTTGCAAAAAAATACCTATCAAGGTAAGGCAAAATTCTGCATAATATCAATACATGTTGCGTTTAAGAAGCTCATACTCACAGTTCATAAATGTGGAGTTTTCTGCAGCAGTCAATGCATTACAATATAAAAATATAGGCAAATAGTTCTTGCATATCACCGTAAAGCTCCTATAACCAGTCGGCGCAAAAATACATGCTTTAAAGAAATTTATACCCTATACATAGAAAATCTATACATAGAAGGCACAGTATGTACAGGGTCGGTCAAAAGTTCCCAGGTCAGAAGGCCCGCTTTTGAGCAGTGTAGTCTGGCAGTTACGACCCCCCCCGAAGCCAAAAATCTTGTAAGCTAGGAGAAGCATCGTTATCACCTCTGAAAAACTTTGTAGCTTCACTGCCATAATAAGCAACAGCATATGCTGCCAAAAAGCAAAGCCTGTGGCCTGAGAACTTTTAAGCAACCCCGTACATACTTCGGAAATAAAACCACAAACCCAAATACATGCATCTATGCACGAGGTTTTCCTGAATTTTATGCTGGACTGCACATCTCTAATTGCTTCAAATTATAATTATAGTACTGTTATCTATTACTGAAAATCTTAGCTGCTTCTAAAATATTTCATGCGTCCAGGTTTAGGTGCTGTTTTTATGTCTGTGTCATTAAGTTGGTTCAATAATACAGGCAAGCGATGTTTTAATCTGTTAGAACCATTATTTGTACACGAAAATGGGACTAGCCAAGTATTTGTGCCTCATCTTGTAGGGGAACTTTCAAAGGTTGTCTCAGATTGTAGAGTATGAGAAAGCACTGATTAGCTTACCATATGCAGAATGCTCGACCTCTTCTAGGTCCTCATGCGGTGCGACATCTTCTCTTAGGCAACTTGCACTGATGTCAGCATCCTCTGTGGGCGAAAGAATAATTTGAGGTGCTGAGCGCATAGCATTCATCTTCCCTCTTTGCTTGTAGCAGCTGCTGCACTGGTCACGAACAGTGAAATACAGTAGTGAAATTCCCATTCTTAGTCTCATTATTCAAGTTTGCACAAACCCAGTACTTGCTTCTGTGCAGTACTATTCATATTCTAAGCACCTCTGCTAAAAGTCGACCCTCTACTCACCATGGAGCCTGAAAATGTTGATACAGGCTGTACGTACCAATAGAAAGCTGAGAGCTGTGCAAGTGTCTTCAAACTTGACATTTCTTTACGTAATCACACTCATGCACATACTGCTGTTGTTGGAAAAACAAAACATGGCATGTAGCCATTTCCAAGTTTAGGAGTGGAGCAAGTGTTTTATGCACTTGTCTAATTTTATTGTTTAATTAACAAAGTTGCCTGCCAGGCAAGTTGGTATAGCGTTCTAAATTTTGAAAGCGCTCAGAAAGACGAGGACAGTACCGTCCAGTTCTCTTGTCTTTGTCTTTCCGGGCGCTTTTAAAGTATAGAAGTCAAGTTCTATACACAATAACTCATGGGCACTCAGCTTCAGATTGAAGCCAATAAAAAATTAATATTTTTAAAGTCAAGCGTAGAAATGAAAAAAAATTACTAGAACAGAATTTGACAATCTCTCTTCTTATTCTGTTATTAGAAGAAAACTCTTGTTGCTACCCTGTACAAAATACAATATTATGATGCTGAATAACTTTGCATACAGGACTGGAGTAAACTGAGCAGAAGAAACATACACATTTTTAGTTTATTTAGCAATGAGAATGCTTATGCTAGGTGTCTCACATGTCTTTAGGTTACTGTGTTTTAATGGCATATACCTTCAATGGATTTCACTTGGGTCGGTGAAAGGGATGTTGGCTGTTGTGTGGCAGCAAGTTGATCAGCCAGGTTGTGCCCTTTATGCAGCTGGTTTCCACTAGTAGCACCTGGAATGACGTTTCGCGAGATTTAGTGAGGGGCGCATATATCATGAAAGCTGAAGCATACACAGCCAGTGAAACCAATAGCAACGAAAAACTGTGATGCCATATGGCACATAAAATGAAAGGAATAGTTTCTAAATATTCTAAAAGTGGTGTACACTGCCACCAATAACATATTAAGTACTGAGAACTCCTGGAAACAAACACAAAGCTGCAAGGGCAAGCTTTGAGAACACATATCACTGGCCCACAGCAAACGTAGTTTCTCGATCACTGGACTGATCACAAGGCATAAGTGCATGCTCCCGTTGAAATATCAACACCTGCGACGCTTACCGAAAGGCAGTGCAATAACAGTGCAACTTTCGCGCTCGCTGCTGTACCCAACGCAGTGTCTCATAACGCTTGCACAGACGCGCCTCGCCCTTGATTACCATGAAATGTTCGCAAATAGTCCATTGGTACAGTGATATCAAGCTGTATATTTTTTAAAGCAACAATGACAGTTTTCATTACCGCTATTTTCATGTTATTACAGCGCTCCTAAACGTGACTGCGGCAACGTTCCTCAACCGAGATTCCTCAACCGCCGCGCTCAACCGAGATTCCGAAAAAGGAGCACATGTAGCTGCCAGCATAATCTCTTAGCAGTATGAAACTTCGGGCTCACCTTTCTGTCTTTTCAAACTACGGTTGTGCCGATCCACGGCAGCTGGACCCGGAGTTCTCTTGTAGCAAAACACATTCGGCACGTAGTCAGGGTGCCTCATAAAAGTTGACGGCCGCCCTGTAATTTTCACCGATATTAAACGTTTAGTCAAACCGAAGAAGGCTCGTCATACTTCCATGAACTCGTGCATAATAACACGACGGCCAACACAAAAAAAGACTGCACGGACGGTAGCGCATCGACGGAAACGACACGGACGGAAGCGCTTCCGTCCGTGCAGCCTTTCTTTGTTATTTTACGCTGGTTCATCAAAGTATGGAAACCTAAGTATAGTTCAACAGTAAGTGGTGCTCAACACTTGTCATAAGTCTCTCAAGTGTGCTTCTGTACTCACCTGTGATAAAATGCGCGCTGCAGATGCGTGAACGGTCGTTCGGCTGCCACAACGAACCGTCTACATTTTCCCTCTTCACCGCAGCTATCCATGCATTTCGCTTCTCGGGATACAGTTTCGCCGATGGAAATCTAAAAAACTTCACGTCCGTTGTGCCATAAAAATAGTTACTGCATCCATACGCGACGCAGTGCGCTGGCATCGTGTCGGCGCGCGCGGCCCAGCAGCGTAGAAACGGCGGATCGTCTGCTTGCTTTCCAACCAAACTGGGGGCGCTAGCGTCGCACTTTTTCCGCGCAGGCGCAGAAGGTTTTCTGCAAGTTGTCAATTAGCAGTCAATTAGTGCTGAGTTATTAAGCAGTAATTAGTCAATAATTTGTCATTACTTCGACATCAATTATGCGTGACGTCATCCAGCGGTGACTTCACCAGTGTCAAATAGGCTAAGTGGTGCGGAAAACGCTTTCGCCTCTACGCACTTTAGACTGTCAAAGTGCCCCCCGAATTTTTTTTTGGCCCTTACAGGGTGGTACGGCGTGTGAGTGACGTTAACTATGAAGTGGTTCCGGACGGTGTTGCGCAACCCCGACGGCGACAGCCCAGCTCTGACATTGTGCACGTTGTGCGGCTTGAGCCGTACTATACTCGGTCACCCAGACGTGTTGATGTCTTGGAACGCTTCAGTTGCGGAACTTTGTTCGTTTTTTTTGTTTATTTTTGTTACATCGACAGCGCTCTTCTTTTTCATAAGGGGGGAATAATGCCACCTAGCACTGCCAGGTAGCGCATAGCTGACGATGTCGAAGTAGGGCTCGCGCCTGAAATTCTATTTGTCTGATAATTGATTATGGTGAACATTATCAAGCGATGCATTTGTCAACGATATTTCAAGGTGGGCAAACCGGAGTACCTGAGATAGTCAGATACCGACACTTGTGTTCTGAAGGCGAAGTAAATAGAAGTGCTTCCCCCCCGACCCCCCCATTGATATACATATAATGCACGTTTTCGCGTGTGGGCCTGCATTACGCCTACATCGCATACTGCACAGGAAAATATTCTAGAGGCAGCTGACATTTGGTCAATAAACAATGCAAGAAAGAGAGAGAAGACAAATAAAAATTGCCCACAATTCCGTTACTTCGTAATGCGAAATTTGAGCGCAGCTCAACAACTGCTTCAGCTTTTCGATAGATTGAGGCAAAGAATTCGAGAGGGATGTATATGCAATTACAGACAACTTCTTACTTTTCTCACACTTTCCTTCTTAAAGAAACACTCCACTAAAATCTCATGATTGTCATGAAGGAAGCTCTGTGGTAGTGGAGATAAATGGATATATGCTCGACTTCCAGCACCAATGCCTGGTTCCAAAGACGAGGTCTGCGCAACTATTTCGCGAGGTTGTCACAGCTGTGGGAGCCGTTACGAGCGAGAGGAACGAGACGTTCTCCCGCACACGTCGTAAGAAATTCCCGCTTATCTTTATATCTACATCAAAGTCACCAACCACCTTTCCAGGTGTCAGCGTTTTTGGCCCAATGTTGTCAATGCCAAAGCATGCAGCGCACATCTCTCACTACCTCCACGTCGCTTAAAGAACGATTGAGGTGTCCACTGTTTCATGAGGGCAGTTATGCGCCTTCCCTCTAGTTCATGTGTTTAGCGAGATGTATGAGTGAGATACTGCGCATTTCTTCTTCTCAAAAAAATACCGAAGATACTTTGGAAAATTTGAAGTTTGCTTGGCAGAAGCCTTGTGGTTAACCCACTGCCGCTCCCCGAACCGCTGGGCGCGGAATCACTGGGCCGCATCGGCGCTATGCGTCTCAGTCACTCAACTGCAACGAGACGTCTGGCGAAGGAGTGGCGTTGTAGCTGCCACCGCCGACGCGCGCGCACTTGTTCTACCGCTACTGTGTGACGTTACGGTTGCTATGCACTGCTACGCCCGCCACCGCCGCGCTGGTTGCTAAGGGGGGGGAGGAGGAGGTGCTTTCACTTTCTCCTTTCCAAGCACCCCCTGCGTTGCTTTCGCAGGTTAAAGGGTGTCCACTGCTGGCTACAACGGACAACTGCGACGCCGCGACACACGCGCGCGCGCGAGCACACACGCACATGCACGCACACACGCACTCACACGCACACACGCAAACGGGCGCGCAGGCACCCAAACACACTTTACAGTTCAGATCTCGACGAGGCAGATCTCTCCCGGAATGTTCGCATTCCAATGCTTATTATAGTTTCCGAAAGTGCGTGATAAAAATGAGCTAAAAATAATTTTTCTGTATTTCACTTGCTCAGACAATGCAGCCGTTGGAAAAACCAAACAGATAAACCGCTGCCGTAATGGAGGGCTTCCGAATATCTTAGATTGGGTCGCTATTTCTAACGGACACTTACATGACACAGCCAACCTCCCCTTTCGACGCCATCTAAGCGCAGCCGCCAAGATCGGGATTAAACCCGCATCCACGGGGTTCCTACCCGAGAACCCTATTCACTGAGCCATTCCGGAGAGTGGAAGGGATTCTAGTACCACCACTGGTGGGCAAGAAAGGTATTCTGACGCTGGGACAAACACGGCAGCGTAATGACCGACGGCTGTCCCAAATATTTCTTCAAGAAAATGCTGCGGAAATCGGGCCCATCTTGGTGTTGGCGCAATGATGCACGTCTGCTTCGTAACGCTTTACCAAACGTGTTATCCCTAGCAATATAAGGCACCCATAACGAATTGGGCTCAACTTGCTTTCTTAAACCGCAGATCTTCCACTCCCCCCCCCCCCCCCCCCCCCTCCGCCCGAAGGCGGTCGTCTACACAGCCGGAGTACCTGCAGGTGTTCCAACCAAACTGCGGCGGCCGCATTTCGATGCAGGCGACGAGTTTGTTCCGTGCGATGTCAGTGCTCGTTAAAAATCCCCATGTTGTCGAAATTGTTCCGGAGCACTCCACATGGGCACCTCTTCCTTCCTTTCTTCTTTCACTCCCCACTTACATTCCCCTTACGGCGCGGTTCCGGTGTCCATCTAAATATGGGAGACAGTTACTCCGTCATTTCCTTACCGAAAAACGCAACCAATTACCCCTGTTTCTTACTCCTTCATCGTAGTCGTCTGAGTCGGCGTTGGCTTAACACACCACCTGACAACCATGAGAGGTAGTAGAGGAGCGAAACGCCTCCCGCCACGGCGAAAGTGGAGGGAGGATTGGACAGGCAGCTGGAAGGTGACTGCCATGTGAAGATCCCGTAGGGTGGCTAGCAGCGTAACACGCCACCTTCGAGCTGCGGCAGGTGGCGTCTGAAGAGCTGTGCTGAAATTTCGCAATACCGACCACCGTAGTCGTCTGTCAATTTTGGTGGTTTTATTCATTTAGCTTTAATGGGGAATCACTTGACCGCTTTCAACTGGCTCCCCGCATAAGCTAGAAGATAGATGCGCTGGACGCCCGTAGTGTACTGAAACAAGTTTGAAAATGTGTGTGCACCATATCCAACCAATGTTGAGTCGTTAGAAGATTTTCTTGGAACACATTGCTGAGACATGGAGTGAAAATTTCCTTCTTTGTTTGAATGTAGGCGTGCAAATGATCAGTATAGATACAACGGCAGACACCGCAGGACTTTGTCAACGCAAGAGACTCCTGGCTAAGTGCTGTAGTAATTTTATTGCAACATGCAGAATGTCCGCAGCCCGACTTTCTCATTGTCACTGGAAGCAGGAATTTCGAAACGAGCTCTGCGTAGCGAAACTGATTTCGAATGAAGTTGTCATGAATATTTTTCACCAAGTAACGCCCTATAAGAAAAGGAGCATGCCCCGAGCGGCCAATCCCGCTGTGGTCCACAGTTTATCAATGTGAAAGCTTGGTTTGTGGCTCATCAGGAACGAACCGCGGAGTCAGCGTTTGGTGGTAAAACTGCCAGATGACGTCAGCGTGGTACACACACAAAAATAACATTTATATCTAAAATGCAGACGTTTGAACCAAAGTTTTTCAGATTCCTATGCGAGCATACAGCTCATAGCCTATAAAACAACGTTGCATATTGGCGAACAAATGTGAACGCAGGGTATGCTGTGGGTGGGTGTATCACTACAAAGGAAAAATAATATAAAAAGGTAAATAAAATTAAAAACGAGTGAAAATACGCAAGCGATGCTTTCGCAATCATAGCACATAAATAGACGTAAGTGCCCTCCGCAAATTTTGCGGTATACCTCTTTCAGTATACAATGTTTGACTTTCAGACAAATATCAAGGTAATGGTGCTGTGTGAAACTCTAAAATGTCACTTATTAGCAAGAGTGCCGCAGCGCGCAACATTGAGTAAAGAATAAAAGCTGCGAAATCTTGCATTTACCTCCCCGCATTAGTAAAAAAGTCGTTAATATTGGACGTCCATGACATTTCAAGAAAACTACGTCTCGTGTGACGGCTACTCATGTACACTTAATTATGTGGTAAGGCGCATTGAATTATACTCCAGTGGCAGGAGCATTTATCTGACATTGGCACGTATATCTGAAGATTTCACTGCCCTTAACAGGACAGGTGCTCTCTGAGGCTCTCCGTATCTAAACACGTGAATGAGCACAGGGTACAGCGATATCCCTCTGCGATAATGTGCGTTAGCATATGACGCTTCATAGATCCTCGCGCTGACTCTGCATAAGGGCATATATCGCACTTGAAGGGTCATTCCCAAGTGTGAATTTGCTTGTGCCGATTTAATTGTGAAGACTGCGCACTTGTGAAAGGGCACTTATCGCACTCGAACGGCTTTCGCCAGTGTGCGTACGCTTATGTTGGGTGAGATGGCTAGAGCTTCTAGTTGCAAAAGAGCACATGTCGCAATTGAAGGGTTTCTCGCCAGTATGATTTCGCTTGTGCAGAGCTATATGGTCAGAGCGGGCAGCTGTAAAAGCGCACAGGTCGCACTTGAAGGGTCTTTCTCCAGAGTGCGTTCGCTTGTGCCGAGTTAAAGCAGTAGAATACGCAGTAGTAAAAGGGCACACGTTGCACTTGAAGAGTTTTTCTCCAGAGTGCGCTCGCTTGTGCCGAATTAAAGCAGTAGAATACGCAGTAGTAAAAGGGCACACATCGCACTTTAAGGGTCTTCCTCCAGAGTGCGTTCGCTTGTGCTGAGTTAAAGCAGTAGAATACGCAGTTGTAAAAGGGCACACATCGCACTTGAAGGGTTTTTCTCCAGAGTGCGTTCGCTTGTGCCGAGTTAAACAAGACGAATAAGCAGTTTTAAAAGGGCACATGTCGCACTTAAGAGGTTTCTCACCAGATTGCATAGTAGTGTGTGGAGTGACACATCCAGACGCTGCAGGTGTAAAAGTACACGTGTCGTGATTGAACGGACTTTCGCCAGTGTGCGTGCTATTATGCATAGTGACATTTCTCGACTCTGTCGCTGTCAAAGGATAAGTGTCGGTAATGGAGGGGCCATCGCCAGTGGGCATAGTATAGTATGGAGTTACACATCCAGACGCTGCAGGTGTAAAAGTACACGTGTCGTGAATGAATGGACTTTCGCCAGTGTGCGTACTATTATGCGGAGTGACATTTCTCGACTCTGCAGCTGTCAAAGGATAAGTGTCGCTAATGGAGGGGCCATCGCCAGTGGGCATAGTATAGTATGGAGTTACACATCCGGACTCTGTAGGTGCAAAAGTATACGTGTCGCGAATTAACTGACTTTCGCCAGTGTGCGTACTATTATAAGGAGTGACTTTTGTCGAGTCTGCAGCTGTAAAAAGACTAGTGTCGCTAATGAAGGGGCCATCGCCAGTGGGCATAGTATAGTATGAAATTACACATCCGGACTCTGCAGGTGTAAAAGTACATGTGTTGCGACATAATGGGCTTTCATCAGTGTGCGTAAAGTTATGAGGAGTGACATTTCTCGAGTCGGCAGCTGTAAAAGGACAAGTGTCGCTAATGAAGGGGTCTCCGCCAGTTGGCATAGTATAGTATGGAGTTACACATCCGGACTCTGTAGGTGCAAAAGTATACGTGTCGCGAATTAACTGACTTGCGCCAGTGTGCGTACTATTATAAGGAGTGACTTTTGTCGAGTCTGCAGCTGTAAAAAGACTAGTGTCGCTAATGAAGGGGCCATCGCCAGTGGGCATAGTATAGTATGAAATTGCACATCCGGACTCTGCAGGTGTAAAAGTACATGTGTTGCGACTTAATGGGCTTTCATCAGTGTGCGTAAAGTTATGAGGAGTGACATTTCTCGAGTCGGCAGCTGTAAAAGGACAAGTGTCGCTAATGATGGGGCCTCCGCCAGTTGGCATAGTATAGTATGGAGTTAGACTTCCAAACTCTGCAGGTGTAAAGGTGCACGTGTCGCGAATGAACGGACTTTCGCCAGTGTGAGTACTATTATGTGGTGTGACATTTCTTGAGTCTGCAGCTGTGAAAGGACACATGTCGCGATTGAAGGGGCTTTCGCCAGTGTGCGTATGCGTGTGTGGAGGTAATGTTGTAGAGTCTTCAGTTGTAAAAGGGTGCATGAAACTCTCACATGGTGGTCCTTCTGTGTGGCACCGCACATCTCCCTTACCGTCACCCTTCGCACACACCGCTGGGTCCTCGGAGCATTTAAATGGTTCTTCTCCTGTCTCGAGGTGAATGTGTCTCGTAACAGCGGCAAAGTTCACTGAAATGAAGGCACTGGAGGGGCAGCCAAACACATCTCCTTTCGATGCAGGTGTCTCCTGCCTGAACGAACTCTGTTCCATGACCGAATACGGCGCTAGGGGTCTGTTCTGGTAGTGTTCACCGCCCTCCCGGGATGGTCGTTGTCCGCCAATGAGCCAAGAACACAACTGCTGTCATGGTAGTCAGGAAACCGCACCGCTTCTGCGAAAAAAGTTAATAGAATGTGTGCAGTTAAGGAAATTTAGTTTTTTTTTCGACTTACTGCGAAATATTTTCTTTCATTGGTACAAGCATGCCAGATTGTTGTTTGCATCGAGAGATAATTCTCAATAATATTGAGGTTAAAATAACAAACAGGACGCGAAAAATTTAAGGAAACGCGCTACGTCAACGACATCTCAAGCAATCAGGACGGAATTCAAAAAAGCATTCAAAAAGTGCCCGTAGCGTATCTGCCGTCGTATGTGGATCTGCGGAGTTACTTGGAGCATGTTAAGGCAGCTCAAGCATGCCAGATTGTTGTTTGCATCGAAGAATAATTTTCGAAAGATTGGTCCTAAGATAACACAGAGGAAGCGAAGATTTTCAGCAAACGCACCAAGTCAACATCTCAAGCAAGTGAATTGAACTGTTTTCCCTGTGTTGCTTTGGCAGGGCCGAATATAAAGGCTGCGAGAGCGGCTGGTCGAGTGCACCGCCCCCTACAGTACGTGGCAGCAGACAGCGGCGCAGAAAAAAAAATACTGCGATACAGAGGATAAAAAGATCAAAAAAAGTAAGTTACCCCTACAGTGTCAGGCAGGAAACTAAAGTACAGAAAAAAATAGGCACATATGTACGCAAAAGCAAAGGGAAGAAGAAAAAACAGTTTCAGTACCGTTACAGAAGCCGATCGGTTTCAAAGGGATTATCGCGAAATTTCAGCAAAATTCACATCAACTGTTTATTATGTATATTGGTACAGTATATTGGTACTGTGTTCCTTTTTTCATATTTGTTTTCTTTGTCATATTTGTCTGTATTTATGAACACCATTCCCTATTTCGAAATTCACTGCTCGTGCCTTTGTTCTTTTTTATTCTTTTTGTGCTTACTTTTCTCTTTGAACTGGTTTTACAGAAGTTTGTGTATATTTTTCACTAATAACATTTTTTTTTCATGTAGACTGTGTATGCCTCTGAATCCGCCCCTCCCATCTGTAATGTACGTTTGAACCCTCAGGATATTATAAATAAACAAACAAGTAAATAAGTAAATAAATAAATAAACAAACAAACAGCATTCAGTGTGTTCAAAAGTGCGTGGCAATGTGTTTTTAATATTTTGGTCACTTTATGTAGTGCAAATGTTTCAAGTTACCAGTGTTCGGGGTGTCTGCTGCGAACTTGACGAGTGTTAATAAGAAGCTCTTGTGAGGGCCGGAGGAGGTTGGTATTAATGCGAAAGCATTTTTTTGTGTCACGAGTGGTGCGTACAGCACCTCTCGGCAGAGCATGTGATCAGAGTGTCAGCGCGAACTGCCAGTCGTCCATTATAGGGGTAATTAATAGAATGGTTTAATTGAATAATTTTGTAAAAATCATGAAGAATGATTAACTCACCAAGATGATTTACGAAATGGGTAACTAACTTATTGAACGCATTTATTAGTTGAATTAGTGAATCATTGCAAATATTGTTCTGTAAAATAATTGAATCGACGATTAGTAATTAGAGAATTAATTATTGGTTGCTTTGGTCTATTGGGGTTTAACGTCCCAAAGCGCCTAAGGCTATGAGGGACGTCGTAGTGAAGGGCTCCGGAAATTTCGACCACCTGGGGTTCTTTAAAGGTGCACTGACGTCGCACAAATTACGGGCCTTTAGAATTTCCCCTCCATCTAAATTCGAGGCCGGGATCGAACCCGTATCTTTCGGATCAGCAGCCGAGCGCCATAACCACTCAGCCGCCGCAGCGGCTGCACACACGTAATAATTAAACAACGAATTCAATTAAATCCAATTAAATCGCCATTATCATTAGTGAATTGGTTTATTGAATAATTAAACTAATTAATCACTTCACTTCTTAACTAATTAATTAGTTAGTTAGTTATATTGATTTTAATGGCGCAAAAGCAACTGAGGCTATGATGCGCCAAACACAAGGTTGGAGGTTTTGTTAAAGGTGAAGCTTTTTATACTTAGAGTTTGTTTAAAACGCTGGCTTCCTCGAGAAACCTAAAAATACATGAGATGTCAACCAGTGCACGATCGCCTAAAAGTAGCATGGGGTGTAATGGAAGTCTTTCCCTATAAAATGTTGTAAAATATTTCTTTCTTAGTTCTTCTAGTTTGACACATGAAATTAAAATGTGGTTCACTGTGAGTTCAGCACCACACATTTCACAGAGAGGTGTGTTTTGTTTGGTTAGCAGAAAGTTGTGCGTGAGGTGGGTGTGTCCAATGCGGAGCCGACATAAAATAACTTCGATAAAACGTTCTTGATGCCTGCATGATTGCCATTCCCCTAAAATGGGCTTAACAGAATGTAATTTATTGTTTGCGTGCTCTTCCCATGCTGCCTGCCACTTTTTTTTGAGTTTACTGTATATAAATTTTAAACAATCCCTGTGCGGTATGTTCACTTGCTTTATTTGGCTATTCCGGGCTTGTGCAGCGCATACATCTGCTTTCTCATTACCTAAAATTCCAACATGGCTAGGAACCCAGCAGAATTTAATGTTATGCTTTTGATTTGTGATTTTAACTATGCTATGTATGATGTTTCCTATTATAGGTTCAGCTGCATTTCTGGAGTGCAGTGCTTTAAGCATACTCAGGGAATCGGTGTAAATGATGCTATTTTTGATATTCTCTCTTACTATTTTTTCTACAGCTACAAAGATGGCATAACACTCAGCAGTAAAAACCGATGCGCATTCTGGTAGTCGCATTATCTGTTTATTTTTTCCCTGGATTACTGCACTTCCAACGTGACTTTCTGTTTTTGAGCCATCGGTATAAAATTCAATGTAGGTGTCATACTTTTCTTGTAGTGCAAAGAATTCCTGTAATATGTACTCATGTGGCGTTTGCTTTTTATCTAAATGTGTCATTGTGAAGTCACATACTGATGGTAGGCTGTACCATGGTGGCAAACATTCATTCCTTTGTGCAATATTTGGTAGGGCATCTAGCACTGTTAGCTCTTCGCATTTATCTTCAAAGCGCAGTAGTAATGGTCTGATAGAGTGTAGTTT
This sequence comes from Amblyomma mixtum, assembly GCF_055824585.1. Lineage (NCBI taxonomy): Eukaryota > Metazoa > Arthropoda > Arachnida > Ixodida > Ixodidae > Amblyomma > Amblyomma mixtum. The sequence continues at coordinate 79,534,374 of NC_143018.1, forward strand.
GTTGATGAATAATCTTTTAGATGGGCACTTGGTGACAATTGGATGGCAGAGATGTTTCGGAAGAGAACGGATTTTTAAGACATGTGAGCATGTAAGGGCAATTCTTCGATCCTCAAGAGCGGCTTCATTAGTTTCAACGTAAAGGCTAACTACTGGTGATGTTCTGTATGCTCCAGATGATAGGCGCAGACCAAGGTTATGAATGGGGTCTAATCTTTTTAAGTAGGATGCTCTTGCCGAACCATATACTATGCACCCGTATATTACCCGTATATGCACCCGTTAATTACTGGACAGGCTGGACAGAGTAGGCTGGACAGAGTAGATAACAGATTGTTGAGAAATCGGGATGAAGAATCAATAAACAGCCTCACTAGGTATCTCAACCAAGTGTGGAAAGCAGGCGCTGTCCCCGAAGAGTGGAAGAAGGCCAAGATCACGCTTATACACAAGCAGGGCAAACCTCGGAGCTTGGAGAACCTCAGGCCGATCTCACTAACATCATGTGTAGGGAAACTGCTTGAGAAGGTCGTCCTGACCAGACTGACCAAATACATGGAGGATAACGGCCTCCGGCCAGGTGAAATGGCCGGATTTAGGCCTGGGCTCACCACCCAAGATACAATGCTAAGACTCTATGGAGATATAGTAGAACAGCTGGACCTCGGCAATCTGAAGGCGATCTTAGGTACAGATCTTAAGAAAGCCTTTGACAATGTCAGCCATGACGCCATCCTTGATGGGCTAAATGAGATAGCTGTAGCAAAAAACACCTACAACTACATCCGATCGTTCCTAAGGGACAGGACTGCTATCATTACCTTTCAGGGCATCACATCCGATGAGTTCCCCGTGGGATGTAGAGGAACCCCACAAGGGGCTGTCCTCTCCCCATTTCTCTTTAACCTGGTAATGAGGGACCTTTCCCGCAAGCTTAGAGAGATAGAAGGCTTAAACATCAGCCTCTACGCAGATGATGTAAATGTCTGGCTAAACAAAGGAGGCGAATCAGAAATGAAAGAAAAGCTACAGAAGGCAGCTGATATCATTAACGAGCATGCGAAATGCGTGGGTCTCAGCTGCTCTCCGCAAAAGTCGGAGCTATTTGTAGCAATGAGCAAGCGCAGTCAAAGGGTACCGGCAATCGAGGTTGCACTTGAAAATAGCACGATACCAATTGTCGAGGAAATAAGAATCCTAGGCATGTATATTAACAGAAAAGGGAAAAACAAAAGTACGCTGGACAAGCTCAAAGCGCAAGCTGAACTTGTCGTCAGAGCCTTCAGAAAGGTATCTAGAAGGGGGGAAGGACTCTCAGAGTCCAGCAAACTAAGACTCACGCAGGCCTTCATCGTTAGCAGGATATGCTACGCAACCCCATTCCTGAAAATAAACAAAACCGAAGAAAAGGCATTAGACATAATCATCAGAAAATGTGTCAAAAGAGCGCTAGGGCTGCCCATTTCCACATCCAATGATATACTGGAGAAAATGGGCCTGCATAACAATTGGAGAGAACTGACTGAAGCGGTTAGAACATCGCAAATCGAAACGCTAACATCTACACCCGCAGGAAGAAAATACCTAGAGCTAGCGAAATGGGTAACTGTAGATAGCACAGTGAACACCAGAACAGATCTGGGAAGAGAAATAAGAGAGCATCTTACTATCGCTCCCATACCCAGAAACATGCATCCCATCCACGACAAAGGCAGAAGGAAAAGCAGGGTCGCACAGCTGGCTGCTAAGCTAGGCCAGATGCCACTGGGAACCGTGGCCTACACGGATGCCGTAGTAGGCAAGCTAGGAGACACTGTCTCCGTAGACGTCGGGGACACAGGCAGAACGTTAGGCGTTGTAAGACACCTTGACTTAAAACCCCTTGTGGCGGAGGAGGTTGCAATAGCGATCGCTCTTACTCAGCCAGGTACCAAATACGTAGTAAGCGACTGCAAAGCCGCAATTAGAAATTACAGCAAGGGACGCATCCACGAAATGGCGGCTAAATATCTAAAAGACTTTATCCCAGCCCACAATATTCTGATCATCTGGACCCCAGCCCACTCGGGTCTGGTTGGAAACGAGGCCGCCCACAGGCTCTCCCGCTCCTCTTCACCCCGGGGAGCCGTGGACACCTCATACGAATTCAGCACTAAAGAGGAAACCAATACCTTTAATAGCATCACAGACATTCAGAAAAAGAACAAAAGGATCTATCCTCCTCCGGATAGATCACTTAGCTCGGCTGAGGCCTATGACTGGAGAAGACTCCAAGCTAGAAACTTCGCATCCCCGCTCTGGAGGAGCTGGACAGGAGGTGACACGAGGGAGGATGCGGAGGTGTGCGAGTTCTGCGGGCATACCGCTACACTCGAACACATACTACGGAGATGCCCCAGTTCCCCAGGATATGGCAGAATTAATAATGAAGAGGAATGGGAGACCATACTCAGCAGTGCCGACCTTAGCATACAACGATACGCTACCCGCCTGGCAGCAGAAGCTGCGCGACTATATCTTCGCTAGTCATCCAGCTGCGACGCTGCCCCTCCCCGGACGCCTGCGTGCGGACCCGGAGGGGCACGGGTCTTCTTCTGGCGGAAATAAAGTTTCTTCACTCACTCACTCACTTCTATCTGCACATGGCAGCGGTGGTAGCTCAGTTTGAGCCAGTCGGCAGGCCCGTGCAGTTTCCTTTTTATCCTTCTCTCAGTCGCAACAACAACAACAACAACAAAATCGTTCTGTGGGCTCGGTGACTGCACCCCAGTGCAGCCACATAACCCGCTAACCTTTGCTGCGATGCAGGTTGGTAAATCATATGCCTGATTTGCCAAAAGAGCAAGCAATTATGTTCCACAGGGACGTGTTGCCATTGCCGTCTAGTGTGCTACTGTTGTTCATTCTTTGCTATTGTTTTCAGGAGATATTGAAACTAACCCTGGTCGTAACGGCGACAGTGCAGTACTCGGGGAACTCCGGAAACTAACCGCAGGCCAAACTCAATAGCCGAAGTGCAGGGCCTGAAATGCCAGCTCACTACTACGGATAAAATCATAACCGAGTTAAGCAATCGTATGGCTGAGCTCGAAACACACTACCAAGCACTACTTCACCTTCGAAACGACATTGAAAAGATGCAGCCTCACACAAGCAACATGGCTCGTATAATCTACGAACTAGAAGCCCGCATAGATGACGCTGAAAACAGGTCACGCCATAACAACCGCATCTTCTATGGTATCCTTGACACTACTCATAGCGAAACATGGGCATAATTTGAAAAACTAATCACTGATGTTTGCCGTAATAACCTTTAAATAGATATAGAACCTCGCGAGATAGAAAAAGCTCATTGCCTCGGTCGTCACTCACAAGATAAGAATCGTCCCATAATCGTGAAATTCAAAAGTTGCGAAACTAAAGAATCCCTCCCTTCCAAACGGCAAAATCTGGACATGGTTTAGAGCGTTGGAGAGGACTTCTCGCATGCCGTTCGTCACGCGCGAAAACAACTTGTTAAATTTGCCAAAGCCAGGTCTGCCAAGTTATCATTGCGATTTAAAACACTTCACATCGGCTCGAAACTGTATATTTTTGACACTTCACTTACACCGTAAAGTAACTTCCGTAGCAATCGTCCCTTCACCCTGCGCCAATAAAACGCCAGCGCGCGACACCCTCAAATGTTCTCTCATTTTCCGTGATGTCACTAACATCCGCAGCTTCCTCCCAAAGCATGAACTCATATCCAACGCAATTTCGTCATCCAGGAGCAATATACATATACCAACTGGAACTTGGTTGAACAGTGACGTTTCCGACGATGAAGTTTTAACTGACTTACCCTAATTCAACGTCCTCCGAAACGATCGAAAAGACTCGCGGAGGGGGAGGGTTGCGGCGGGGGGAGGGGGTGTTTTTGTTGCAATTCACCGAGGTATATCATGCTCTATTGCACACGGCACATCTGATATGGAATCATTATGGCTAATTTGTTGCGCTCCTCCAAAAGTGCTTCATGGCGTTTGTTATAGGCCCCCGGAGTCAAACCCAAACTTCTGTCGACATTTGAACGATACTATAAATCATCTTGTTGTTAAATACCCAAATGCGCGCATTCTCTTTTTCGGGGACTTCAATTATCCGGACATCGATTGGCAGCGTTTAGGTACTTCCTCATTACATGCAATTCAGAGGCCAAGAAATTCATTGATGTCTGTTTAAATTTTAACCTCAGTCTCGGGACCTCCTCGCGTCACGCATTCAATCGCAAACACCCCTTACCTAATACTGACTAATAGCCCTGAGTACCTATCATCTATTAGTTACCTTCCAGAAATGAGCGACCATAAAATCTTACATGCTCTATTTACATTTACCCCCGCTCATAAGCACCCATTCAGAAAAACAACCAACATTTACGATAAAGGGAATTACGATACAATAACTGAAAACCTAAACATGTTTTTTTTCAGAGTACCAATCAACATTCGACACTCACTCTGTTCACGAAAACTGGTTGATATTCAAAAATCACTTAAATATGCTGTCTAATGTGTTTATCCCCAGAGTTCCTTTCCAAAATAACCGCATTAAACCATGGTTTACCAACGATCTAAAACGTCTAGAAAACAAGAATAACCGCCGGTTTCGTACAGCCAAACGCACTGACAATCAAGCCGCTTGGGAAAAATACCTCGCATCTGAGAAATCATACTTGCAGTCCGTACCGACAGGCGCTCATTTTATCACACTGACTTACCGAAGCTACTAATCAGCAATCCTAGACAATTATGGCAGGTTTTAAATCCTAAGCACAGTCACGATATTACAATGACTAACGACTTGCACGAAGCGGTTACTGAGCATGAATGCGCAGAAATATTTATTAACGCTTTTGCATCTGTTTTCACTGGTGAATTTGACACGCCTTCGCAGTTACCATCGCTCAACACAGAACCCATCATGCCAGCTATCACATTCTTCGTAGATAGAATCGCTTCCATAATTGATAACATGAAACTCATCATCAGCTTGTATGAACATGATTAATACAAAACTGCTGAAATATGTAAAATCAACATGTGCAGTCTACTTTGATTTTTTCGCAGTCGCTCTCTTCAGGGATCATTCCAGATGAATGGAAAACGGGGAAGGTCGTTCCAGTCTAGAAATCAGGTAACAGAGGCTCCCCCATGAATTATCGCCCCATTTTATTAACTAACGTTCCCTGCAAAATCACGGAATATGTCATCTACTCTCAAATTATAAATTTCTTAGACTGGAACGATTTCTTCCATTCTTAAGAACATTGGTTTCGTAAGGGCCTGTCTTGTAAAACCCAATTAGCGTTGTTCCTTGAAGACTTGCACACTAATCTTGACCGTAAGATACAGACTGATGCCATCTTTCTAGATTTTGCGAACGCTTTTGATATAATTCCTCACCGTCGTTTATTAGTAAAATTTGCACAGCTGAACTTACATCCTAACATACTACAATGGATTGAGTAGTTTCTCACTAATCGTCCTCAATCAGTGTTTGATAACGGGCACCTGTATAACAGCTTCCCGGTTACATTATTCGTTCCGCAAGGATCTTCACTCTGCCCAATACTCTTCTTAATATATATTAATGACTTAACTGACCATGTTTCCAGCAGTATTCGAATGTTCGCTGACGACTGTGTTATTTACCGCACTATTAATAACTCTCATAATCAACTTAGTTTTCAGACAGATCTTAACACCGTGCCTAATTGGTGTAACAACTGGCGGATGTTCCTCAATCCTAATAAATGCAAACTCTTATCCTTCTCTTGTCGCCACAGACCGCATCGCTTCCAGTATTTCATTTCTAACACCTCGATTGAATCAGTATCAACTTATATGTATCTAGAAGTCACCTTCTCTTCTGATTCATCTTGGCGCACCCATATCGGCAATATCATTTCAGCATCGAATAAATCACTCGGTTTTCTAAAGTGCCATGTCCGCCTTGCACCCCTACACGTAAAATTACTCGCATATAAATCGCTTATCAGACCAAAATCGGAATATGCCTCTCCCATATGGAGCCCACACCAAACTAAATGCATTAGAAGCTGTCAAAATCGTGCCACTGGATTCATCCACTCTTCACACTCATATGACGTCAGCAATTCTTCATTGAAATCATTATCAGGACTACCACCCCTTTCGTTCCGTCGTCGCATTGCAAGTCTCACCCTTTGCCACAAATTATTTCATTCTTCACTCAATCAGTCACCGTATATCACAGCTGCAGCACGCATATCTAACCGCACAGTCATTCCCTACAAGTTGACCGGCCGCCATCGCATACTGCCACCTTTTCTGCTTCATTTTTTTTTCGACCAGCAACGGACTGGAACGGCCTACGCCGCTAAATCGTCAACATCGCTTCATCCTCTACTCTTCAAGAACATGTAACCGGTCACCTTCAGTGCTAAGTAATATTTTCTGTTTTGATTGCTGATTTCATTAAAATCCCATCCCTTATGAAATACCACCGATACAAGGTGGCTCTTAAGGAAAATAAACTGAACTGAGCTGAAGTGGTGCAGTTGCCCTTTAACGTGTATAAGGAGCCGTTTTGCAGTGTCGATTCAGAGCCAGTCGTGAATGAACATGACTTTAATGATGATGGCTGCAGAGAGTCCGCTGATAGCAATATCGCCTCTCTTGTTTATCAGGTCGGCAACCTCGCGGCCATGAAATTCCACATCTGTGTGGACGGTTGCCTTCGAAATGCACGTTAGCCTCTGAGTAGGGTCAGTGCTGCGTCGCGTATAGAAATATGGCTCCGGCTTTTCGTCGTAGTTTTGATGGTCCACGTCATTTTAGACTTGTCTCGCGTCACTTTCGGGCTCAACTACCTGCGCGGAGTCGTCGAAGTGGAAAGAGGCGTCGTCATGCGTTTTGCTCAGTGAAGAAACTTGGAAGCTCAGCCCTAGGGACCCTCAAATCACGCAAACCTGTGTCTCGGTCCGCCGAAAATGCTGTGGCATCCACTCTCGTGACGCATTCGACCAAGCGCACTCGAACCAGATGACTGCGGCAAGACTTCGCAGTTGTAGTTTGGAGCTAAAGTGACACTATTTGCAGAGACCGCACGTCTACTCTAGACAAATGTGATCGCTACAGTACTTAACAGACTGGAGGAAGTGAAAACAGCTAAGGCATTTTACTGTCGTCGAAGAACACAACCGACCGCTGCTCTCAGCCGTGCTGAATTTAAAGCTGGAAAATGAACTTTCGAGGCGACGTCAAAATGCTAGGCCTACTATTTCGCACAACGTTGAATCAGTAGCGCATAACTGCGGTAATTCGAGGTAAAATCCGCCGCGTTAGCTCAGTGGTTATGCGCTCGGCTGCTGCCCGAAAGACGCAGGTTCGAACCCGGCCGCAACGATCGAATTTCGATGGAGATAAAATTTCGAACGCCGGTGTATTGTGCAATGTCAGCGCACGTTAAAGAACACTAGGTGGCGGAAATTTCCGGAGCCATTCACTGCGGCGTCCCCATAGACTGAGCCGTCTTGGGACGTCAACCGCATAAACCAATTCGAGATAAATATGGTCGCGCTCCCGTCACAGAGCGATAGAGCCACGTACCAAGGTTAAGAACCGACAAACGTTACAAAACTTTACGGTGATATAATCGACTCACTAATAATAACGCAGCTTCTTTCTCCTGTTCTCACGCTCTAGAATTTGTCCAGCTGCAGCTAAAAATCTACGCCGTCTTTCCCATCTCTCGAATCTGATTGATGAGTGAAGACTAATGCACCAATTCTTTAGGTGAGAGAATGCACATTCCAGGAACTTTTTACTTCTGTTCCCGCTCTGGACTTCTCGGGTATATCCTGTGCAGAAAATTTGATATTTGATGAAGGCTGCCTGGGTGCAGACAGAACGCGGGCTGCTAGTATGGGGCAGGCAGGAAAGCGTGCGGCTTACCGCGACACCCTCACCAAAAACACCAATCGAGGAATGTGCAAGACAAAAAATGTACTCACGTACGGTCTCCCAGAGTTGCGTCGTCGGCGTCCCGGTCCTACTTGGTCGTTCAAGGTAGAGCAGGCGCTGCAGATCGAGGTAGAATAGCTTGCGTTGGCGGCTTGCGAAGCGTCTAGACAAGTTGCAAGAGCGAAAAAGTTCACTTTGTGAGTGCTGCGCCATTCCAACGGAAAGGAACAAGAAGCAACACTGCGGGGCGCGTGTTAGGCTACACCTCGTTGTGCAGAAGTAAACTGGGTTGGAACAGCTGGTACTCTTTCATAAAGCAGAGCGAAAACGACGGGCGTATGAACAGGTAGACGGAAGAAAGGCTGAGTTCCACCAAATTATTTATTTCATATCACCTGGAATAGATATTAGCGCTGGAAACATAGCTATAACGCAACCCGAACACGAAAGAAAAGAGGCGCGCAGTGAGAAAAGGACTCACGCTGGGTCTCCCTAGATTTGGGTCTTCGGCGTTCACGTCCTGCTCGGTCATTCCGTGTTAAATCGACGCTGTACACTGAGCTACAACTGCATCACTAAGCAGCCAGTGTAGCAGCTCGACACCTTCGCAAGTCTTAAAAAGTACTCTGGTTCTCTGTTGCACACCGTACTGTTTGTCTGAAAACCACGCCCCCGCTCTCTCGAGTTTTTATTGTGGCGCCATCATGTGGCAGCCGCGAGGAACAAAGCTGCGCAGTGTTTTATTTTCTTGTTTTGTTTTATTCCATTCTTCCCACCGCCTTTCAGTAGCCAAGGCAAGAGCGGGTATGAAACGTGTACACATGAATCGTCTATGACAGATAACAAACAAGAAAAGAAAGGAAATGGGCTTACAGTCCGATTTCTGCGCAAGAAACCAGCCCACAAACAAAAATAAAAGACGTCGCTTTTACATGCAGGGCAGGAAGCATCAAAAACATCTTTTCTGAGAATGAAACTAAGCACATACAACTTACTGGCTTGATCTGACTGCAGATAAAAATGCTTCGGGTGATGATAGGGTGGCTACATTATGAGTAACCAAGCCTAATATGCTATTGTACATGGAAAGAACGACATGTAGCATTGTTTCTGCACTGAGGGATTACAATTGTTTTCTTATGTTCGTACGCACGGTCTTTCGCGTTCTGTTATCCTCCATATAAGCCTGTAGTTCTTTTTTTTTGTATGGTAATTGATGATGGTGAAGAACGCTGTCAAACGATGCATCTTTAGACGAAATTCAAAGGTGGGCAAGCGGAAGCGGCTGAGAAGGTTAGATACCGAGACCTGTCTTCAGTAGGCGTGACATATAAATCGCAGTGCTTTATTTTAACCACACCCTCCTGCCTAGACTTACAATGTGACTTTTTGTATTTGGAATTCATACCAAATCTACACCATGTTGTGGATATGTAAATATTCTAGAGATAGGTAATATAATCGCATTAAACACTGAGAAACGGAAAGTCAGGGTGATAAAAAAATTATGGGGCAGCTTAACGGAACTCAATGCGATATCGGATGGGCGGCAATGTGATAGCGGTGTGCTCTGAATCCGTTACGCACGGATAGAAGTTGATGAAGACAGCGACATCCAAACCACAGAGGCACGTGAGATCGGCAGTGAAACACGCGGGACATGCAGTTGCGGAGATAGCGTAGTGGTCTAATTCAGGGGTCACTGCAGCTGTTCTCTAAGTGCCGCCGCATGTGCTGCGGCAGAACGGGCTTTCGCCAGTGTGCATAGTATCATGTGGAGAGACACTTTCAGACTCTGCAAGTGTAAAATTACCCGTGTAGCGATTGAAGGGGCTTTCGCCCGTGTGCGTACTACCATGTGGAGTGGCATATCTAGACTCTGCAGCTGTAAAAATACACTTGTTGCCGTTGAACGGTCTTTCGCCAGCGTGTGTACGCTCGCGCCGAGTTAACGTTGCGAGAGCCTTGAGCTGTAGAAGGGAACATGACACACTCATACGGTCGTCCTCCTTTGTGGCACCTCATATATCTCTTACCCTCGCACTTCGCAAACACCGCAGGGTCCTCGGAGCATTTAAATGGCTCTCCTCTCTCAGTGTGCATGTGTCTCTCAACATCGGCAAAGTTGGGTGAAACGTAGGCGCAGGAGGGGCAGCTGAACACATCTCCTTTCAATGCAGGTGTGATCTGCCGCTCCTAACATATCAACCCTAAAGAAGGTGCCGAGCCGGCACCGGACGGGAGTTCTCTCATGACAGCTTGGTCGGAGTGTCAGTCTTTTCTTTACAATTCGGATCTCGACAAGGCAGATCTCTGCCGAAATGTTCTCGTTCCAGTCCTTATAAAGTAGCGTACAGTGCTTAATAAAAGTGGAGTGACAATATTTTTTCCGTATTTGACTTGCACAGACAATTAAGTTACTGGAAAAACAGAAATAAACAGGTGCTTTAGTGGAAGGCATCTGAATATTTTGGGTGACGTGGTTATTTTAAACGTACAATAATATCGCACATCCAACCAGCGCTTCCGACGCCAAGGAAACAAAGCCGCCAAGGCCAGGACTAAATCCGCATTCTTGGGGCTCACCACCCCAGCACTCTAGTCACAGATCCATTTCGGAGGGCGGAAGGGATTCTTCTACCACCGCAGGGGCGGCAAGAAAGGGATTTTGAAGCTATGAAGAACCGGAGAGGGCCATGACCAACGGCTGTCCCAAATAATTTTCCATGGAAATGCTGCAGAAGTTAGGGCCATCTTGGTGCTGGCGTAGTGATGCACGTTTTCTTCTTAGCGCTTTACCAAACAAACGTATTAGCCCAACCAATTCCGGGCACGCTTAAGGATTTATGCTCAACTTGCTTTTCTAGACCGCAGATCTTTGGCCCCTGCTCCAGGATTCCTCATCGTAGTCGTTCGAATCGGCGTTGGATTTACACACCACCTGACAACCATGGCAGGTAGTAGCAGAGCGAAACGCCACCTACCACGGCGACAGCGGAGGAACGGAAAACCGGAAGTTGGCTGTCACGGGAAGATCAGGGATGGTGGCTAGCAGCGTAACACGCCACCTTCCAGAGGTGGCAGGTGGCATGTGAAGAGCTGCACTGAAACTTCGCTTTTCCGAATATCGTACTAGTCTGTCAATTTTGAAGTTTTATTATATATAGCTGATAGTTGTGCTGGATATGCATAGTGTACTGAAGCAAGTGTGAGAACGGTGCCCCACATCCAACCAATGTCGAGTGGTCAGACGACTTCCTTTCAACACATTCTTGAGGCATGTACTGAAAAATCTGTTCTTTATTCGAATGTCAAAGTGCAAATAAGCAGCTTAGATACAACGGCAGGCAACACAGGCCAAAGTCAAGGCACTAGCCTCGTGGCGAACTTCTAAGACAATTTTATTACAACATGAAGAATGTCTGCAGCCCGACAATTTCATTCTCACTTTAAACAAGTATTTGGAAGCGACCGCCGACTACCGACTATCCAATCGGCTGCATTGGTCATGAATCTTTTACACCAAGTGGCGCTCTCTTAGAAACGGGGCGTGCGCAGAGAGGCCAAGCCAGCCTTAGTCTAAAGTTCATAAATGCGAAAGCAATATGTGGCTCATCCGAAACGAAATCCAGCGTCGGCGCTGACCAGCAGCAGTGGTCCCGAAAATCCACGATGACATCATTGTAATATCACATAAAAACAAAATTTCCTGCTAATGTGCTGGCAATCGAACCCAGGCCTTTCAGACTGCGAGGCAAGCATTTAACCATGGGCTATAAAACCACGTTGCTTGGTGAACAAAGGTGAATGCTGTATACGCGTTGTCTAACGGATGTATGCTAATGAGTATATAGGTGTGTTATTACAAAGGAACAAAAATATAACAAAAATAAAATTTTAAGAAATTAAAATATAGAACATTGATTTTGCATTCATAGCACATGAGTACACCGAAGTGCCCTCCCCCATTTTTGTGACATCACACCTTCAGTATGCAAACATTGGTTTTCAGAAATATTGAAGCTGTGAAGCTGTGTCGTACTCTAAAATGTAACTTATGACCAACACAATGCAGCAGTGCATTGCACTGAATAAAGAATAAAACGGGCGAAATCTTGCATTTATCTCCCTGCAATTGTAACCAAGTCATTATTATTGGATGTACGGCAGATTTCAAGAACAATACGCCTCGAGTGACGGCTAATTGTGGACGCTTAATTATGCGGTAAGGCGCATGGGATTGTACACCTGTGGGAGGAGCATATTCTTGACATTGGCGCGCCCATCTCAAGATTTCAATGGCCGTGACCGGACAAGTTCATCTTAATACAGCGCGATCCGTTCCAACTTGCCCAGTTTTCTGTTCTAGTTAACCGGACAAGTGCTCTCTAAGGCTCTCCTTATCTAAACACGTCAATGAGCAGCGGGTACAGCTAAAGCCACCAGCGATTGTGTGCGTTAGCACATGACGCTCTAGAGCCCTTCGCACTGCCGCTGCATAAGGGCACGTGTCCCACTTGAAGGGTCTTTGCCTTATGTGAATTCGCTTGTGCCGAGTAAAGTTTGAATAGTCTCCAGTTGAAAAGGGGCAGATATCGCCTTTGAACGGTTTTTTTGCCTGTGTGTATACGCTTATGTCGAGTGAGGTTGCTAGAGCTCGCAGCTGCAAAGGGGCACATGTCGCAAAGGAAGGGTCTGTCGCCAGTATGCTTCCGATTGTGCAGGGCTAAAGAGAAAGAGTGCGCAGTTCTAAAAGTGCACATGTCGCACGCAAAGAATTTTTCCCCAGTGTGTGTACGTCTGTGTCGAGTTAATGTTCCAATGCGTTAAGCTGTAAACGGACACAAGTCACACTTTCAGGGTTTCTCACACTCGTCTGAAGTTACACTTCTAGGCTCTGCCTGTCTAGAAGGGCACGAGTCTCGATTGAAGGGGCCTTCGCCAGTGGGCATAGTATCGTGTGGACTGACACTCTCAGACTCTGCAGGTGCAAAAGTACATGTGTCGCTATTGAACACGCTTTGGCCAGTGTGCATAGTATCAGATGGAGTGACACATCTAGACTCTGCAGTTGTAGATGGACACGTGTCGAGATTGAGGGGGCTTTTGCTAGTGTGCGTACGCTCGTGCCGAGTTAACGTTGCAGAGTCTTCAGTTGCAAAAGGGCACATAACACACTCATACGGTCGTCCTTATGTGTGGCACCGCACCTCTTTCTTACCATCGCACTTCGGAAACATCGCTGGGTACTGAGAGCATTTAAATGGCTCTCCTTCTGTCTCAGTGTGCATGTGTTTGGTAACATCGGCAAAGTTCGCTGAAACGTAGGCGCAGGAGCGGCAGCTGAACAGATCCCCTTTCAATGCCGGTGTCTGCCGCCCGAACGAATTCTGTTCCATGAGCGAATGCAGGGGCTAGGGGTCTTTGCTGGTAGTGTTCAAGGCCCTCCCACGATGGTCGTTGTCCGTCAACGAGCCCAGAGCACAACTTCTGTCGTGGTAGTCAGGAAAGCACACCGCTTCTGCGAATAAAGTTGATAGAATGAGTGGCGTCAGTGAAAATCTCTATTTATTTTTGTCGCCCTTACTCCGTCTGCAATATTTTCTTGCAATGGTTGAAATATATCATATTGTTGGTTGCGTCCAAGAATAATTCTCGCAAGGATTGATGCTAAATTAACAGACAGGACGCGAACATTTTGCGGAAACGCACCACGTCGATGACATCTCAAGTAACAAGGAAGGCATTCATGCAAGCTTTAAAAATAGTTCCCGTAGTATATCGACCGCCGTATGCCGATGTACGGGGGTACTTGCAGCGTGTTAAGGCAGCTCTGATACCGTACCCAATGTAGGCAACGTTCTTCGTGACATTGTGCTCTCAGAAACCACAGTAACTGTGGTATTTAATGTTGACTTCATTTTTAATGTTCCAACCCACAGGGGTTCAAGCGATCAATTTCCCATGTGTTGTGCAAGAACGTGGTGTTTGAAACCGTATTCTATGACGCAGTGACCCTTGAACTTGGAGCTATTTTGCTCTTGATCTTGAGCACTAACGAAAAAGCACTTCGCCTTGAGGATGAGAAATTCTTTTCAGGAGAGAATGCACTATTGCAATATGCACTTAGCAATACCTACCTGCTCATCACAAAACTAAGATCATGCCTGCAAGTCTTATATACTGTGAAAACTGAACACGAGCTCTCGAAGAATATTTTGGCAGTCTTACCCCAGACATACAGCCAATTCAAACCAGTCAGCCTCAGTAGAGGACCGGAAAAATCTCTGCAGATCTCAGTAATGAGCATGTATAAAAGAGGCTCTGAAATATCAAGTAATATCGAAAGATTGAAAAACAAAGAACTAAACATTGAAAGCACACATAATTCAACTAATATTTTAGCATGCATGCGAGCTATCAGAGTATCGAGAGCGACTGCCGAAGAACGTTGGAAATAAAACTTATGCTCTTGGTAAATGTCGTTGAGTCGCTTGTGAAAGAAAGTACCCGAGAACAACAGATTTAAAACTGTAAACAAGTCTCCGCGTTTTGTGAGCAAGGAGGGCATTCGTTTTGTCGACTATACAGGGCGTCCCAGTTAACTTGGACCACGATTTAAGAAAAACCTGCGCGTTCTTCTGAACTTAAATCGCGTGGATGTTGTTAGTGTTTATCTAAAGTTACAGTACGATTTTTTTCGTTCTCCCTATTTGAATAATTAGTCAATTAAGATGAATAAACTACATTTTTATATGTAGCTTGAAACGTTCAGGCGTCAGTAGGACTGATATGGAGCTTCACAAAGATTGTCCAACCCATACACTTCCAACGAGTTAACTTAGCATGGCTGTTTTTTATTCGGGAACAACGAAAGCCCGTGGAGTTAAAAAACTGCCACGTTACAACGCGCTGCGTGCGCCCGTATGCGCCACGATTACAGCGCTCTCATCCGTGCTTTTTAAAAAGCATACTCGCTTCGCGAATTTCATGCTACCGAAGACAGACCTTCGCGTTGAGCTTGGTTCCAAGTTAAGCGCCAGTGGGGACGTACGGCAGTTGAAAGGAGGCGCTGCTCCCGTTCCTGCGGCGATAATTGCGCTCTCACGTTAGCAGAATGTATGCGGAGGAACGATGACAAACTCGTGAGTTCGAATTTGGAAGCAAGATCCCAAAAAGCGAAGACGCATATAGCAAGCTTGATAGCATCGTGTGAATTAGGTACGCTGAAAAACGGGAACCACGCTTTCTTTCAATAGCCGCGCGTACCCACTGGCGAAGCAAATATAATATATGAAGCAAATATAACGGCGAAAAAGCGACGACCTAGCAGCCCCTAGACCCATGAATGCATCCATAATTCAAGCATTCCAACTCGAAAAGTTTACAAAACACACGAAGATATCCTTCGCGCTCTGCTCATAACTGTACGGTACCTTACGTACGAACGACGTTTGGCCAGCAAATGCTTGCACATACTCTCCCCACTCTGTTAAACTATTTTCGTCAAAGTAATGTTAATATTGAAAATGTTAATAAGAAGACAATACATTCATTCTTTCTCTCACAAATGTAATTTTTTCTGGTTTACTGCAGTGTGTTCCTCCTATGTCTTTTTGTATTTTTTGGGTTTGCTACTATTCACAATTGCTGTTATTCGCTGGTCATGGTTATCCTTCACATTGTGCCTTTGCCTTTAACACACACACAAAACCTGAACTATGTCTAGTAAGAGCTACAATGTCTGGTAAATGTACTCCTACAACTGTTATTACCGACACCTCGCTGTCTTGCCATGTAATGGGGCCCGAGCGCCGTCAAGTGAATTAACGTTCACTTTTTGTCATCTGGTCCCTCATTTCTTACTGAAATGGAAATAAACTTCAAACTTCAAAAAACTTCAACACATCATGTTACCCCAGTAAGCCTACAACCATCCCGCTTGCTGTTTTTTGCCTCTGCTTTCCTTCTTCGCGTGAGAGATCGGGTGATGAAGAGTCCTGCATTTGAATAGTTTTATACTACACGCCAAGGTAAAAACGGTCACTGAACAAGCATTACAGCCCTACTCGATACCATTCCATTTTTTTTAAATTCCTGATACCCTCAACGACCTTCAATTTCTGGGTACCAAATCAGGGTTAAAGTACAAACTCATAATAGGAGTGTGCTTAGGCAAAAGCAAATAAAAGGAAAATCAACAACGCATGTTGAACAGCAAGCACATTCATAAAAAGAAGGAAAATGGAAAGTTTCGAAAAATAAGTCTGATTGTTGAGTAGAAAAGGTAAAACCGCTAAAACAATACATGAAAAGGGCGGAAAAGAAAATTTCAAATCTGCACAGCGACTGAAACTTGAAGAAGCAATCGTATACATCAAAAGTTAAACAATTTTAATATGAAAACCTTATAGATCGCAATTAAGCCATCGTTACAGGGCAGCCGGAAAAAGTTTTGCAGTTGCTTTTTGCAGTGAAGATAAGCGTTGCACGGCGTCGTAATACCTGTGTTGGCGGACGTCAAAAATCAGGTGAATCGTGTTAACTAGTAAAGTCGTGCATTAAGTCCTAATAGTTACCTTGTTAACAATTACCAATATACACCTGATTGCAATCAAGGATTTTTAGCCGGCCCTTAGTAGCAGCGATATTAGTTTTTGGAGTTTTGAAAACGTGATTACCCTCGCTGCTGTGGATCGGCTAATTTGGACCATTTCTCACGACATTCAAAAACCGCACGCTTGCGGGAAGGCGCAGAGCGATGCCAATCAAATCGCGACACCAGTTGACGCACGTACCAGGTGACTTTCTCTGCCCCGCCTGCTCTGGAGCAGCCAAGGGAAGAGGAGCGGGGAGCACTGCGGCATGGGCGGGACTTAAATTGTCACGTGGTACTTGCGTCATTTGATCGACTTCGCTTTGCGCATATGTCGAAAGTGCGTGGTTTTTGAACGGCGCCATAAATGGCCGAAATTTCTTCAGCCACAGCAGCAGCAGAAAACACGTTTGCAAAACTATAAAAATTGATATGGCCATCACTAACAACCTGCTAAAAATCTTTGATTGCAATCAGGTGGCTATCAGTCATAGTTAGAAACCTAACTATAATAATTTAGCTCATCACTTTACTATTTAACATGATGCGCCTATTTTTTGACTTCCACGAACACTGGTATTACTAGACCGTAAAGAACTTCCCCTTATATAAGAACCCTACGTTCAAAAATTAATGGCCGGCTTGCCTGAAGCACGTGGTGTGTCTCCGGTGGGGATACGGTTCACTTCAGAAAAAGGTTCACAAACAGGAGAAAAAAAAAAGTGGTTAACGAGTACATTTTCTGTTGCCTGCCGTGAAAAAATAATCGGAATAACATCTGGGATTGTGTCAAAAGAATTGTTAGACAAGAGAATATAAGTTAAAGTCATTTTATTTAGGCCCCATTATGCTATAGATTCAATAAACACCATTATGGAGCTCCGCGCCTCCTAGCCCGCGTAATTAAATGCAAGACGATGTTTTCAATGTTTAGAGATTTTTATTTAAATAATAGTGGGCACGGAGGCGCGATGAAGGAAAGAATGAAAAACTTATGCACACCTTTCTTCGTCCTGCAGTTCCTCGTGGTTTTTGTGGCTGGGACACCAGCGGCTGGCCACCAGGTTGAAAATGCTTCACTGGCGGACGGATCTTGCGACACCGCCTGTGCTCCAGAACCACCATTGCTGCCAAATGATTTCGCGGCTCAGTCCGAATCCGCCACACGCCCCCTGGACCTCCGACACTGCGCAGCCGCAACATCGACGTCATCACCCTCAGAACGGATAAAACCGGGCATCGAGCATTCACTCGTCAGTGGGCACGGAGGCGCGATGAAGGAAAGAATGAAACGCTTATGCACACCTTTCTTCATCCTGCAGTTCCTCGTGGTTTTTGTGGCTGGGACACCAGCGGCTGGCCACCAGGTTGAAAATGCTTCACTGGCGGACAGATCTTGCGACGCCGCCTGTGCTCCAGAACCGCCATTGCTGCCAAATGATTTCGCGGCTCAGTCCGAATCCGCCACACGCCCCCTGGACCTCCGACACTGCGCAGCCGCAACATCGACGTCATCACCCTCAGAACGGATAAAACCGGGCATCGAGCATTCACTCGTCAGTGGGCACGGAGGCGCGATGAAGGAAAGAATGAAACGCTTATGCACACCTTTCTTCATCCTGCAGTTCCTCGTGGTTTTTGTGGCTGGGACACCAGCGGCTGGCCACCAGGTTGAAAATGCTTCACTGGCGGACGGATCTTGCGACGCCGCCTGTGCTCCAGAACCGCCATTGCTGCCAAATGATTTCGCGGCTCAGTCCGAATCCGCCACACGCCTCCTGGACCTCCGACACTGCGCAGCCGCAACATCGACGTCATCACCCTCAGAACGGATAAAACCGGGCATCGAGCATTCACTCGTCAGTGGGCACGGAGGCGCGATGAAGGAAAGAATGAAAAGCTTATGCACACCTTTCTTCGTCCTGCAGGTTAGTTATCTTTCCAAATTACCATTTCCCTGCTTGAAGTCAGACGACCGCTTTGTCATCGTGCTTCCGTGCCCAGAAGCAGTGTTCTTGCCATTGTGCTCATTGTTACTCCTTCTCAGTGGGGACGTCGAGAGTAATCCTGGTCCTGATGATCTTGCGCAGATTTTACGAACCATGAAGGAAATGAACGAACGTTCCAAAAGAGTGGAAGTAGCGCAAAACACTATGTTGGAAAGTATGTCGGAGCTCAAGCTACAGCAGCAATCCGTTTCAGAAGCGATGTCAGATATAAAAGAAAGATTGCAAAAAGTGGAAAATCAGACATCAGTTTTCGAGCACTGGCAGCAGGACATGAACGCTTTGCGTGCCACAGTAGAGCGCCTCGAGAATGAAAATATCGCACTTCGATCCCGTCTTGATGACGGAGAAGACCGATCTCGGCGGAACAATCTGTTTTTCTATGGTATATCTGACAGCGCAGAAGAAACGTGGTCTGAGTCGGAGGAACAACTTCTAGATTTAATAAACAATACCATGAACACTGATATCAGTCAGTCAGACATTTCGCGCGCGCATAGAATTGGGCGTTTCGTAACCGGGAAAACCCGTCCGCTTGTAGCAAGTTTTCAAAACTACAAAACAAAAGAACTAGTCTTTTCAAAACGTGATCTGTTGAAGAATACAGGAAAAGGAATGAGTGGAGACTTCTGCCAAGCCACGCGCAATATCAGAAAAAAAATTAATAGAGTATGGTAAATCCAAGGGCAGCACATCTTTCAAACTTGGGTATAAAAAACTTTTTCTGGGTGGAAAATGCTACACATATGACGAGAATCGGGGTACTATCCGCGAAATCGGTAATTCCTCTGAAGGCACAACTGAAGACACAGTTGAAAACACTACTGAAAACTCAAGCGAGGCTCATGACCGACCTCTCCGGTCTGGTCGCGCGCGATCGAAAAGATAGGACCACGAGAGGGGAGGCGCTTCGAAAAGCTTCGACTACTCTCTCCTGCACTCGAACATTCGTAGTCTTTATCCCGAAAAGGATGAATTATGCGCTATGATCGATGACTGCAACGCTGATATCATTGTATTAACAGAAACTTGGCTAAATAGCAAAATAACGAATAATGAATTGTTTAAATGTGAAAAGCGGTATGCTGTCTTCCGGAGTGACCGAACAGGCAGAGTTGGTGGCGGTGTCCTAATTGCTATTAATGAGTGTATTGACTGCTTTCTAGTACCTATTGCTACGAATTTAGAGCTAATCTGGTGCTGCATAAATCTTAATTTTAAAAAAGTAATCCTAGGTGCATGTTACCGATCCCCCTCGACGGACACATCATTTTGCGATAACCTACACGATTCCTTAAATCAGATTATCACCCGTTTCCCTGCGGCTGAAATCTTGCTCTTAGGCGACTTCAATTTTCCGAATATTGTCTGGTCACATAATCCCTTTTCTACCCCTTCGTCCGCTGAATCCAACTTGTTTCTTTCCATTTGTTCAGACTTCAGCCTATCACAGATTGTTAGTCTTCCCACACGTGTAACGCAAAACACATCATCACTGCTTGACCTTATTCTTACGTCATCAGCGGATAACTTATCCGCGGTTTCACACCTGCCTGGGCTGAGCGATCATGATATATTACACTTCACGCTAACTGTGACTCAAACAAAAATTAGCCGACAGAAAAGAAAATTTCGTGATTATAACAAAGCTGATTACACCACCATCAACAGTGAACTCTGCTCTTTTTTAGATGTTTTTTTGCCGCTCTGTCAGGATCGGCCCATAGAAACTAACTGGCGCATGTTCAAAGAAAAAATTTCAGAATTAATCAGCCGACACGTCCCCCTTCGAACCGTCTACACCAACAGTAAAGCCCCTTGGTATAACACATACTTAAACAGGTTATCCAACAAAAAAAAGCGTTTATTCCGTTCAGCTAAACAGTCTTCAAAACCGACAGCTTGGCTAGCGTACAAAAAAGCGGCAAAGTCTTATAATACTTCCTTAAGGTCAGCTAAATTTTCATTTTTGAACACTACTCTTCCACAATTATTAAAGACTAATCCAAAACGTTTTTGGAGTGTTATACGAGGAAGTACTAATAAGGACGGCTTATCACTACTCACAAGTTCCGGGGAATCAGTACCGCCTCACCTTTGTTCCAAAGTACTTAACGACACATTCGTTCAGTCATTTTCATCCCCTGTGCTTACCAATCAGATGCCAGCTATAAATACTACCAATTATCACCTCATGGAACCCATAATATTTGAAGCAACTGGCATCAAAGCCATAATAAACAAATTAAAACCCAAATTATCTTGTGGAGTCGACGAGATCAATGTTAAATTTTTGCAACATACCGTGGAATACTGTTCAATCATACTACAGTGCAGTTTTTCTCAGTCGGGTAACTCTGGCAGTATACCTCATGATTGGAAAACTGGAAAAGTAATCCCCATCCACAAGTCAGGTCCAACACATAATCCGCTCAACTACAGGCCCATTTCCCTTACATCCGTACCATGTAAAATTATGGAACACATTATATACACGCATCTAGTTAACTTTCTTGAAGACAACAACTTTTTTTCCAGTGTGCAGCATGGATTCCGTAAAAATTTCTCCTGTGAAACTCAGCTAGTCTCTTTCACTAATGATTTGCATGCCTATCTAGACAGTGGTTTTTCAATTGATTGCATATTCCTCGATTTCTCCAAAGCTTTTGACAAAGTTAACCATACACTACTTCTTCATAAACTAAGCTTCCTAAACATAGACCCTGCAATAATTGACTGGATTAATGCTTTCCTCGCATCCCGCGTTCAGTTTGTAACCACTAATGAAGTGAACTCACCCTCGGTCCCAGTTCAATCCGGCGTTCCGCAAGGGTCGGTTCTAGGTCCTCTCTTATTCCTGATTTATATAAATGACTTACCTTCTCACGTTTCTTCCAAAATTTGTCTTTTTGCAGACGACTGTGTGTTATACCGTAAACTAACTGATGCTTCAGATGCTTTATTAATTCAGAATGACCTCAATAATATTGTGGAATGGTGTAATACATGGTGCATGGAATTAAGTATTAACAAATGCAAATCAATGAGGGTATCTCGCACTAACCACATAAGTCCCACTTATATGCTTAATAACGTCTCATTAGAATCGGTGACATCATACCGGTATCTGGGAGTTCTCATTACCAATAATCTATCTTGGAAATCGCATGTCAGTTATATCACTTCTAAAGCCAGTAGCACCCTTGGATATATACGCCGTAATTTCCGCCTTGCACCATCATCATTAAAATTACTATTGTACACAACTTACATTCGTCCACAACTTGAATACGCGTCATCTGTCTGGGATCCCGGTCACGTAACACTCATACATTCTCTTGAGGCAATACAAAATCGCTCAGCCCGGTTTATCTTAAACAACTACCAAAGGACCACTAGTGTTACTAATATGAAAACCTACTTACAACTACCACTTTTATCGACACGAAGAAAGCTATCTCGCCTGTCTCTCTTTAATAAAATATACCATCATAACACAACCTTGCGCTATCTTTGGGTTCAACCACCGTCATACATTTCAACTCGCCGTGACCACAGCAAAAAGGTACATATTCCACACTCAAATACGCTTGCATATTCATACTCGTTTGTTCCTCGGACAAGCAATGACTGGAATAACCTACCAGCATCACTAACAAGTATATCTGAAATTGAGAACTTTAAATCAGCATTACACAGTTTCTTTTCATAGCTAGTGCTCATATCATCATCATGGCGTTCATAGATGGTGTTCATATTCCCAATACGACTGTTTGTTTATTAGGAACTGCATTACTTGTTTATTATTTGTTTTCCTTGCCATATTTTTCTGTATTTATTAACACCGTTACTGATGTCGTAGTTTACTCTTTTGTACCTTTGTTCTTTTTCATTCTTTTTGTATGCTTACTTTCGTTTTTGTACTGGTTTTACAGAGTTTGTATATATTTTTTACTAATAACTTTTTTGTGTAAATTGTGTATGCCTCTGCATCCGCCCCTCCCCTCTATAATGTACATTTGTACCCTGAGGGTATAATAAATAAATAAATAAACTGTGAGAACCACGTCGGTGCGGTATATGCACATAGCTTCTAAACAAAAACTGACATAACGAACTCATCACGTAATATAAAGTATACCACTACCTAAAATTAACTAATCACCTTTTTTTACATTTTAGGGGCAAAGGTCAAAATTGAAAATTGTTTGGTTTGGTTTAGTGGGTTCTTATGTCCCAAAGCGACTCAGGCTATGACGGAGGGCGCAGCGCAGAGCTGTGGGTAATTTCAACCACCTGCGGTTTTTTAACGTGCACTGACACCGTCTTTTGCCTCCACTTAAAAGCGTCCGCCTCGCCTCGCGACAAACTCGCCTCTTTCGGGTCAGCAGCCGAAAATCATAACCACTGAGCCACCGCGGCGGCTCGCAAAGAACAACACAACCCAGCCCACTTTTAACGAACCTGATGGTAGCTCGGATTGCGTTTGTTGTATCCGAGGTTCGTAGTAAGCGGACTTTTCATCTTCAGCTAGAAGTACGACGTGCGACGAAACATACGTTTGTTTCTCAGAAACGTGCATTATGGGCGTCGACTTCTTCGAAGTGGACCACATCACGACGCTTTCCATGACCCGCATAGCGAGCATACGTATGTTTCCGTCCAAGGCGAAGCAACAAGCTGCTTTAAGAACACGATTAAGCTAATCACTGTTAAAGCCTTCACAGCAACCTGCGGCAACTTGGCATCCTCGTCAGCAGATTCTTGGCAGTCGGAGAGAGCTCGCACTTAGCGTATAGTCGCTTCATCAGTGTATCGCCTTGCAATGTCGGCGTCATGATCAGCACCTCACGAAGCCATCCCAGATGAAATCTTGCCCAGCCATCGGTGCATCGAGCAGGCGTTCTTACAATTCCACATGTGTCAAATCGCGCGTGCGTTCACCAGCGTCTAATGTCGTTTCCTGGGCCATAAACGGCGCGTCACGGAAGTAATTTCGTGTGCACTCCACTATACGCCGCTTCCACACGACTTCATTCATTTCCACAGCAGGGAACAAAGATATCCGAACCAGAACATCGCCACCTTCAGCGTCATTAGCTATAAACATGGATGCTGTATATAGCGCCGATGCTGGGGCATATTGAGCGCGGGAATGACGCCCATGCCCGGTAGCCGACATCTTGTATTTTTCATTCCTTGCCGCGAAAAGCATTGGCACCACATGCTCCGTGGTCCGTCGCAAATTTCTTCATGCACAAGCAGAAGCTTCTTTTTTTGGGGGGCCATATTATGGATCAGTTCCCAAGTCACTCGACATGATAACTTCGCATCGTGGTTATGAATCTCATGTCTGGTTGCACGCGCCACGAATAACAAAAAGGAGTGAGGCATTACGCGGGACTTTCAATTCGGCTTGAAGCGTACGAAAGAGCACGCCCCAAAGTATCAGTTGGCTGGACCTGCCGATGACAACGGACAGCCGCCTGTCACAGGTCTTCTTCCTCGTTAACGCGAAAGTTTTCGGCACCTTCCACGAGCGCAGGTGTCGCTTTTCAAGGCATTTATTTTTGTCGGCAGGATTCGGTAAAACTGTCGCTTCGTCGTAAATGTGTCGCCTTTCATACTAAATTTTAGTCCCAAGCATTCGTTCAGAGGGTGGGTCTCACCAGGGGTTGGAGGCGCTCTTCCAACCCCGCGCTTACCAGATAAGCTGGGTTTTCAACAGAGCGTCCGAATTTGCAGCGCCTCTCCGTTCGTTCATATCTAGTTACGCTTTCACAGTTGTTCGTAGTATCTGGATACAGTCTTCAGTGCCTAATGCATATTTTGACGGCAGCACTACCCTTATTCTTAATAACCTAGTGTTCGTTATAATGCGGTCGTTATAAGCGGGCTCTGCTGTATATCTACGGGCATAAAGTTTTCTCAGTGGCTGCGTATACAGCGGGCGTAAGGTAAGAGTGCCGGTACAGATATGCCTGTAATGGGCAAAAGTGCGGGCGTGTGCTGTAAGGAGGCCCAAAACGTAGTATTGACACACTTTCACAAGTACCGCAATTTTCTGTTCGCGACTGCACTTAACAGCTTCGCGAAGGCGATACCAACAAGCGCGTTTTGCTGTCGTCGAAGAACACAATGACCTCTGCTGTCAGCCGCGCTAAATTTAAAGCTGAGAGTAAACTTTCTAGAAATGTAATTTAACAATACTGCAGACTGGGCGAGTTGGTTAACATACATCTTGAAAAATTTAGCGCGACACACAAGGACCGAAAGAGTAGACGACACGAGCGCTGACTAACAACTGGAAGTTTATTCGAAAACACGTAGAATTATAAAGGAAGAAAGTGCGATAAAATCGTTGGTCAAAAACCAAAAGAAGAAAACTAAACACAACAGTCACCGCCAGCTCCTGCTATCAAGACGCAAAGCACTTGTCCAGATAAGCTACCTCTTTTTCCCGTATAGTAACGGACGGTTTTGCCACGCACGTGTTATGAGCCTTGGCGATACTATATGCCTCGTAAATTTCCCTACACAACACGTTGTCATTCTTGTACTCAATCGTAGTGTTGTCAAGGATCGGCGAGCACTTGCTGGACCCGAGATCCTTGCACTCACGGCAGTGCAAAACAAGGTTCGAAGACACCGGTTTCCTGCAGTCCAGTGAATTCTTGTGCTCCTGCAGCCGCACATTGATGCACCTGCCATTGGCACCTGCCAGGTGCCATTGGCCTGCGGGAAGGTGTATTACGGCCAAACGGGCAGGTGCATCAATGTGCGGCTGCAGGAGCACAAGAATTCACTGGACTGCAGGAAACCGGTGTCTTCGAACCTTGTTTTGCACTGCCGTGAGTGCAAGGATCTCGGGTCCAGCAAGTGCTCGCCGATCCTTGACAACACTACGATTGAGTACAAGAATGACAACGTGTTGTGTAGGGAAATTTACGAGGCATATAGTATCGCCAAGGCTCATAACACGTGCGTGGCAAAACCGTCCGTTACTATACGGGAAAAAGAGGTAGCTTATCTGGACAAGTGCTTTGCGTCTTGATAGCAGGAGCTGGCGGTGACTGTTGTGTTTAGTTTTCTTCTTTTGGTTTTTGACCAACGATTTTATCGCACTTTCTTCCTTTATAATTCTACGTGTTTTCGAATAAACTTCCAGTTGTTAGTCAGCGCTCGTGTCGTCTACTCTTTCGGTCCTTGTGTGTCGCGCTAAATTTTTCAAGAAAAACTTTCTAGGTAGGGTGAAAAATGCAATGGCTACAATCTCGCGCGATGTACAGCCAGCAGCGCATAACTATTGTTATCTTCGCAGCAATAGGATCGATGCATTAATAATGGCGCAGCTTCTTTTCATTTCGCGCTATAGAATTGACTCGCCGCAGCACAACATATACGCCGACATCGCCGAGTGACAGCTGATGCACCAGTTCTTGAGGTAAAAGAATGCATATTTCAGGAACTTTCCCCTTCCATTCCCGCACCGGATCTCTCGAGGATATTCTGTATAGCAAATGTGACATTTATGAAGGCTGCCTGGATGCAGGCTGAACGCGGGATGCTAGTATGGGGCAGGTGGGAAACCGCGTGGCTTTCAGCGACACCCGGACAAAAAACACCAATCGACGGATGAGTAGGACAACAAATACACTCACGTACGGTCATCCAGAAGTTGCGTCGTCAGCGCCCAGTCCTCATCGGTCGTGCAAGGTAAAATGGACGCTACACTACGAGGCAGAACAGCTTGAGTTGGCTGCCAGTAAATTGCATAGACAAGTCGCGAGGGCGAAAAATTTCACCGCTTGAATGCTGCACCCGGTACGTTGTCTTGTGAGAATGCTCACGCTCTCGTGATTATTTGGGCGGCACTAAACAAAGCCCAAGCAAAAGGAGACAACACTGTGCGACGCGTGTTGGGCCACACATTGATTTGCAGATGTAAACTGTGTACGAAAGCTGGTATTCCTTCTTGAAACAGAGCGACAAACAAGCGGCATACAAACAAATGGACAGAAGCCACCCTGAGCTTTACCATACCATTCATTTCTTGTAGCCAGGAATACATATTGGCGCTAAAAAAAAAACTAGCTACAGCGTGACTCGTCCACACACACACGCAAAAAATAAACGGGAGGCGTGCAATTCGACAGAGCGACAAACAAATACAAACAGAAGCGTTGCGGCTATCGCTGAAACATCATGATTTCAAACAGCTCTTTGGTCCGATTTAGAAAACTAACATATATTGATGTGCGTGCAATGCGTAAAAGAACAGTTCTACTCACACAGGGTCTCCCTAAAGTTGGGTCATCGGCGTTCTTGTCCTGCTTGAACATCCAGTGGAATCTGGGCACCACACAGCGGGCTAAAACTGCAAGACTAAGCAGCCAGTCTAGCAGCTAGACACGATCACAAGTGTTAAAAAGTTTCCTGGTTCTGTTTTACGCCCCGTACTTCTTGTGTGAGCTCCACGCCCACAGTCTCTCAAATTTTTTATGGGGACACCAGGTGGTAACCACGAGGAACGTGAATGCGTGATGCGTTTTTTTTATTCATCCTTTGTATTGAATAGTGCCGGTTGCCTTTTGGTGGCCAAGGCAGGAGTGGGTGCACTATGCGTACAAATGCTTCGTCCATCACAGGCAACAACAAGAAACGGGAGCAAATGAGCATACTGTGAAGCTTCTGCGCAAATAAGGCGCTCGTAAAGTAAATAAAAAGGCGTCATATTTCGATTTAACCATAAAAAGCATCCAAAACCTACATTCGAAAAATCAAACCAAGCACATAAAACTTACTGGCTTGATCTGACTGAAGATAAAAATGCTTTCGGTAATGATAAGGTGGCCACATAGCGAAGCAACGTTTTGCAGTCGGCTACCGCTCTTGTAATAAACGACAGCTTGCTTTCATTGGCACTTCACTGAGGCGTTAGTGTAGCTTATGTTATGCTTGTGCCGAGTCTGTCGCATTCTGTTATGCTGCATATAAGCCTGAAATTCTATATTTATATGATTATTGATAATGGCGAATGACATTGTCAAACGATGCATTTGTCTACGTGATTCCAAGGATAACTGTGTTCCGTGGCACGGATGGAGGTTGTGTGGACTCTTCTCGCGTCGACCCTTTGGTTTGCTTCCACGCGATGCAATCTCTTTCTCCACATTTTCTATATGCGCCGACGACATCGCCATATGAACCAACTCTCGATCCGACGGAGAGATTCCTGTTTCATTGCAACGCGCTATCGGCATGGCAGAATCTTTCATGCAGGGAAATAGCCTTGCGTGTTCATCGTCTCAATCGGAACTCTTAGTTATAAGGAACAAACAAGCCTCACAGACACAACCCGACCCTCGGGAACCCATCGAGTTGCTCATCGACAGCCATCCGATACCCGCGGTAGCCACGATCAGGTTTCTTGGCATGTTGATTCAGAGTAATAAAACACGGAATGCACTCGCCGGCTAAGCGTCACGGCGTACCAGATAGGTTGGCTGGTGACGTGCATTGCCACCCGTCGCGGGGGCATGAAAGAAGCCGACCTGTGCAGGATCACCCAATCCTTCATTACAAGTAGAACCACGTAGGCTTGCCCGTACTATCATCTGCGTCGCAGGGACGAAGAAGCACTGAACAGCAACATTAGAAAAACATACAGTGCAGTCCTTGGCCTGCCGGCATACGCCAACTCGCATCCACTGTTGCAGTTGGCAATTTTTAATTTTACATTGTTCATGGTCTTCAACGTCCGAAAACGACTGAGCCTATGAGAGACGCCGTAGTGAAGGGCTCCGGAAATTTCGACCATCTATGGTTCTTTAGCGTGCGCTCATATCACACAGTACACGGGCCTCTAGAATTTCGCCAGCATCGAAATATGACCTACGCGGCCAGGATAGAACCCGCATTTTTCGGTTCAGCAGCCGAGCGCGATAACCACTAAGCCACCACATCGGCAGGATGGTTTGTAATGTTTCAGGCACGAAACCAACTCACGATATGAGGGACACTGTATAGTGGAGTGCTCCGGGTAATTTGGACGTCCTATGGTTCTTTAACGTGCACTCAGGTCGCACACTGCACGAGTCTCCCCTCCCGAATTTCGCCTCCATCGAACTGCGACCGCCGCGGCCAAGATTGATCCCGCATCTTCCGGGCCAGCAGTCGAGCACCATAACCACTCCGCCAACGCGGCACACACACGCACACACAGCCAGCTTTTCTTGTAATGGGACTAGCACTGATTTCGCATTAAAAGTTCTTCCGCTCCTGCCCACTCAACCCTAAAGAAGGCGCCGAGTCGGCACCGTATGGCAGTCATCTCGTAGCAATTTGGTCGGAGTGTTCGTCTTCTCTTTATAATTCAGAGATTTCTAATTCAACACATGAGCGCCCTATTTATTCACTGATCCATTACGGAGGGCCGAACGGATTCTAGTACCACCGTAGGTTCGCAGCCATGGTATTTTGCCGCCATGAGAAACCCGGTAGAGCATGACCAACGGCTGTCCCAAATAATTGCTCGTGAATATGCTGATCAAATCGGGCCCATCTTGGTGCTGGCGGAATGATGCACGATTGCTTCATAGCGCTGTACCAAACGTATGACCCCAAGCAATGTCACGCACGGATAACTAATTATGCTCAACTTGTTTTAAGCTAAAGCTCTTCAACCCCCCCCCCCCCTCCTAAGGTGCTCGTCTACAGAGCCGGAGTACTCGGGTTTGAACCCAACTGCGGCGGCGCATTTCGATGGCGGCGACGCCCGTGTGCTGTGTGATTTGAGTGCGCGTTAGAGATCTCCAGGGGGTCGAAGTTCTTCCGGAGCCCTCTACTGCGACATCTTTCTCTTTTCTCCTTTCACTCAATCCTTCATACCTCCCCTTACGGAGCGGTTCGGTTGTCGATTGTTCCATCGATCGATTGTTCCATCGATCGATCGGATTGATTGGATTGATCCATCGATTGATTGATTGACGATCGATCGATTGATTGATTGACGATCGATCGATTGATCGATTGGCGATCGCTCGATCGACGATCGATTGATCGACTGGTCGATTGAAACAACTTCTATTTCCGTCAAAAAAGGGGCGCCTCCCACCTGCCCCCGGTACGTAGGCCTGGGCAGATGGGGAGTCGTGCGCCCCCGGATTAGAGGCGGTAAGCAGTCCATCGCTTGTTGCGGCCTCTTCCGCCGCATGGATGGTGCGTCGCTGTGCAGGACAGTCCGGGCTTCGCAGCAGGGTCACTCGGGCTTCTCTACTTGCTATATTTTGAACCACCCTTCTGGATTGCGGGCACTCCCAAATTGTGCAGTCTAGTGTCCCTCTCGCCCCGCAGTGTTTTCACTGATCGCTGGCCCTAAGCTCTGATAGCACTTCAAACGCCCAGACCGGGTTTATGAAGGTATTAGTCTGGAGTCGCCTCCACGAGACACTTTATTATTTAGGCGAACATCTGACAAGGGTACCAGTCTGTGTCCTAATTTATAATGATTGATGATTGCCCTGTAATTTTGCAGCCGCTCGTCTTATGCGTAGTGAGTGGGGGGACTCACGATCTAGCCCGAGCACTCTACTATCGAGATGTTGAGACAGATACTGCTTCATTTCCTTTCGTCAAGAGAAAAAAAAATTAGCCTGTAGCGACCCGCGCGGCCGACAGTGACAACATAATTTCTTTTTATCTATAATTCCATCTTTAGATCCTCATAATTTTTACCCAGAGTTAAATTATTAGCTTGGCAACAAAACGTAATCCATTAGCTTGGCACCAATTTACCTTCTTTGGGCTCTCCTCACTGAACCCAGGCCAATCCCCCGTCGTGGGTATGTGACATGCCACCAAGGCAACAACAAAAACGCTTGGGCCTTGCCCTCGGCTAGACGCTGCCGCCGCTGCTCTGCCCCTATCATCTCTCCGGTAGCCTTGAAATAAACATGGCCGTGGTCGCCTCCTGGGTGACCTCCACATCGACTTCTGCAAGACCCTGTTCCTTAACTCACCACTTGGCAACCGGGGAAGGCAGTTCCAGAGCGAAACGCCACCTGTCAAAGGCAGAGCGGAGGAACAAACAACCGGAAGGCGGCTGCCACGGTCCTGGAGTGGCAGGTGGCATGTGAAGACCTTCACACAAATTTCGCATTACCGACTATCGCAGTCTTCTGTTAATTTCTCAGGTTTTATTTGTATAGCTTTAACGGGTAATCACTTTCACGCGTTCACATGACTCCCCGCATAAGCTAGAAGATCGATGTGCTGAATAAGCGTAGAGTACTGAAGCAAGTTTGAAAACTGTTCTGCATATCCAACCAATGTCGAGTGGGCAGACGATTTTCTTCTTACATTCTTGGGACAAGTGCTGAAAAATCTGTTCTTTATTTGAATGTCGAAATAAAAATGAGCAGCGCAGATACAACGGAAGACACTACTGGCGGAATTCAACGCACGAGCCTGCTGTGGTAATTTTATTGCAACATGCAGAATGTCCGCAGCATTTTCACTGTAAGCAAGTATTCGGGAACGAGCTCTGGGTAGCGACACTCAATTTGGCTGCAATTTGCAAGGATGTTTTACAACAAGTGACGCTCTATTAGATAAACGGCGAGTGCTGAGCGGCCACGGTGGCTGTAGTCTGCAGTTTATCAATGCGAAGGCACTATGTCTCTCATAAGGAACGAAACGCGTCGCCAGCGTTGACCAGCAGGAGTGGTCAGAAAACTGCCAGATGACGTCACCGTGGTGTACACAGGAAAATACCATTTCTTCGGAAGATTTCCGACTTTAAAGGGGTAGAGACACCAAATTTTTGTGTTGTATCTCTGGGTTGTAAATAATGCGTAACGATTCAGTGAGCATGGAACACCATCTTAGAAGCATGAACTCGCATTATATAATTAATAATCGTATTATTTGTACCCAGCAGTTTCGGTTTCGGTTCGTAGTTGCCAGGTTTTGCCAGGCTCTTTCATGACGTCAAAAACCAGACAATGCGTTGTCACGTGGGCCCGGAAAGCCGTGACGTCGTGTAGGCATGTCGTCTGCTTGACACGCACGTGGTGCGCGTAAACACGGAGAGCCGGGCGGAGGGCAAGTCGAACAGCTCCGAGTCGGAAAGAAGAGTTTTATTTCGGCGAAGACACCGATTATGAGGAATCGCGGTATGACGCAGACGAGGAAGAAGACGCCGCGGTTCGAACCCCGACAACCACTTCATTTTTGATCCGCTGGCCAGCGATTCCGAAGAGGAGGCAGGCGTCAGGCCCGACGCAGCTCAGATTGTGCCAGCGAACGCCGAGCGTGTAGGCAACTTCAAATGGTAAAGGCGCGTTCACACTACGCCGGCGATCGGCCGATTTCAGTCTGGCGATGGTCGGCGGCAGCGATTTTCGTGCCGTCGGCGCGTCTGTCACACTGCGCAGACGCCGACCGAGCACCGGTCGTCGCCTGACGAGCGCATCGCCGTCGCGTCGCCGAGATAGCAGCCGTCGGCCGACCCGTGTGTCACACTCTGCCGACAACAGCGCCGACCTCACGCCGACGTTGTCCCATCCCGACGGCTCGACGCTGCTTCTTCGTGCGCGCTGCTCGTCTGCTAGCTCCGTTGATGAAGGCGTCGTGGAAATCGAACTTATCTTCTATTATGGGACGAGTTCGCACTAAAGCGATGTGAAGAGTAGGCCTTTTATTATAGCACAGTCGACTTCCAAAGCGCCGTCAACTGCGGAAGCGAGACCACGTAGGCCTAGCGACGACTAGGGCAGCCTGGGACCAGCGCGCAGTTCAGGCGCGTTCACACTAGGCCGACGGGACCATGAGGTCGACGCGACAGCGACGCCGACGGTCGCGTCGGCCAACCTGGTCGTTCCCCGACTAACCAGTCACACTGCACCGACGACGACGACGACGACGCCCCAACGACCAAGCGTCGTCCTAGTGTGACAACGCCGCCGACCAAAACGAGACCCGTTGGCCGACGTGCCTTGGGCATATCGGTGGCCGAGCGAAAACATTCGCCGACCAAAAACAAGTAGCGAGCTCAGAGCGCAAAGTGCAATCATTATTTAGACAAATAATGCACGCGCAGCAACATTCATCAAGCCGTATGGCCACTTGGCCGACGCGCCGCACTGATCGTCGCTTGCGAACTGCTGCCCCACTGCAAGCAGGGACACGGAGCGGTGAGCATCGCTGCGCCGCTCTACCCAAGCTCCGCCCGCAACCGGTGTCGCACTTCGCCGCCGTACAGCAGTCCCTCATAAAGACTGCTCGAGCAGCGACAAAGCATGCATGCTTATGTTTCGAGCTTTCGGCAACGGCATCGCTCGCGGGCGCTCCGGGCGACGAGCTCTGCTGCTGCCTGGTTGCCGTGGTCGTCGCTAGGCCTATAGCCTCTTCCGCATCGAAGCCGCAGCGGCCGGCGCTTCGGAAGTCGCCTGCGCTATAATAAACGGCCTACTCTACACATCGCTTTACTGTCAACAGCATCATCTCACAATAAAATAATAGTATGGTAAATCTCCGCGACGCCTTCAGCAGCGAAGCGAGCGGGCGCCAGGCGAGCCGGACCCCGTCGGGCCAGCGGCAGCTGCGAGGCGGTTGTGGCAAGAAGTTTGCTCGTATCACAGTCGTTACCTTTGCCAGCAGCTCAGTATTGGTCAGCGATCCTCAAGAATGACACATTTTTCACATTTCTTATCCCAGGGTTTATTATATACGTCAATAACACACTTTGGCTCGTTTTTATGACGCCGGCAGACGGGATCCAGGCTGGCCGGCCGGCATGATCGGCGTACTTCACGTTCGCACAAGAAAATACATAACATCCATGATACCAGAGAATGCTTCCTAGATTGGGGCACCGGCAATATGCCTGTGCAAAAGTGGATCTTTCGGCAACGACATCGCCTGCGGCAACGCCGGGCGTGAAGCACCGTCGCACTCGCGAGCGTGCAGAAAAAAAAAATACTCGTGAGCACTCGTAACCAAGGTTGCTAGGCCGCGAAACCGCAAAACTTGGTCCCGTACGTCAGAAAACTGTGCAATGACGTAGAAAATACTTGCTTGTGTTTGCTTCTCTGTTCCTACGTCACATTGATGCACTAGCGATGGCTCAGACTACAAGAGTGAGCATTTTCACAAACTTTAAAATTAAATTAAAATATGTTCTAGACCTCCCTTAAATTTAATACTTCGCTCTTATGGTCCTCACATACAAAGGAAACGTATGGCAGTCTTTTGTACAACCTTGGAACTTGATGTCTCTACCCCTTGAAGATTGCGAGGCGATCATCCAACCCATACGCTCAAAAACACGTTGCTTCTTGGTGAACGCAGGCGCACGTAAAATATGTGTTGCCTGACGACTGTATGCTAACGAATAGGTGTCTAAGTGCAAAGGGAGCAAAATTAATGACAATGTATATAAAAATAAAATATTAAAAACTAAAGATACAAAAACGATGCTTTCAAATTCTAAGCACGTTAGAAGTCATCAGTGCCCTCCCAAATTTTTCCTTCACATCTCCTCCAGTATTGAAACTTCTACACTTCGGATAAAAATTCAAGCACTGATGCTGTGTCCAGTTTTAAAATGTCACTTATCAGCAAGACACTGCGGCAATAGGCACCGAGGAAGAAAAAATAAAAGGTGCGAAATCGCGCATTCATCTCCCGGCATTAAGAACCAAGTCATAGAGTACAGATGACAGTCGGATTTCAAGAACAATTCGTCTCACGTCAAGCCTCATCGAGGGCGCTTATTTGTCTGATAAGGCACATAGGGCTGGACTCCAGTGCCAAGCGTATTCCAGACATTGGCGTGCCCATCTCAACATTTCACTTCCTGTGATCGAACGCATGCTCTTTGAGGTCCTCTTTATTTGAACCTGTGAATGAGCACTGGGTACAGCGATAGCCCTCTGCGATAGCGTGCGTCAGCATATGCCGGTTTAAACGATCTCGTCTAGTCGCTGCAAAAGCGCATAGGTCACACTTGAACGGTCGTTCCCCAGTGTGAATTCGATTGTGCGAAATTAAGTTTGAAGAGGCTGCACTTGTGAAAGGGCACATATCGCATTTGAACGGTTTTTCGCCAGTGTGCGTGCGCTTATGTTTAGTGAGGTTGCTAGAGATCGTAGCTCTATAAGGGCACATGTCGCAATTGAAGGGTTTCTCGCCAGTATGCGTTCGCTTGTGCACAACTAGAGTGTCAGAGCGAGCAGCTTTAAAAGAACACATGTCGCACGTGAACGGTTTTTCTAAAGTGTGCATACGCTTGTGTCGAGTTAAGGCTGCAGAGTATTCAGTTGTAAAATGGCACATGTCGCATTTTAAGGCTTTCTCACCACAGTGGATACTATCGTGCGAGACATTTCTAGACTCTGCAGGTGCAGAAGTACACGTCTCGTGATTGATGGGGCTTTCGACAATGAGCATACTATCTTGTGGAGTAATATTTCTGGAGTCTGCAGCTGTTGAAGCGCACGTGTCCCGATTGAAGGGGCTTTCGCCAGTGTCCATACTTTCCTGTGGAGTGACATCTGTCCAGCTTGCAGCTGTAGAAGGACACGTGTCGGGATTGAAGGGGTTTTCACCAGTGTCCATCCTATCGTGTGGAGTCACACATTTAGACTCTGCAGGTGCAAAAGGACCCATGTCGCGATTAAAGGGGCCTCCGCCAGTGCGCATATTATATTGTGGAGTGACATTTTTCGAGTCTGCAGCTGTTGAAGCACACGTGTCGAGATTGAAGTGGTTTTCGCCAGTGTGCGTGCGTTCGTGCCCAGTTAGCGTTTTAGAATATTCAGCTGTAACAGGCCGCATAGCGCTCTCATCCGGTCGTCCTCCTGTTTGACACCGCACATCTCTCTTACCGTCACAGTTCGCAAACACCGATGCGTCTTCGGAACAATTAAATGGTTCCCCTCCTGTCCCAGGGTTCATGTGTCTCGTAACATCGGCAAAGTTCGCTGAAACGTAGCCGCAGAAGGGGCAGATGAACTCATCTCCTTTCAATGCAGGTGTCTGCCACCCTAACGGATTCTTTTTCATGAGTGAATACGGTGTAGGGGTCTTTTTCAGGTAGTGTTCGCCACCCTCTCGATGGTCGTTGTCCGCAAATGAACCCAGAACACAGCTTCTGTAGTAGTAGTCAGGAAAGCACACAGCTTCTGCAAATAAAGTGAATAGAATTTGTGGCATTAGGGAAATTCTTTTTTTTTCGATTTACTTCGCAATGTTTTCTTGCAATGGTTCAAGCATGCCAGATTGTTGGCATGATTGGCGATAAGTCTCGGAAAGATTGACGCTAAACTAACATACAGGTGGTGAAGATTTTCAGCAAACGCACCAAGTCAACATCTCAAGGAAGTGAATTTAATTATTTTCCCAGTGTTACTTGGGCACGGCCGAGTAGAGAAGCTGCAAGAGCACCGAAAACCAAGGGAAAGAAAAGCAGTTTCAATGCAGTTAGAAGACTACGATCAGTTTATGAGTGATTTGCCCGATATATCAGCAATGCTTACATCAACAGCGTTTAGTGTGTTGGAAGTATGTGGCAATATGTTTCTAATACTTTAAGTACCATATGTAGGAGGAGGAGGAGGAGGAGGAATAAGAGGAAAAGCAGGGAGGTTAACCGAAAGAATTACCGGTTTGCTACCCTACACGGGGGAAGGGGGTGAGGGGATAAAAAAATGAAAGAGAAAGGAGAGTAACACAAAATTGATGTCACATCAAAGTCAGCATTCGTGAAGTCACAGCCTGTCATGCAGGCCAGAAGTCCGCAAGAAGCGGAGCAGTGCCTTTGAGGCCTTCACCGCCGACGATCGCTGCGGCCAGTGGCCGAGTATCTTCATTTCAGTCAGTGGGCGTGGATCTAGGCACTCCAGCGCAAGGCTGAGGGACTGCCTTTCGGCGCTGTAGGCAGGGCAGTCACAAAGAATGTGTGATATAGTCTCGTCATACCCGCAGATGGCACATGCAGGCCTATCAGCCATACCGGTCAAGAAAGAGTAATGGTTGGTGAAAGCAACACCAAGCCTCAGCCGACACAGCAAAGTTTCGTCACGTTATGGTAGGCAGTATGGAAGCCGGAGCTTCAGATCTTGGTCCAAGGATTTCAAAGGACCATATGTAGTAGTTGTTTTAACATACCAGTGTTCAGGGTGTCTGCTGAGAAACTGACGATTGTAACCACGAAGGTCTTCTAAATGGCGGAGGTGGTTGCTATTAATGCAAAATTATTTTTTGTGTCAAGAGTGATTAATGAAATTGTAATAATTGACGAAGTAATCAGTTGAATTAGCCAACTACTGTCACAAATTAAAGAGTATTAGTTGATTCATTCAATTAGTAGTTACATTATATAACCAATAATTTCAATTGCATTCAGTTAATCACTCAAATAAAGGAATTTGATTAATTGTACAAATAAATATCTGTCCTAATTATTTCAATTAGTGACGTATTGCACACATTAATTCGTAATAAGGTCGAACTGATGATTTACTGAAGTACTGAATTAGTGCTGTGGTGTGCTTACTACACGCTCTAGCAACGAGACTTGTAAACCAAATCAGCTTCATTAATAGAATTTCCTTCCTATTACTGCACCCAAGAAAACTAAAGTGCACTTGTGGTATTTTTTCTAACTAGGTCAGTCCTGCAAGTGTCAAGCAGTTTTAAGAGTTACAGGCCAGGTATTTTCACTCTACTGATCAAAAAGCTCGGCTGTGTGGGCGAAGAAACTCTGTTTACATATCGCACGCAAAACTTTCTTCTCAAGCAGATAAATCTTGTTCTTATTAAGGCACTGGTAGTTGCCCACACAAGCTAGGAGTAGTTCAGGTAGGATAAAAATAAAGATTGATACAACAGAAGTTCCACTTTAGATATATATAGACGCCTATGCCGATTTGTAAACCTTGCGATACGAGAAAGCTTTGTTATTACTGCGGTCACATGGTGATCCCAGCTCAAATGACTCGTAAAGT
This sequence comes from Amblyomma mixtum, assembly GCF_055824585.1. Classification (NCBI taxonomy): domain Eukaryota; kingdom Metazoa; phylum Arthropoda; class Arachnida; order Ixodida; family Ixodidae; genus Amblyomma; species Amblyomma mixtum. Next base: position 79,571,977 of record NC_143018.1, read on the forward strand.
GGACACCTTAAACAAGAATGCTTTCCACAGCGTCAATTAGTTCTGAATCTAAGTGCAGATCAGGTACAACGGTAAGAACTAGACTCTGGAGGCGTCTAGTTCAGGAGTGTGCTCATGAAAGCTTTAAAAATAGCGACCGTAGTAAATCATCCATCGTATCTTGGTGTATGCTGCTTTGCACAGCGTGTAAAGGCAGCTCTGATATTACAACCAATGCAGGCAGCGTCATCCATGACATTGTGCTGGGAGAAACCATGGTGTGTGGTGTAGTTTGACGTCCACATCTTTTGAAGCGGTCGCTTTACTACAAGAAGTCTCGGGCTGAGATAGCCGTGCGTTGCCGGTGACCTTCAATGCTCAGCCAAGGTCAAACCTCCTGTTTAAGTTTGGAGAACCAGTAGATGGTCAATGATCAGACCAATGGTCAAGCAATTAGACAGGTCAAGGGTCAAGGTCAAGGGTCAAGATCAATGTCATTTCATGGTCAAATTAACGTCAGCAATTAAACAAGAAAGTTAGGCTAGTTGGTGCTGGGACACTGTCCCGTCTGATTCTCGGTCTCTGTGCAATGTTTTATTCGCGTTAGTTAACATGTCGCTGCCAAGTCAAGGTCAAGCCGGGAACGTCAAGGCCGCGTCAAGGTAAACTAAAATTTGGTCAGGTGATCGACTTCGGGCTTGCCGATGAGCCTAAACATGTCGTTTACGTAATAGGTCGTGACGTCACGCTTTCTTTAACCTAATACATGACGGAAGAACGAGAAAATTAACGGTGGTTTCGGTTGGTTTAACCCGACTAAGAAGCAGTAGCTTCACGATGGTTTAGCCTATACAAAGTCTTGTTATCCTGTTCCTTTAGAGTTTTTTTTGTATTTTTCAGGCTAAACTATCGTGAAGGTTGCGTTTATGGTTTATGGCGGTTTAATGTATCTTTAACGTCCACTGACACCGCATTGTACACTGGCCTCTAGAATTTCGCCTCCATCGAAATTCGACCTCCGCGGCCGGAAGCGAACCCGCGTCTTTCTGGTCAGCAGCCGAGGGCCGTAACCACTGAGCCACCATGGCGGAGCATCTTTCAAACAAGAAACGCAGCGTAACGCCTGATGGTCGCCAACATCCTTAAACGGCATTCCGTACAGGTAGAAGTGGAATTTGTACGAACAGAAGGTCATCGTGGGATACTATTTTTCAGATATTGAATAGTCACCCTCTCTCTGCCTCTCATACCAAGCTGCTCACAGAGGAAATTACTCGCTCTAGTCCGCGCTTTCATTGAATGAGCAAGGTACCGAGGTTCTAGCTACCTGTGTCAGTACGAATAAAGGCTTCTGCTTCTTCATTAAAGCGGGCGGGAACTGGTGGTGCTTGCACACGGGATTGAAGCTCCTTGAACCCTTCGATTTGCGGCGTTTGCCATTGAAACGGGTGGTGTTAGTGAAAAACCTTTAGTTGATGGCCTAAAAAAATTATGCAGCAGCATTTCGGGTGGTCTTCAGGCTGCCGGTTGTGGAGTCCAGGCTGTGGCTAGTCGCGACGTCCTCTGCCCAGGTCACCAGCCGAAAATGGAGATTCGGCTTGGTGTTGGACAAGCCGCCTCCCACTGCCGCGGACTGTTTAGGTGCCAAGAGGCAGGGAGGGAGTGTGCTGGGCAGGACAATAGGATATGAGCGTAGTCGGCTCATGGGCTGTACGCTCCGCAGTACGCTCCGGGGTGGAGGAGGGAAAGACGCGTGTGGGTGAGAAAGGTGAGGGCCTGAAGCTGGCTTCACAAGCGTTACGTCTATTTTTCTCACGTACGTCATAAGTGAAGGCAATGCGACAATAGCAGTTTACGAAACGATGTGCATAGATAGCGGTGCAGCCCAAAATTATCTCCAAACGCCTTGCTGGTCGGTTCGGTTCGGGAAATATGAAACATCAGCGGCCGTTCCTTGGCCGGATCCCACTTTTTCCTTGCAGACAATGGGGGACAAGGTCAGGTAGGCGATGCGCAACCTTTCTCGCTGCAGCTTAAACACATTAAACATGACCGCCTCTAACACTTGCTCCAGCCACCTTGGGCGTTCATCGAAACTCCTCGCGAAGAATATGGCGTCGTCTAAAAGGAAAGTCCGTACTTGGACCAATGGTCATTGATTTTGTTACGTTCAATCAGGAAGCCTATGTATGCCCCAGATCGCCGGGCAAGAATCTACGTCCTTTCACCACCACTCGAGCAGAACATGCTCTTTAAAGGGCAACTACATAAGTTTTAGATATCGACGAACTTTAACGGTTCGAATGTGTAAAACTTGTAGGTAAACCATGCAAAATCCTCTTGAACTAATATTTTTGGGTGGACATAATTGCCGATTAAAATCCCGATGGAATTAAAGCTTCTCCGCAGCACACAGCGCCAAGTGGGAGGGGGCACAATGACGTCATCGAAGGTACCTGTGCTATCAGCAAGAAACGAAACGCGAACAAGACAGATGAACCACGCACTGCAAAACAGGCAGTTGTTAGCCAAGGGAAGCTGTATAATAGCTCCTGCTATTTCAATTTCTAAGGCATGGAGACTCTTCTTTACAAGTGTTATTCAACAGCGCTCTTATTTCCAATAAAGGAGCTAATACGTTGGTGTTTTTGTGCTTCCACCTTAGTTTTCTTCATCGCGTTTCATTAGGTGCTGATTTGGAACCCGTAAGCGCTTTCTTTGAAAGAAAAAGCCAACGCCTCTGAAGGTAAACCCACTGAGGGTTATTTGGCAGCATCAAACGAAGCTCTGAAGGATTTCGTTGTCGGCAGCGGTAATTTGAATTTTTCCCTTCCGTGACGTCGCACCCATCTTGCCCGCCCTTCTCTGGCGGATTGAGGAGAAGCCTAGATTTCCATCGCCGATCACGTCACTATTTTAAAGCAAGCCCAAAAACACTTGGCACGCTTTACCTACAGCCTATACAGATTTGAAGCTTTGAATATCGGGCAATTCTCGAAACGTGGAGCAGTTGCCCTTTAATGCATATGAGGAGCATTCCTGCAGTGTGGATTCGGGTTCCGTCGTGAATAAACATGATTTAATCATGATGGCTGCAGAGAAAATGTGCAGTGTCGCTTCTCTTGACTACCAGGTCGGTAACTTTGCGGCCATGAAATTCCACTACCGTGTCGGTGGTCGCCTTCAAAATGCACTTTGGCCTCAGAGCAGGGTCAGTGCTCGGTCGCGTAACGAAATATGGCTCGAGCATGTTTTTCTCGTTCGCGTCATCTGAGACTTTCATCGCGTCAATTTTTGGCTCAACTTCGTGCGCGGAGTCGTTGTAGTGGAATGCAGTGTCGTTACTCATTTTTTTCAGTGAAGAATCTTGGAAACTCTGCCATCGCGACCCGCACATTACGCAAGCCTGTATCTCGGTCCGCCGAGAATGCCGCAGCATCCGCTCTCGTGACGCATTTGACCAAGCGAATTCCAACCCTGTGACTACCGCAAGACGATGCACGCGCAGTTCAGAGCTAAAGTGACTATTTGGAAAGCCCGCAGGTGCGTTCTATACAAATGTGATCGAAACATTACAGTCACGAAATGTATGAGCGTGAACTCAGCAGCGCGTGCCTGATAGCCTCGAACCCTACTCGTGGTGATACGCGGCGGCCGCTTTCATAAACAAACTGGAAAGGGAAGTGCGTCCTTCGGCTTGCCGGGATCAGGCATGGCGGCATAACCCTTTCCACCACGTTGCTAAAAGCAGCCGTCGTGTATTGCCGCAAGTAGGGCTCGAGCCTATCAGCCACACGCTCCGCTTTTGACGCTCATAAACTTCATTGCTATAGTTAACATTCTGGCGGAAGCGATGACAACGAGCACATTTTAAGGTCGTCGAAGAACACAACCGACCGCTGCTATCAGCCGCGCTGAATTTAAAGCTGGCAAATGAAGTTTCGAGGTATGGTCCAAATGTTATGGCTGTTATCTCGCACGTCGTTGAAGCGGCTGGGCGTAACTGCGATAATTCGAGGTAAATGCCGCCACGGTCGCTCAGTGGTAACGGTTCTCGGCTGCTGACCCGAAAGACGGGGGATCGATCCTGGCCGTAATGGTCGAATTTCTATGGAGTGAGAATTCTGGAGGCCGATGTATTGTGCTATTTCAGTGCACGTTAAAGAACCCCAAGTGGTGGAAATTTCCGGAGCCCTTCACTGCGTCGTCACCATAGCCTGACTCGTCTTGGGACCTTAAACCCATAAACAATTTCAAGACAAATATGCTGGCACTGCGCATCAAGAAGTCATGAATCCCCGCACCTTGGTTAAGAACTAATAACAATTACAAAACTTCACGGTAATATAACCGATGCACTAACAACAGTGCATCTTCTTTCATCTGTTCACTTCGGGCTCTAGAATTCAACCAGCCGCAGCTAAAGATACACGCCGAATTTGCATCACCCGAAATGATTCGCTGACTGCCTGCTGATGCACCAATTTTAGGTGAGATAATGCATACTTCAGGAACCTTCCACATCTATTACCTCATCGGATTCCTCCAGAATATTCTCTGCGGAAAATGTTATAATTGATGAAGGCTTCCTAGCTGTATACAGAACGTGTGCTGCTAGTATGGGGCAGGTAGAAGAGCGTGCGGCTTTCCGCGACATCCGCACAAAAAACCCCAACCGAGCGATATGCAAGAGAACACATGTACTCACGTAGGGTCTCCCTGCAGTTGCGTCGTCGGCGTCCCTGTCCTAATTCGTCGTTCAAGGCAGAGTGGGCACTGCACAGCAAGGTAGAATAGCTTGAGTTGGCTGTCTGTGGAGCGCATAAACAAGTAGCGAGAGCGGTATTAAGCAACACTAAGCTGAACCAAACCAATTATTTCATATGACCTGAAATAAATATTTGCGCTGAAAACACAGCTACAACGCTACCCGGGCACAAAAGAAAGGAGGCGTACCATGCGTAAAAGACTCACAGTGGGTCTCCCTAGAGTTGGGTCTTCGGCGTTCACGTCCTGCTGGGTCATTCAGTGTTAAGTGGACGCTGTACAGCGTGCTACAACTGCGTCACTAAGAAGCCAGTGTAGCAGCTCGACACCTTCGCAAGTATTAAAAAGTTATCTGGTTCTCTGTTGCATCCCGCACTCTGTTTGTCTGAAAACCACGCCCCCGCTCTCTCAAGTTTTTACTGTGGCGCCATCATGTGGTAGCCGCGAAGAAAAAAGCTGCGCAGTGTTTTATGTTCTTATTTTTTTTATTCAATTCTGCCCACCCCTTTTTAGTAGCCAAGGCAGGAGCGGATATGCAACGTGTCCAAATGAATCGTCTATGACAGATAACAACAAGAAAGGAAAGGAAACGGGCATTCAGTCAAATTTCGGCGCAAGAAACCATTCTACAAAAAAAAAATAAAAAAACGCTGTTTTTACATGCAGGGCAGCAAGCATCAAAAACATCCTTTCTGAGAATGAAACTAAGCACCTAAAACTTGCTGGCTTGATCCGACTGTAGATACAAAGGTTTCGGGTGATGATAGGGTGGTCACATCGTGAGTAATCAATGCTAATAGGCTATCGTACTTGGAAAGAACGGCTTGTTGCATTGGTTCGGCACTGAGGAATTGGTATTGCTTTGTCATATTCGTGCCCATGGTCTTTCGTGTTCGGCTATACTAAATACAAAGGCACCCCATCTACACAGGCACCCCAGGAAAATTTTCTTCTATGATAGAGGTGATTACTCATCACTATCTAGCGAGCTTGCAAACTATTTACAAGACTTCATATTCATGAGCCAGCGTTTCGATGCTACTGCGCTGTGGGACATATTTAAGCAGAAGCTTGATGTGCTCATCGACAAATATGTTCCTTTCAAAAACATATCAGCTAAGCGGCGCAAGGACAAGCCGTGGGTAACTCGGGAAACTAAACTATTGATTAAGAAAAAGCGTCGTCTCCTAAACACGTACAAAAAATACCGGGACGCAAAAGTTCTTGAAAAGGTACGTGCTCTTGGAAGAGACATAAAAGTTGAAAATAAAGCTGCGAAAAAAAGATACATGAATGAGTTAGGTGCTAAAATTCAGAGTAATCCAAAAGAACTGTGGAAATTTCTTAAAGTTAATGGCCGTGAATCAGTTGGTATTCCGGCACTGAATAACGGCGCTGAACCTATAACTGATGATTTTGATAAGGCATGCTGTTTCAATGATTATTTTAAGTCTGTTTTCGCAGCAAACTCGCATCATGAAATGCCAGTCATGGATGCCCATGTGCAAGAGACAATGCCTGAGCTAACAGTTACATACAACGGTGTGTTAAACCTGCTGAATAACATAAAGGTGTCTTCGGCAAGCGGGCCCGAAGTTGTTCCCGGTCATGTCTTGAAGGTCTGTGGTGAAAGCATTGCTCATTACTTAGTTATTCTATACTCGAAATCGTTAGATACAGGAATAATACCCCAGCAGTGGAAAAACGCTAACGTGGTGCCCATTCATAAGGGTGGTCCTAAAAACATAGTTGCTAACTACAGGCCGATTTCGCTTACAAGTATTAGTTGCAAAACGCTTGAACACATAATATATAGCGCATTGATGAAGCATTTGGAACAAAATGAATTTTTCACTCAAGCTCAGCATGGTTTCAGATCAGGTTATTCGTGTTCGACGCAGCTCTTAGAATTTAGCCATGATATTTTTTCATCATTTGACAAGGGTCTACAAACGGATTGCATTTTTTTAGATTTCAAGAAAGCGTTTGATTTGGTACCTCATGATTTACTACTGTATAAATTATCTTTGATCAAGATTCCAACTTCCCTTCTAAACTGGCTTCAATGTTACCTGCAGGGACGCAAACAACGTGTATTGATTAATGGGTCCCAGTCTGATTATGTTCCTGTATCTTCGGGGGTACCGCAGGGGTCTGTTTTAGGACCTCTGCTGTTTCTAGTTTATATTAATGACATTTCTAAATATATGACCTGTAAAATACGTTTATATGCTGACGATTGTGTTGTCTACCATGTTATTAACAGTTCTTCAGATTCTTGTCATTTGCAGTGCAACTTGGACCGCATACAACAATGGTGTTTGAAGTGGCAGATGTTTCTGAACCCAATAAAATGTCAGTTCATTTCTTTCACGCGCAAGCATCACCCTTTCTTGGCTGAATACAAACTAGATTCTACCCGACTTTCCAGAGTTACTAACTATAAATACCTCGGCGTTTACTTTTCGTCTAATCTCACCTGGAATGAGCACGTCGAGCACGTTTCTGCTAAAGCTTATGGCATGCTAAATTTTCTAAGAAGAAATTTTAAAATGGCACCACTAAAAGTTAAAGAGCTTCTTTATTTTACCTATATTCGGCCAATATTGGAGTATGCTTGTGTTGTTTGGCACCCCCCTACTTTAAATTTAACAGACATGCTTGAGCGTGTTCAGAACTTTGCCGCTCGGTTTGTTTCAAGTAATTATGATTTTAACAGCAGTGTTACTAACATTAAACTAACGCTGGGATGGGAGCTGTTACGGAAACGCCGTACCAACTCCCGGTTAGAAATGCTGTATAAAATCTTTCACCGAAAAATAAAAATAGATAAAGAAAATTATTTACTTCCACCGCATTTCAGGTCAAACAGACTTGACCATGGGTGGAAGATTAGAGAAATTAAATGCAAAACTAACACTTATCAAAACGCATTTTTCCCATCTACCATTCATGACTGGAATCGCCTGCCCCATGAAATTGTTGAGTGCCGTTCAGAGTCTATGTTCCGCGCGTTGCTGTCGGATGTATGAGTGCGCAGTTGGCTTTCTTTTTTTTTTCGTCATGTCTTTTTGTTGTTTCATATTTCATTCATTTTGTACTTGCTGTGTCATGCCTTGTTGTATTGCTTTTTTTTTCTTCCTCTTTTTTTTCCGGCCTAATCTCCTGTTATGTATCCTCATCCCCCCTGCAATAATGCCTTCGGGCGCTGCAGGTATTTCCAATAAATAAATAAATACAAGACTGAAATTCCTTTTTTTTTTATTTCCTACGGTAATTGATGATGGCGAAGAACATTATCAAGCGATGCATTTTTCGACGAGATTGAAAGGTGGGCAAACGGGAGCGGCTTAGAAGGTTAGATATCGATACATGTCGTCATTATGCATGGCATATAAATCGCAGTGCTTTTTGTTTTAGCCCCAGCTCCACTCCTTAGACTTCTAACGTCCCTTTTCGCATGTGGATCCCATGCCAAATCTACACGGCGTTGTGGACAAGTAAATAGTCTTCAGATAGCTAATATAACCTCATTCAACACTGCGAAGCGGAGAGTGAAGGCGATAAAAAAAAATTATGGGGCCGCTTAACGCAACTAGAACAGGCGATGCGGCAGCGGTGTGTTCTGGGTCCAATGCGCCCGAATAGAAGTTGATAAAGACGGCGACATCCAAAGCACAGAGATTGGCAAGCACGTGCAGTGCAGACTGGCACGGGAGACTGCCAGTTAAACACGCGATATGTGCAGATGCGGCGATGGCGTACTGGTCTAATGCAGGGTCTACTGAAACTGTGCTATAAGTGCCGCTGTCGGTTCTAAACTGATTCCCAGCCATGAAATGTTTATTTTATCTGTTTATCACGTCCCCCCCCCCCCCCGACACACTCACGCCCTCGCCAAGCTTTTTGTCTCCGATAGTGATGTCGACACTGCCGCGGCATCCCAGCTGCTTCGGAGGTGATGGATTTTTAAATTTCGCTTTATCCTGTGATTGGTGCTTTGATGTCACATGACCTTGATGATGTCACAACTCTGTTGACCAATCACTGATTTCGTCACAAAGGACGCCAGGTTTTTGCCTCGAAGACAGCTCAACCGCTATCGCATAATAGACACAAGCAGCACTAACTTTAATGAAAGCAGTTAGCGCATGCAACATGGGATATAGCAAAGTTATCGAGCGCCGTTAAAAAGGTCCGACCGAGGTTCTTCCGACGAGGGGACACATGTGCGAAAAGTGAATGCGATTCACTGCGACGCACCGTTGCGAACGGCACCGCAACGACCGATCGCAGCTCGCCGCCTGCGTCCAACCGGACACATGGCAACGACGGACTGAGCGCGCTTCGTCGCATCGACAAGCGACAACAGCCAATGGAAGCGCGGAGAGCGTCACTGTCGTGATGACATAGGGAGTGATCCTCGGGGCCGAAAAGTTGATAAAGAGCAGACACTCAGTGAAATCTAGCCCCAGGAACTGCGTAATTGGATGTTTTTATGCCATCCGTTTAGTGGCGCTACCACAGCAGGCGCACGCGCGGGGGTCGCATGCGCGCTGGCGACGGGGCAGACAAGGGGCAGACGAAGGAGGACCAGACCAGGGTTGCCGCTGGTGGCTACATTGCACCAAATTGGCTACTTTACAACCCCATATGGCGATGAAAATTTCAGGCTGGCTCCCTGGCCACTATTAAGTTTTATTTCGGCACGCCATTTTTTGTAGTAACTGCGTGTATATACGCTAGCCAGAGTAAAAACGACCCATTATTTTTCAGCCTTGCTCTCGTGATATGTGATGGCCAATGAGCCCACGCGTCTTCCCTGTCCGGTGGGGGGGATGTTAAGCGCTTAGAAGCACACGAAGACATGCACGGACGGACAGCCATGTGGATGGCGTCACGTAGCGTTACGTAACGCTATGCGTAACGCTGTAACGCGAGAAGCACAATCCCGGCGAGGAAACACTTGTGCAGCCCAAGGTGACAGAGCTTCTGTTCTATGCCTTCAGCGTGCATAGACCGCCGTCTATATACCAAGGGAAAGCACGCAAGTGCAAAGCATACGTTTCGAGAAGGGCGAAAATACAAGAAATTTGGGTAGATGCTAATGTAGCCGTTGGCTACACTTCGGTTGTTGCCGTTATTACATATCTAGTCGACATTGGTGGATTCCCCTAAATAATGCACCGACACTGTTCCCACTTCGAGTTGTTGATGAATTAGCCCTTACCCTACCATCTGCTGGCCCTCGTGGTTAGCGCTGTTGGTTAATGACTGCCCCGAGCAGGCGGTTTCCTGGTTTCAAACCCCGAACCAGAACGAATTTTTCTTCAAATACGATGCTTCTGTGAAAGCTCTATGACTTTCCTTGGCAGCCGTATGACCGGTGGAGAAAAACTTTTATTTATTCGAAGGCCTAAAGAGAAACGAAAATTATGCAGCAGCATTGTGGGCGGCCTTCAGGCTGCCTGTTGTGGCGTCCAGGCCGTGCCTAGTCGCGACGTCCTCTGCCCAGGTCCCCAGCCGGAGTTGGAGATTCGGCTCGGTGATGGGCAAAGCAGCCTCCCACTGCTGCGGGCTGTTTAGGTGACAAGAGGCAGGGAGCGAGTGTGCCGGGCAAGAGAATAGGATATGAGCGTATTCTGGGGCTGGATTACGAGTCGCTCAAAATCGTATCAATCGGAAAGTGTCTCAAAAAGTGTCTCATTTGCCCCGTTCCTATTGGTCGGCCGTGAACAGCGGCCATATTAATTTTTTGCGTCACCGGCCGACGTAATAAACGTGCAGAAGTGTCGAAGTTGCTTACCTGATTATGCCAGCCGATTGAGACGATTTTTCGGGACTGGAACGAGTGGTTTCAAACCGCTTGAGACAGAAAATGGCGGTTGTTTACATCGCCGGTGGCCGCGCGAGCTACGGTGTAGGAGGGTGCATGAAGACGGTTTTGACTTGCGGGACGAGTTGTTTCGACGTTTTGACATAGGAAGGAGACTGCACAATAGCTGTGCGACGAACTCGCCATTGAACTTGGAGGTGTGCGGGTGAGTGCGCGGCCAGTGGAGCGGCAAGTGCTGTGCGCGCCTTCGCCACCGGTGGCTTTCAAGACACCGTAGGAAATGAAGTAAACTTCGGCGTAGCCCAACCGACTGTGAGCTAGTGTTTGCGGTGAGTTGCGGAGACCACTGTCAAAGTTAAGTCGCAGAAGGTGCACGCTTTCCGGCGGGACCCCCAAGATAAGGCGGCGGCTAAGGAGGACTTCCTTGGCATAAACTTTCGCCATCGCAGCATCCCCGGCGGCGTCATCCGAGCATCATCCGTACGGAACGGCAACAACACCAACACGAATATCAAGTGCTTAACCCGAAGCGGGCGGCATGAGTTGGTTACGAGGCGGAAGAGTGATTGTTTCCGCAGTGACCGGGCGTGCCGGCTTTTAATTCCCGCACTGAGAGTGCAAGCTCCCATCAGCTGCAGCGGTCTGCTCCCGTATGTCGGCAGTTGCTGCAGCGTGATTATTCATGGTCGTCTGGTATCTTCTGAATAAAAATAAATAGAACCACACATCGCCCTTAGAGCAAATTTGCCATCGATAGCAGGCTAGGTGAGTTCACACTGGCGAGTCGCGGAGGTCGCGCGACAGGCTGAAGTCGATTTGTTACGCTCCCTCCCCGCTTTACATGTGCTTCGGGAACCGTAACTGACAGAAATCGGTCGCGCGATGTTTGCGATTCGCCAGTGTGAACTTGCATTAAAGCTGCCTTCGCCGGTTTTCGAGCCCAGCGCTTCTTGCAAATTGGTCTCGGCATACCCGTAGCAATCAGTGCTTTTAAATAGATTTTTCCGCGCACTTTCCGCACAGTACCTTGATTCTACGTAATGTGTAAAAAAAAAGGAACAGCCGTGAAATCAGCTCATTTTTTTCTGGCTGCCATGTTTACGAAGGCTGAATATGTGTGTGGAGGGATAAGGCTGAATTCTTTGAACCGGGCGGCAGCTAACGCCACCTAGCCACGCTTTTCCAGCGTCAGCGCACCCTCGCGGCAGCAGAAGTGACTGAAGAGCAAACTTAATTGCAAAACTGGAGACGCTTCTTGTTTTGCTTCATGTCAGAATGGAATGTAAATGAATCGTTGCAGAATATGGTCCCTGGTCGGGAAAATCGCGACGCTTCCATCGTTGTCTCCGCCTTCATTAGTGACACAAGACAGCGTCACACGCGATACCAGGCATCGTCGCCGCCGCTATCACCGTATGCTCCCCCCTCCGCTCTTAATATTTCGGCTGCTGGTTGCAATCTTGGCGTCTGCAGTCAGCGAAAACTTCCTTGTCTTGCGCGAAACGCGGCAAAATGTTTATTGTCATGCTGAGATTAGACGGAACATTTCTTAGAACGCACAAGCTAGTAGAAATTTATTCGTAGGGGTTGAAGGCTGATAAGCGCGCACAGCAGAAAGCGACAGTGCTCTGCCTCGCTGCTAAAAAACCACGCTGACGCGTTAATCCACGCGTGCTCTTGCTACTTACGCACGTTTGTCATAATACAAGACACCGTTTCGCCGCCGCCTTGCGCAGAAATCTGCTGCGCAGACCGCACCTGTGAAGCCAGTAGCGTGTTCGCTGAACGCTTGATGTTTCATTGCCTGTGACGGTAGTCTGCGAGAGACCTAGCCAGCCTAGATCTGCCGAGCCAACATTGCAGTGTGTGACGCGTCGGCCTACCCGCAGCCGCCAACTTACCGCCCGCTCCTTTACATGCCCTTGCCGTCATACAAGAGTCTGGACATCATCGACCTCGGCTACAACATGCTGCACTGAACGTCTCACTCAAGGCAGCGATACGTGAGGAAGCTACGAGTGGCCATTCAGTGTCCATACAAATGGTGGCAGAGCCTTTTGCCGGCCTGATATAGTGGTGTGTGTGTGATGTATCAGTTTTCTCGACACCGACGGCCCTTCGTTCGTTCGCTGCCTTCACGTGAACTTGCAGGGATACAAAAGGCCGGATTATCATCGCCGTGTATAGCGGTAAGCAGTATCGAACTTTTCTTTGGTGCCACTGACTCGCATGCACTTAACGCTAGTCACTCTTCAGTGAGCGGCGACTTGCATTGAACCCCGGATGCGCAGAGACGAAAGCGGTCTTGAACCTCAAACATTATTAACGCAGAATAAATGTCGTTAGCAATATAATCGATTTTGATCTTTATCAGTTCATTTCGCAAGTTAAACGGAGAAATGAAAATGAATAAAGTGGAAACTAAGGAACATAGTGTAGTCACACGGACACGACTGCAGTTGGTCTCTGGAAGAAAGGCGGCGGGTCTACGGAAGCATATAATTGAAGTCAGCAGGCTGCGCCCGCTCGTGAATCCACAAGGAGGCGATCCATTTGGATCCACGCAGCACAGGGCACGAGCCGTGCATGGTGCTTAGGTCTGGCTCCCAAAGTCCTGCCCAATTGTCCTTCAAGTTGAACCAGAACAGCGCGGAGCCGAGGCGAGGAGTGACTGACAGTCCGGCCTCGGTAAATGCGGTGGCCCCACCCCGCCACGTCACTCAGGTACACCAGCAGCGTTGCCAGCCGCTCCCCGTAAGCCTCCATTATCCACGGTCCTAACAGGCCGGTATGCTCTCCATAGTGTCCCCCTATGCCGTAGTTCAGCACCTGCACTTTCTCGGCGTACTCCACTGAGAGCCCCGTCATAATCTCGGCGCGACGGTAGAAGGCGCTAGTGTTGGCGTTCTTTTACAAAGCGCGCATCTCCGCCGTCCTCATATCTCGAATCTCGCTTCCTCCGTCGCTGTTCAATACTTCAGCTGGTGCGAGTGCCTCAGGCAACCGCCGAAGAGCAGCGCATTCCGTCGAGCTCAAGAAGTTGTGGATGAGCCACAACCGAGGCTCCGCATCAGACAGCGCCTCCACGGTGAAAGGTGCCAGCGACGCGGCGCCACGCTTGCCCCTCGACAGCCAGCACATCATGGAGCTGGCGGGCCTCGTATCGCCCTCCCGGCTGGACTGACACAGCTCTCCGAAGCTGTAGTCACTGACGAAGCCAGAGCGGACGGCTCCTCGCACCACGTCTTTGTAGGGCCACATGACAGGCGTCTCCGGAGGGTAGCCGACGGCCTCACGCCAGGCCTTGGACATCACAGTCCTTGTGAACGTCGCCAGCACCGGAAGGTGATGCTCAAAGAAGGACGTGAACCGTCTGTCGGCGGCGCCTTGTGCCATCCATCCATCGGCCAGTGTCTGTTCTCTAAGTGAGCAGTGGACGGCCAAAGAGAGCATATCGTCCGCCGTCGGTTGGGCCAGTTCGGGAGAGCGCATTGTCGCCACGGCATGCTCTGGCGTGATGTGGTACGCCTTCTGGATCCTACAGACACCCGTAGCAGCTCCGTCCATGTCTTCTGCTGTGGGCCAGGGCAATAAGTGAGCGTTGTCTATCTGCGGCCGAGTACAGCGGAAGTCACGAAGCACGACGGACATGGCGTTCAGAGCTGAGCGCCTAAGTATAGCCTCAGCAGGGACTGTTCTCCAGGCTGATTTCCCTTGCGCGTTAAAGCGGCGACGCGTAGCTTAGTCCCAAGGAGCGGTACGACGGCAGCAGCTCGGCGCCAGGTCGCTTCGCAGGGCTCCACATGACGACGCAGGGCCCTGACCACAGTCTTCTCCGTCTGGAACAGTCTCGCTAGGCCTTGCACAGATCTCAAGTAGTCGCCAGCTAGGACGCAGCTGATGCCGAGGAAGGCCGACAGTAAAGACAGCCACGAATTCATCTTCTTCCGAGCTTCTTTTCATATTCTCCAATCAGTAAGACGCACGCTCGTTAGAGTAAGGACTTCATCGTCATTTGTTGACTGCGGTAATATTTCTTTTATTTATTGATTTTTTCAGAGCAGCCCACGCTAGTTCATTTTCATTATCATCAGGGCCAGAGAATAATTTGCAGATAGAACGACGTACAGTACAATAAACGCACATTGTGGTAGTGGTGAAAAATATTTATCATCTATTAAATTCTTACAGAGAGGTGAAAGGGGTAGGGCCCTATTGGCCCTTTACCCTCACCGTACCGACTCGCGAGCAGCCTCTCGAAACTATAAGCTGGGATGGGCTACCCCGCTTGCCCGGCGCATACTGCAGTCTTGCTGCCGATAGAAAACTATCGGCGTAATCTGATTTTGGCCCCTAATTTGAAGAACAAACAGGACGCTCAGAACACCCGCGCACATTGTGAGAATGTTCAATTTCAATTAGATAACGCAAAGCGATGATAAATCGGAAGAGTTATAGGAGAGGAATAACACAGTGTTATCGAGCAGAAGAGAACAAGTGTATTTTCTGGCTGCTTTAAAACTTGACCGGCGCTATTTATTGTTACTGCCAGGAAACTACTGCTCTAAAGAAAAGCAGTCTTCAAAAGCAACGCAGGCTTCAAATCTCCCCCTTTTGCTACGACAGCGCCAGCCCTCTTCAGACTGCCATTCTTTATCTTCTGGAGCAGCGATACATATAATCAAGTTATCATTTATGTGCCTTCATTTTAGTGCGAAAACACTAATCCGGACTTTCCGAGCCTAGCAAAATCGCCTCTTGGTGCATGCGCCGGGTAAGTGTCTAGCGCGAGCGCTCTGTCCCGCGGCACTACCCACTCATCGACGTCTTGTACGTAGCACTAATTCGGAGGTTCTTGCCCCGCCATAATCATCTTTTGCCTGTCTGTCCCTCAGTTGTATTCATTCCTCCATCTCAAATAAGTAAAAACAGACTTTGCCAAAAAAAAGAAAAGCTCGTGCTTTTGCACTCAATAGAAAAATTCTCTGTTTATTTTTTCTCGTCCTTCGTCCGTTACACTGTTTTTGTCTCACTTAACCAAAGTTCCTGGAATGGCTCACCAGGCTTTACGCGTCCCCCAAGCGAGGAGCTCGAAGAAAGTACGCATAGCCATGACCATGTCACAGCCCTACACATTCAAAGACGCTCAGTTTGAACCAACCCCACTTCTTACGAAACTTTTTCATAACCACAGCCAGCCACACATTCCTCCATTACTGAGCGGACTGCAGTAAGGAAGGATGATGCTTGGGAAACACCTGACCAGCGTATGCCCCTCTGCGTCCAATCTGGCGAACAAGTCCATATCCGGCGGCACTGCCCATACCGTGAAATGGGCCTCAGGGGTTTCTCCTAATACGCAACACGATCGCCACCTGGCCAATAGCCACAACAGATTGATGACTACCTGCATCCAGAGTAGCCTGTATCCAGCGTTAGACCAGGTAGTGACCGCAGATCCGGCCCACTAGAGTGTAATAATTTAAAAAAAATTAAACAGGATGCAGCACATTTAGCAGGCACTCTCACGTCATGAGTGGCAGTTTACCAACATTCCTCAGAGAAAAACAAATAGCAGCTGTATCCAATCTTACCACTCCTCACCTATGGGGAAGAAGCGAGATGGTTAACGGAAAGGGTACGGCTTAAATTGAGGACAACGCTGTGTGCTATGAAATGGGAAATGATACCTGTGGTGGTGAGACAGTAAGAGAGAAGAATGGGTGAGGGAAAAAATGCGGGTTAATGGCGTCCTATTCGAAATTAAGAAGGCGAAATGTACTTGGGCAGAGCATGTAATGCGAAGGCAAGGTAACCGATGGTCGTCAAGCGTAACGGAGTGGATTCAGAGAGGAGGCAAGCGTAGCAGGCGGCGGCAGAAAGTTGTGGGGACGGATGAGATTGAGAAATTTCCACTGATAAAGTGGCCGCGGCTTGCATAAGAGAGGATTAATTAGAGAAATATGGGAGAGGCCCTTCTCCTGCAGTGGCCGTAGTGAGGCTTGTGGTGATGATGAGCCATTAATGCTCAGCGCCTTCAAATTACCACGTAGCAGCTATGCGACTCGCACCAGTGGAAGGCATCTAAGCCCCTGTAGTGAAAACTACACCGAAACGCCAAAGTTTTTCCGCGGACGCCGACGAAGCAAGAGAACCTGACAGGGGCGCGACGAAAGTTTTAAGTGACGACGCCACCCATAATAGTTAGGACGACAGGCCCAAGCCACGACTCTCATACCCTACAAAACCGGGGCTAAAATCACGGACTTTGAAGTGAGATTTGACGAACTCAAGGCTGCTGCGTCTGGCGGCCGCAAGATTACTGTGGACACTAGAGCGAACTACTCAATCATCGGTCCCTTTGCCGCCTAAATGAATAACAGACTGAGACGCTTAAAACGGCCTTTTCATTTGTACCGCTGGAGACCACCTGATTACGCTGTCGGGACAATGCACCGCACAAGTGGCATTCACAGGTGTAAAGTCTTTGTCAAAAATATACAGCCCAAGCGGTTTGCTTTCAAGTCGAATAGCGGGGCTGTTTGAGCACATTTGACAGTTCTAAGCTTGAGTGGGCTGAGGGCTGCAGTTCTTCCCGCCTTCCTAAGATCAGGATTCCCGAGTATGCAAGAGGAACCACGATGTAGGCCTCAGAAGCAGACCTCTTGGGCTGTACACTTTTGACGAAAACTACGTATCTTGTGACCTTGCAACATCAAATGCTTCTCTTCGGTGGACGCCAAGAGCAGCTACTGTGAAATTGATTCTATGAAAGAGACCGAGAGAAGGTTGCAAACATAATGAAGGACGGCTCTTCGAGTTCAGCACATTTTGCCGGATTCTTTTACGCTCCAAAGACTTTCCAAAGGCTAATAGACAGAGCACTGACAGGCCTGAACTGGCAAATGCGTCTAGTGTACTAAGTGTCGTCGCCGCGTTAGCTAAAAAAGGAGCGGCTGTTTCTGTGTCATATGAGTAGTAACGCGGGAGTACTCTAAGCCCGCAGAAAACAACTGCAGATATCGCACAGTTTCCGCAGCCGGCCGATAATAAACCAGTGCACAGACTCTTGGCACCACATGTATTATCGCCGCTTTGACGATCGCGTGCCCTTGAATCCTTAGCCAATTTCTGTCGCGTCCCGGCATTTCGATAAAGGAGCAGAAACCGAGATCTACAGTGATGCAAGCAGAATGGGTCTAGGACTCCAACTCGTGCAGTAGTGCAGTAGAAGGAAGAGATCCAGAAAGAGTTGTTGCTGACGCGAGCCGCTTTCAGTCGGCATGAAGTAATCTGGGCCACAGCAGAGGTACAGTGAACTGTAGCAGAAGTGTTTCCATGATCATGCAATAGCCCATTGAAAGTGGTAGGTGAATAACACGCGTCGCGTTGGTTCATCACCTCTAAGTACGCCTTGCGCAGTCTCACTCGTTGGAGCTTGCGCCTCCAGGAGTTCAACATCATCGTGCTGTGCAAGTCTGATCGCAAGCGCACCAACGTACACTGCCTTTGCCTATCAAGAAGTTATTCTTACTAGAACGTTGCCTTCACGCCTCTGCAGGTTTTTTTGCAATTTGTGCTATAACTAGGGAGGCGCCGCTTCCTTTCACATACGGCGATGGAAGTGGAGGCTCATGGGCCTCCCTTGGAACCCGGTGGGTCGACAGCGGCCGCCCAGAGGAAGCGTCTCTACCATCTTAGTGACGCAAGTAGCCAGGCCACCGAGGTGTACTCGGCGGCCAGTGAAGACTCTTCGACGGACGATGGGTTCGTGCCAGTCCTCAGCAAGAAGGCCAAGCGAAGACTGCGCCGACGGGAGTAGTCGTCTTCATGAAGCACGTCTACAGTCATCAGGACGCGAGGTCCCCCGACGCATACCATCTTGTTTGTGCCTGAAACGCAAACCGGAAACCTCAGCCACCTGAACAGGCAAGCCACGTCTAAGTTCCTTCAGGGCCTCGTGCCTGGGGGATTAAAGACGTGCGAGTCAACCCTTACAAAAACATTATCGCCATTGATGTCACGGAGCGCAGCGCACGGCAAAGTCTGTCCGCCGTTGCAAACTCGGCGACATCAGCGTACGCTCCCATGTCCTTCAAGACAGCGGCACTACAGCAGGCGTCATTTACCACGTCGACATTTCCATCGCTGACGCTGATTTGCCTATTTTAATCAAGCCAGCGTCCAACAGCATCTCCATAATGGCAGTTCAGTGCCTTGGAAGATCTCAGTGCATCAAGCTCACATTCCAGGGCGACTGCATACCGTCGTACGTGAAAGTTGGGCATTTTCGCCACCCAGTTCGACCTTTCGTGCCCAAGTCACTGCAATGTAGAAAGTGCATGAAGATCGGACACGTGAGTGGCGTCTGCAAGAACAACATCGTGTGCTCTAGATGCTCTGATTCACAATGCGGCGACGTTTGCCGCGCGACTACCTTGAAGTGTGCCAACTGCCGTGGCCCTCACGATTCCTCCTCGAAGGACTGCCCACGCCTCAAGAATGAACGAGAAGTGTTGAAACAAATGGTTCGAGACCATTACACGCACAGAGAGGCCGCTGCTAAGGTGCGACTATGTCGTTCGCGTCGTCGAAGGTCCTCTAAGAAAGCCGTCACTTTTGACAGAGAGGCCTCTAGCACTGCTGCATCTTGTCCTCCTCCCCCGCCTGCCGTACTACACCAAGGGAGCTCGAAAGTTGATGAGGCCGGACTTGCTGCATCTGCCGTTACCTGGCCGTCACTCCCGAAACCTCCCACATCCACTGGGTCAGGAAAGTCAATGACACCTCCAATTTCGACGCCTACTGTTGATCCAGAGAAAGGCCAAGATCTCAGCTATGGCCAAGAACTACAGGTTATAGCAATGCTATAGCAATGCTGAAGTCCATCCTGAGTGCCATCCGCGCTGTGCTGGCAGGCCTGCGTACGCCAGCGGCACAGAATGCGCTGCAAGTACTGGACGAGCTAACACCAGTCCTAGCGGCGTTACAGTAGCAGGAACAATGGCTCCCCCAGCATTAACATTTCAAAAGCAGCTGAGGCAAGCCTCTATTTTTCAATGGAATGCCCGCGGACTTCAGTCCCGAATTTCAGATATTCGGCAGTATGTTTACGTAAATAATTTCCCCATCCTTATCATTTGTCAGCCTAATGTGCCGGAGATATTGCGACTGTCAGGTTACGAGGCGTTTGCATCTCCCACGCACCGAGGGAACAGTAAAGTCATCATCTACATTCGGCGGGAACTTACATATGTGCTTCATCCAGTTCCCCCTAATAACGACAACCAGTACGTTTGGCTAACAGTGAAGAGGCGTAATCTCACGTTTACGCTTGTGGGTGCGTATATGTCTCCATCAAGTCGATTTGACGCCGCACGACCGAGTGACCTGATCGCGGTTACACCCGGCCCTTGGATCGTCATGGGCGACTTTAACGCTCACCACACCACGTGGGGAGGTGTTAGAATGAACATTAGGGGACGGAAACTTGTGTCCTTCGCTTCTGGCCATGATCTTCAGTGTTTAAATGACGGCTCCCTAACTTATATTCGAGGGAAAACTTACAGCAGTTGCCTTGACTAGGCTATCGTTTTCGATGCCTTATCAGCAATGTCCGGTGGTTTTCGGATATTGAAACCCGCGGCAGTGACCATATCCCTACATATCTGACCATTACAGGCCTTTCCACATGAACCTCTGTCACACGCATGCGACGCATCGATTGGTCAGTGTTTCAAGCACTTATGGAAGATGCATCCAGAAAAGGTTCATCCGCAAGTTTTGAAGGGAAAGTTAAGGGGGCCATGGAGAACGCGACACGGTTATTCACCCGAATTAAAAAGTACATTCGATACGGAATTGCAGCGCCTGCGATCACTGCGGCGGAGGGCCGAGCGTAGGTACCGACGCACAAAGTCGAGCCTTGACCTCAGAGATGCGAGGCGCATGCAAAAGAAAATTCAGCGCAGAATTCAAGCAGTCCAGGCACAACGTTGGAGGTCATTCTGTGAAACGCTTGATCCACGGAAACCGTTGTCACGCATCTGGACTGTAGTTCGTGGCCTTCGGACATCCTCACAACAGCTGCACCCTTTCAAGTCTCTTGCACTCTTCCAACGACGTGGCGAGGTCGAGGTAGCTGAGGATTTCTGCGCTAGGGTAGCAGGACCATCTGCCCCATCTGCGACGCTGCATTGCAGCGATGTTCCTGCTTCTCGGGATTCTCGGATTGACCTTCCCTTCTCCGTGGAGGAACTTGACGCCGCGCTGGCTTGTTACAGACGGTCATCATCGCCGGGACCCGACGGTGTGCCATACACTGCACTTGCAAACCTTGGACAAGAAGCTAGGCGTGTCCTTTTGGAGCGTTACAACAAATCATGGAA
Organism: Amblyomma mixtum; assembly: GCF_055824585.1. Taxonomy (NCBI): domain Eukaryota; kingdom Metazoa; phylum Arthropoda; class Arachnida; order Ixodida; family Ixodidae; genus Amblyomma; species Amblyomma mixtum. The sequence continues at coordinate 79,592,947 of NC_143018.1, forward strand.
TGAGGGCACTGTTCCAGACGAGTGGAAGTCCAGTCGTCTAGTTCCGCTCCTGAAACCAGGGAAATCGCCTCTTGACCTGACATCATACCGTCCAATTGCGCTGGCTAGTTGTGTTGGCAAAGTACTGCAAAGGATGGTACTTTTATTTTTTTTATTTGGTCATACTGTTAACCCTCAAATGAGGGTCGTTACAGGGAGGGAACAAAAACAAATACATAAATGATCAATCATGAGTCAGAGTTCAAAATTTGTACACCATTTCTCAAAAATGTATCAACACCTAGCTCAAATTGTTGCACGTTCATACTCTCCACAACATCACTTGGCAATTTGTTCCACATTTCAATTACGTCAGGGAAGAAAGAATACCGGTACACATCCGTACGTGTGTTAATAGGCTGTAGTACCCTGCTGTGGTTTTTCCGGGAACCACGTTTTAGAGGCGCTTTCACATAATGTTCTTTATTTATTTTTAATGTCCCTTGCATTATCTGGAAAAAAAGTTTGAGTCTATGTTCTATTCTTCTAATTTCCAGCGTTTCCAATTCACACTGCTGCATCATCTTTGTAACCGAGTCAGTACGGCGATACTTTGAACATATAAAACGTGCTGAAATCCGCTGTACTCTTTCTACCTTCTTTTTTAAGCATTTTTGGTGAGGGCTCCACACAGCATTCGCATATTCCAGAACTGGTCGTATAAACGTTTTGTAGGCGACTAACTTAATTTCTCTAGTTGCGTTTGGAAGTTTTCTCCTAAGAAAGCAAAGCTTCTGGTACGCTTTTGAATAGATATTCTCAATATGAATACGCCAGTCTAGATTATGCGTCATTGTCACCCCTAAGTACCGAAAACTCTGCACCTCGACCAAGGTATTTTCTCCAATATTATATTCAAATCTGATAACGTTCTGTTTTTTAGTTACGTGAGTGTATGTAGATTTATTGTAGTTAATTACCATGCCCCATCTTTGGCACCACGAGTTTAATGATTGTAGGCATTTATTTAGTTTGATCTGATCTTCCGTGCAGGCTACACGCGTGTAAATTAAACAATCATCGGCGAATAGTTTAATTTTACAGGTGGGTTAATATTAGACGGAATATCATTAATATACAATAAAAACAAAAGTGGGCCTAAAACAGACCCCTGCGGCACTCCAGACACAACTTCACACTTCCCCGACTCACTTTTCCCGATTCTGACCCTTTGATAACGGTTTTTTAAATATGCCTGAATCCACAATACTACATTTTCACTAATTCCTAGGCTCCTCAATTTGGAAAGTAGTTTATGATGTGCAACCTTATCGAATGCCTTCGCAAAGTCTATACATACAACATCTACCTGTTGGCATTCATCTGCAGCTGTACAAAGGTCATGTACAGTTTCGATTAGCTGTGTCACCGTCGAAAGGCCAGATCGGAAACCGTGCTGAACTGGGCATAATAAATCGTTTTTTTCTAAAAAATACAGAATATGTTTTGCTATTGCATGCTCTAGGACTTTACAGCACACAGAAGTGAGCGAGACCGGTCTGTAGTTGTTTACACATAGCCTATTGCCACTTTTAAATATCGGAACAACGGTGGCATCGCGCCAGTCCTGAGGTACTGAATGATCCCGCAAAGATTTTTCGAATAAAAGCTGCAAATAATACGACATCCATTCAGCGTACCGTTGAAGAAATACCGTTGGTATTTCATCTGGGCCACACGATTTTTTTGCATCCAACCTAAGCAAATGCTGGAACACGCCCTCCCTTGTAATGCGTAGGTCTTCCATTGGGTATTGTATTGCGCAGACTAAAGGATCACCGTCACTGTCACATCTATCCTTCGTGAAAACTGATTGGAAAAAATGATTGAATACGTTTGCAATATCTTTCTTTTCTCTCACAACTGTGTCGCCATCCACTATCTGTTCTATTTCATTCTTTCGATCTGCGAAATATCGCCAAAACTTTTGTGGCGAGCTTTTAAGGAAGTTTGTAAGCGTTTTATTGAAGAACGTTTTCTTCGACTCTACCAATGCAGATTTTAGCATTTGTTTGGTTATTGAAAGTTCTGTTGCCCTGCTTTTTTTCTTCCTTAACCTTTTTATCTTACGCTTAAGGTGTATGATGCTCCTAGTTATCCATAGATTTTTTTGCTGTGATTTCCTTATACGTGTGGGGACAAAATGATCTATGCAATATTTGATTATGCCTTTAAGTCGGTCCCATAGTTCTTCTACACTTTCGCGGTTGGATGCTATTTCAAATTCATTAAAGCTTTCTTCCAGAACGTCTAGGATGGACGTGTCATTCGCACGGCCATAATCCTTGACATGCATCACGACATATGGTTTCTTACAGATTCTTGTGTGCAGCGGTACATTCAAGCAAACCATCTTATGATCTGATAAACCATTCTCAACTGATACAGTATAGTCTGGTATTCTACCAGATATGAAGACCAAGTCCAACAATGACTGGGACTTTGGTGTAACTCTTGTGAAGTCTTTAACTATTTGCTTAAGATTATGTGAAAACATGATCTGCATCATTTTATTGGCGCTCCTTATTTCTGCATTACCCGTTGATAGACTTTCCCAGTTAATATGCGGCAAATTAAAGTCACCAGCCATTATTAGTCTTGTGTTTTCATTTACATGGGAGTTAAGAAATACATTCAAGCCATCCGAAAATTCTGGCGGAGTGGCTGGTGGTCTGTACACAGTCCCTAACATATACCACATGTTTGCACAGCTGATCTTGCACCAGACCGTTTCAGAGACATTGCAATCAAGGGCGACAGCGTTTATAGTGCTTTTCACAATAATAGCCACGCCACCACCTCTGGAATCTCTGTCGCATCTAAACACCTTGTAGTCAGGAGGAAAAATACTACTGTCATTAATTGCGCTATGTAACCATGTCTCAGTCAACATCAATACATCAGGGCTCTCAGAAATTAGTAGATACTCTAAATCAGTTACTTTATTTGCTATACTGCGGGCGTTTACAAGTAGAATTCTGAGCTATGACCGAGAAGAATCGCTTTCCGTGTCAGAAGCCTTGTCTGAAGTTTGCAACTGAAGCAATGTAGGGCTAGCAGTCTTTCCCCTCTTTTTGAATCGAGGAACCTTAACTTGCTCAGTACGGTACAGACACCGTTCATTCTTTTCACGATCCCAGACGTAGATATGATTGTTTATCTTAAGCTTGTCATGTACCAGTTGCACCTTTTTGCCGTTTGCTCGTTCCTTTTCACTGCTTTGCCATAGTTTCTTTCGTAATTCAACAGTTTCTTTAGCGTAGTCTTGACTAATGCTTATCGAGCTGCCTTTCAGCTTGCCGCAGTTCTGCATCACAGACTGTTTTTCTCGCGTATCATAAAAATGCATGATTACCGGCCGATTACTACCGTCTTTTTTCTTCCCAATACGATGAATTTTGTCGATCGTGTTCACTTCTACTCCCAAGGTTCCTTTAAATACATTATCAATAACAGCTTGTTTCAGGTCGCGGTCTGATTCACCCTTGTCCTCATCGATACCAAAAACTAAGAGATTATTGGATCGGCTTCTATTTTCATACTCTACCAACTTATCCGCCTGATGACGAACAAGGGATTCTAGGGTTTGTACTCGCTTGTTCAATTCTGCAATCACATTAAGTGTAGCGGTCAGTTTTTCGCATTTCACGTTCATTTCGGTCATTTCAGCTCTTAATGCATCTATCTTAGCATCTGATGAAGCCTGATTATCAATGATTAATTGCAACATTTCTGCGGTTTTAGGTCCAGGATTTTCTTCAACATCTCCTGAAACCAACAGTGTCAACACCATAGACCAAGAGTCAACCAAAAAATTCAGGAAACTGCGAGGGCACGGCAGGGCTAACAAAAAGCGGTCATCACTTCTGAAAGTTTTAGCATTATTCAAATAACGAACCTGCAACAGCAGTAACGGCCGCTTAGGCATGTTGTCGCCAGGCCAGGTGCCGTGCCCTCTGAAGCCTCCCTCGCTGCTTGGCTCCTTTTGTAGCCGGTCCACTGATGACGTCACCGTCACCGTCGTCGACGAAAGACGATCCACGAGCTGGATGCCATCAATCCGAAAGTCTTGATAAGGCGTGAAGAACAGCGGTGCCCCGTCCGGACTGCAGAAAGATGTAGCGTTGGCGAAAAACCATGGCAGAACCTGCAACAGCAGTAACGGCCGCTTAGGCATGTTGTCGCCAGGCCAGGTGCCGTGCCCTCTGAAGCCTCCCTCGCTGCTTGGCTCCTTTTGTAGCCGGTCCACTGATGACGTCACCGTCACCGTCGTCGACGAAAGACGATCCACGAGCTGGATGCCATCAATCCGAAAGTCTTGATAAGGCGTGAAGAACAGCGGTGCCCCGTCCGGACTGCAGAAAGATGTAGCGTTGGCGAAAAACCATGGCAGAACCTGCAACAGCAGTAACGGCCGCTTAGGCATGTTGTCGCCAGGCCAGGTGCCGTGCCCTCTCTTACACGCATTGAGTGGTACCTCGAGCGCTACCGCATATATCCGGATATAATGTTCCGGTTTCGACGTGGACGCTCTTCAATCGACAACGTGGTCGACCTAGTGTCATCCGTCCAGCGCCAAAAACATTTGAAGCGCTTGACCGCGGCATTGCTCCTGGATGTAAAGGGCCCATACGACAATGTAACCCACCAGGCTATTTAGGACGCTCTGGAAGCTGCCGAGCTTGGTGGCCGCGTATTCTGCTGGATACGTAGTTATTTATCCAACAGATATCTCTTTGTGTACACAGAGGAAGGCCCAACATCTTCTCATTTCACTTCCCGTGGAGTCCCACAGGGTGGAGTGCTCAGCCCAACAACGCTGTTCAACCTTACACTTGTCGGGCTTGTCGACTTACTACCACAGTCGGCGCAACTCTCAATATATGCGGATGACATCTGTATCTGGGCATCCGGAGTTACGCGCCCACAAGTTCGAGCGAGACTTCAAAAGGCGTCAACTATTCTTGCGGCCTACCTTCGCCAGCAAGGCCTATAGATTTCAACCGAAAAGTGCTCGCTGGTTGCCTTTACACGAAAGAACATATCTCCTGATACCGTATGCATAAACGGCACAGCAATACCCTACGTAAACAGCCATCAGTTTCTGGGAGTAATCGTCGACCGAAATCTATCATGGACCCCTCATATCTCATATATGAAAAAGAGACTGACAGCGATTTCTCACGTTCTCACCTTTCTTGGGGGAAAGTCGTGGGGAGCGTCGGTGCGGTCGATGATGCAGCTCTACAATGCATTATTCATGGGATTTCTTCGCTACAGCCTCCCTGTACTTGGAAATATTCGAAAAACAAACATACGAAGTCTGCAAAGCGCTCAAGCTCTCCGGACTTGCCTAGGATTGCCGAAATGTGCCTCTACGGCCGCACCTGTACTCATCGCCCAGGAGCATCCAATCTCTACCTACTTAACAGTTGACGCACTGAGGGCACATTTCCGGCACATTTCCCGGGTTCCCTCTCACCATCTTGTCAGTCTTCCTATTACCAGGCCGCGCACATCGTTTACAGACATCATTGACGCACATCCCGCCATTCTGCCGTCACAGTTTACACCCGCCTCTAGACCGTCCTGGCCACTTTGGAGCCTGCACAATCTCCGAGTGCTTCTTTCGATACTGGCATCAGGAAGAAGATAGACTTATCGCCGACAGAACTACAACAAGTCACCCTTGAATATTTACGTCGTCATAGCCGCAAGCACTACAGAAATTAGAGTTAGGACAGGTCACCGCACTTCTTCGACGGGTGCAGAACTCACCGCTCTTCGTGTCACCATTGAATACATCAGACAGCAGCGCCCTCAGCGGTGGTCTATTTTCGCCGATTCGAAAGCTGCCCTCCAAGGCTTACAAGCTGCTCTTCGCCGTGGAGCCCATGAACAACTGGTCGCAGAAATTCGACAACTACATCACTCTGCCATCAACAAAGGACATGACATTATCTGCCAATGGCTACCGGGGCACAGCGGCATAGCAGGCAATCACCGCGCGGATGAGGTCGCGCGAACTGCTCACGACGACGGCGATTTTGTGTCGATCCCCATTTCGAGATCGGACGCAGCGAGCAGGCTTCGCGCACTTGCGCGGGACATCACGCTTGCCGCGTGGAATTCCGGCCAATTTTGCAATTCCCGTTTACAACCTTGGACCCAGATCTGAAGCTTCGGCTACCATCAGGCCTACCACGACGAGAAGAAACTTTGCTGTGTCGCCACTGACTTGGTGTAGCTTTCACCAACCACTACTCATTCTTAACCGGTATGGCTGATAGTCCTGCATGTTCCATCTGCGGGCATGACGAGACAATAACCCACATTCTTTGTGACTGCCCTGCCTACACCACCGAAAGGCAGACTCTCTGCCGTGCGCTGGAGCGCCTAGATCCACGCCCTTTCACGGGAATGAAGATTCTCGGCCATTCTCGGCCACTGGCCGCGGCGGTCGTCGGCGGAGAAGGCCTGCAAGGCACTGCTCCGCTTCTTGAGAACTTCTGGCCTACGCGATAGGCTGTGACTTTAACGAAGAGTGACGTTTTAGAGTGACTTCAATTTTCTGTTACTGTCCTTTCTCTTTCTTTTTTATCCCCTCAACCCCTTCCCCCCAGTGTAGGGTAGCAAACCGATTATTCTTTTGGTTAACCTCCCTGCCTTTCCTCTTCTACATCCTCCTCCTCTCTACGCGCCATCGCAATTAAGACAATACGGATGCCTTTCTGGACCGTTAACCACCAACGATCACGAGCCGCAGCAACGATACGACTCCTACCTAGAACGCACCATCGTGTACCTGGAAGGCAAGGGTTCTTCACCGCCTTGTGTTTCCAAACGTGGGTTATCCTCTTATTCTCCTTAGGACGGACTCCACTTGAAGAAAAACTCGCACTTAACAAGAACGCTTGCCATCTTGACGTCCTTGCAATCCTTCGTGAGGAAAAACAAACTTTGGAAGTTGCGCAAGATGAACAAACAGATGTAACCTCCCTCACTTTAAAGGGGCGGTTGAATTTCTTTGGAGGAGAAATTCTAGAGGCCCGTGTACTGTGCGATGTTAGTGCACGTTAAAGAACCCCAGGTGGTCGAAATTTCCGGAGCCCTCCACTACGGCGTCTGTCATAACATTAGTCGCTTTGGGACGTTAAACCCCATAAACGAACCAAATCAACCAACCTTTAAAAAAAATACCGCTGACTTTGTCTCTTCAGTCTGGTCGTACACTACGTCGAGATTTATCTTTATCGTGACTTTCAATTCCACAACGCGAGGCAGCGAGACTGGCAATATTTCTGCAGCCAATTGAACCGCCATCGAGACCTTCCAGCAAACTGGAGTGGGCGTACTTGGCCGCTTTCGAACGCCGAAACTTACGAACAAACTTGCAGTCAAACGGAACGATGGAAAAAAATTGGCAGAGGCTCAGCTTGGTTAAGCCCGGAAATTGCGAAAGCAACTTCATCCGTTTCTTCAGCCCGCATCCGCCGTGTCTACCGCCGCTCTGCATAGACGGCTGTTGTTTTTGCACCTGATAGAAGGATGAATAGCTCGCTGCTGTCTCTTACGCTCATTGCGACGAGCTTCCCTAGCGGTAGGTGGCATCGCTACTCGCAGACGGCGCGAGATGGTCGCCCAGCTCTTCAGCGTGACGTCACAACACCTGTTGCGCTCCTGGTGAACAGCGCGGGAGTTAGGCGGCCGGTGGTGGCGCTCCACTACTCGCAGACGGCGCGAGATGGTCGCCCAGCTCTTCGGCGTGACGTCACAACACCTGTTGCGCTCATGGCGGACAGCGCGGGAGTTAGGCCGCCGGTGGTGGCACCGCCACTACTCGCAGACGGCGCGAGATGGTCGCCCAGCTCTTCGGCGTGATGTCACACAGAGGTCATGCGAAAGGTCAATGGTGGCACCGCCACGGCACGGCAAAGGCTTGAAAGTGCAAGTAGTATTGCTTTCGCAATAAAAGAGCGCGCCATGTATGTCGATCCCGAGCACAGACCTGGGATGCCATCCCAACTCATGCATTCTCTTTAGCGTACAACAGCGGAGTGCAGGAGACCACACACAACACGGCCGTACGGCTTGTCCATGGCAGCGACTCAATGACCACGCAGCGACTCAATGACCACGCTCGACGCCATGCCCCCAAATGTCACTGAAGAAGGCAACCTCGAATAATGTCCAACTTCCTCGTACAGAAGAAGCTTTGGGCTTTCCCGGCTCGGGATGTAAGAAAAAACTACCAAACGCCGAGGCAGCGTATGGTCGAGCGTTAAATGTAAGTTTTAAGGCGGAAGCGTTTAATGCCTCATCGTTGTAAGCAGCAGCTGTCGACAAAAATGTCACGCTTTTCAATTGGTCTAAACGGTCGTGACGTCACAATGCGCTAATTTCAATCGGGGCCAATTGTACTTTGCCTACTAACCATGCAACCAATTAAAGGGATCGTATAGTGATGCTCCAAGTAAGTTCGACTGAGTTCAGTTAATTGCTTCACTTAACCAATTAGTCTACTTAACCTTTCAAGTCAGACCAGATAAATAAATAAAACCGAGTAAGAAATTGGCCGAGTTTCGGAATCGAACCCCGGTCTCCGGAATGCGAGTCGGGCACGCTACCACTCCGCCATGCCAGCTCGATGGTGTGGAATGGATAAAGGTGCGTCTAGTGAATACGGTGTCTTCGTTCACTCCCATCTTCCTCCCGTCCCGTTACGGCGAGGTTTAGGTGTCCACCGAGATATGAGAGACAGATACATTTCCTTTCCTCAAAAACCAATTTACCAACGAGCAAGGCGTATTTGTCCGCGTTTCAGATTGGTCAAATTGTCGTGACGTCACAACGCGGGAATTTTGACGGGTGTCCACCGAAATATGTGAGACAGTTACTGTGCATTGGATTGGATTGGAAAACGTTTATTGTCAGCACTGAGCAATAGTGGCCATTATACTAGGTGGCTTCGAGCCCATGGCTCTTGGCCAACTCAGTGAGCCAACTCAGTGGCCCGGACTTGCGTGAACGGGTCTGGGCTGGCCAGTATAGCCTCCCACCGCTCTAGAGAAGGGACTGGTAGTAGGTCCGCCGGTGGCGGCGCCTTTTTGAAGCTCCATAAAATGTGGTTATATCCGGCTATCTCGCCGCATTGTTTGCAAGTAGCGTTGTATTGTGTTGGATACATGTGTGCTAGTCTCGACGGGCTAAAGAAGGCTCGCGTCTGGAGCCGACGCCACGTTACCTCCTGGCTTTTGTCGAGCTTTTTGTCTGGTGGCGGATAGATCCTCCTTTCCAGTTTAAACTGATTGGTGTATTGGTGAAATGATATGAATGCATCTCTCGTGAAATTTGGGGACTCAACCCGGCTCACTGCTCGGCTGACATAACCTCGAGCTATACTGTCAGCCAACTCGTTTCCCCTGTTCCCCGAGTGTGCCGGCACCCATATTAGTTCCACCTCTCTTTGGTCCCAGTCTTTATGTCTTATATTCGTTCTGCCTCCTGGGAGATCATACCCCGCGCAAAATTGTTGATAGCCACCTTGGAGTCGCTAATTATGGTGACTGATTTGGTGCTGGCCATTGCCATGGCGTTAGCCGCCTCCTCCGCTGTTCCTGAGTTTTTTGTTTTGACCGAACCGGCCATTAATGTTTCACCCGAGTCGTTCACGGCCACGACCACAAAGGAGTCTCCTCCTTCGTATTCCGCCGCGTCTACATAGGTTGTGTATTCCGAGCCTTCGAGCTTGGCTTCAAGGGCCTTTGCTCTGGCTCTTTTCCTCCTTCGTGAAAAGCAGGGTGCATGTTTTTTGGAAGTGGTTTAATAGTGAGTAATTTTCTAACTTTGGTCTGTAATTTTGCCTGCGCGTTTCTTTCCGGAATTCTATCATGTAATCCTAGGTTGCTCAGGATCTTTCTCCCCGGGGGTGAGGTCACAAGCCTCCTTAATTGCGCAAATATATGTGCCTCGCATAGTTCCGTGGTGGTGTTGTAGATCCCCAGTTTAAGAAGTCTTTCCGTAGGAGTGCAGTGGGGCAGCCCCAATGCTGCTTTATATGCCTGCCTTATGATCCCATCTAATTTGTTCTGTTCCGCCAGCCTTAGCTTGAGGTAGGGAACGGCGTAAACTATTCTGCTTATCACGAAAGCCTGAACCATTCGGCAGAGATCTTTCTGTTTGGCTCCCCGTCTTTTGTTAGCTATTCGCCTTACGAGCCTGGTTGTCATGTTAATTGTGGACTTAAGCCTGTTTATTTCCTCTGTGTTCTTTCTATTGTCCTGTAGTATAAGTCCTAGGACCCTGATTTTCTCACCTCTGGCTACCGGAGTCTCATTTACCAGTACGTGAATGTCTCCTGCTTTGGTATCGCGTTTGCTAGCCCCCCGGATCACCAGAAGTTCGGATTTGCTTGGCGAGCATTTTAATCCTGCCCATTCCGCGTATTCCTGGACAATATCGATCGCGTGTTGGAGATTTTGTTCTATTTCCCCATCGTTTCCTGTATGCGTTCATATTGTTATGTCGTCCGCATATAGCGTATGGTTTATACCTTCGACAGTCTTCAATAGCGGCGATAGGTTCTTCAACGCCAGGTTGAATAAGAAAAGAGAGAGCACTGAGCCCTGCGGAGTTCCCTTGTCTCCCAGCTTAATAGTTTCTCACTGGATGTCTCCTAGATTTATTTCTGCGGTTTTGCCGGTTAGAAAGTCCCTTACGTAATCGTAGGTCCGCTTTCCAGGGGCGATCTCCGCCAGATTAGTTAGTATGACCTCGTGTTTGACGTTATCGAAGGCTTTATGTAAGTCTAGGCCCAGTATAGTTTTGGCGCCCCCTTTGTTGGGCGGGTCTATGATGTCTGCTTTGAGCTGGAGCATGACGTCCTGCGTGGACAACTTGCTCCTGAAGCCTAGCGTCGTTTCAGGAAATACCTCCCTTTCCTCTGCGTATTCCTGGAGTCTGTTTAATATGACATGTTCCATCAGCTTCCCCAGGCAGGACGTTAGCGATATCGGCCTGAGGTTGCCCACTTCAAGTTTCTTCCCGGGTTTTGGAATAAAGATTACTTTGGCATGTTTCCATTGTGAAGATAGACTACCTCGTTTCCATATCTCATTTAGGTAATTTGTGACTGCCGTGACCGAGACTAGATCTAGGTTCTTTAGCATTTTGTTGGTTACCCCATCTGCCCCCGCTGCCGACGTGGTTCTTAGTTGACTCATTGCTTTCCATACCTCCGCTATCGAGATGTCCTCATCTAGCTGTGTGTTCTCTGCTCCTTGGTAAGCTGGAGATGAACCCCTTTTGTCTGTGTTAAGGTACCTGCTCTTCAGTCCCTCTATTAAGTCCGCGGCTGTTCCCTGGTATTCGTGAATCAATCATTTAAGCTGCCCTTGTGCCGCCGACTTTGTTTGTCCTGGGTCTAGTAAGTGGCGAAGAAGATGCCACGTGTTCTTGCACCCTAGCTTTCCATTCATTTCATCGCAAATTTGTCCCCAGTGTTGACGCTGAAGCTCGTTCGTGTAGTCTTCTATCTGTTTTTCGAGTGTCGATATTCTCTTCGTTAGCCTTCTATTGTGTTTCTGTTTTTTCCACCTCTTCAAGAGGCTCTTGTGGGCTTCCCACATATGGGCCAGCCTCGAGTCTGTGATGTCATGTCCGCTGGTTGGGGTCTGTCTAGTGTGACTGTTTACGTCTCTTTTGAGTGTCTCAGCCCATTGATTTAGATCCGATATCTCCCTCGGAGCGGTTCTGTCCCGGACTTTTCGGAGGGTGTCCCAGTCTGTCAGCTTCGTTTCGCGCAGCTTCCCCTCCATCGGCCTGGTTTGTGTTTCAATCTCTATGATGTAGTGATCGCTACCCAAGGTGTGTCCTGTGTTTGACCATCTTTCACCCTCGAGGTCTTTGCCTAGCGTCAAGTCTGGGGACGTGTCTACGCTGACGCTATTGCCTATCCTCGTGGGGTCTTGCGGGTTGTTTAGTAGCGTGAGCCTTAAGTTTTGGATTTCTGTCCATAGTTTGTTTCCCTTAGGGGAGGCCGTCTGATATCCCCATGCCGGATGCGGGGCGTTGAAGTCCCCCGTGATTACTAATCCCTTCTTATAAGATAGTCTAATGGCTTTACGTAATAGGTCCGCCAGCCCTGTGCCCCGGTTTTTCGGTGAGTTGTATATATTCAGAATGAAGAGACTGTTGTCCCCTTTTCTGTTTGGGATTATTCCTAACATCACGTAGTCCTCTCTTGTGTTTTCGAGTGCGTGTTGTGTTGCCGTTAGATTTCTTTGCACTAGCGTGGCCGTGAACGACTTGGGTTTGTGCTCTTTTTGGACTTCTAGCGGGATGTACGCGGCGTAGCCATTTAGTTTGACCACGCCGCTTGCCTCCTGCAGCGTGATTACGTCCGGCGTGGTTATGTTTTTTTTAATGTTTGGTTTGGTTTTGGTTTTATGGGGGTTTAACGTCCCAAAGCGACTAAGGCTATGAGAGACGCCGCAGTGGAGGGCTCCGGAAATTTCGACCACCTGGGGTTCTTTAACGTGCACTGACATCGCACAGTACACGGGCCTCTAGAATTTCTCCTCCAAAGAAATTCTAGCCGCCGCGGCCGGGATCGAACCCGCGTCTTTTGGGTCAGCAGCCGAGCACCATAACCGCTGAGCCACCGCGGCGGTGTTTTTTTTTTTTTAATGTACGCCTGCAGGTTCCATCTTTTGGACTGGAAGCCTCTGCAGTTCCACTGCCAGATTCTAATTTGTTGGCGAGGGGCCATGATGTCCTATAGAGGCTGCTGCTGCGGTTGCAGCGAGGGAAGGGTGTTGCCGGCAACAGGGGGAAGCCTGGCTTCTATGTTTGCTAGTTGTTCCAGAATTTGCTGGAAGCAACCCATGGTTCGTTCCCTGAACATGACGAATTCCGCCGTCAGATTGTCAGCACGTTCGGCTATTTTGTCTACCCTAGCGGTAAGGGCATCAATTCTAGCGTCATAAGCGTCAACCCGCTTCAATAGTGTTCATGTCCGACCTAACCTTGATGTGGGTTTTAGCCGATGCGTCCTCGTTAGGACTTTCTGCCGCCTTTTTGGGAGTACTGTCGTCTGTGTTTCCCTCTCTGGGTAGAGGTCTTTTCAAAGGGACTCTGGTGTCTGTATCCATTGCGTTTTGAGTGTCTCCCCCTTCATATGTGTCACGCGGGGGCGCCTGACTCGTGTTTTGTGATTGTTGCAAAGGAGGTTTTTCGACCACCTTCGGCTGTTTTGTGTTAGCGCTAATGTTTCCTCAGCTCCGCCATTTCCTTCTTTATGGTGTCTAGCTCTCTGTCTCTCTTAGCGAGCTGCTCTACCAATTCCTTCTCCCGAGCGGTTTCCCAAGAAGAGGCCTTATCTGGCCAGCTCACCTTTTTGCCCGCGTCTCTGTTCTTGCTTGAGCCACTTCCTCTACTCGAGCTGCTTTCTCTGTCAGGACCCGAGCTGGCGCCTCCGGTCCCCGGTAATGGTGGGAAGGAGCTCGATCTGCTTCTCCCCCGATGGCCTTGGCGGGTGCCGCTGTGGTCCCTGGTCTTCGGTCTTGGTTGGTGTCCGGAGTCAAGTTGCCCCAGGTCGTTCTTGGCTTTATAAGGTTTTTTCTTTGCCAGCCGATACTTGCAATTGCGGCTGCCGGTGTTGTGTGGCCCCCCGCATACCATGCATTCGGGCTTGCATGTCGGCAGTTCTCCCTCCGGTGGGTCTGGATGGTCTTCGCCGCATCTGCGGCAACGCTTTACCCATGGCTTATAGCACACATCCGTCCTGTGTCCCGTCTTCCTGCAGTTGTAGCAGGTCTCTACCCGCTCTCGGTACGGGTAGACGATGAACACTGATCCCCAGTAGAAGACCTGTCAGGGAAGCTTTTTCTCTCCAAAGATGATGAGAATAGATCTCGACTTGCCAATTCTTCTGGCGTTGAGTACTACGATGTCCGGGTTGCGTTTGGTGAATCCTTGACGGACTTCTTCCGGTGTTCCGATATCATAGGCGTTGTATACCACGCCCTTAATTGCGTCGTCGGGAGCGGCGACGTAGGGTGCCATGGCGAGGGTCTTCTCCCCGAAACTATCGTCTTTATCCCCGCCTAGGTGTTCGCGCGTTGACGATTCGGTGTGCTGATCGTGTACATGTTGTTCACGAAGTTGATTCTTGAAGTGTCTTCGTCCAGGAGATCTCCGTATGGTAGTCGCGCGGCCGCGCAGGTGGCTTGCAGTAGGTGACGTGGCACGTAATCGTTCAAGGTCCAGCCTCTGGGCCTGAAGATTATTTTATAGTCGCTCTCCGGGAGCTTCGGCATTGGTGCCCTTTTTCGGATGTTCGGGTCTTGCCTCTTTTTCTGTGTGGCAGTCGATTTCTTCTCCCCGGCGCCGTGATCGCCAGCGTTCCCGCCGAAATTCGCGGCGGCGTTCGTGCCAGCGTTTCCGCTGGCGTTTCCAGGCTTCCCGCCTTTTTTCATCATGCGGTCGTGCATGCTCAGAACGGTCTCCCACTCACCGTTCTCAAATTCCGAGGGTGCCAGTTCATCTCCGTCGACGGCGTTGATCATCGTGGTCGTCACGGGGCCGCCCCATGGGCCTGCTCCCGTCGAGTCACGGGTAGCTACGCTAGGTCTGGGCGTTAGGCCTAGCTAGCTCTCACGCGTCCGAGAGGTGAAAAGTGCCATGAAATGTAAAATAGTCCACCGTTTGCCCGAAATCCAGTGTCCCCTTGCACGGAGGGAGAATCCGGATCTTCGCGGTAGTTTCCGGCCCGCAGGCCCAAGTTGAACGCCGAAAAACAGCTGCTTGGCGGGAGCGCATGCGACGCACGTCTGCACCGCTCAGCCTTCGGTGATTGTTCCACTTACTGAGCAACTTCCTTTCCTCAAATACAATTTTCGACTGGTGTCTACTGAGATATGTGAGACAGTTAATGCGTAATTTCCTTTGCTCAAATACAATTTTCATTTTCTTCATTACGGCCCCTCTTTCTTCTTTCACTCACACTTCCTCCCTTCCTGTACGGTGCGGTTCAGGTGTCCACCGAGATGACAGAGAATTACAGTCCCATTTCCTTTCCTCAAAAAGCGTTGCGTTCAAAGGGCAACACATCGCGCCGAACGGGTGGTGGCGTTCCTTGGACTCCCTGGCAGCGCTACAACACACTGTCGCGTTCCACTCCCAAAGGCGAAACTTAAGCGTCATTAATTGGCAGGTAATTAATGCACCAACAAAATGTGCACTGAACAATCCCGTAGCAGAATGCAGCTCTCAGGCTTTCGCCTTTCACCACTTTAGCCGCTAAAGTTCCTCGTAATTTTTCTTTTTTCTTTTGCACGAACAATTTTCATGACAACGTATACAGCTTAAGAAGATAAATCGTTTGACACCACTTCGAATGACCTACGTCGAGTAGTTTGGTCGTAATAGACGTCTGAAGATCCAAGAAATTATGGTTTTGGGAACCAAAGGTCGTCGCTACGAACCACTATAACGCGCTGAGCTTCGATTTGCCTAGTAATTTTATGGTTCATAACACGCTATATAGTTTGATACCACTCCAAATAATCTACGCCAATTAAGTGGTTGGTTCACAATCTGTGTACCCATCAGCGCTTCAATTCGGCTGTTTGCACACAGGGGTATTTATAAGGAAACGAAGGTATAGGTTGTTGCGAGGCGCGTCTCTTTTTTAACTCTCCTCTATCTGTCCGCCAGTCGGCAGGCCCGTGATCTTTCCTTTTCGTGCGAAGGCACTCCATCGAGCGTACGGCTCCGAGCCGGACGCCGTATGGGTGCACGCTGCCTGCACGGGTGATGAAGCGACAGAAGCTGTGGTGGACTCTTTATGCCGACGATATCACCCTGTGGACCACCCACGGCAGTGACGGCGACATAGAGAACACCTTACAGGAAGCAGCCACCCTCACCCAAAATTACGCACGGACCATCGGACTGTCTTGCTCCCCAGAGAAGTCCGAACTGCTCCTCATCCGTCCTAAGAACCACCGCTGTCCCCGCTCCCCCATTGCCATTGAACTGAACGGTGACCCGGTACCTGAGGTTGGCACCCTCCGTGTATTGGACCTGCACATCCAGAACGATGGCAAAAACGCCACCACTCTGAAGAAACTCAAGCAGGTTGTAGGCGCGATATCGCACCTCATCCGCAGGGTTTCGGGACGTCATAGAGGCATGAAGGAGAGCGACCTATGTCGCCTCATTCATGCCTTTGTCCTCAGCCGTGTGCTGTACACTACCCCATACTTACAACTATCCAAACATGACATAAACGCTTTGGATGCTTTGATTCGCAAGGAATTCAAAGTAGCACTTCATCTTCCTCTCAACACACCCACAGACAGATTACTAGGCTTGGGCCTCCACAACACAATCGGGGAACTGGTGGAGGCCCACCGACAGGCCCAATACATCAGGCTCACAAAAACCTCCACAGGTCGGTATATCCTGGACTCCCTCGGAATCAGAATACCTGCCAACGACCCAACCCTCCTCGCCATCCCACAATCCCTTCACCGGGAGCTCCTCATCAGGCCGCTCCCGAGGAACATGCACCCGTCCCACCATGAGCAGCGCCGCAGAGCCCGTACGAAGGCACTCCATCGAGCGGACGGCTCCGAGCCGGACCAACAAAGGCCCCCGCGTCGCCTCCTCGCACAAGCGTCTACGTCACCAAGCTCAGATCCTCACTCGGATCGACGGTGACAGCCCTCGCCCAGCGGCTGCATGCGAGGGGGCAGAGTGGACAAGCCCACACAAGAACAGCTATGGATGGCTCGCATTGGCTTCAGCCGTGACTTTCGCCAGAACCCAAACTGATTTTTTTTAGTTTTAGGGATAATTAGTGCCCAAATATTACCAAATACCGCAGCAATGAGCTAATCGGTTTTAATTATACAACTATATTTTGAAGGAATGGCACACAACATCGTTAGGCAGCAACATTTTCATGCGCCTCTGTCGGAGTTTTTTTTTTTCACTAGTGCTGGCCACAGTGATCGGAGCTGTTTGCAGTCGTTTGCATCGGACATGGAGGAATCCTTCCTCCATGGCACCGGATGTTGCCGGATAGCGAGCGTGTAAGCGTGCGTCCTTTTTACGTCTGCAAGATGCATATTTTCGATTCTGTGCTGTGTTAGTGCTCGTGAACGAGCTGTGAAAATGCCGGGCTGCTGTTGCGCTCCCAACTGCAAGTCCAACTATGCAGGAGAGCCGAGTGTGCGCGTGCACATGTTTCCCAACGACCCGGTGCGGCGGGCGGCATGGACAAGAGCTGTTCCCCGGAAGGATTTTACTCCTACGAAGAACACAGTGGTAAGCTATCACACAGTGGTATATGATATGACTTATGAGTCGATTCGGGGGATTTTTATTAACGCAATGTGTACTTTTCCGGCTGAACGTATCCAGCAAGAGCTGAATCGGAATGCTTGCGTTGTTGGAGCCTGAAACGTGCTCATTCTTCTTTTTGTAGTATTGAAAGCCGAACCGAGCCGTTTATGTTTCTGGCGCTACAAAACGTGTTCGTACATAATTTTTTTTTGTCATTTCAGCTCTGCGAGATGCATTTTGTGGCAAGCGATTACGTCAAAACATCAAAGTACACAGATGTGAAGACGGGGAACGTTATTGAAGTGCCGCTGAAAGTCTTCAGGCTGAAGCCGGATGCGTTACCAAGTGTGTTCCCGAATTGCCCCCAGTATCTTTCTCGGCAACATGCATGCACTCGGGAGGCTCCGGAGGAGAAAAGAAAACGTTTTGAGGACGAATCACTCCGCATTGAAATGGAAAAATCTCTGGAAGAAAAACAACAAGACAAGCAAAACAAAGTTACAAGCTTTTCTGAATTCCTTCTTGCTCTACCAAGCTTTAACACTTCGCCGTTTTGGTCTGTGATCAAAATGGAGTCTAAGGTCCTATTCCTGGATTTGACTGTTGAACAAGGCGCCTCTGTACGTTCATCGGTGGTAGTTTGTGACAACATGTGTGTGGAAGTGTACTATGGGGAAACCCGCATTGTGGAACTTCGTGGTGTCACTGTGCCTGCAGAGTTGCAGGATTTGCGACAACTAGGTGACATCCTTCAGCATGTTGAGTGTCTGCGCACTCCTCATTCTTCCAAGAATGACCAGCGGACTCACCATCTGCTTGCAACTGTGGCGGTACTGTTGGAAGAGTTGATATGCAATGATCAGCCCCAGCTACACGAATGGCACATGGAAGTCGTGAAGTTCATAAAATCCCAAGTACACCTCATCCTCAACAACGCAGCACGCTACTCGTCAGACCTGCTGGTATTTGCAAGTCTCCTTTACACCATTTCGCCGCATGCGTACAGATTCCTCAGAAGTTCACTGAAGGTGAAGTTGCCTCATCCAGAGACAATAAGACGTCTCTGCTCCGCTCAACAAGGTAGCCCAGCCATTGAACAGCAAGGCTCCTCTTTCCTGTCATACGCTAAGAAGGTTGCTAACACATTGAAAGAGCATGAAAAGATAGTAACTTTAATAATGGACGAAATCCACATTCAGTCATACTTTGATTTTAAAGCTGGGTCAGTAGCAGGTGCAGCAGTCAACACTGCTAGCCCGGCAAAAACAGCGTATGTCTTTATGTATGTCAAACAACAAAGATGTGCATATTTTACCAGTGGCTACAATTGATGCAAAATGCTTGCATGATTTTCTGCGAATGCTGGTCGTCAAGCTTGAAGATGCAGGATTTAAAGTGATTGCCATCATCTCCGACAATAATTCCATCAACAGAAAGACGATGTCATTGTTTTCAGATCCTCCGAGACTAAAGATAGTTTATCAGCATCCAGTTGACAAATCCCGACCTTTGTTTTTTGTCATAGACCCTGTCCACGTGTTGAAATGTGTCAGAAATAACTGGTTAAATCAACGCAATGCAGGAAGGTACATGTACTTCCCCGATCCAAAAGGTCCAGACCCCAAACCCAAAATCTTGGCAGCATCATTTAACACTTTATGTGAGCTGCATGAGTCCGAACAGAATGAGCTTTTGAAGATTGCTCCGACATTGTCATTGAAGGCGTTGAATCCTTCAAACATGGAGAGGCAAAACGTAAAGTTGGCATTGAGAATATTCAATTTATCAACTGTGGCAGCACTTCAAAATAGCAACCTTCACCTTGCTGATGGCACGGCTCAGTATATCAGCATGGTGCTAACGTGGTGGAATATTGTTAATGTTAAAACTCCCCGAAAAACCAGCGGCTTTCAGACGACCTGCAGAAACCTATAACGTCGACACCTGGTCCCCAGTTAGAGTTTTTGGGGAAAATGATGCAGTGGCTAGACTACTGGGAAAGTTTGAAGCACGATGCAGGACATTTGACAAGGGAAACGCACTCAGCTTTATGTCACACAACTCATGCGCTCCATGAGATCACTATCTACTGCCTTGAAGAACTTGGTATGGAATATGTTTTGCTAGGCAAATTTCAGACAGATTCCCTCGAGGATCGCTTTGGTCGGTACCGTCAGTTGTCTGGTGCCAACTATCACGTGTCCATCAGACAGATTTATGAGTCCGAGACAAAGCTGCGGTTGCAGAAAGTGCTCGAGTTACCAGACATTGACATGGTGTGCGATGTTCCTGTCATTAGCTCCAACTCACTGTTAAGCCAGTTTGATGTCACAGTTAGTGACAGTGATATTGAGAGGAAAGTGGCAAGGCTTCCAGCTGTGACATATGTTGCCGGTTACTGCGCTCATGCAGCTCTAAAGAAACTGTTGTGCCAGTCATGTAAAGAAAATCTGGTAATGGATGATGCAGAGATAGACATTGCTAGGAATGTCCTTATTACCAGCATGACTAGGGGTGGGCTGAAGATTCCACGTGAACTTGTTGTGAATGCTGTGCTTACCACAGAAATAGTGCTCGACAAGCTTAGGAGTCCACGCTTCGCCAAACAGTTCTTTGCACTTCCTAAGCAGAAAGAAGTTCTAGTGGCTCTTGTGTACGACATCCGCAATGATAATGATCACCTGAATGTTTGTGTTAATGGGCATGCTCCTCAACAAGTCATGCATTACATTTTGAGTGCAGCAGCAAACACCCTTTTAAACAACTTGTGCAAAGCACCAAACGACAAGTTAGCAAATGACAAGTTGTCTGCCGCAAAGTCAAAGCGAAAAATTCAAACTGTTAAAAGTTGAGGTGTCATTTATGCAGTTTTGTTTACACGGTATGGTTTGTAAAAAAAATACCTTTTTCTCTCATCAATGTCAAATAAAATGCCCTTCATCCTACCTTCATTCTCAAGATGGTTTCTCGTGTTCTAATCTGTTTCTGTTCTGTGTGACGAAAAATTGTGCACGCCTGGTTTTGCAGGCTTGAAGCAATAGTATGTGCCAAAGCAGTGAAGTGTATTCGCAGAAAAGTTACTCTACCAACTTTTTTCTGACACTGACGTGTATCACATTTATGTGCACTTTTACCAAAATGTATTCTTGTACACCGACAAGAATGTCAAGCTGTGTATAATAAACGACCCTGTATTGCTGCTGAGCAGAAATGAGTGTCATTTTATGAGTGTTCATTTCCTCCACCTTGAACTCTTGACATTGTAGTTTCATGTAATGTCAAATTTTGCCATTTTCATAACATCCCTGATAGGGCTTTTGAAACTGTAAGCAAAAAACATCTGAAAGTGATAACTATATTATAATCGTGGCTGTAGGTTGAAAAGTGAATAGCTTATACTTACCTGACAAAGAGGTGATCCCCAACGGTGATGATAAAATTTTAATCTATCGCATCCAATCAGTCAGAAAACTGTTTCTTACATGTGTAAGCATGCAAAACGCCTCCTTAAGGCGCGAGGCTACAATCCGTGGCGATTTTTCCCGTCCAAGCTTCGTACATAACTGTAGATACGGCATTTTAGTCAGTTCCTACGTGTAACAAGAGTCAGCGAATTTAGTTTTATTTTGCGGCAACGCGCCGCTTACGTGGAAAATCGGGCGAGGTGAAGCCCACTTTCAGGACAATCTGACCTGCGTGACGTCACGCCGCCGTGTGGGGGCCTTAAGTCTTCTAGGTGGTGTTGGCCGGACGCCGTATGGGTGGACGCTGCCTGCACGGGTGATGAAGCGGCAGCAGCTGTGGTGGACTCCTCTTTATCTGCCCTCATCACACTACCTCTCCCTCCCGACACCTCCCCAGAGGCTGCAGAGAAAGCCACCATTGCACTCGCAATCACCCGCACGGAAGCCCGGTACATTTTCAGTGATTCAAAAACAGCGATTCTAAATTTTGCTCGAGGCCGAATCCATGTCCCTGCTTTTGGCATACTGGACTCACCCGATGCACCCCCGCCCCGCCAAGTGGAGCTGATATGGGTGCCTGCGCACTCCAGGAATCCCGGAAACGAGGCTGCCAACCATTTAGCCCGAGGTTCTTTAAACCGGGCTGAGGTGGCCTCGGATGCGGGATTCACGAAGGAGCGCATGCACTCATTCAGTGAGCTGACCCAGGTATACAGAGCCTCACGCCAGCTCTACCCTCCGCCCCACCCCTCCCTAGATAACAGACACGCAACACTTTGGCGCAGATTACAGACACACACTATCCCCTCACCCCTTAACCTAGCCCACTATCATCCCTCCTTCCCTACTCCGGCATGCGCCCTATGCCCAGAACCCTTTGCTTCTTCCCTCCACATCCTTTCCCTCTGCCCGGCGGACCCTCCCCCGCGGGACCTAGAGAACCTCAAGACCTGGGAGGACTGGGAGACACTGCTGCGCTCGGAGGACCCGGCCGTGCAGACCATCGCCACCGGCCGGGCTGCCAGTGTTATGGACCTCAGGAACATAAACACTTGAGTGGAGTGGGGTCGTGCGGGGGCCCTGGGGCGTGCCCCGAATTCCTGTTGTAATAAATTTCTCTCTCTCTCTCTCTCTCCTCTTTATCCGCCCTCCTCACACTACCTCTCCCTCCAGACACGTCCCCAGAGGCTGCAGAGGAAGCCGCCATTGCACTAGCTATCACTCGCACGGAAGCGTGGTATATACTAAGTGACTCCAAAACAGCGATTTTAAATTTTGCTCGAGGCCGAGTTCATGTCCCTGCTTTTGGCATACTGTACTCGCCCGATGCACCCCCGCCCCGCCATGTGGAGCTCTATATGGGTGCCTGCGCACTCCGGGAATCCCGGAAACGAGGCTGCCAACCTTTTAGCCAGAGATTCTTTAAACCGGGCTCAGGTGGCCTCGGATCGGTAATTCACGACCGAGCCCATGCACACGTTCAGTGAGCTGACCCAGGCATACAGAGCCTCACGCCAGCTCTACCCCCCGCCCCACCCCTCCCTAGATAACAAACACGCACCACTGTGGCGCAGACTACAGACACACACTCTCCCCTCACCCCTTAACCTAGCCCACTATCATCCATCCTTTCCCACTCCTGCATGTGCCCTATGCCCCGAACCCTTCGCTTCTTCCCTCCACATCCTTTCCCTCTGCCCGGCGGACCCTCCCCCGCGGGACCTAGAAAATCTCAAGACCTGGGAGGACTGGGAGACCCTGCTGCGCTCGGAGGACCCGGCCGTGCAGACCATCTCTACCGGCCGTACTGCCACTGGTACGGACCTCAGGAACATAAACACTTGAGTGCAGTGGGGTCGTGCGGGGACCCTGGGGCGTGCCCCGAATTCCTGTGTAAATAAAGTTTTAGAGCGCAGCTCTTTGGCGTCCGTTCCTGGGTTTCGCGTCGTCGTCGGCGTCGGCGTCGGCCTCGGCCTCGTAACCAGCTCCGCCCCCAATGTCACGCCTTTCAATTGGTCGAAATGCTCGTGACGTCCCAGTGCGCGAATTTCAAATAGGGCCAATTGTACTTTGGCTAGTAACCATGCAACCAATCAAAGGGATCGTATAGTGATGCTGCAACTAAGTTGGACTGAGTTTAGTTAATTGCTTAATTAATCAATTATCCTAATTAATATAGAGGAGAATGAAGAGGTCAGAAGAAAAGAAAAGAAAGACGCGCGCCGCAGCGACAACAGCGTCCGCGGAAGGAGACGCTGCTGAAAAAACAGATAAGTACGAAGCCGCGTTCCCTCCACCACCACGCACTTCCCCACTCAGTAAGGCGTTGCTCGTTTCATATACGTTGTGTCGAACATCCTAGACAGTTCCAACAATTGTCAGGTTAATGACAGAACACGATGGATAGAAATACAATAATATAAATATGAAATAGCCTAATTAACCTTTCTAGTTAGACCGCATAAATCAATAAAACCGAGAACAAAATTGGTCGAGTTGGGGAATCGAACCAGGGTCTCCGGAGTGCGATACGAGCACGCTAGCCACTCCGTAATGCCAGCTGAATGGTTTGGAATGAACAAAGGCGCGTCTAGCTAATACGGCGTCTTCGTTCACTCCCATCTTCCCCCTTTCCCTTACGGCGAGGTGCAGGTGTCCACCCAGATATGCGAGAGAGAGAGAGATACATTTCCTTTCCTCAAAAAATAAATTTACCGTCCAGCAAGGCGTACAGCCGAATTGGCGATGGCGTTCTGTGGACTCCCTGGCAGCGTTGCAAGACGCTGTCGCATTCCACTCTTACAGGCGAAGCTTAACATGTTAACCACACATCAGTAACACACGCAGACAGCCAATGGACGCGTCATTCGCTGGCAGCACTTAATTCATCATTCACAACCCCATTCTTAACGTACTCTCCCTTGCCGCACATGCCAAGGACGTACACCACGATCACATTCTGCGCCATTCCTCTGTACTTTGCTTTGCTGAAACCTGGATGGATCCCGAAGAGCCTCTCGAAATCATAGATTTCCTATACTGCTGTGGTGCTCGCAGAGACCACAACAGAGCGGCGGGAGTCGCTATCTACTTGCGCACAGGTCTCTCTGCAATACCAGTCGAAATGTTTGGCACGTCACATGAAGTTGGCGAACTGTGCGCCGCAAAGTTGCCCAACGGCTTGCTGGTAGTAGCTGCCTACTTCGCCCCTACCGCACTCACGAAAGACGTCGTGCACTTCCTGCAACTCGCATTAACCGTCCATCGATCCACACCGATGTTAGTAGTGGGGGACTTTAATGTTGACATAAAGACAAACAGCAATTTCCTAACACTTATGCGGGAGAACATCCCGTTCCTCTCGCTCGTAACGCGTCCCACGGCTGTGACAACCATGCGAGGCACTTGTATAGATCTCGTCTTTGAGAATCAAGCATTGGTGTACCAAGTCGAACATATATCAGTCTATTTCTCCGACCACAAAGCTTCCTTCATGACTGTCAAGAACTGTTAGTGGAGTCTTTGTTAAAGGAATACGTGTGAAAAATAAAAAAAAAATTCTGTGATAGCGCATACATGTGTTGCTCGATTTCTTTGCCTCAATCTATCGAAAAGGTGAAACAGCTTATTTGCTGCGCTCAAATTTCGCATTAGGAAGTAACGTAATCGTCGGTAATTTTTTTTCTCTCTCTCTCTCAGTCGCAACACCAACAAGGTGTAGTAGCATATGCGCACTTTTATGCGGCACTTGGGTGCTGCTTATAAGTATAGCTCGTTGTTATGCAACCGGTTGGGTCACATGGTGCCACCCTGCTGCGTTGTTATGGTACGCCTGTAAACTAGTGACTACCACCCATGGTTACGTATTAGGCGGCCATTTTAGTTACCTTATATAGAAATTTAATGACCTTGTGTTCAATACTCACAAGACCTTGAGTAACGTGAGTAGTAGAGAGAGAGAGAAACCTTTATTTACACAGGAATTCGGGGCACGCCCCAGGGTCCTCGCACGACCCCACTGCACTCAAGTGTTTATGTTCCGAAGGTCCATAACACTGGCAGCACGGCCGGTGGCGATGGTCTGCACGGCCGGGTCCTCCGAGCGCAGCAGGGTCTCCCACTCCTCCCAGGTCTTGAGGTTCTCTAGGTCCCGCGGGGGAGGGTCCGCCGGGCAGAGGGAAATGATGTGGAGGGAAGAGGCGAAGGGTTCTGGGCATAGAGTGCATGTCGGAGTGGGGAAGGAGGGATGATAATGGTCTAGGTTAAGGGGTGAAGGGAGTGTGTGTGTCTGTAGTCTCCGCCAGAGTGTTGCGTGTTTGTTATCTAGGGAGGGGTGGGGCGGGGGGTAGAGCTGGCGTAAGGCTCTGTGCGCCTGGGCCAGCTCACTGAATGAGTGCATGCGCTCCTTCGTGAATCCTCGATCAGAGGCCACCTGAGCCCGGTTTAAAGAACCTCGGGCTAAAAGGTTGGCGGCCTCGTTTCCGGGATTCCCGGAGTGCGCGGGCACCCATATCAGCTCCACTTGGCGGGGCGGGGGTGCATCGGGCGAGTCCAGTATGCCAAAAGCAGGGTCATGGACTCGGCCTCGAGCAAAATTTAGAATCGCAGTTTTAGAATCGCTTAAAATGTACCGGGCTTCCCTGCGGGTGATAGCAAGTGCAATGGCAGCTTCCTCTGCAGCTTCTGGGGAGGTGTCTGGAGGGAGAGGTAGTGTGAGGAGGGCGGAAAAAGAGGAGTCCACCACAGCTGCTGTAGTGCTAACGCTCCAAAACAGCGATCCTGCACCCGACGAGCAACCTACAAAAGTGCGACGCGGAATACGAGCCAGGTGACAGTCTGCGATTGGACACTGTAAAGCTACCATGATCTTAAAGCTAGGCCACTCGGCCGCTACCCTACCAGATCCTTCGACGAAGATGTGAACTCGCCTATGAATTCCCAACGGAGAGACAGTATATCAGCTACGCCGGCGCACCCAGAAGTAGTGAATATCAAGGGCCTAAAACCCACCCTATCACGTCCGGGTTTCCATCCTGATTGTTTATTTTGGCTGCCTTTGTTCCCTTCCACTCTCAAGCCATGTTTTTAGGAGAAAAGTAATGTTGTAAAACTTTTTCTTTCTCGGAAGCTTTGGCATGCGCCCTTTTTGCTTTGGTTTTGACGTGAGAAACGCCGAGATTTCTGCGGTTAAATTGTAGCCGAGGATAACTACTTCTACGTCGTTCATTATTGGCATAGATGCTTTTCGCACCTTATCTCAAAAGTTCCCCATTATCTTTACACTGGCCACTGCCGTCGGCGGCGGTAATTTTCTTTTTCGACGACCTTCAAGCACACTTGTTGTTGCCTCTGCCTACGAGTTTTTAATAAATGATGTCCAGGCAAAGCGTTATTCCGCATGTCTAAGTACTCGGCTCTCTGCCATCTGCACTACGTGAAAATATGTAACCGACAAAACAAAGATTATTTTGCTCATCACCTGCTTCCACATCTTTGGGACAGAATAATCACTGCAAGAGAAACGCTGAAAATGACTGGATTTGACATGATGCTCGAGAAACGATTCTTTGATGTCAGCAGAGAATGATGCTGATCGCTCTGAGGACACGCAGCATGTTTGGGAATGCGGTACGGTTCACAAAAACAATCAGGAACGTAAAATTGATCGTTTAAGTAAAACACTTTATTTCCCCAAAATCAAGGCTCCTTAGAGCAACGAGGGCAACATAGAGCTGCAAAGACGGTGCGGTACGACTAAAATCCCTACAGTTGCCGTGGTAGTATGATTCCGTATGGGTTCTCAATATTGGGAGGAAGCCTACCTTCCCCAAGGTAGCCATTGCCTGTAAAGCACAAAATATGTGAGTAAGTGTTTACCACAAAGATGTGCGAGTATTTCTTGTCGTTTCAGTAACAGGCTTGAGAATAAGTAAATTAGAAGAGTTTTACATTTTTTTAATTCGTTAATATTTCCACACCATCTTTTCAAAGATGGCGCCAATTGTTTGCGTGCAATATATTGGCGCCACTGTTGTAGCGGAGTTGTTCCGCAATGACCACATTTTCTATAGAGCTAGACCGTGTTTAAAAACAAAGGGAGCGCACGCGGCAGTCGGACTTTACAGGGGGTGTAAAGTAGGCCCAGCGCCCATGAAACTACATGAAAACTAATGTTTTCAATGCAGTTTTCTCATTTCGCAGTTGGCCTACGATGTCATTCTTTCGTGAAGAGTAACCATGAACATATTGGCAGTAAACAGCATTTCAAAGCCGTTGTATCGTTAATGCGCCTCGAAACTTGCGCATGACATTCTCTCGCCGCTGAAGGTAGGCACCCTGTGCGGCGACCCTCACGCCACACTCTCCCACATCCTTTTCGGCTGCCCTGCTGATCCTCCCCCGCAGGGACAGCCCGCGTTATCAAGTTGGGAGGACTGGGAGGTCGTGCTCTCGTCTCCGGACCCGCCATCGCAGCTTGCTGCGGTGCTTCGGGGTGCCGACGTCATGGACAAACACCGCATGAACGTTACGACGTAGAGTGGGACTGTGCGGTGGTCCAGGGACCCAAGGGGGGTCTAAACACACTTGCCATGATAAAGTTTTTCTCTCTCTCTCTCCATAAAAAGAAATGTAAGCAATACTTGCGAAATTATTTTTGTCCTTTCACAGACCACAAGTGGTGGCGGCCCTTCGTTAACAGTTGCTCAGCGCTTTGAAGAATACTGTGCCGTAGTGCGCTTCGTAACTTTGGTTTGGTTTGGTTTATTGGGGAATAACGTCCCAAAGTGACTGACGCTATGAGGGACGCCGTAGTAAAGGGCTCCGGAAATTTCGACCACCTGGGGTTCTTTAACGTGCACTGACATCGCACAGCACACGGGCCTCTAGAATTTTGCCTTCATAGAAATTCAGCCGCCGCGGCCGGGATCGAACCCGCGTCTTTCGGGTCAGCAGCCGAGCGCCGCAACTATTGAGCCACCACGGCGGGGCGCTTCGTAACTTCGAAGCTATCTTTTTGAAACACCCAGAAAAATGTTTTGTGAAACAGAGCTTACCGCCAAACAGCCGCTATTTATGCTCGATGTTTCTCCGAATCGCGCAAGCTTCTTTACCGTATGCTGCGGCATACGGTAAATTTTATTGCTAACACAGTCGCTCATACCACACAGGCTAGACAGGCTACCACACAGGCTAGACAGGCTAGACAGCACAAAAGGCACTTCTGAAACGCCATGGCAAGCGCCCGAAGGGAACCGCGCACTTTAGCAGCGGACGACCACCTACGACTCCGGCGTCCCTGAGTGCTTTCTGCATGTGTAATCACGGTGATGGTTATCTGATAATATACGCGGTTCGGTTATTTAGGGTTCCGCATAAGTTAAGGACAACGCAGCGATCAAGGTAAAGGAAAATGATAGGTGTAACTTTCAGAGATCTTAAGTGGATGAGGGAAAAAACGCGGGTTAATGACATCGTATTCTAAGTGAAGAGGAAGAAATTACCTTTGGCAGGGCATGTAATGCGAAGGCAAGATAATCGCTGGTCCTTAAGGGTAACGGAGTGTATTACAAGAGAAGGCAAGCGTGGCAGGGGGCGGCAGAAAATTAGGTGGGCGGATGAGATTAAGAAGTTTGCGGGGACACAGTCGGCGCAGATGGCAAAAGACGAGGCTAATTGGAGATACATGGGCGTAGTAAGGCTGATGAGGACGCTGTGCCATGTGGTAGCAATGTCTCACTGCACCAGGAAGTTGAGCGAATAGGAGAAAATCCCAGCGCCTTTGGGCGTATGTCCGACTTCACAACGCACATTTATTGCGGCTTTTGAAAAAGACGGCTTCAAAATGACGTAGCGTACTTTGTTCTACTTGTATCCGCCAACTGTTAACAAACAGGTCCCCCCCCTAGTACCCTGTGAGACGAGAGGAGTTACCGGTAAGTCTTGCTTGCACATGTTTCTACCAGTCGCGCATCTCTTAGCACCGGGAGCGGCATCCGACTCGTATGCGCGTGTTTCGCGGTGTTTAAAAATACTGCGCCTTTGAAATCACGCTGCATATTTTCACAACCTCTTTCCGTGTGTTTATGGTTACTCTTCTCCAAGGGACAAAAATACACGCGCACTTTGAAATCAGAAAACTGCTTTGACAACTCCCTATTTATCTCCCTCTCGACCTGTGCTCTAGCCACTAGAGGTGCCCACTCGATGGAGGCAGACTTTAAGCACTGCCATTAAGTAGCAGTAATCTCTTGCGTCCACATTTTGGAAACTATATTTGTTGACACTCAGACCATATTCCAAGTAAATGCTACAGGTAAAATTCCACTTCTGGTTGTGTGAGTATTAGATTTTTTAAATACGAATCGAACTCGAATAGTTGGCTTTCAAGACCAGATCGAATAACATGCGTTTATTCGCTCTTATTCATCTAACCTCGACCACAAAGTACAGAAATGCTTGTGAATGCACTCCGTGAATTTCGACTTTTTTGTAATGGCGGGGCCATTTTAAATATTCAAACTATATATAACAGATCTGTGCAAACGTGAATGCTTCTGCCGACACTGGTTGGTGGCATTTGTAACTACCACGTGCTTCACGTTCCAAGAGTAATTGTTACATACTCGCGAACACAATACCATTGGATTATTGGCTGCGTGCTCAGCGTGCACTGCTCTGAAAGTCAGTGGCCCTCCATTAATGCCTATCGTTAAAACAGCAGCGAGTGCAAGGATAAGAAATTAGAAAGCACAAGATGTGTAGTGCTTTAGTAGTCCGGTTATTATCTTGCTTTTTTCTCTAGTTCACGCTGGAATATTTTGATCGTCCAACCACCTTGCTTTAAGTGGTGTCGCAGAACATTAGACGAGAAGTTAGCCTTGACAGGCTTATCAGTTGCATTGATCTCAGAGAAGTTGTGACATCATTCGCAAATGCGAACTTACTAGAGTTCAGCTAACGGAGCTCCAGGTTAGTGTTAACTTTGTAAAATAGTAGTTGGCACCTATGCAAGGAATGTACTATCTTTTTCCTGTTTTTTTTGTGAACGCATTTTTTAGTTTATTTACGTTAGCGGCATTTTGTAACCTGATATTTGAAGAGTAAACTAGCTTCGAGGGCGACACTGTAAGGACTGCTGAAGTGTAGAATATACTTATGGATATAATATTTGCTCCGATCGAAGCCTGACCGCCATCATAACATGGCGAGCCCCAGCAGCACAGCTGATCGACTCAATGTTGGATATGTATTGACAAAGGCGGGTCTTACAAAGGAGAGTGGAACCATTCATTTGCAATTCTGGGCCGATTACCTAGCCGCTTGGGAACGGCTGCAATGAGCTCTCAAACGTTAGCATCAGTGTACTTAGTACGCGATCATCATCCCACCACCTCCCCTCTAAAACAGAAATACTCCTCTCGACAGTGAAGTGTCCAGAGTCTGCGGTAATGAGAACTTACATTGAATCTTGTCTAGGTCTGAAGCTACTCCCTCCAATGTCTGGTTGGAGTCAGAGCGGATCATCAAAGAAAAGTCTGCAAGCATCTCGCAAATCATCGCTTTTTTAACTTCTTGGTTTTTGAATTGAAGGCCTTCTTCGACGCAGCACTGTGGGAAAAGAGATCACCGCATGGTTAAGAGATGTTCTTGAATCCCACTATCTACCCTTCCGTAGCGACACAGAAAGGTGAGCAATTAATGTTGCTCACATACGCAAGTTTGTTTTCCTGCCTAACGCGGATATGTCAGCAAGTAATGGAGTGTATCTGGTAATTATATTATTTCTGACATGCCAGCTTTCGGTCAGTTATAAAAATCACGTGTCCACTGCAGCACCATACTGACATAATTTCACCTTGGATGTTACCCTCATGCATTCTTCATGCATTGAACTTTCTTAGCCCATTTTTCGGACTAACGCTTCATCATTTCATATCTTACATCATTACTTACCGTTGAACTTTAATACACATTTAATAGCCGCATTTTATCTTCCATCCTTTTTCTTTTATTTGCCTTTTCCGCTCCGCTCTCCTTAAGTCTGTCTCCTGAATTACCTTTGCAATGCAGAGTAACATGCCTGTGAATT
Source organism: Amblyomma mixtum (assembly GCF_055824585.1). Lineage (NCBI taxonomy): Eukaryota > Metazoa > Arthropoda > Arachnida > Ixodida > Ixodidae > Amblyomma > Amblyomma mixtum. The sequence continues at coordinate 79,623,892 of NC_143018.1, forward strand.
TCAATCACCGGCTAAATTCTCTGTTTTTAATTAAAGGGTTTTACTCTCTCTCTTTTCCTAAACAGCCAGAAAAAGGAAACATGGCTCGTACCCCATTTCCGCACCGATTACAAGCCCCAGTCTTCGCATCACAACCTTCCGTCCATTTTAAATAAGGGCGGACACATCAACTGTACCATACCTGTTGAACTACTTCAGGTGTTTTTTTTTTAATTTCGTAATCCAAATCTTTTTCCTCTCTGCGTTTTCCTGTATGTTTTTTTCTTTTTATTCTTCGTTTGCTGTTCCTAGCGGTGATGTTTTTTCATTGTGTTATTATACTGTTTTTGCTCCTACATTTTTGCAGCGATTATGAACACTTTTGCTCTTGTTGTTTTATAATTTCTTGCCCTTTCTTTTCAAGCAACACATTTTTATTTTTTTGGCGATCAGTGGCGGCAATTTTAAGGCCTATTCATTTTACTACAAAAATCCTGCGAGCGAAGCAGGTTTCTTTTGCGGAAAAACAGGATCGTATCGTCATGTGTTGACAGTCTTACCAACAGAACCACCGGTGTTTCTCCGTCTTGTTCGAATAAAGGTAGATCTGACAGCAGTTTTTTTTTTGCATTTCGCGAGTTAACTCGCGAAAGCTCCCTTCAGCAATGGAGGCGTCACCTCATTCATAGAAAGGGAAAATGTTTTAGGCATTGCGACTGTTCTCGTTAGGCTTAGCAGTGGCACAATCGTCAAACGAGCGAATTCACTGCTCATACATTTTTTTTATAAATGAAAAGTGATGAACCGAAGTCCGTGCGCCCAATTAGGGGCCGTAAATATACTGAATAAGCACTAACGATGACATTCTCGATTCTAAGCGAAGGGTCCTGCTTCAAAGCGTGCCTTTACGTTACGAATGCTATCTCCTTGCGGGCGCAAGAGCCGAAGTGGACGCTGTAGAAAAGTTTCCGCAGCCACATGTCAGCGGCTACTATTTTGGGGGCTAACGTGTTACTACCAGTTGTTCACTTTTCGCACAATTTCTGTGTTCGGGTACTTTCACGAGCTCCGTCCTCCTAAGAGAAAATAGAGTGTCTTCAACTTCTGGTCAGACACTACCAAGGTTTCCTTGCTTAGGCGCGTCAGAAATCGGACGCGCCATATTCACCACAGCCGACGCCTCCGGCGCTGATATCTGCAGAGTCCTGCCGTACTTGGGAGAACCCTTTATTGGATGAAGTGGCAGCAGCTATCTTGCGGACAGGCCTAAGAGCTGTCGCCATGAAAACGCTTCATTACACAGCGAACAGCGCTCCATTGCGTCACACCTCAGCAAAACAATCGGACGACGAAAACGGTCCCATTCCCGAGGAGTCGGAGTAAGAAAGTTTCCTGAATTGAGTTTAAACGGAATTTGGCGCCCCTATACCGGAAGTACCCTCAGTGCAGGGCTACTGCGGGGACGAGAACTTCACGAAGCGGTAGCAAGCGTCCTAACAGCCGGAGTAAAACACATACTGCATTTTTAGCAGTTTTTTTTCTCCCTCTTTTGAAATAATAGTAATAGTGCACGGCATCGTATCTGCTTTTTGTGCCGCTGGTTTTGCGCGTTAGTTCTCGTATGTTTCTAAGCGTAATAAAATCTAGGGACATTTACTTGGGTTTTCATAAAAACCTAGAAACAGGGCTTCCACATCCAACAATTCTGAACAAAAGTGTTTTTAACGGGAAAGAAAGCAATTTTTTTGCATATTATCGGATTTGTATATAAAAGTCAGTATAGCCGCACACCTACTGTCGTTAGGCTTCCATGTTCGCTATATTAACGTTTCTGCTATCGTAAAAAGCGTTCTCCACTGGTTTTCTATGACACTCTAAACTGGTCGATGCGAGCTTTGGAAACACTCTAGAAGAACGATGTTGCAGCGAAAGCTACGTTGGCCGCGAACTTGCGATTTCGCTGTTGCGGTGCTCCGAGGAGGCACCGACACTGACCTTGAGACGTTGCCTAGCAACCGCCGCAGCTGGCGGACGCCGCAGCCGCCGCGAGCTCGCCACGCCATTTGGCATGACGTCACACCACCTGCCTCGCCGCGGAGCCGCCGCCGCCGTTTGGTATGACGTCACGCCGCTTGCCTCGACGTTGAGCTCGCCTACGCTCTCTGCGCCAGCTGCGTCGCATGCCTGATAACAAGCTTTCGCTACGTATATCCTAGCAAAGCCGAGCTAAGCCAGTGCCAAATTTTTACTACAGATCGGAAAAGTGGACCATTGCATTGGATATTTAAGTACCAGCACCTTGCAATATTTCAATACTCAAAATTTTTGTCCAGAAATGTTGGACATGTATGGCAATCGCATGCCCTGGGTGTACCTCAGCTTACCACAAGGGCGATTGTTCTGCACTGCCAGAGGTAGCGATTAATGGCCTCAAAGCGAGGATCAAAGAGAGGATAGTCTATAGACCCTGCAAAAGCTAAAAGTAAAGCTATTGCGCGGTTTAGACAAAACGACAGCGTCAGTTAACGAATACATCAGCACATTTCTCCCTCTCCAGTATAAAGTCGCTGAACAAGAGAATATGAAGAAACAGACTAGAATTGTGGACAAGTCGGCCAATTTTCAGCCAGAGATGCGTACTTTGCAGGAGGTGGTCATGGGAGAAAGAAATGCTATTATAAAATCTAGAGGATGGATGAAAAAGCCGAAACTGGCACATCACCTCGGGAAATAAAAGGAGTAGAACTGGACATCAATGAAATTGATCAGTGTTCTCGGAAGCTGTATACGTGCTTTTATAAAATTTTCGTTTCTTGCGCTATTGTCTTATCAGACCGAGACGCCACCTCTGTGTGCATCATGCCACTCCCACAGTATAATTCTCGCTCGGGCTTTTAGGGTAATTGAACAAATTGTGCTTTTGACAGCACCTAACGGTGTTGCACAGGCAAAGCCTACTGGCACAGTAAACGAGTATAAATCAAAAGTAAGATGAAATGCAAATAAATTTTGCTCGCGTGCTTTCAGGGGAATGGCCGATTCTTTGAAGCTACTTACCATAAAAGTGTTAGTTACGCGATCCTGAAAAGGAAGGCACAGGGCAATATGTTTAAGAAGAATCGAATGCGGCAAGATAGCAAGCAATGGACCATCCTTGTTATGATCGCCACAGCCACCGCACATAAGCAACGGACCTCCAGAGTTCACAGGAAACACTTCTTGAATAAGCAAAACGAATTCAACTCCTTACCTGGACACCTCCGACACACGAAATAGTACGGTACACGCGTTAACATACGAGTGGAGCTCTGCTGCTAAATCACAGCGTTCCCAGATATTTTCTGGTATGTTTTGTAAGCTGCACTGATTGCTGGTGAACAAGTTTACAAATGTAGCTGAACCTGAAATTAACGACGTTGAAGTGGTGACGTCGGCTTCTTAGATACGACTACTTTATGTGACGTTTCGTATTCCAGCAGCGCATCATATATATATATATATATATATATATATATATATATATATATATACATGCCTTGATGCCTTAGGAAGCATAAGAGGGTTCCCACACAGCATCCACTCTCGCCGTTCAATGACGTTCTACGCCACAGCAGCGGTATCTCAGGACATGCTACGTCCGCCACTTAAGAACGTGGGTGGCGCTGATGAACACTCTCAAGATTAGGTTATTTTTAAACATAAATACCCCCGAAAGCAGAAGATTTGACAGCCGTCGCCGTAGCTCAGCGGTAGAGCACTGGACGCGTAATTAGGAGGTCGTGGGTTCGGATCACACCAGCGGCAGGTGGTTGTTTTTTTCTTCTGCTTTTCTAACCAATTAGCTTTAAGCGATAACATATTCACTAATGTGTTAAATCGAAGAACAGCAAAAAATAAATAAATTGATTCCAAATCCCCTGTGTCCCTTGGTTTCTGTGGCTGTTGGCTTCTCTCATATTTACAACGAGCCCCTCATTCCCCTTCCCAGCCCCTCATGCCCTATATATATATATATATAAAGCGACTCAGGCTATGAGGGACACCGTAGTGAAGGGCTCCAGAAATTTCGACCACCCGGGGTTCTTTAACGTGCACTAACATCGCACAGTACATGGGCCACTGGAATTTCGCCTCCATCGAAATTCGGCCGCCGCGGCCGGGAACCGACACGGCGTCTTTCGGGCCAGCAACCGAGGGCCGTAACCACTAAGCCACCACGGCGGGGCATATATATATATATATATATATATATATATATATATATATATATATATATATAATGGTCTGTGAACCTTAAGGCTGTACTTTTGACAAAAAGCGGTTAATGTATTGAAGAGAAACCTTCCTTTTATATATGAAGCGTGACTACAGAAGAATAGAGTTTGGCGAAGCATGCCTGACTTACCCGGCAAGATGCAGAATTGTTTATGCACTGAAAGGAAAAAATGTGGCCTGGTATAAGCGGTTTAGTATGCAAGAGTGACACACTGGCTATGAGGGAAACCGTAGTGGAGGGCCCCTGATTATTTTCAACCACCTGGCGTTAAATCATGTGAACTGAAATCGCACAGTACACGGGCGCCTCCTCCATCGAAGCCCAGCTCCAGCGGTCGGGACTACACCCTCGTCATCGGGCTCTGACGCGGAGTGCTCTAACTGCTGTGTCGCCATGGCAGGTTTACAGAAAATAACTGAGGCTTTAGTCTGAGCATTTGTTATTGTAGTAATTGGATAATTCGATTATTGGAAACGAATGAAGTGACATATTTTAAAGCTTTAATGAGGGTTAGGTTTATATTAACACCGCCAATGTTATAGTTTTTGGAAAATTGGAACTAAAAAACATCCTATTACAGTAATTTGGAGAGAGAATAATCGAATGAAATTAGCAGCTCTGCTCCTGAATCAATAGCTCAGAATGCTTGCGCGAATGTGAGTTGTCTGATTGGAGACACGAGCAGTAGTTTTCAGCGGATAATTTCGAGAATATGTCGAATACTGTTGGTTCACAAGAGTTTGTTTGGCAAAATATACACTTTGAAAACAGTGAGTTTTCCAAAGCCGTTACAAAAAATACGCACAGAGTGCACGTAAAATTAATGTTTACCTGGTTGCGAGTGCGGAACTAAAAATAAAAAAACTGTCACAATAAACATCACAACAAAAGTTGTAATTAGCTTGAGACATCGGTCGAAACTCCACAAAAAGGCACTGCGCATGATATTGCACCAAGGAGACAGAGTTGTTGTAAAAACACAAAAATTGACAATGCTAACATGGTGCTGCGTAAAAGTCTCATATTAGCGGAAATCAAACTGAATCTCGCCATTTTTTGGCAACGAGTTCACAGCGCCCTCTGTACTATCCTCCTCACTATACTATCTATACTCTATACTATTCTATCTATACTCTATAGTATCCTCCCCACACTATCCTCCTCGAAATCTCCGCCTGCCTAGCAGTGCTTCTCCAAACAATAGCCTGCCTTCCAATGTTTGGCCGTCCGGTCAGTTTCCGCCATGCGTCCGAAAGGTGTGACGCAGCGTACATGAAGCATCCACATTGGCACACGGTTCTACGCTTGCTCCTCACTCCGATTCACCACCCTGCCATCTTAACAGTGCTAATGCGGCAGTGAAATACCGCTTAGATGTGCTATACCCGCGCGCCCTCGCTCTCCGAATCCACCGTGGCCGCAGCGCCATCCAGTGCATGTAACACTTAGTGCGCGGCAACAACTTCAACGCCCTTGGTGTTCGCCGTGCAACAAAGCGCAAACCAACACGGGCGCAGTGGTGTAACGGCGACACAAAGGCCCCCTATAGTGTACCACATACAGGTTTCGCTACAAAAGCGCATGCTTGTTTTCCGGAGGACGGCTGACATCCGCAGTCCGAAACTGTGAAATCTAAGCGGATTCATGTGAGACCAGTAGATGCTCTACATGCTTAGTGAGTAGGTGCTCCCACTTTCATCACAATGACTCCTGCAACTGAAAATACCCTTTAACTACTTCATGGGTTGCTGGTATCAAGGTGGATCTGTCGTCCACTGGTGCCATGCATGGTACAGGTCACTTCCCTCCGTCACGCAGCGTGCGAGGGGGCGTTGTGGTAGTTTGGCAGTTTTGAGGTAGTCAGTGATTTTTTTGGTAACTGTAATCGCTTGGTCGCTGGCTGGCCTAACCGCTAACCTGATTAAAGCCGCACCCTTACAGTTACCTGAAGTGTCATGTTTGGAAGATGCACTACCTGGACCGAGAGGATGCACTGACCCTGATTCCAAGGGTGAAACACTCGCGCTAGGGAATCACGCATATGAAACACTGACTTAGCACTTTCATTTCAACGTGTATAGCTCTTGACTCTCGGTTTTTTGGATTGAACTTGGCCATGCGGACACCGCCTCGATGGAACTGCACCAAAATAATTGTTAACTTTTAACAACCACAGCCATCGAAAATCAGGGTGGGGAGGGATTCCACGTACATTAGGGCTCTGAGGTAGGCACGCCCTTCGTGCTGGTGCCCGTTCCTGCCATGATGCGTGGGGATGCTCGTGTAAAAAGTGTTTTATAAATCGGTCCCACTAACGAATATGGTTCAATCGCGCCAGCACTTGTTTGCACGGCAAATGGGGCGACAGTTAACTTCCGGCAACCTTCAGATCAAGAGTAGGGTGGAGATAGACTGCATGAAAGACGAAAGCAAGTTCGGTTACGTGCTTAGTCATCTGGACCGCAAGCGAGTGGAAGGGACAGAAGTTGTACTGTTTCATCGCCTTCGATCGCCAGTTACTCTCGAATAGTAGCCTTAATTACGACCTCGTTGTCACCTGGCTCTTGCTTCGAGCTTAGCGGGCACCGCTCTGCCATCCCAAAGCAAGGGCCTGTAGAAAATTTCGGGACAGCCTGAAAAGTTGACAACGGGAATGAGAACAGTGGTTCAATCACTAAGAACTACATACCCGAAAGCGCGGTCTAGCCATACATCCTTTTTTGTCTGCTTAAAGATCACGGATGGAGAAACAGACGACGTCGGCCTATATTTCAAGTGTTTGTTGTTGCTTTTTTTTCTTTACAAGGTCTGGAAGTTGAATGGGCGAACTTATGTTCTGGACAAACTTATGCACTGCAATATAGGGTACAGGGTATACAGTATACAAATGCTTCGTAATTTTTATTAACCAGACACTCGGACAGAATCAAATATAGAATACATTACTACTCTGCCGAACATATCAAATCCTTGCAATTTCGCACAAACCTAGACGTGAGTTTCTGGCGTAACGCTTAGATCGTTTTGGCGACACACCGACACTGTTCTTATTATATATCACGCAATAAGAGAAGCACTCTCCATTCCCCTAGAAAGCCGCGAACAAATTTTCTCGGCCACTACGATCTCAATTTTTGTCATAGGCTACCAAGGCGTGCTTTTTTAGAAGAAAAAAAGACGGCCTAAGTAATAATTCTCTGTAAGTATACATATGCACAAATATCAAAGCCCAAATATGTTATTAAACCCGGTGCGCTTACCTTGTCCATTCCTGTAGGAACCCTTATAACATCTTCTTTGCAGGACAACTCTGGGGCCTGACTGCTGAGAGAGCTCAGTTTCTTCTGCAGAGATTCAGCCACTAGAAATGGAACGGCGAAAACAATTGCTTAGCTCTAAGGGCTTTCTTACGAAGGCCAGATTTCATGTAATCCCAAACGATAGCTGTGCATCGGAAAAGGACAAATTTAAGAATGCCTCTGTTACCTTTGAATGAAAAAAAAAATGCGCCCTTATGAATCACAAAAGTTTCGACTGCTATGGATTGTCACGATATCGTGAGCGAATTGATTTTTGGTTGGCACCGCAATTATAATTATTCGGGCCAACATGCCCACCACTGCACTCTCCGTAGGTTTGAAGGGGGAGGAGCGATAAACTTCTCTACCCCGTGTGCGGAAGATGAGGGTCGACTCCTCACCGGCGATAGGAGCCACGCCTGATTAGGCGTTGACCGGAGGCATGAGGCGTAGGCAAGTTCCTTACCAAACACTTTTATACTTGGGCAAAGAACATCCACAAAATGTGCAAAACAAAGCCCAACAAAGAAGCGTCAATCCAGAGGCCTGACGCGAACAACAAGCACAAAATCAGAACACAAACAAATATTAACAGGAAAAGGAAAACATGGGGCTCAGGACTGCACAGCGTTATCAGAACAAAGCAATACTATACAAAAGGTTAGAACAAGAAGAGACAGGACAAATAGAGTTCAAGCGAGTGGGGAGAAATGGTGGCTTAGCTGCGGGGTGGCAAGGTCCGGTCGCAGGGAGCGTCGGGCTGCAGAGGCCCGCGGGGCTGATGGGGGGTTGCGGATACTGGCGAACTTGGGCCACGCGTCTTGAGGGCGCCGTCGCCGCGCTCTACGCGTCAGACACCCGCCTAGGCTCGCTTGCCGACCACTTCCCTGGCTGACATCACACACGTCCGCACGCACCGAAATCTCCAAGCCAACTGCCCGGCTCGCGATTTTCCCGCCGCCGCGTTCTCATGGCAAACAAAAAAGAAACAACCAAACAAATCCTCAAGGCCCAGTGCGCCGACGATTCGCAGTTGTTAAAAAGGGGGGAGAAGAAACACGAAGAAACTGAAGGGAACGCAAGGGAAAGCTACGGTCCTAACGAGAAGCGATGCCAACTTGCCATGGGCGGGAAGGGTGCTGGGGCATTCAACCGGCCGCTTCCCGTCCCTACATCGGCCAAGCGCTCCCTTCCCGGTGATAATCCTGGGGAGGGGGCGGAGAAGTCTTGACCCTCCAGCGTCGCGAGCGGTCAACTACCCCCGCGAGGGGTGCAAAATCGTCGCCGCCGCATTGTGATCCTTTCGTGATAAACTGAGGCGCCTTGCCTATTTCTGCTGCAAAAGTGAAATACGTACAAGGCAGGCACGACTTTGTGACATGCATGCGACTACTTCTATCTTCCGCATACAGGAACACACGCCGCAAGTCTAACAATCAGCATCGTCATCGTCCTAACAACTTCCGCTACAGCCCAAAGGCTTCTCTCATGACCCTCCAATTAAACCTGTCTTGTGCAGCTGCCCTCGCCTTCTCACCACAAACTTCCTAATCTCCGCCTTCCCTCTACTTTTCTGCTCCCTGCCCCGCCCTCCTGCTAAGCTTGCCTAGTCACTCTTCTGTTCCCCGAAGGGCCCGTCGGCTATCTTGCCTTCGCATTGCATGCCCTGAACCTGGGGATTTCCTCTTCATTTCAATTAGCGTATCGATAACTCGTGTTTTTTCCCTGGTCAATTCTGATATTTTCAGGTCCCTTAACTTTACGCCATCATTTTGCTTTTCATAGCCCATTGCTGCGCCCTACGATTGTTTGAAAGCCTTTATTTAGGCTCCAGGTTTCCACACCATATATGAGTGCGGCAACATAAAGTGTTGGATACTTTCTTCTTGGAGGATACTCGTAAGCTGCTATTACTGACCTGAGAGTGCCTTCCAAGTGCACTTCACCCGTTCTTATTCGTAGTTATTTCTCTCTCGTAGTCCGGGTCAGCGGTTCCTACCTGCTCTGAGTACACGAATTTCTCAACAACTTCCAGTGCTTCACTGCCTATTATGAACTGCGGGGCAATACTCGTTGGGGGGCTAGTTAGTGCATGTTTCCAGAAAAGGGTTGTAGCGCCGAAACAGACAACACACAGAAAGCCAGACAGGACAGGTGCAACTTCCAACTGATTTATTTACCGCGAATGCAAATGAATATAAGGCAAACGATCAAGAGGGATACAAGAACCACATATGCGCGGGAGGGTTGTACAAAAATTGAAAAAATAGATAGGTGAGTCAAACAGGTGTCTTACCCTCGTGTATCTAAAAAACAGTTTCATCGCTGCAGTTGTTTTTGATATATAAAGCCAGTAACAGTTCACAGTCTTTCCGGTCCTTACTTCTGCTTAAAACCATTTTTGTTTCAGCCTTGCTGTACACAGTGATGCGGCTTTACAGTGATGCGGCAGATGTGAACTTGTGCCATTTTGTAAATCCTGATTGTGTTCTGCTAATCGGTCGTTAATACAGTGGCCGGTTTGGCCGATGTACTTCTTTCCGCACGTGAGTGGAATCTAGTAGACGACTCCCACGGCACATTTAACCATCGGAGCTGCATGTCTCTTCTTACATTCAGTTCTCTTTGCCTTTTTGGGATCAGTTGTAACGTATAGGGCAGCCAGTTTCTTTTGGGCGGAAAAAACCACAGGAACCTTGTATTTTGTTGCCACATGCTTTCAATTGTGCGCAACCTTATGGGTGTTCGGGATGACACCGGTCTGCTTTTGGCTTTGGTGACCTCATCTTCACTGCGTTTTTTACTACATTCTTTCTTCAGTTTTCTCAGCAAAGCTTCTGCTCCTGCGCTTACGATCGACGTTGGAAGGCTTGCTTCTCCAACTTCCGAACCTGGGTTTGAAAGCTTTCGCTCGCTTTATGGCAACACGATTTCTTCATCGACACTTCCATGCACATCTGGGCAATAGTGCGCTTTACTGTCTTCGAATGGGCAGTGTCATAGGGCATTACTTCTTTTCGTGCGCGAGGGCAATACATTCAGCAAAAGCTTTCGTCTTTAAGGGTGATGTTACTGTATCAAAACTGCAACCTATTGCCTTGGGCAAGCTCATGGGTAAAGTCCAAACCTTTTCAAAGTAGTTTAAAACCAGATAAGACATCTTCCACTCTTTGTAGGTAAGATGAGGGAACCTGATTTTTTTTAATAATTAAAAAATCGTCAACATATCTAAAAGTTTCCAGCACTTTGGCTTCGTAAAAAGTATCCACCAATGACCTGTCCAGCTCCGCAAGAAAGATGTTACACAGCACAGGAGCCACGCAGGAACCAAAACGAATTCCCATTTTTTGAACAAACAGCTGGTCTTCAAATGATACCACAGTGCAAGACAGGTAAAACTCTTACATTGCCATCAAATTCGCGATAGAAACATTGGCAGCATTTTTAAAAAAACTGCATCATTCATTTCAATGCATGGCTTTACAACGGCTAACAGCTCAGTGTGTCGGATAGAATAGAAAAGATCGACAACGTCAATAGAAAACATATAGCCTGAAGACCTATTGTCATGCAAAAATTTAGCAACATTAAGAGAGTTTCTGCAAGAAGAAGGGGTCTTCGACTTCTAAACTATTAAGACGCCTTAGAAGGAAACGACTGACATGTCTCTGCCGAGCTCCTCTTTCGCTAACAATACATATAAATGGAATTCCTTCCTTATGTGTTTTGGCGGTAAAAAACACATTTAAGTTATTTCCTTTGCAAAGACGAATTCCCTTAGCCAATTTATCCAGACCAATACTTTCACACAGAAAAACCGCATTAGATTTCAGCTTGCCTAGACTAACCACGGTCTTGCGGAAATTCTTATGCACAGCCTCATGAGCCTTCTCGTTAAACATACAAGACTGTATGACGACGAATCCACCTTATTGCCCGCTTGAGTGAGTCTAAGGTTGTAGAAGTCAAAGTGGTCGGCGACAGGTACGTCTGCTTTACGTTTGGCTGCAATTGATATGTTTTTCCCAGAACTCGGCGAACATTGGCGGCATGAAGCTTCAGTCCTACTGGCGGCTCGCCGCCCAAACCAGTGAATTCCTAAGGCAAAGGACGTTGCTGCTGTTATCTAAAAGTGTTGAAAGAAGAAACCAAGACAGTATAGCATGGCGCTTAAGGTTCTGGGAGGTATTAGTATCCCGGAAGATGTAGTCGCTGTCCTTAGGAAGGTCCCGATGTTCAGCACATACCAAGGATTCCGAGCCATGAGCTACTTTCCTTGAATCGAAGGATTTCCAGTAAAGCTGACCCCGAGGACCAGGAAAGGTGCTTGCTAGACGGCGTGGGCAGTCTCAACAGGACCGCGCCCATCAACGGAGCTAGACATTAGTCGACCACCAAGAGAGTCGTTAAGTTCTTTGCCGACCACAAGCTTCGACTCACTCAAGCGGACAAGCAAGGTGGATTCGTCGTCATACCATCTGGTATGTTTAACGAGATGGCTCATGAGGCTGTGCATAAGAATTTCCGCAAGACCATGGTTTGTCTGGGCAAGCTGAAATCTAATGCGGTTTCTCTGTGCGAAAGTATTGGCCTGGATAGAATCGCTAAAGGTATTCGTCTTTGCAAAGGAAATGGCTTAAATGGTTTTTTACCGCCAAAACACATAAGAAAGGAATTCCGTTTAGGTGTATTGTTAGTGAAAGAGTGGCTTGGCAGAGCAATGTTTTTAAGGCATCGTACTAGCTTAGAAGTCGAAGACCCCTTTTTCTTGCAGGAACTTTCTTGATGTTAAATTTTTGCATGACAATAAGTCTTCAGGCTATATGTTTTCTATTGACGTTTTCGATCTGCTCTATTCCATCCCAGACTGAATTGTTAACCGCTGTACAGTCATGCATTGAAAAGAATGGTGCAGTTTCTTTCCAAAATGCTGCTGGTGTTTCTGTTGCGAATTTCATGGCAATGTTACAGTTTTACCTGTCTTGCACTGTGGTATCATTGAAGACCAGCTGTTTGTTCAAAAAAGGAAAATTTCCATTGGTTCCTGCGTGACTCCTGTGCAGTGTAACATCCTTCTTGCGCAGTTGGACAGGTCCTCGATAGATACTTTTGAACAAGCCAAGTTGCTGAAAACTTTTAGATATGTTGACGATTTGTTAATTATCAAAAAAAAAACAGGTTCCCTCATCTTAGCCACAAACAGTGGAAGAAGTTTTACCTGGTTTTAAACTACTTGGAAAAGGTTTGGACTTTACCCATGAGCTTGCCCAAGGCAATAGGTTGCAGTTTTTAGACATTAACATCACCCTTAAAGACGAAACTTTTGCTGGATGTATTGCCCTCGCGCACGAAAAGAAATAATGCCCCATGATTCTGCCCATTCGAAGACTGTAAAGCGCGCTATTGTCCAGATGTGCATGGAAGCGTCGCTGATGAAATCATGTTGCAGCTGCTGCGGTGGCTCAATGGCTATGGTGCTCGGCTGGCCCCAAAGACGCGGGTTCGATCCCGGCCGCGGCGGTTGAATTTCTTTGGAGGAGAAATTTGAGGCCCGTGTACTGTGCGATGTAAGTGCACGTTAAAGAGCCCCAGGTGGTCGATATTTCCGGAGCCCTCCACTACGGCGTCTGTCATAGCCTTAGTCGCTTTGGGACGTTAAACCCCATAAACCAACCAAACCAACCAAATCATGTTGCCATAAAGCTAGCGAAAGCATTCAACCCAGGTTCGGAAGTTGGAACAAGCAGGCTTTCCAACGTCGATCGTAAGCGCAGCAGCAGAAGCTTTGCTCAGATAATTGAAGAAAGAATGTAGCAAAAAAGGCAATGAAGATGAAGTCAGCATATCCAAAAGTCGACCGGTTGTCATATCGTACACTCATAAGGTGGCGCACAATTTGAAGCATGTGGCAAAAAAATACAAGGTTCCTGTGGTTTTTTTCCGCCCCCCCGAAACTGGCTGCCCTGTACGTTAAAACTGATCCCAGCAAGGCAAAGAAAACTGAATGTAAGAAGAGACATGCAGCTCCGTTTGTTAAATGTGCCGTGGGAGTCGTCTACTTGATTCCTCTCACGCGCGGAAAGAAGTACATCAGCCAAATTGGTCGCTGTATTAACGACCGCTTAGCAGAACACAATCGGGATTTACAAAATGGCACAAGTTCACATCTGCCGCATCACTGTAAAGTCGGCGGTGAAGAAAGAAAGATTAAGTGTACAGCAAGGCTGAAATAAAAAAAAAAGGTTATAAGCAGAAAGAGAAGAAGAAGAAGTAAGGACCAGACAGCCCGTGAACTGTTAGAAAATTTCTATATCAAAAGCATGTAGCGATTATGTTAGAACCCCATCAGTTGCCATATATAAGAATGAAACTGATTTTTAGATACACGGGGGTGAGACACCTGTGTGACTCACCTATCTTTTTACAGTTTTAAGGCGGAAGCCTTTTAATGCCTCATCGCTGTAAGCAGGAGCTGTCGACAGAAATGTCACGCTTTTCATTTGGTCGAAACGGTCCTGACGTCACAATGCGCGAATTTCAAACGGGGCCAATTGTACTTCTAACCATGCAACCAATTAAACGGATCGTATAGTGATGCTCCAAGTAACTTTGACTTCGATTAGTTAATTGCTTACTTAACCAATTAGTCTAACCTTTCTAGTCAGACCACATAAATAAATAAAGCCGAGTCGGAAATTTGACGAGCTTGGGAGTCGAACCCCGGTCTCCGGAGTGCGAGCCGAACACGCTAACACTCCGCCATGCCAGCTGGATGGTTTGGAATGAACAAAGGTGCGTCCAGTGAATACGCTGTCTTCGTTCGCTCCCATCTTCCTCCCTTCCCGTTACGGCGAGGTTTAGGTGTCCACCGAGATATGAAACAAAGATACATTTACTTTCCTCAAAAACCAATTTACCGACGAGCAAGGCGTATTTGTCCGCGTTTCAGATTGGTCCAAATTGTCGTAACGTTACGGCGCGCGAATTTTGACGTGCGTCCACCGAAATAAGTGAGGCAGTTACTGCGCAACTTCCTTTCCTCAAATACAATTTTTGACTAGTGTCTGCTGAGATATGTGACACAGTTACTTCGTAATTTCCTTTCCTCAAATACAATTTTCATTTTCTTCATTACGGCCCCTCTTTCTTCTTTCACTCACGCTTCCTCCCTTCCTGTACGGTGCGGCTCAGGTGTCCACCGAGATGACAGAGAATTACAGCCCCATTTCCTTTCCTCAAAAAGCGTTGCGTTCAAAGGGCAAAGCATCGCGCCGATGGGGTGGTGGCGTTCCTTGGACTCCGTGGCAGCGCTACAGCACGCTGTCGCGTTCCACTGGTAAAGGCGAAGCTTAAGCGTCATTAATTGGCAGTTAATTAATGCACCAACAAAATGTGCAGTGAACAATCGCGTAGCACAATGCAGCACTCAGGCTTTCGCCTTTCACAACTTTAGCCGCTAAAGTTTCTCGTAATTTTTGTACAACACTCGCGCGCATGTGTGGTTCTTGCTACCTTATATGCATTCGCATTCGCGGTGAATAAATCAGTTGGAAGTTGCGCCTGTCCTGTCTAGCTTTCTCTGTGTTGTCTGTTTCGGCGCTACAACCATTTTCTGGAAACGGCTGGGCCCTTCTGAAACTATGAAACATTGAGTTATATTGCGTCATATTATTTTTAGACCAATCATTCTGCTTGGCCTTTCCGGTTCTCAATCATGGTTTGTAACCCGTGCATTTGGTTACGCAGCAAGAGAATGCCATCAGTAAATTTGATATTACGAAGGTATTCTCCATTAACTTTTACCCTCAACTGTTCCCAAACGAGTTCTTTAAAAAGCTCTTGTAAACAGGTGCTGAGTAGTACAGGACAGATCCTGTCTCTCTTCCTGGCGTCCTTCCCACTGATCTCCATTAGGTGGCTGGATACCGCATTCCCGCTTTCTGAGACGAGCGCGAGTGAAGCCACCGGAAGTTGGACGGCTTGTCCCGGAAGTCGGGTGTCTGCTGTGTATTTCAATGCAAAAAGTCGCGACTTTCGCCCTTTTGTTCTCAGTTTTTTGCGTTGTTCTTGTGTAATGTCTGCTGTTATATGAAAGGAACAAGCAAGCTGAACGCGAGAAATGTGAGCATTGTGTGCAGAACCCGGTAATTTCAGCGAAACAGAAGAAAACAGGCATGCAGGTCTCACTCTGCCGTGGCAAAGGAGTACGTGCATTAAACACTATGCTCTTGTGTGGTTCTTGCCTTCCGAGCGTAAAGGAGAAGTAGTGGAATGACGACGAGGCTAGGTCATCTTAAAACCGAATTTTCGTGCAGGAAAGAAAAGGCACAGCGCAAGAGGAACGACCGACAAGAAAGACGAATGCTGCAGTGCGCGTGAGAAGCGCTGTTAGAAGTCAACTGCACCAAGCATCACGAATTAAAACCAATTCAGGCTTAACTTGCTACAATAAGAAACAGTACATGACACGCTCCGTCGAAAAAGCAGTACCATACCTTTTGGAGGCGCTAATGTGAACCAACCGAACACCGTCGACACCTCCCCAGATAGTAACCTAGCCCTCGCTCCGGTTCGGTCTACACATAATTCGGTAAAATGGTCGCTGCAAAGTCAAATGCCTGGTGAATGTTTCCAACTATTCTTTCTTATATGTATCCCCCATTGATAGCATAACTTCGGCTTGAGCGCGGGAACAAGCATCACAGTAAAGAGCCGAGTTGGCGACGCTACCGCGGGGCGACACAGAGTTGAGAAGACGAAGCTCCCTGTGTGTCGTCTGCTAGCGTCGTCCCATTGCGATGCAATGGACCCTTATTTTTGAAACGTCTTTCCCGAAGACTTCGCTGGTCTCCTCGTTCATTTGACGGCGCAACAGGTAGGCATTGTCATGTAAAAAGACGAGAACGACGAAAAGACGAAATGCTAAATGGGAAAACAAAACTGGAACTGAAAAACCGTGCTGAGGTCCGATTTCATGCACTGCCAAAGGCTGACTTCCGGGAGAAGGCCGCTCACTTCCGGTGGCTTCACTTTCGGGCGCCCGGTGCGGCATCCAGCTCCCCTAGTGGAGATCAGTGGTCCTTCCTGATTGGGATTTTATCACTCTGCCTACCCAAGCAGCAGAGGTAATCGGCCCAATATTGCAAATGGATTGTTTCACTCTGTTCGTTTGTAGGACCGGCCTTTCCCAATACATTTCCAATGTTGGGCCGAGGGTATGAGGGACTGTGGTGGCCCTACAGCCGCTATGGATATTATCAGTACATTTTCAAACGCCTCTGCTACGCTGTGGTTCCGCAATGCCAACATGACTGATCATGTTTCAAGGCAGCTAAGCGCGTGCTCTTAATCTACGAAAGCTAGAAATAAGGGATGGTTATGTTCCGCTCAATTCTCTGTCTTTGTATATATGGCTTGAACACGGTTTTTTTGTCAAGCAGCCTTCATTCAAACCAACCCGGTTTTTCATTTTACAGAAGTGTTAGGTTCTACACTATTTTCTTAGTGAATACCATGAAGGCAATGGACTGCAAGCTGATGTGTCAGTAGTTTTGAACTCCTTGACCTGCCCTTTCTTCGGAATTATGATAATTTGGCGTTCATCCCAGGTTCTGGTATGCACGAGGTCGTATGACATAGCCTATAATAAGGTGGCGCTCGGTACCGGCATTCTCCCGGCTGACGTATGTAGTCCGGCTGACTTGTTACTGTGTCTCCTCTGCTTAGCGAACGGGGAAACATTAGCATCAAGCCACCTTCTCTTTTTCTGAATCGGGTGTAACGCTCTGGCGGCGATTGAAAAAAAATGGCTGGGGTTGAACGTGACTTGAACCTGGTTATAGGAGCGGAAGCTCTGTTAAGCATGATCTCCATTGTGTCAAATGAAATGTCGAGGTAAAGGGTCAAGGTCAGGTACCCAATAATCAAGTCATATGACCACGTGGTCGTACTACCATGGCTTGGACCATACCGCCACGCAGTTAAGTTTGGTTTGACTTTGTGAGGCACTTAAGATTATTGTCCCATCCATATAGAAATCAGAAATTGTACTCTGAGGATTAAAGCCCTCACTTTAATAATTTGAGGACTGCTCCATCAGTGACCTGAACATTGGAGTATTACCCACACGGGGCTATGGTGTCCAGGATACGCCATACCAGCCCCTAATCAGCATCGCTATTCGTGCAAATCAGTGTCCCTCAGGATTTCGTCTACGACCGAGTGTGGCTTACAGCAACTTGGTTGCCGCCACTTTGTAAACATCACCAACCTGACGGATCGAGTTTGCCTTAACAGAGACCTCGACGTGTTTTGCCAGCAAACAATCCAAACGGGCCGTAATGGATCATTAGAAAGGGCATATGACCTTCGCGATTTAATTTGTCAGTTAAGCGCCTGTCCACCAGAGAATTAACATATCTTTCGAGAATTTGCTCGCTATGGTGATCAGTAGAAGGGGCATTTATAATGTATTGATACATGCATTCGAAGAGGCAGAAGTAGTGCATGCGCTAGTAGAGCAAGAAGTTGGTTGTCTGTCGCACGCGCGCTCGAATCACTGAGGGACCGCCGCAGTTTTTTCGTCTCTGATCCGGTGTTCTATTTCGCGTTGCACGCTACAGTTTGGTGGAGCAGTGCTGGGTACGCTTACCGACCTGAGCACTCTGTACATTGTCACTACCGACGTCACACTGGTTCACCAGCGACCCAGCCGCCGTCTCCGCGGAGTCACCTGAATTTGGGCCCCTTCCCCAGCCAACAAGGACGACGCAGCCTCGAACGCCGAGTCCAGCTGACATGGCCACTGACAACAGGCCCCCGGCGCCGATTCAGCCTCGACCGTCGAGTCCAACTGCCATGGCCACTGACACCAGGCCCCTGGCGCCGATTCTTTGCCACCCACCGCGAACACCGCCATCTTTTCACGGTGTCGGGTTCGAAGACGCTGGGGATTGGCTGGATACCTTCGAGTGGGTCGCACGCTACAACGGCTGATGCGACGAGCGCAAGCTAAATAACGTCTACTTCGCTCTAGAAGAGTCTGCCCGGACGTGGTTTGAAAATCACGAGGATATACTTCCCACCTGGGAGACGTTTTGCCGGAGTCGCCTGGCCACGTTCCCCAACGCTGACCGCCGGGAGAAGGCTGAAGCTGCGCTGCACTCTCAAAATCAGCGCACGAACGAAAGTGTGCGCAAGTATACCGAAGACATGGCCCGTCTTTTGAAGTGCGCCGACCCCAACATGACAGAGGAGAAGAAGCGGCGCCAAATCATGCGTGGGGTTAAGCAGGAGCTGTTCGCGGGCCTCGTGCGCAGCCGACCCCGTACGGTGGCGAAATTTTTTACCGATGCGACAACGATGGAGACGACGCTGCAACAACGAGCCCGCCAGTACGATCGGGACATCAACAGCATGGTGCCCGAAGGCTTTTCGTCGTGTCTCGGAGGCAGTGCAGACACCTTGCGCGAACTAATACGCTCAGTTGTCCGGGAGGAACTTCAATGGATCCATCTGCCCCAGATTGCACCTGCGCCGCTGGCAGCGCTGACCGAAGTCGTCAAGGACGAGATGCGAGAGGTTGCGCAGGCACCTCCTGTCCCCAAAGCGCCGTCCGGTTTGATGACCGACCCACGTACTCATCCGTTGTACGTCGCACGACTGGCTACTGTCCCATTAAACCGACGCCTGGCGTGAGCAACAACGGCACATGTCACGCAAACGTGCCTAGCTACCGTATTACCCCGACGACTCCCGTGAGTAACATCGCCGCATATTCAGTAACCGCACCTGCTATAGCTGGGCCACGCCCTCGGAAGTCAGATTTGTGGCGTACACCGGACCGGAGGCCTCTCTGCTACCTCTGTGGGGAGCCCGGTCACCTCTACCGAGCATGTCCATACCACCCAGTGGGCCTTCGCGGTTTCCGTCTCGACGCACCTTGCCCTCAGAACGGCGAACGACCGCATGAGATTGTGCAGCATATCTGGGCGCGTCAGAATTGTGTCTACTCTGGGAGCCACGAGCCCCGTTCGCCCTCGCCTCTCCGTTATCGCGCTTCCAGCCCTGGCCGCCAGAGTAGCTCTGCTTGCGGTCGCTCGCCGAGTCCGCGTTGGGAGAACTAACACCAGAGACCTCTGGAGGCAAGGCCGCTGACGTTGGGACGTGTCAAGATCCTCCATCGCGAAACCATCTAGCCGACGATACCTGGACAGATAGAGGCAGCGACAGTATCCGATACGGCGCATCCGATTTGCGTGTTGCAATTGATGACACTGATATTACCACGCCACTCGATACCGGTGCTGATTATTCTGTTATGAGCCGTGCCTTTGCTGGAGAACTTAAGAAGGTTCTGACGCCGTGGACGGGGACCCCCATTCGCACCGCTGGTGGCCACCTAACTTCCCCTGAGGGCAAGTGCACGGCTAGAGTTGGGATTTGTTGTTTCACGTACGTTGGTGAATTTGTTGTACTCCCCGAGTGTTCCAAAAACTTGATTCCGGGGATCGACTTCCTGCAATCGAACGGCGCTGTGATTGGCTTTCATGAGGCACGTGTCACGTTCTCGACCAAGCAGGCAGTGGCGCACATTGACTCCCGCGATCCCTGCAGCAACGCTCTGCGCATTGTCGAGAACGACGTTACGGTGCCGCCGCGGTGCAGTGTTTTGGTGCTAGTGCGGAACGACCTCTTTCACGGCTTCGAGGGTCTAGCGGACAGCCATACTCCACTGATGCTTAAGCGGGGACTTGCTGTTGCAAGAGATCTCGTCCAACTACGTGACTACCGTACCCACGTCCTCCTGACTAACTATGCCAATGAATATCAGCACCTGGTCAAAGGCAAGCCTTCCTCCACGACGTTGCTGAGGTTCCAGATTCACCAGGGTGGAAATTTGGGCAAGTCGGTATTGATCCATAACGTAAGAGTGTTGTCGTTGTTGGTGTGGGTTCTCTCCCCTTGTGTCCGTCGTCCTGGTTTTGCGCTACTCTTACGTTACGCTGAGGTTCCAGGTTCGTGCACCGTGGGAGGACCTACTCCAGAGTATGCTGGCCCACAGAGTCAGTCAGAATAAATCCTGCCCTACCGTCGGTTCAGCAGAACCTTCTGTCGGACCTCTTGACAGACTTTGCGGACTGTTTCGCTACGTGCTCGAAGGTCAGCCGAACTCCACTCGCCAAGCATCGTATCATCACTGATGAGACTACGCGACCCGTCTGCCAGCGCCCATATCGTGTTTCCCCGGTGGAGCGAGAAGCCATTCAGAATCAGGTTGCCGAGATGCTTGCAGACGATGTCATTCAGCCATCCACCCGTCCATGGGCATCACCTGTGGTTCTTGTAAAAAAAATAAGACAATACTCTGCGTTTCTGTGTTGACTGCAGAAAACTTGACAGCGTGACCACAAAGGACGTTTACCCGCTTCCCAGGATAGATGACGCGCTCGAGCGATTGGGGAACGCACAATACTTCTCGTCATTAGATCTTAGAAGCGGGTACTGGCAAATCGAAGTCGACGAGAAAGACCGGGAGAAGACGGCTTTCGTGACGCCTGACGGCCTCTATGAGTTTAAAGTGCCCCCATTTGGTCTGTGCTCAGCACCGGCCACGTTCCAACGCATGATGAACACTGTTCTCTCCGGCTTGAAGTGGCAGTCCTGCCTGGTGTACCTGGACAATGCCGTTATATTTTCGACCACCTTTGACCAACACTTGGCGCGGTTGCGCATTGTGCTAAAAGCGCTCAAATCCACGCAACTAACCATAAAGCCGAGAAATGCAATTTTGGCTTTGAGGAACTGTAGTGTTCGGGCTTCTTTGTGTGGCGGGCCCGGGAGAGCGCCGCAGAGAGTCCGGAGGCTGCTGTGGTCTCAGACGAACTGTCTTTTAATAACATCTACAAAAGCATTTTATACACAAGACACTGGCGCCACGGTACGGACAAACTGAAAGC
Organism: Amblyomma mixtum; assembly: GCF_055824585.1. Classification (NCBI taxonomy): domain Eukaryota; kingdom Metazoa; phylum Arthropoda; class Arachnida; order Ixodida; family Ixodidae; genus Amblyomma; species Amblyomma mixtum. The sequence continues at coordinate 79,645,404 of NC_143018.1, forward strand.
GAAACCGAAACTTAGACGATACAACATATTCTCTCCCTTAGAAAAACATGTCATGCGTTAGTCAGTGGTTAGCTGATTATTAACGATAATTGAACATGGAGTTGATATAATGCACACTTAAGGAAACGAGAAATAGAAACATAGTTTACAACCACAGTATGACAGTCTCACAGGTGAAATGAAGAGTAGTCGAAAGTCGCATGAAGTGAACAGAGAAATAGCGCACACACATCACACACGCTGGAACACTGAAGCACCTAGTTGCCTTGGTGTTTTCAGTCACAGAACGACTTCTATGAAGGATAGCCGTAGCGATCCGGTGGCTCTCTAGCTCTTGTAGGCTGAATGCGTCGGTGCTGAACTTCGACTGTTGGAGGATTGGGCATGCTTGGCAGTGCTGCGCCGTGGCATGCTTGTTCCTGTGTAGCAGACAATGGTGGATCAGCCGAGGTGGGTGGCAGTTTAACACTGTCGTAAGTGGACGATGACGAGGGCACCTTGGTGAGTCTCGATGCGTTCCAGATCTTCCCGTCATCGAGGAGAAACGACGATGGTCCCTTCCTCGTTCTCTTTACGCGGCTGACTGTAGGAGGGATCACCCTTGAATGCCACTGTAGGCGTCTTTACACGGACGAAGTCATCTTCTGTCACCGTTGTCTGTCTTGCCGCCCGGCGAGCATCTGCGTATTTCTTGCTGTTTTGTTGCATCTCCACCACGCGTTGGCGCATCCGACGAAGTTCTGTTGCCGGATCAGTAAAGAAGGACGGTGATGGATGTCCAACAATGTCAAGCCGTGTTCTAGGCAATCTTCCGTGCAGTAGCAGAGCGGGAGCTATCCCTGTAGTAGCATGAGGCGTGCACCGGTAGATGCCGAGGTAGTCAACGGCTGCTTGACGAATGGGACGATGTTCGAGCAAAGCTAGCTGAACGAAAGTCTTGAAGACGCGGTTAAACCGCTCGACTAGCCCATTTGCCTGTGGATAATAGAGAGACGAGTGCGTGAGACGAATGGCGCGCTCGTTCAAGAACTGTGTGAATTCTTGCGACAAAAACTGAGGTCCATTGTCGCTAACAATTTCGTCGGGGTAGCCTTCGCGGGCGAAAATGGACACTAAGAAATTAGTCACCGTACTTGTTGAAACTTCGCTACAGAAGTGTACTTCCGGCCATTTTGAGAAGTAGTCCACTAATGTAATAGCGAACCTACAGTCTTGCGGGGCTCTTTCCATGGGGCCGACGATGTCGATGGCCAGCTTTTGCCATGGGCGCTCAGGAAGCGGTACCGGCTGAAGAGGAGAAACCGCAGTCTTGGCGCTTTTGTCGGCTGCCTGACAGACGCTGCAGTTATGGATGGCAAGCTCGACTTGCTTGTCCATGCCTGGCCACCAGAAGCGTTCCCGTAGTCGCGCCTTGGTACGAACTATTCCTGGGTGCGCTTCATGAGCCGTAGCTATTAGCTGCGGTGTCAGCGAGAGGGGAACAACCACTCGTTCTCCACGCATTATCAAGTCGCTGACCACGGAAAGTTCTTCGCGCACAGTGAAGTAGGGCTGCAGTTCGCTTGAAATGAACTTACGGAAAGGCCAAGTCGACTCAACATAGGCCTTGACGTCTTTCAAAATAGGGTCCTCGCTAAGAGCCTTTTTGAACTGCTCTTTTGTGAGGCAAAGGGGTGTAATGAGACGTAATATAATCTCCTCCTCAACGGAAACATCTTCATGTGAAACAGAGGCAGGAAGACGAGAAAGGGCATCTGCAACGGCGTTCTCTGATCCCTTACGGTACTCTACTGTGTAATTGTAGCGGAGAAGGCGTTCGGACCACCGTGCAATGCGAAGAGGCCGCCTGCCCGTTCCCTGAGAGGACAGGAGCGAAACTAAGGCTTGATGGTCCGTGCGGAGTGTGAAAGGACGACCCCACAACTACGTATGCCAGTGCTCGCAGGCCCAAATGCATGCAAGTGCCTCGCGCTCTCCAACCGCATATTTCCTTTCCGCCGGAGATTGCGTACGAGATGCAAATGCAATTGTACGTAGCTTGTGCCCGTCCAGCTGCTGGAGAACAGCGCCAAGTCCGCAGTCAGATGCGTCCGTGGAAACAATTACAGGAAGAGTCTCGTCAAACATTTGAAGTACCCGGCCGGATTGAAGCAAGGACTTGATACTTCGGAAACTAGCGTCTGCAGCGGCAGTCCAACTGAAAGGCTGGTTCTTGCGAAGGAGGACTCGCATTGGTTCAACAATGTCCGCAAGACTCGGGAGAAACTTCGCGTAGTATTCGACTAAGCCAAGGAAAGAGCGGAGTGCAGTTGCATCAGTTGGGGCAGGAGTGTTAATTATTGAATTCACTTTTTCCGGCATTGGCGAGATACCCTGGGCGGTGACCTTGTGACCCATGAAGGACAGCTCTTGTACGCAAAAAGTGCATTTGTCATTTAGTTTGAGTCCTGCATTCTTGATGCGCTCAAGAACAGTCGTCAGGTTGGTCAGGTGCTCCCGCTCATTCCTGCCGAACACGATGATGTCATCGATATAGAAAAGAACAACTGAACACCCCTGAAGAATTCGCGACATCATTTGCTGGAAAACGGCAGGGGCCGGCTCCAATCCAAAGCAGACTCGTTTGAAGCGGAAAAGCCCTTCATGGGTTATGAAGGCGGTTAAGTCACGGCTGTCGGGGTGAAGCGGTACATGATGGTAGGCTGATGCCAAGTCCAACTTCGAGAAGTGGGTTGCTCCTACGAGACTGTGCAGGAGCTCTTCTGTGTGGGGAAGGGGAAAGCTGTCCGTGACGACGGCTTTGTTGGGTTCTCTCAGATCCACACATAATCGGATGCTAGCGTCTTTTTTTCGTACCACGACAACGGGAGATACCCACTCAGAAGCGTTGATACGCTCGATAACGTCAAGTTGTTCCAAACGGTGCAGTTCCTCCGTTACCTGAGGTCTAAGTGTGACCGGAAGTCGACGGAGCTTCGATGTTACAGGTGGAATGTTGGATCTAACTTTGACGCGATGAATGAACCCTTTGGCCATGCCAAGGCCTTTGTCAAAAATGGTTCCGAATTCGGCAGACAGACATTCCGGAAGGTGTTTATTCTGTTCATTTCCTCCGATGGCAGAAGTTGTTGAAGTCTGAAGACAACTCAGAGAGGAACCATCAATGTGCAGGTCCAAAGCTTTTATGGCGTCAACACCAAGGAGAGACGTGCCTTGTAATACAACATAGAAAAGAATAGAGGCGGAGCGGTCCTTGTATTTGACTTCTGAGTAAAAGCAACCACGCACTGGAATGGGCTGTTGGGAATAATCGAGCAACTTCACCTTAGGAGAGTAAAGCGTTGACGTTAGTTCGAAATGTTGTTTAAAAATACTGTCGGCTAAGATAGACACAGAGGAGTCAGAGTCAACGAGCAGCTTCAAAGGTGTCTGAGCAACAGAAACATCAACAAGAACACCGGCCCGACGGGGGCTACCCACGGAAAGAATGTGCAAGACTTCAGCCTCTTGGGAAGAATTACTGCATGCGACGTCCTGAACAGCTACGGGGCTGCGTTTTCGCCGATTACAGACAGAGCGAAAATGCCCCAGGCGGCCGCAATGTAAACAACGCTGGTCTTTTGCGGGGCAGCGCGGGTACGAAGCCAGATGCTGCAAAGAACCACAGCCAAAACAAAACGACGTGGAGCCACGCGAAACTTGAGAACCTTTTGGGGGGCGATCAGGAGGGGCCTGGTTGTCGGAACGGGAGGCACGTGAGGAAACCGAGCCGCGTCGTTCGGGCTGGATATTGGAACGGGCCGACATTACGGAGTTCCGAGCTCCGCGTAATGTCACTCTACTGACGTTTGCAGAAGAGAACTCGCGTAGCTGTTGCGCGGCTTGTTCAATCTGAAGCGCGAGCTGCACGGCGCGAGAGAAAGAAAGTGGGGAAACTTCAAGAAGAAGGCGTTCGCGGATCTGTTGAGAGGCGACGCCTTCCAAGAATTGATCACGCAGTGAATCCTCCACATCAACAAAAGAACAAAGCGCTGCGAGCTCTCGTAATGCGGCAACAAACTCCTGGATAGACTCGCCTGGCTGTTGAACTCTGCGACGAAAACGGTGCCGCTCAACAATTACATTGCTCGTAGCAGAAAAATGCAACGACAAGGCTGTGATGGCTTGGTCATATACAGACGGTGAGGCTGGGGCTTCGGCGGTGCTTGGGTCAGCGGCAGCATGCGCGGATGAAACCTCTTGGGTGATTTGTGAAGGTTCGGAAACAGGGATAGGCAGGGTGTAAAAAATACGCTGACCTTCTGTACCGATGCTGTGCAGAAGAAGGGCCTTGCGACGCTCGGGTGAGAAGGTCGACGATCTTGAGGCCACGAGGAACGTTTCGAACATGCGGTGCCACTGGGGCCATGGAACAGCGGGACGGCCCGGGACGGGAAGGAACGGCGGCGGCGGAGGGATGGCGGCGCTCATGGTGCTGAAGCAGCGAAGGAAGGCTCAGGAACGAATATGAAACCTCGTCGCCATTGTAGTGTTCGGGCTTCTTTGTGTGGCGGGCCCGGGAGAGCGCCGCAGAGAGTCCGGAGGCTGCTGTGGTCTCAGACGAACTGTCTTTTAATAACATCTACAAAAGCATTTTATACACAAGACACTGGCGCCACGGTACGGACAAACTGAAAGCGAAACCGAAACTTAGACGATACAACAGGAACTTCGCTTGATTGGTCACGTTGTCAGCGCACAAGGTGTTCGCCCGGACCCTGAGAAGACCGCTGCCGTCTCAGGTTTTCCACGCCCAACTGACAAGAAGGCTGTTCGCCGGTTTTTGGGCCTGTGCTCATATTATAGGCGCTTTAGTCAAGATTTCTCGAAAATCGCGGAACCATTAAACGCACTGACCCGCGACGACGCGCCCTTCCTGGAGGGGGGGGGGGACCGACGAAGAGGCTTCATTTTTTTTTTAGTTACTGATTCTGTGTTCGCATCTATGTACTCTTGTTTGTGCTTATATGTCCATAATGCCTTGTTTTTCAGTAGGCTAGAATAAGCCTCAAGTAGAACTTTGTTATTAGATGTAGTGTTTCATGTATGTCTTGGACTCTGTTTTCTGATTTATATACTCATCGTACATTTATGATGCAAATTTTTGTCAAGCGCTTTTGTCTTTTTTTTTGCTGAGTGTGTATGTATTTTCCTGTGTTTGTTCTTCCGTATGTATTTTCCTCTGCATAACGCTTACTTTTGTGCCTACTTTTCTTTGGTTTTTTTTCCATATCAACAATACTATTTTGTACCGGCCCGCCGGAATTTTGTAATTTTTGTTTGTTTGTCATGTAGTAGGGGGCTGAGGCCCTGTCAGGCAACATTGTGCCTTTAGCCTCAGCCCCTTCTTAGGCAAATGTCTAAGCAACAAATAGAAAGAAAGAAAGAAAGAAAGAAGGAAAGAAAGAAAGAAAGAAAGAAAGAAAGAAGGAAAGAAAGAAATAAAGAAAGAAGGAAAGAAGGAAAGAAAGAAAGCAAGAAAGCAAGAAAGCAAGAAAGCAAGAAAGCAAGCGAGCAAGCGAGCAAGCGAGAAAGCGAGCAAGCAAGAAAGCGAGCGAGAGAGAAAGCGAGAAAGCGAGCGAGAGAGAAAGCGAGAGAGAAAGCGAGAGAGCAAGCGAGAGCAAGCGAGAAATAGAGAAAGCGAGAAATAGAGAAAGCGAGAAATAGAGAAAGCGAGAAAGAGAGAAAGCGAGAAAGAGAGAAAGCGAGAAAGAGAGAAAGCGAGAAAGAGAGAAAGCGAGAAAGAGAGAAAGCGAGAAAGAGAGAAAGCGAGAAATAGAGAAAGCGAGAAAGAGAGAAAGCGAGAAAGAGAGAAAGCGAGAAAGAGAGAAAGCGAGAAAGAGAGAAAGCGAGAAATAGAGAAAGCGAGAAAGAGAGAAAGCGAGAAAGAGAGAAAGCGAGAAATAGAGAAAGCGAGAAAGAGAGAAAGCGAGAAAGAGAGAAAGCGAGAAAGAGAGAAAGCGAAAAAGAGAGAAAGCGAGAAAGAGAGAAAGCGAGAAAGAAAGAAAGAGAGAAAGAAAGAAAGAGAGAAAGAAAGAAAGAGCTTCGCAGCCGTATACAAAGTACTCCGATATTCGGCCGTTTCGACGAGCATGCTGCCACGGACATCCACACTGATGCCAGCAATATTGGCCTTAGTGCACTACTGATCCAGTGGCAAGACGGTGCAGAACGCGTCATCAGTTATGCCATTCGAACACTTACGCGTTCCAAGACCAATTATTCTACGACGGAGAAAGAATATCTTGCAGTGATATGGGCCATCGATGGCAAGTTCCGACCATACCTCTACGGACGACCCTTCCATGTGGTAAGCGACCACTACTCATTATGCTGGTTGGTGAGCCTCAAAGACCCCTCAGGACGCTTGGCTAGATGGAGCTTACGCTTGCAAGAATACGACTTTACAGTAGTTTACAAGTCTGGCCGTAAGCATAGGATGCGGATTGTCTGCGCCTATCCCAATGAATACCGAAGAAACCACCGATGATTTTCCTTTCCTGGGCTCTGTTAGTACCACCCAAATGGCGCAGCTTCAGAGGGCGGACTCGGAGTTGGCGCCGCTCATCGATTACCTCGAAGGCACTGAAGCTCCAGTAAAACAATTATGGTGTTGTTCTGTCTTGTTTCCTTCTCTCTTCTTTTTCACTCGTTGTTGCTTGTAGTTTCTTCTTTCTTCTTAGTAGGTCCCGTTTCCCTGCTTCGCCCCTGAACCTCTCGATTCCGCCGGATTAACTGAGAACATTTATTTAATTAACACTTGATTAAAACAAAAAGGTACAGTAAAGTTATAATGATGACAGCAGCATTGAAAAGAATAACTGAGCTGGGCCGCCCCTGGACTTAAGACAGTCCGTCGTCCTAAGCGAGCATGCGGGAGGAAGTCCGTCTCCTACCCAGCTCCGACCTCAACTGCCGCCCGCTCAGAGCTCGCGGCCGTGGCTGGGCTTCTACAAAAACATGTATTCGTTCAGCGCTCTCATATTACCGAGGACGCTTTCCCCCGGTTTCGGGGAATCCATGTACCGCGGACGGGGCTGGGGCGCCGGCGCGTCTGGGCCTTGGTCCGCAAGGTTAGGATACCCATCCCCGCCGAGAAGCGCACATTTACGACCAGTGGATGCGACATACGGCAAAGAAAAACAACGCAAACCCAGGCACCTAACAGATGTGCGGGTGTAATCTGTCGAAGGCGTCCGGAGCCCCGCACATGCGCGAAGCGGCGCCGTCTACGGGGACACACGGCGCCTTACATGTCGGTGCTAGAACGAGACCCAACTAAACCAGTTGCACACTCAATGCTCACTCCACGCAAAGTGCGAGTTCACCCGCGGAAACAAACATCTCAAAATGCGGGTGATGAACGCGCGGTCTGTCCAGGGGGCCCGCTCCGCACGTCAAACAACAGACAAACAAAAGGTCCGCCCCCGAAGGCACGCGGCACCCCGCCGACGCGGCTCGGGGGTATCGCTGTACGAAACAGAACTCGAAACAGCATACAAAAGACAAAAGTTTCCTCCCCGCCCGGGACGCCCGGCATCCCGGCGAAGCGGCTCGGGGTGTAACTGTATAAAAAAAACACAAGCAAAAGAAACGCGTACAGGCGGGTGCAAGCGACGACCTTACACGCCCCTTCTAAGATCGTTGCAACAACCTCACTCGTTGTTGCACACGATATGTAACATAATTAAAGGTCGTCGTCAGCACTACCCCAATGCTCAGAATGCAACTGTTTCAAAAAAACTATGCGGTGCCGTGTTACGTGATACAAAAAGGTAGTTGCCACATGCAAGGCGTATACCATGGCACCGTGCAGATGCATCTTACATGACAACAACCACTGAAGTGGTCCCTATACCAGCCCTCGGAAACCACAGGTGGCGATGGCGGCTCTTGTTTTTGGTTCCAGTCACCACAGGCAAAGCATCTGCCAGGCTTTGGTCCAATCGCTGCGCCTCGCAGGATACCCAATTCTGTGGCGGTGTCGTTTCCTCGGCGAGCGTCTCGTTTACCGCTACGCGTACCTCATCTGTACTCAGATCTGTCTCGATGTTCTCCGACGACGGAGACTCTTCGACCTGCCAGCTGCCTGCATCTAAGGTGTTCGCCACCTTCCTTCTATTGTCGGGCATTCTGCAAGCGCTGCTTCGTGTCCGTTCAAGCAGGTGCCAAGCCCCTTTGGAGAGCAAGCAGTCTGCGTCTTTCGACGCCAGCTCCTTCGTTACGGCGCATAGCAGCTGTGCAGCTCCTCTCACCTGCCGACTGTCACCTGCTGTTAAGACAAATGGTACCCGAGCTAGTTTTGCTACTACTTTAGCACCAAACGCGGCAACAAGTGTGATGTTGCCAACATCCTCCGTCAGGTTGCTAGGTATAGCGCCCTCTTTGATCACTGTGATTTCGGCGCCCGTGTCGATTAGCGCTCTCACAACCACGTCGCCGCATTTCAAGTCAACGTACTTTGGCGAACTTAGTTCTTCTGTCCTGGGTGTCTCCGCACCGGACTGAACATCAACATTAGCTCTCTGCTCGGTAATATCCGTAGCTCCACCGCTACAGCTGCCAGCGACGTTATAATCAGCCTGCGCTACCCTGTTCACGCTTTTCTGCTGCGTACTGCCAGCTCCCTGGTTCATAGGACATGACCGCGCAAAATGTGGGCCGTTGCAAATGAAGCATGCCAAGGGTTTCGAAGCAGGCGACTTTTCTCGGGAAGCTGGGGCGGAATTTTGCGGACACGATGGTTTGTGGACCCCGGAGGGGCTTTCGGCAGCGAATGTTTGCCTCTTTCCCGATCCTTTTCCCTCACAGTCCTCGAACGCCTCCACTAGCTTCGCTACTTCGTGAGGCTTAACCCAGCTGTCTCCTTCCTCTCTCTTGACATGTTTGTAGGCCTCGGTGCTTAGCGTCTGCTTCATCTGGTCTGCCACATTCAGCGCAGTGAGGTCCTCGATCGTTTTGATTCCCCGTGCCGACATGTAAAAAGCATAGTAGCTCTCAATTCTCGACGCGAAGTGTTGCCAGGTCTCGTTTGGCGCCGGCACGGCGTTGCGGAACTGCCTGAGGTAGTCACCTGGGGACAGACGGAGCTCGGACAAAATTGTCTTTTTGACCTGATCGTAGCTGTCGAGCTCTTCGATAGAGAGCTTGGAGAACAGGTGTGGGATCCGCCCACTTACAAGAGGCAAAAGTAAATGGCTTTTAACCTCGTCCGGCACCTTATAGGAGCGAAAAATGCCCTCGATCCCCTCAAGCCATACCGGCACTTCTGGATCTTTTGGAATCTGGGTCAGCAAACTCTTTAGACGCTTAGCAAAATATGCAAGCGTCTCTTCGCGCGTTTGCCGCCCGCCCGCTTGCGAGCCCTGTGCTGAACCGGTTTGCAGCTCCAACTGCCGGGTTCTCTCTCGCTCGATAAGCAGCGTAGTTTTCCTCAACTCCAATTCCATCTCCATCTCCAGCCGCTGCATGGCCACATCCGAATCTGCTGCATTACCTGCCCCCTTCGCTACTCCCATCACACTTTCTGTCCCCGTCAACTGATCTATGCTAGACTCTGTGGTGTTACTACCACTTTCATCTGTATTCATTTTTGCAACCACTGCACCGCTACGTAGGATCATACAAAGGACCTGTGACTCGCCTTAACGCCTCAACTCCGCGTCAGTGGGTTCCGAGGACCAGCAGAAAGACCACTCACCTTCCTACAGGAATTGCATGCCCTGTCGTCCCCGAGACACCCGCGTCTGTTGATCTTGCGTCTCTCCCTCCGGTCGAATTTAGGCACAGTCTCCGTCCCTTGCCGCCCGTAGCTCTCGCTGCTCTCCGTTGTCGCTCTCGATGTGAGGCACGGCGAACGCGAAAGCACACCGCTAGTCCGTCAGCGGCTGACGTGCCTCTTGTGGTTTAATGGCACCGCTGGCTCAATCCGTTGTCCGTCGAGCCGGAACTCTGCGGCTGCTGTAGCGCTAGTCCGTCAGCGCTAATGTGTCGGTCCGTTGACACACCCAGAGCCGGTTGTTCCGCCCGTCGACCGCTGCGCTGGGAGTCGATGGCTCCTGCGTCGTCAGTCGCTCAGCGCTGATCTGTTTTTCCTTTGAGCCTTGAAGCGCTCAGCACCGCTGGCTCGGTCCGTTGGCCGCAGTGCTGGACGCCTCTTGTTGCTGCGTCGCTAGTAGTTCAGCAGTCCATGTGCCGGTCCGTCGGCACGGCAAGCACAGCTGGCTCGGTCCATTGGCCACTATGCTGTGATAATTCTTCAGCTGTTGTCCTCTTTCCGGCGGAGACGTTTCTCAGGCACGGTCCGTCGGCCCGATCGTTTTCGTCCTCGAAAGGCCTGATGTTCGCCGAAGTCTGACAGGAAACGGCGATCCTGTCGCAGGCTGCGCCAGTAAAACAATTATGGTGTTGTTTCCTTCTCTCATCTTTTTCACTCGTTGTTGCTTGTAGTTTCTTCTTTCTTCTTAGTAGGTCCCGTATCCCTGCTTCGCCCAATGAACCTCTCGATTCCGCCGGATTAACTGAGAACACTTATTTAATTAACACTTGATTAAAACAAAAAGGTACAGTACAGTTATAATGATGACAGCAGCATTGAAAAGAATAACTGAGCTGGGCCGCCCCTGGACTTAAGACAGTCCGTCGTCCTAAGCGAGCATGCGGGAGGAAGTCCGTCTCCTACCCAGCTCCGACCTCAACTGCCGCCCGCTCAGAGCTCGCGGCCGTGGCTGGGCTTCTACAAAAACATGTATTCGTTCAGCGCTCTCATATTACCGAGGACGCTTTCCCCCGGTTTCGGGGAATCCATGTACCGCGGACGGGGCTGGGGCGCCGGCGCGTCTGGGCCTTGGTCCGCAAGGTTAGGATACCCATCCCCGCAGAGAAGCGCACATTTACGACCAGTGGCTGCGACATACGGCAAAGAAAAACAAAGCAAACCCAGGCACCTAACAGATGTGCGGGTGTGGTCTGTCGAAGGCGTCCGGAGCCCCGCACATGCGCGAAGCGGCGCGTCTACGGGGACACACGGCGCCTTACATGTCGGTGCTAGAACGAGACCCAACTAAACCAGTTGCACACTCAATGCTCACTCCACGCAAAGTGCGAGTTCACCCGCGGAAACAAACATCTCAAAATGCGGGTGATGAACGCGCGGTCCGTCCAGGGGGCCCGCTCCGCACGTCAAACAACAGACAAACAAAAGGTCCGCCCCCGAAGGCACGTGGCACCCCGCCGACGCGGCTCGGGGGTATCGCTGTACGAAACAGAACTCGAAACAGCATACAAAAGACAAGTTTCCTCCCCGCCCGGGACGCCCGGCATCCCGGCGAAGCGGCTCGGGTGTAACTGTATAAAAAAAACACAAGCAAAAGAAACGCGTACAAGCGGGTGCAAGCGACGACCTTACAGCTCCCATTCCGCGTGTTTTTCTTCGAGGGCTCCGCACCTTCACTTTACGGTCTGGTGTTCTCTACAAGCGCAACTTTACCAACAGCGAAGAAGCGTTCCTACTTGTCGTACCGTCACAGCTGCGGCCTGAGATCTTGAGTGCCTGTCATGATGCACCATCCGCCAGCCACCTTGGAGTCAGCCGTACACTAGCCCGGATTAGAAAAAGTATTATTGGCCCAGGTTACTCCCATCGGTGCAGGCCTGCGTAAAAACATGCCGTGAATGCCAACGTCGGAAGACTCCTCCATTGAAACCAGCCAGATTTCTTCATCCCGTCGATTCACCCAAGACCCCTTTCCATCAAGTGGGCATGGACCTCCTTGGTCTATTTCAGAAGTCTTCTTCTGGAAAGCGTTGGATAGTCGTTGCAACCGACTGCCTCACACGGTACGCTGAGACCACGTCTCTTGTCAAAGGCACTGCTGCTGAAGTGGCGCAGTTCTTCGTCCACAACATTGTCTTGCTTCATGGAGCACCCGCCGTTGTTGTTACTGACCAGGGAACTGCTTTCACGGCCCGCTTAACCCCGTCCGTGATGTTTCTGACGCACACGAGCCATCGATGTGCTACGGCGTATCACCCGCAGACAAACAGTTTGGTAGAGCGACTCAACCGCACACTAGCCGACATGCTATCAATGTAGGTTGACGTCGAGCATCGAACTTGAGACACCATTCTGCCGTACTTAACGTTTGCGTACAACACCGCCCTGAAGGTGGCTCAGTGGTTATGGTGCTCGGCTGCTGACCCGAAAGACGCGGGTTCGATCCCGGCCGCGGCGGTTGAATTTTTTTGGAGGAGAAATTCTAGAGGCCCGTGTACTGTGCGATGTCAGTGCACGTTAAAGAACCCCAGGTGGTCGAAATTTCCGAAGCCCTCCACCACGGCGTCTCTCATAGCCTTAGTCGCTTTGGGACGTTAAACCCCATAAACCAACCAACCAACCAACAACACCGATTTGCAGGAAACAACCCGACTGACCCCCTTTCTTCTTGTCTTCGGTCGGCAGGTACCACTCCGTTGCATGCTATGCTGCCCGTCGACCCCTACTGCGACTCTGGCGCTGACCTCGACGTTAACATCTTCGTTCAGCGTGCTGAGGAAGCACGGCAACTGGAACGCCTGCGAATTAACCGCCAACAGGAGACTGACGCCGCTAGGTACAACCATGGACACCGTTTCGTCAGTTACGCGCCCGGCGACCTTGTGTGCATTTGGATACCTGTTCGTCGCCGCGGGCTTTCTGAAAAGTTGCTGCGCCGATACTTCGGCTCTTACGAAGTATTGCTCCGCATCAGTAATGTGACTTATGCGGTTGCTCCCGCCCCAACAGCTTGTTCACCGCGCCGGTCGCACCGAACTAAAGTCGTGCACGTTGTTCGCGTGAACTCTTATAACGACCGGCTACCTGACTGAACAGCGGTTCACTGCAGCTGCGTTCTACGCTCTCGCTGGCTTTTCTCTCCTAGCCGCATCGTGTCGATGCTGCAGAAGAGGGGGGCAGTGATACATGCCTTCGAAGAGATAGAAGTAGTGCATGCGCTATTAGAGGAAGAAGTTGGTTGTCTCTCGCACGCGCGCTCGAACCACTGAGGGACCACTGCAGTTTTTTTCGCCTCTGCTCCGGTGATCTATTTCGCGTTGCACGCTACAATATATAACTGATTGGGTCAGTGCACGTTGCACTTCATCTTCAACAGCTCTTGCTTGCGGCTCTTCAAGTGACCAACAGTCAGCAGCTCTTGTTTTCTTAATATATGCCGTCACTGGAGTGCCGTTGCAAATGATAACGATTAATCAGTGCTGTGCTCTTAAAAAAATTAGAACAAAAAGGCGTGTATTGATTCTACTGGCACGACCGCAAAAATGTTTTGAAGGTTCGAAAATATTGTGAAACGCTTCACAAAATGGAATACTTATTGGCGCCCTAAAACGGTCAGTATGCCTTTCACAACGCAAACTATTTGTACAACAAGCGGAGCGTTTCAGGAACATATGGGATGCATGCTACGGCCTTGACAATAAGAGCTCAACTGATTAGACAGACAGACAGACAGACAGACAGACAGACAGACAGAGAGACAGACAGACAGACAGACAGACAGACAGACAGACAGACAGACGGACGGACGGACGGACGGACGGACGGACGGACGGACGGGCGGGCGGACGGGCGGGCGGGCGGGCGGGCGGACGGACGTGCGGGCGGGCGGGCGGGCGGACGGACGGGCGGGCGGGCGGGCGGGCGGACGGACGGGCGGACGGACGGACGGACGAACGGGCGGGCGGGCGGGCGGGCGGGCGGGCGGACGGACGGACGAGCGGACGGGCGGGCGGACGGGCGGACGAACGGGCGGACGGAGAGACGGACGGACGGAGAGGCGGACGGAGAGACGGACGGACGGACGGGCGGACGGAGAGACGGACGGACGGACGGACGGGCGGACGGAGAGACGGACGTGAACGTGGATGTAGACGTGGATTTAGATGTAGATATAGATAGATGGATAGAAATAGATAAGAGCAACTAGCTTTCGTTTTCGTAAATCGTCTTTGCTCAAAGCTGCAGGCAGAATGGTTGGCTTGTCATTCTTACGGTGGAGACTACCGGCTTCTCTAAAATGGAAAGGTTTTGGGATGTCAGAGCCAAGGTTCGCTTTGCCTGACACAGATTTAGAGCTTGGGGGAGGGGGTATAGTCATCCACTGAGCGGATGAGAAGCAAACCATGCTGCCTGGGTTCTTTTTGCAACGATGATACTTGGCGAAGCTGGTGATGCGAGTCAATTCACTGTTAACACAGAGCAGATCGAGCCAGCTTTGAGGCCTCCGAGGCTCGACCAGCAGAGCCCTCCACTTCATCCTCACAAGTAATTGGCGCTGCCGGTAAAACAGATCGATAAGCTCTGTTCGTGCTCTTGTAATCTCTGCAAGTACTCACCATTAGGGTTCCTTTCCTTTGCTAATCGTACGATGACCTTTTCGAAGAGAGCTGCTAATACTTCCGGTTGTTTCCATTGACTACCCAAGGTGCACTAGAAAGAAACAGGTATTGTATTCTCCCTTGCTGGAAACATCAGGTGTGGAGTTAATATATGATAATGTGGTAGAACGTAGGGTACAACAGAGACCACATAAACGGGTCTTGTACAGGCGTGCCAACTAACTGCACACCACGTGGCAATCGCGAAGCTTTCCCTGAGTCATAGATTTTGGAAAAATATTATTTCGGCATCCTTTGACATCCTTGGCTTTGGACGTCCTGAAACAAAGGTGCACTAACACTAGAATATTCTTATGTTGCCTCCAATCCGAAAGAATTTTTTGGTGGGGAGAGGGGAGGCACGGCCATTTCTGGTAGAAGCTGGGCCCAGCACCACTTCTTTAAAGGAAGAGAGTTTCCCCTCTGGCTCGTTACACTTAACTGCGCACTCTTTAAGCAGGACACCTCTTTTACTAAATTTAGGCCTTAAATACACAGGCAGTGCAAACTGACTTTTAGGCTGACACCTTGCAGGAACCGTAATCTATCTTCAAACAGGTAGGATAACCAAGGCATTCGTTGCGAGATTTTTTTTTTTTTGCAGTGGTGTGTAACGCATAGTGAATATGAATTGCTGCACACATTTGGCGTACGCTTGGCAAAAAAATTGAACGAACTTCGTTCTCCAATACAGTAGTTGCACCACTTTTCTCCTGATTTGTATAAAATTAAATTCTGTCCTAATTATTGCGACAATTCCAGCATAATCAACGGCAGAATTAAAAAACAAAAAATTTCCTTGCTTTGCTTTCTTTTCTACATCCATGTGTGTATCGCAACGACTATGTCATTTCATCACCCCTGTCTGCTCAAAGCTCCTCATTATTAGAAATATCCTTTCCTAGATAATTCGATTATTTTCTAAAAAGTCAAAGGGGGATGCCTTCTGCCAGAAAAAAGCTCTTGGTGGAGGCGATCAGCTCATCAGGGCTAGCCCTCAATGCAGACGAGCGCCATTTCGCGCTCGAGTATCTGCTGTTTCTAGGCTATATCATATCCAACAACTTATACGCCTGTATCCACTGAAATTCGCTGCTATCACACAGTTTTCACAGCCGTAGGACAAGAAAGCTGTGCGTAGATTACTGGGACTCCGTGCATATTGCGGACTATTTGTAAAGAACGTTTCGCTCTTTGCGGAAGCCTTGAGGCGACTAACGAGGCCGGATATGCCATTCGAATGGGAGTCTCCGCATCGTGAAGCATTCGAAATATTTCAATGTTGTTTATATTTGCCGCCCTTGACCGTACACCTCGATAAAAAATTCTCCGCTAACACTGACTCAGTGTTCGACTTAAGAGTGTTAGCTCCGAGAGCTTGAAGTTTTTACATCTGTGTGCTCAGCAAAAGTGGACAAGACCAAATCCAAACATCCGCTGATGCTTCCTTTCCTGAAACATCCCTTCTAATGCACAAGTAGTGCCGTCTGCCCCAAGAAATTTGGACTATTAATGCAATTTACAGCCACCTTCGCTATATCCGGTATATTTCCAACACGACGAATTGTTTGACACCAACCGCAACCTCCTGCAACAAACGGTTCGGCCGTAATGGCCGGCCGTCTGAGGGTCCTCAGAATGAATGGTTTGGGGACGGAAAGGTCGTTGCTGCGAATCCCACACATATTTTGGGCTTTATCGCAATAAGTAATATTATTCTCAGGAGCATTCCAAGTCATTTGACATCACTTGGAACATTGTGCGTCGAACGGGTGGCCCCCTAATTTTATGGAATTGGTGGTCCCGGGGGGTCCCACTTAGATGTCCGCTATACTGGCACATATATAACTGATCGAAAGCACACGTATAAGTTAAGACGCTACGCTCCCGGTGTTGCTGTGTGATATAGTGTGGTCACGTGGCTACTTTTTTGGTCAATTTGACCTTTATTGCAGAGAGATGCGTCCTTTACAAACGTAAGCAGTAAGAGTTAACGCTCTTAAAAGGCCGAAATTGAAATTTATACAGCCGCAAGCAGTGTGGGGTTGCGCGCTGTTCTCGCTCAGAAGCAGCAAAGCGGCAAAATTGTCCCAGCGTACGCAGCCGCTCTTTGCCAAAGGCCGTGCAACGATGGATACCGCCACTACTACGTGACAATATGAACTACCGAGAGCTGTTTAGAGCTGCACAGCTCTGCACACAGGAGACGCCATCTTCTGCTATTATTCGCATATTCGCCGCAGGTTCTGCACGTGTCTACAGTGTCTTTCAGTGCGCACGTGAGGATACCGGACGTTAAGTCCGCACCATTTCACATTCTGCCGGAATAAAATGTATAGTTTTCAACCCATGGATATTAACGAAGCTCATTCTGTATTCCGCTTTGCAGTCGTGCTGCATATTTGCTTTAAATATGTCGTCGTATCCGTCTCATGAGCCATCATCACGGCTCCTCGTATAGGTCTTGTTCACTTACGCGGAACAGCATTGGTAGAGCGTATCCAAAGAACTGCATCAGAAGTCAGGTACATGCAGAAAGAGAAAAACAGCGTAAATATAAAAAAAACGGTGCTCAAGAAATTCGGCGATGGCGTACTAAATAGAGAAGGAGGTGATTAAGCATGCGCACATTAGGCATAATAAGAGCGCAGATAGTTTATTCATTTCTTAAGCAGGATCTGAGTACGGATCCTGAAGAGGGTACCATGAAGAACAAAGTTTGTCTTCTTCTGAGTGCTGGCTTAGTGGTATTTTTGTGGATTTTTGAGGATTTTTGGTTCTTTCATTCACACTGCCTATCCTCTTCAGCTTCCAACTATTGAGAATAAGCGCGGCGTTGGCTTCTACAGAGGAACTGTGGGATTAGTCTATCTCTCGGCTCTGTAAGTCGCTGCCAACGTTGGATTTCTCGGTGATGAAAGTGCGCGCTCCTGTAACTGTGGCTCACATAAAGAATCTTAAAATTGCCAATTCTGAGCTCTTTTTGAGTGTAAGCGGAATAATCATTATTAAAATCGATTACAAAGTTTCAAGCATGGTGAAAGTGATAATTCAGCTATCGGTTGAAAGCACAGGTGACTAAGTTCCAGCGTTGCAAAATCCATCCCTAGTTGATAGATAATAAACTGAAGTGCAGATAATGGTCAGTCTGGAAGATTATGATCTCCATCGTAGGCAAGGTACAGCTGTTACAGATTCGGCGAAAAGTTACCATGTTATGGGGACCGCCTCTGAGCCATGCAGTGAGGTTTTGTGATAACTGCGACAGTCTATGGCAGAGCATTGTACAAAAGCTGAAAATTATTTTTCTGCGGAGATATTTCCGTGTTTGAAAAACATTCACCGAGACCCGCAGCGTGGATTATCGTACATCCTCACGTAATATATCACCGCTATTTCTTTACAGTATAACCCATTTCAAATGAACGGCCGTAATGGGGCCTATGACGAAGTAAGGCGGTGGGACAGAAGGAAATACGCACACGCGGGAAAAGATCACGTCGTTTTCAGCTTGCTTTTCCTATCCGCCTTACCGAAAAGCGCTGTACGACCACTCTCTTGAAACTCGGGAGATGCTGTTAAACAATTGGCCGCGTATACATAGTGCTAAACCCCCGGCACTTCTACCGAGGTGTACTAGGCTTCTGCCAACACTCTGTCATCACCGTTTTTCTTTTCATTCATCTCTGTTTTGCATTGGGTTTCACTGTGATAGCACGCATAAGGCATCGTTATGATTTGGTTTTGCTGAATGCTGCTGCACAACTTCTAGCCGGGAGGATTCTAGAGTTCGCAAGAAATTACAAGCAGAAAACATAGTGCTATTGCAAGAACAGTGTATTCGCTTTTCGCACAACAAATTTCCCCTTCTGTCAGGTTCACGTTTCGTACTCACGAATTCTCTGATGCACGTGTATTGAACATCGGGACACTGCAAAGAACGTAGAAAATTTATTGAGACAACTTGAACGTGCGGCAATCTAATTAGGAAACCGTACTCCTGAAAACTTCCCTCCCGCAGTAGGCGGCGCTCGAGGTGCATGGAAGTATTGCCAGCCGCTGCTTTTATCGATATGACTAACCTCAGCTACTTCCTCACTACACCTCAGTAACGCGAAGTTATTTTTGCTTGATACCCCTCCACACACGGGATTGAGCGCGACACACCATAAAATGCTCACTCGGATTTGTTATGAATATCTTGAGGTATTGAAAGCGGCTATTGTTATGAGCTGAAGCAATGACTGCTAATTTAGCTGCCAGCGGGAAAACAATCGTTGCACCAGGTTTCGAAAGAGCATTTTATTCAAGCCGCTTGGCTAAACGAGGCACCGAAGCCACAGCATCAAATTAACATGTTCTGCCAATGGGGTTTATATTTTGAGATCGCTTTATAAATACCATAAAAGGCGCCATTGCGGGTTAGCGCGCATTCCGAGTCCACCAGAAGTGACATAAATCACGAAAAAGTCAGAGAAAAGTTTTTGAGCCTTTGCTGCTGCCACATTGCTACGCCTAACGTCGATATGTAACAATGGTAGCCTGTTTCTAGTGACAGCGTCACCGGAAAGTGGTTTGAGAGTGTTGATTGTTTTTTACACATTTCTCAGTTTCGCTCCGTCACGTCCGCAACGCCGTCCGCCGTGTATTTTGTAATAAAGACGCTGAAGACGAAGTTTCAGGGACGCTTCTTCGTCATCGTTGATCTCTCGCGCACGAGGATTCAGCTGTCCGCACATGCTGGTGCATCCTGCCTCAGCTGCCTTGTCTGCTCCTGAGCATGTGCGTCGGGTTTGACAAAGAACAACTGGTGCGCCTCATACCGGTCGCGACACGAAGAAAGTAGGCCTGCGATCTTTGTCACGCATATAGGGAGTCCATGGCGAATTCTCAAAGCGGATGATGCGCAAAATATTAGAACGAGGAATAGCGACCAGATTAAAAGCGGAGATTAGTCAAGCGCGATGTTGCAGAGTGGGTGCTTGAAATGCATGGTAACTGGCTTGATGTGCTCTCTATAACAAGCAGGATAGGCTCAGCTAGAACCGGGAAGATTCGTACCCTGACAATGCTTGAAGCTGGCAACAAGAGCCGGTTTTGAAACAAAAATGCGGAGTTTTTGAAGTTAGGAATGTGACTTCATTTTCACAGCAACAGTGCATTTTATGTGGCAAGTCATGGTAGATTTTAACCGCGGTCATGTGCCTCTTGCCGCAAGCAATTGAGGCCACGTGACGCATGACAAGTAGCTAAGGCATGCATAATTTTCTGGAGAGAAAAATTTATCATCGTCTTCATCAGGGCAAAGGCCTCTCCCGTGTCTCTCTAATGAACCCGATTCCTCGCCATTTGCGGCGACCGTATTCCCGCAAATTTCTTAGTCTCATCCGCCCACCTAACTTTATGCCGCCCTCTGCTACGTTTCCCTTCTCTTGGAATCCAGTCCGCTACCCTTAAGGACCAGCGGTTATCTTGCCTTCGCGTTACATGCCCTGCCCAAGCCCACTTCCTCTTGATTTCGACTAGGATGTCATTAACCCGCGTTTGTTCTCTCACCCACTCCACCCACTTCCGATCTCTTAAAGTTACACCTATCATTTTTCTTTCCATAGCTCGCTGTGTTGTCCTTAATTTAAGCTGAACCCTCTTTGTTAGCCTCCACGTTTCTGTCCCATAGGTGAGTACCGGTAAGATACAGCTGTTGTATACTTTTCTCTTGAGGGATATTGGTAAACTGTCATTCATGATCTGAGAGAACCTGCCATATGCGCTCCACCCCATTCTTATTCTTCTAGTTATTTCCCTTTCATGATCCGGATCAGCTGTCATGACCTGCCCTAAATAGACATATTCTCTTACTACTTCCAGCACCTGGCTACCAACTGCGAACTGCAGTTCCCTTGCTAGGCTGTTGAGCATTACTTTGGCTTTCTGCATGTTTATTTTTAGCCCCATCTTTCTGCTCTGCCTGTCTAACTCATTGTTGATGCTTTGCTGTTCATGTCCTGAGCGACTTAGCAAGGCAATGTCATCAGCGAATTTCAGATTACTTGGGTATTCTCCATCAACTCGTATCCCCAACTGCTTTCATTTCAGGCCCCGGAATACCTCCTGTAAACAGGCAGTGAACAGCATAGCCGAGATCGTGTCTCCCTGCGGGACACCCTTCCTTATTGGAATTAAAATATCTGTCTTTATGGAGAACTATGGTAGCTGTGCAGTCGTTATAAATAACTTCCAATAGTTTCATCAAATCTGTCCCTTCATTACAGAGATTGTCATCAGAATTAACCCGGTGAGTCCAAGGTGTCTAATAAAAGAGCATGCTTTCCACTGCTTAACAGGGATAAGATTAAATTTAGACATCAAGAATAGTTTCACATAACACTCTTCTACACCCGGATTCCGCTATGCCTGCATGACTGCTAAGGTTTCTACTGAGTCGAATGCTTCCTCGTAATCAATGAACGCTAATATATAGGGGCTGGTTATACTCTGCGCATTTCTCTATCACCTGATTGATGGCGTGAATATGGTCTATTGTTGAGTATCCTTTACGAAAGCCTGCCTGATCATTCGGTTGATTGAAGTCTATGGTTGTCCTGACCCTACTAGCGATTACCTTAGTAAATAACTTCTAGGCAACAGACAATAAGCTGATCGCTCTGTAATTCTTCAAGCCTTTGACGTTTCCTTTCTTATGAATTAAGATAATGTTAGCGTTTTTCCAAGCTCCAGGTACGCTCGAGATCACAAGGCATTACGTATAGAGGGTGGCTAGTTTTTCGAGCACAGAAATTAAGGTGGACACTTAAGGTCCTTACGTGCGTTGAATGCGAACGCATCGTTTGGCCTTAAGACCTTTACCCTATAATCCTTGGACGTAAAGGCCTTTGGGGTAAAGCCTTAAAGGTCAAAGGATGCGACTGTGATGGCATTTGACCTAAAGGCCTTCGACCTAATACTCTTTTGGCGGAAGGCCTTTACCTTTACAATACAATACATCTTTATTTTCCAGACGACAACTGGATGGTCTCTTGGGCTAAAAGCTACACAAAAGCTTGACGAGGCCCAAGAGACCATTACAAGGCAGCAACGTAAAGAATAGAAACATAATAGATGAATATTACATAGGTAGACAGTAATAGGGTAATAGAAACAGTTACTGTGACAAGTAATAATGATGTCAATCACATAAAGCAACCAGTAATGAACTGAAACCAAAATAAAACAACTGAAAAGCACATACGCGGAAACAACAAACAAAAATTAATGGATCACAGCTGCAGAAAATAGGAATGTTCCTCAATTCCTTTAATGTTCTTTTAGGAATGTTCCTTTAATTCCTCAACTCTGAATGTGCTTGACCTAAAGATCCTTACAATATACTTATAACGCCACTGTGACGACTCTATCGCTATAGTCGCTCATGCGCCATTAAACCCAATACAACAACAACGTCTCTATCGCTATGTCTGCACAATGTCTACAATGCGTACGCGCATTGACTATCTAATAGCCTTTTTGTGATCACGTGGCTAGTCAGATGGCATAACACCGATTTTTCGTGGCTACTTTTTACGGTCAAAGCCGTCACCGGGTTTCGTTGCTCATGGGCCGTATAATGCTTTCGTATCAAAATTCACGATGTGACAACCTCTTCATATGTGCGTTGTAGTTTTAGGCCAGCGTCTACGGCGTGGAGTATACCTGTGTATGGTCGCGTTGGCTTATAATCCTGCGAAGATAGGTACAGGGTAGCCCTGTAGTCAAAATTACAATTTTGTAGAATTCTCTTCTATGTTTCGGCTAATATGGCTTTGAACAATGTAAAGCCATATTAGCCGAACCATAGAAGAGAATTCTACAAAATTGTAATTTTGACTACAGGGCTTCTGTCCCAGCTTATTCTTCGTATATTAGAGTGTGCGCAAAAAGCAAGAGCGTTCTCATATGGGCCTACTGCGGCGCGGTCAAAGCACAGGAGATGAGAAGCGCTCATCTGATGGGCAACGGCACCACTCGCAAGGGGTCCGTAAACTTAACGGCTAGAAAACAGCGCCCAAAATAACTGACCAAAGGGAGTGAAACAGTGCGGTGGCAGTACAGGGTGTTTAACCTAAGTCTTTACACGATTTTTTAACAGGCTTTTCGAATTAAAAGAGCGCTTTTTTTCGCTATTTCGTTACAGCGGCTATTTCGACGAGTTACGTGCATTGGAGAGTTCAGAAGACTAGGAAATAGAAAGAGGCGCTCGCTATAACATTACTGACCAAAGAGTTGCTTTGCTTGCAAGCGCCGCGAAACCGATATGTATTTTGGCACGTTGTAGCCAAAATTTGCTCGTCCGCAGCGCCGATTTTAACAGCTTTTTCGAAATTCTAGAAACTGATGTGTACACGCCTCTCAATAATTAAAGACCCTAACAGTAATAGTTAAGAGGCTCACTATTCAATATTAGTTAAATAGCCGGCTAGTCAGCACCTCTTGGCTGTATTCTGATGTACTACTGCACTGACAATGCTATGCCGAAAAAAACGCTTTTCTAACAGAAAAGTCTAATTTTAAAAGTTGTGTAAAGTCTTAGGTGAAACAGCCTGTATGTAGCCCAGGCTAAAATGAGCAAGAAGCCGGATCGTAATCGTGGGTCATGAAAGGCGTTGCCTATAGGCTTTCGCCGTAGACCATCTTAGTACTACGTAAGGGAGCGCCAATGTTCCAATATTTTTACTGTAGTTTCTTTTTTTGTTTTTAAGGCCTATGTAGCATATCTAATATAAGTGCTCAGCGTTGTTAGTGCACAAGTACTGACTCTCTGGAGCGAGGTCATTGATGCCTCTAATGCTAGTCGCAGTGTTTTGAAACCCGTAAATAATTTGGTCTTGTTAAGTTTGTTATCGTTAGACGACAATATAATGGCCTAAAGTGAGGCTGAATATTCCATCAGCCATAATCAAAATGGCTACAAAGCTGGAATAAAAACATGACTAGAATATGCCCCAGCCCCTCTTTTTCACTTCGAGTACACAGCGACCTTTTCCACTGCAGCGTTGAAGAATCCATGAGTTTGGGATACCAGAATAAAAGAGACTAAAAAAGCGCAAGAATCAATGGTTCTCACTAAATACTGGTGAAATCTAGGATATTTTGTTTTAAGTATCGCTTTGAATGTGCTGCACTTTTTCATAGTCAGACTCTGTACTGAAGTGGCATTATTTATTACTGCGCATACTGAGACAGTGGTTACAAACGGAACAGGCATGTGCATTTTAACTTGCCTTCAGAAGGTCTTGATGGGAAAAAAAAAAACACTTACGCCTCTGATGGTCCCTAAGTCAGGAAACTCCACGCGGACGCAGTCTGTAAGTCACAGAAAGAAGACGCGAGATTTCACGTTTTGCTGAAAGCACTCGACGTAAGATTGAAGCGATGGTCAAAACCTTCCTTCTTTCCGTCTAAAAATAGTGCAGCAGTGAAAAGATTGTGGAAGAAAATATTACCGTGGAAACAATTTCAGCACTGTTTTCCCAAAGCAGCCTGAGGCAAATGCACTCTGGATGTGAATTCGCGTTTCATAAACGTATGACAGCTCATTTACATTGTCATCACCCAGCTAGACCGACTCGAGTGTAGTTTAACATCAATATGCAGCCCATGATTGTACGCGCCTTTTTCATACAAAAACAACAAAAAAAACGTTACAAGCGACGTTAGATTGCTCAAATCATACAAATCGTGAATAGCAGCTCAACCTATGTGCTTCAAATGAATGTTCTTCTTAATGGAATTTGTAACAGGCTATGTGCTTCGGAGAGCACATTTAGGGCATAATTGTTCTCATTCCTGCAGGTGAACATGTTTTCGGCGTGCGTCTGAAAACTCTGACAATAAATAATGAATTGCTGCGTGTTTACCTCAACGTTCTAGCACAAAACTGAGATGCGCTACAGGGTCTACCAGTTGCTCTCGATGTAATTAAACAGGAACTAATTCTTGCCCTTTGCGAAATAAAATATCTTGAAATATTATCATTCAACAGGGTTCAGATATATTAAATCGGCTACATGGTAGGAGTTAAGCCGGCTGGCTATTAATATAAGCCATGTTTGGAAAGAATGCGATATCAGCGAAATATACTCAAGACATTACAAGTTTGAAAATCCGCCGCCCTCGCCTTCAAGTTCTGCAGGTGGAACAAACGGTCCAGAGGTTATTACCTGATGTCGATGCCGGCGGGAAGAGTCCTCCTAGACATAAAGCGGTGAAGAAAAGGCAAGAAAGGGCCTTCATTGCGAAGTACAGCTTTCGACTGCCTAAGGAAAGATATGCTGCACGGTCACGACGCCCGGAATATATAATCCACCGGCTGCTACGAATATGCGCATGGTGCCTGAACATCGTGGCATGCTACTGACAGATGTACCTTACCTGCCAGCCGTTACGTAAACCTCACATCACCGCTTTATCGTGACGTTCGTTAATGAAGCTCGGGAACGGTAGACAGACTAGAGCAGCAAATCATTCGCTGCTTATTAAATGTCAGAGTTTGATGGTGGCTTTTGTTCCTAACATGACGTGAAGAAATATAAAGTCTGAAGTATGAGCTGAGAGTGCTTATTATCCAGGAATTCCGAGGAACGTCGAGATGGGAAACAGAATTAAGAAAACAGTCTTTCCACAAGTTGTGACTCGGTACGAGCCATAAAACTAACCGACATTGCGGGCCGTAGCGCAGATGTTTACGACCAGCAGATAATCATTTTCTGCGTGACGGACGGCGAAAAGCTGTACTCCACTTGACGGGCTTATATGGAGGTGTACGGGAGAGCCCTTTGTCCAGCAGAGTATGTAGTTAGGCGGACGATGATAACATCCGACTGCCAGCTTGCGTCACCGCTTCACTGCTCCAGTAAACCTCATTTCAAAACTCGCAATGTAGGACTTGTCATCTGCATTGTCGCTGGCTATGGCAAACCCGTGACAACCGGCAAGCATTGTACCGCCATGCGGACCCTTGTAGTCAGGAGTACGACGTTTGCGATGGCTCTAGTTATCTTTAGCTTTCATGCACATCCTAAAAGCGGAGCTCCGGCTCTTTGCGAGTACCGTTTTTATTTTATTGAAGAGAGTTCACTCAATAAAGGCTTCCAATGGAGAAACGTAGGATATTAATACGTAACTCAAGGCATTTCGCGGGAAACAAGATGCGCTAATACCGGAGACTGCATTTTAACTTGAACCACTGATTCCTTTTGAAGAACTGTTTGACGTACATTGCTTGACAAAAGCTAACAACAACAGAAGCCGAAGAGCATAACGCATGCTTTTTTTTTAAATATAATTCGTGCTGCTCTTCAATGTGAGATTAAGAGAGCAGTTCTATTAAGCATAATTTATTAGAAAGCAGAAGAAACAACAATCACAGGCCGCAGGTGGGATCCCAACCCACGACTTCCGAATCCGCGTCTAGTGCTCTAACCAAATAGGGCTGTCCGATCTGCTTTCGGGGGTATCTATGTGTAGTGTAAGCGAAGCTTGCGAGTGTTCACCAGCGCCACCTTCGTCCATAGCGGTGGACGTAGTGCGTCCTATATTACCGCGAGTGCCACGTAGAAACATGATCGAACGGTGAGGGGGGAAGCGGTGAGGGGGGAAGTCTTACCCTGACTAAGGCATCAAGGCTGCCAAAATCGAGGTCATCGTTAGCCATTGAGCAGACAAGGGAAGGGAAAGGGGGGATCGTAATGATATACATGAGGAAGCTAATAGTCACCGATGCCAAGGAGCATACTTGACGTTTTTTTTAATATAATTCATGGCGTTCATCAATGACAGATTAAGAGGGTAATTATGTTAAATATAATTTATTAGAGAGCAGCAGAAAAAACGGCCACATTCCACAGGTGGGATCCGAACCCACGACCTCCGAATTTCGCGTCCGGGCTCTACCAACCGAGCTTGACTTAATATTGAAGCGGGTAGACGACGACGACAAACAGCGATGGCACGAGTGGGAAGAGTAGAAGACGAAGAGTAGAAGACGACAAAGAAGTTCGGACTGTGTTCTCGGTGCCGCTCGCAGCTGTTCTTGTCTATTTGTAAATATCTGTAAATATATTCTTTCCCGCAACATATTTGGTGGAGGTGCGGATTTCCCCTACGTCTACCGACGACGGAGCTCCGCAGCGGCCTTCACTCATCATGACCCAAGACGCCGCCCAGCAAACCTCAGCCCCGGCGATGACATCACTCGTTCTTTCTCCCCCTCGTGACCCTGGGACATTTTCTGGTACAGACAACACTGACGTCGACGACTGGATCAGCATGTACGAGTGAGTGAGTACCTACAACCGCTGGGATCCGACCCTCATGCTCGCAAATGTAATATTCTATCTAAAAGACACCGCCCGGGTCTGCTATGAGACGCACGAAGACGATTTGACCAGCTGGGACGTGTGCAAAGAGAAACTCCGCGAATTGTTTGGACGGCCGCTCGGCCGAACGCTTGCCGCTAAGAAGGACCTCGCCTCCCGAGCTCTCATAGCCTTAGTCGCTTTGGGACGTTAAACCCTATAAACCAAACCATCAAACATCTACGGAGTCCTATGTGTCGTACATTCAAGATGTGCTGGCCCTCTGTCACAAAGTGGACGCCAACATGCCCGAATCTGACAAAGTCAGCCACGTGTTGAAGGGAATCGCCGACGATGCCTTCAACTTGCTTGTATACAAGAACTGCACTACAATCGACGGAATTATTAAGGAATGTCGACGCTTCGAGGAAGCCAAAAGCAGGCGTATTAGCCAGCCGTACACACGCCTCCCCAACACGGCTGCGACTTCTTCATGTGAAGACCTGCGACACCGGGAAACTCCAGCACCCCCAGAAAATCTGACCCGCATCATCCGACGCGAGCTCGAAGCTATGTCCCCTGCCGCCCTGCATCTACATGATGGCGACAACCGCTTGCCTACCATCTCTCTGGTACAAGCTGTCGTCCGCCAAGAGCTTGCAAACCTTGGTTTCCAGCCCGTCAGCCCTGTACGGTCTTCACCACCACCCGAAATCACTGCGATTGCTCCTGGACGACCTTCGTACTCCTCTCCACGTCGCCGAAACCCTAACGATTGGCGGACAACCGACGACAGGCCCATTTGTTTCAATTGCCACCGCATTGGCCACATCTCCCGCCACTGTCGAAATTATTGGTCCCGTCGCAGCACATACCGTCCTCTCAGCTCCCACCGTGACGACGAACAGTCCAGCCACTACACGCCCCCTCCAGCCCAGCACAGTGCTCCAGTCGACGGCCAGATTCCCCGCTCCAGCCGCTCCCCGTCCCCCCTGCGTCGACAGTCCCGTTCGCCCCAACGCCGTCGCTCCTCTCCTGGCCCCTACGGACGCTCGCAAGCGGAAAACTAGACGCTGCAGTGTCTGGAGGTGATGCTGCAGTACAGCCCCAGTCCCAAAATCCTCGATTAGCCCTTCGCGCACACCATAATTTGCTCGCCATTCATGTCGATGGAGTGCCTGTGCGAGCCCTGATCGATACAGGCGCGCACGTATCCGTCATGAGTTCAGCCCTACGACGCCGCCTCCGAAAAGTACTGACCCCTGCACCCAAAGCCGTTCTCCGCGTTGCCGACGGCGGAACGCCTCATGTTGTTGGACTATGCACAGCCCGTGTGACCATATCCGGCCGCCATACATCCGTTCTGTTCTCTGTTCTGGACCAGTGCCCTCATGAAGTCATTCTTGGCCTCGACTTCCTGTCTGAGCATTCAGCCCTCATTGACTGCGCCACTAATGTTGTTCAGCTTGACCTTCCTCTTTCTGCTGAGTCGCCGTCCCCAGTTATACACCGTCTTTGTGCTGTCGACTTTGTCCGTCTACCGCCTCAAGCCGCAACTTACATTTCTTTCTCATCTGTTCCCCCCGTACCTGATGGTCACTACGTAGTCACTCCGGAACTTGACGTTGTCCTGACGCGCAGCATTGCGCTTCCACACACTGTATTTACAATGTCGGCCAACCGAGCGTACCTTCCGGTCCTGAACTTTGGTTCATCCATCCAACCACTCCCGCAAGGCATCTCACTCGCCACGCTGTGCCCTGCTGCCGAATGTGTGATATCAGTGGTGGACAGCTGCTTACCTTCCACTCAGCAATGCCGGCTGCCTGCGGCCCCATCAACAGTGAACCCAACGGACGACTACGCCGACATGATCGCTTCTGACCTACCGCCGCTGCAAGCTCGCGATCCTAGGTGCCTCTTATCATCTTTCCGCGACATCTTCGACTTTGATAGCCGTGTTTTGGCTCGGACCTCTGTGGTGACGCATCACATAAACACCGGTGATTCCGCTCCTCTCCGCAGACGTCCGTACCGAGTGTCCAGCGCCGAACGCACCGTCATAAATCAAGAGGTGGACAAGATGCTCGCAAAAGACATCATCGAGCCCTCGTCAAGTCCTTGGGCTTCACCAGTCGTCCTGGTGAAAAAGAAGGACGGCAGCTGGCGCTTCTGCGTTGATTATCGGCACCTCAACCGCATCACAAAAAAAGACGTATATCCACTCCCAAGGATCGATGATGCATTAGACTGCCTCCACGGCGCCAAATATTTCTCTTCAATTGATCTTCGATCGGGGTACTGGCAAATTGCCGTTGATGAAAAGGACCGCGAGAAGACCGCCTTCGTGACGCCTGATGGCTTATACCAGTTTAAAGTCATGCCGTTCGGCCTCTGTAACGCCCCGGCTACCTTCGAACGATGATGGACTCCCTTCTTCGTGGCTTTAAATGGTCCACTTGCCTCTGTTACCTAGACGATGTTGTGGTTTTCTCGCCTACTTTTTCCACGCACCTCAAGCGCCTCTCTAATATTCTGACAGTATTTCGTAACGCCGGACTTCAGCTGAACTCATCGAAATGCAAGTTCGGTCGTCGCCAACTCACTATTCTCGGACACCTCGTTGACGCTTCTGGTGTACGCCCAGATCCCATCAAAATTCAAGCTGTGAAGGACTTTCCTCTTCCAAAGTCGTCGAAAGATGTGCGCAGCTTTGTCGGCTTGTGCTCGTATTTTCGCCGTTTTATCAAAGATTTCGCCGGCATCGCTCGTCCCCTCACCGATCTTCTGAAGAACGACACCCCCTTTACTTGGGGCCCTGCTCAAGAGAACTCATTTTCAACCCTCGTTCATTTGCTGACCACTCCGCCCATCTTAGCACATTTTGACCCGTCATCTCCCACAGAGGTTCGCACGGACGCCTCCGGATATGGCATCGGCGCCGTCCTAGCCCAACGTCAACAGGGTCAGGATCGAGTCATCGCTTATGCCAGCCGCCTACTTTCAGCCGCAGAGCAAAATTACACCATTACTGAGCGTGAGTGTCTTGCCCTTGTCTGGGCAGTGGCTAAATTCAGACCCTACCTGTTCAGCCGTTCATTCGCTGTTGTCACTGATCACCACGCTCTCTGTTGGCTGTCTTCACTAAAAGATCCCACCGGTCGCCTTGGTCGCTGGGCATTGCGCCTCCAAGAATACTCATACTCCGTCGTGTACAAGTCAGGGCGCCATCACCAGGACGCTGACTGTTTATCCCGGTACCCTGTAGAACCACCTGACCTAGAGGACGCTGAGACCCTGCCCTGCCTCTTCGCTATCTCCGGTCTTGCCGATATTGCCAACGAACAGCGCCACGACTCATCTTTACGTCCTGTCTTTGATGGCATCCGTTCTGCAAACCGATCTCCGTCTCTGAACCTTTATGTGCTCCAGAACGGCATTTTGTATCGCCGAAACCTACGCTCCGATGGCCCTCCGCTCCTGCTCGTGATACCCCAACGTCTACGCTCTTCTGTCCTTGAAGAACTGCACGATCTGCCGACAGCCGGTCACCTTGGCGTGTCCCGCACGTACGCTCGGGTGCGGCATCGCTTCTTTTGGCCTGGTCTCTATCGTTCCGTCAAACGTTACGTGGCCGCTTGCGACCTGTGTCAACGTCGGAAAAGGCCCTCCACTTTGCCTGCCGGTCTTCTGCAACCCATCGACATCCCTCCGGAACCTTTTCACCGTGTTGGCCTCGACCTTCTTGGCCCTTTTCCGACGTCCCTCTCCGGCAACAAGTGGATCGCTGTCGCAACTGATTATACGACTCGGTACGCCATCACGCGTGCTTTGCCGTCCAGCTGCGCTACCGATGTTGCCGATTTTCTTCTGCAAGACGTCATCCTTCACCACGGCGCCCCTCGTCAACTGCTCACCGACCGCGGTCGTTATTTTCTATCCAGAGTAGGTCACGACATTCTTCGTTCGTGCGACACGCAGCACCAACTCGCGACAGCTTACCACCCACAAACCAATGGGCTTACGGAAAGGTTCAACCGCACGCTCACCGACATGTTAGCCATGTACGTATCGCCAGACCACCGAGACTGGGACGCAGCCTTGCCTTATGTGACATTTGCATATAACTCTTCCCTTCATGACAGAACAGGCTATTCTCCTTTCTACCTTTTGTTTGGTAGGCATCCCACCTTGCCTTTGGACACACTCTTGCCGCCTTCTTCAGCCCCCACCACTGCTTACGCTCGGGACGCCATCTCCCAGGCCACGCTGGCGCGCCAAATAGCACGTAGTAGGCTTCAAGCCTCTCAAGTTTCCTAGAAGTCAGCCTACGACCGCCGTCACCAGGCCGTCGAATTTACCCAAGCATCACTCGTCCTTCTCTGGACGCCCTCTCGCAGCGTCGGTCTCTCCGAGAAGCTCCTTTCGCACTACCGTGGCCCTTACCGTGTCGTGCGCCGTGTTACCGACGTGAACTATGAAATTGCTCCCATTCAAACCTCACCATCGTCCTCTGGCGCCACCACCGACATCGTCCACGTCTGTCGCCTGAAACCTTATCACGACGCTCATACGCCGCCGCCCTAACGCCGAGACGGCGTTTCAGCAGCCGGGGGTCCTGAAGCGGGTAGACGACGACGACAAACAGCGATGGCACGAGTGGGAAGAGTAGAAGACGAAGAGTAGAAGACGACAAAGAAGTTCGGACTGTGTTCTCGGTGCCGTTCGCAGCTGTTCTTGTCTATTTGTAAATATCTGTAAATATATTCTTTCCCGCAACAATATTTACAGATGTCGCTGAATGACGGTAGGATGTAGTGTCTTAAGGTTCCGCATGCCATCAGTATTACATCGTGAGACTCTTTCTGTGCTGACAGTTGTTAACGACGCAAAAGCCAGTTTTAAACGTTCCAGTGCCGTTCATCAACGCGCCATCTACACTGAAAACAGAAAACTAGTTTATTTTCTTTTCGCTTTGTCTATTTTCCTCGCGGCAGCTATTTCTGAAGCACTGTTGAAAACACCGGAATGTACAAGTTGAGAATGGCCAAAGTGGAACCCTCCATGAAAGGCGGCAAATGTTGCCACTCAGCCGCATCAACATTTGACTGTGCATTAACAAAGCTGCTAATCAGCAGCTTTTTTGTTGCTTGCCCTCGCATATTTTGTACCCCTGTAAAAAATGCAAAAGAAATTGAATTGAATTGAATTTTGACCGATATCTCGGCAGCAGCGACTCAGGGAAGGCTGCCGCATAATCCGACTTTGGTGCAGGGGGCGATGAAGAACCGGTTAGTATTTTACTTGGACCCGTTTAGGATTAAGCCGCGGGTTTGAAAAGGGCATTGAAGTTGCATATGTTACCGGTTTTCTCTGTGGGCTTTCCGCATCGTTTACGCATAATTTTATGCCTCCTTCGCTGTGAAGGGTACACCTGGCTTTCTCGCGAAAGCGTGCCTCATTATTGGGTCTTAAGTGATTGCTTCCAACCAGGAAAAGTGCACGATCTACAAATTTGGCTTTTTTCGGAAGTATTTGCTTTCGGGTAAGCAAACAGTTTTGATATCGAAAAGTTTTTCTCAATTATTTCTTTCGTTATGGAGTATGTGAAGGCAAATTTTGCGACAAATTTTCTAAAAACAGTTTCGCAAAGAATTTCGAGAAGAAAGTAAACATCTATGGGAGGCTTTATTTTATAAGTTTCCGCTAAAATTTCATTCCAAAAACTAGGAGATTTAAAATTTAACTCCGTAGACAAAAATGAAGACAAGTGAACGCGCATCTTTATCGTTTTATTTGGCTTCCTTTTGTATGTATGTTGTGAACTTATTAATGCGATTTTCCTGAGCCCAAAAATATTTAACGAAAACGCATAAATATTTGTAATGGGTGGCAGGCAGAAGGATCAGACATGATGACAGATGACTCAGAAAATTTAATACATTATGGCGTATCGCGAGCGCTCCGCCTGTGTAGCTGCCTCCATCATTGTCTTCCTAGTCCGCAACACGACCCGGGGCCAAACGATCGCCGCATACTCATAAATCCTATAACACTGTGGACTAGACAGAGGGGAATACGTGCCACCGGCTGAAGAACAAGGCAAGGGACGGGAAATAACACTGAGAAGGATACGAACACACACAAAAGCTCAAAAAGACTTCCTGCAATCTACCCGGAAGACTATGAGCCACAGTGCGCACACTGTGGTATAGGGACGAACCTATACCACATGGTATGTCCTGCGAAAAGCACGAGGTGTTAGAAAGAGTGACAGAACCGGCGATTGAGAGATGGGAGGAAATGTTGTCCAGATCCTCCCGAAAGTTCAGCAGAAGCTGACCGCAAGGGCAAGAGCGGCTGCAATGTCCAACGAATTCCCGGAATATAGGGACCGACCACATTTTAGTTGCAATTAAAGTACTTTATCATCGTCATCCCGATTGCGAAATAAGAAGGCTTGCTCAGTTGATGAGATGCAGGACATGACCAAGGGTGTGACTGGATTGTTGTAGACGCAAGAGAAGGTCAAGAGCTTGCCGCCACGATTAAAAGACATAACCGGATTATGGGCGGATGAAATCTGATCAGTGACACCTGCTAAGCCACCGGTCGCCAGAAGCCAATGTCTAGGTCCATGGATTCACCAAACGGTAGGGGCAGAAGTGCCGCCTTTATGATCAAAAGCATCGGGCGAGTCAGAGTAAGTCAGGACCATTCAGTGGAGGAGCGGTTGGTTGGATCTCGTCAAGTCGAGCTGGAGCGATACTGGCAAGTGCGAACCACCAGCTCACCACAGGAGACCTCGGCGGACAACAGTATCCGAAGCGCAAGGGAACGGGTTGATGTCCAGACCCCAAACTTTCACCAGATGTTACGTGATGGCAAACGAAACGACGAGACATGATGAGAGATAGCTATGAGATGATTTAATATCTGCCAGCTTAGCGCAAGCACTCCAAACATGCCACGGCGTACTTCGGCGCCTTCTTGCTCCGCAACAGTGCCCATTTCATCCGTGGTTGGGAGAGAGTTTAAAAGTAAAATATATTTCATACCTCCCCTCGATATCCCAATTATCGACGTGTAGCACTCAAAAAAGGTCAAATGCCACTTGGTAATTCGTGCGGTACGAACTGACTAATAGGAAGTTCTCGTTGAATTGGAACGATTACTCTTCTTGCGGGATTATGAAAATTCTTAACAGCTGTGCGAACCTTGTTAGTCTGGCCTCCCACGTACATAAGCCGCCCAAGTAGTAAGCAACAAACGCGCAGCCCTCGCCATTCAAAATGTAAGCTGTACTATTGGCTATTTTGGTGTAGTGTGTTAAAGGCAACTGTCACGGCCGGTGGCTCCCCGCGGGTTATTCCATGGCAGAAAAGCGGCGCATACTTGAAGAGCTGTTATCTGCCCAGTTTCCCACAAATTATCGGCAGCCATGTTCGGAGCAGGAGCCCCCACACTACCGCGGCTCTTAAGCCAGCGCATTCGGTAAATTATAGATGGAGAAAAAGAGCGTGTGTGCTCGCAACGATCCAAGCATGTGCTCGGTGTTTTGTACGTGTGTACCGCAAGAATGGCCTTGGCTTACGTTTGAATTAAAAAACCTCACCGTTATTCTTCGTCGCTTGTTGCTGTAAACAATGTCCGCTTCTCACTATCATGTGCACCAAACCTAAACTTCGTGGTAGCATTAATGTAAATGTTAAGTTCTACGTCAGAAGGTTTACAAACGCTGTTGTGTAGTCCACAGGTTTTGCTGTGTAGGGTTGTGTAATCGTCGAAAAACTGCTGCTGCATGCATGATACCTCCGCGCATTGACGCACAGCTCAAGAAGCAGTGAAAATAACCTGTGATGTGGGTGGCTTGCGTTTACAGGCAAAACCCGCTCGGAAAGCACGCAGTTCTACACCAGCATGTGTTCTTTGTTCCGGTGTCGATGGCTTTATTGAGGATGTGCATATTTTTCAGGCTTGGATTATAGATATTCAGGACGTCACTGAGACATCGGCGTTAACTTGATGCTGCACACTGTATCATGCAGATATATGCTGAAGAGTTATTTACGTAAGCATAGGCCCGAGAGTGCTGGTTTTATTCTCAATTATACCGAACAATTCAGGACAAAGATGACGAAAGTCAACAGTCACCGAAACTACGGAGCATAGGGGATGATTTTTTAATCTGTAGTGTTCATTAACTAGGAGATTAATAGCGTAAATGTTCAATTACTTAAAGGAAGTTGATAAGAAGGCAGAAGAAAAACAACCACAAGCCGCCGGTGCGATCCGAACTCATGACTGAAATTCGGAGGTGATGGGTTCAGATCCCACCCATGTGGCATGTGGTTATTTTTTCTTCTGCTTTCTTATCAACTATATTTAAGTGATTGAATATTAACACTATTGACCTCCAACTAATTAACACCACAAATTAAAACAAAAACCCCTATGCTGCTTCGTTTCAGTGACTGTTGGCTTCTGTCGTGTATGTCAAAACCGGCACCTCTTTTCCCTACCCTTGTCGGCTTCATAATTGAGGACAAAAGTGCTTTTCAACCGGCGGGGTAGTGTTACATTAGGCGGTGCATTCATAAGGAAGGAAGAAGAAGAAGCTCTTGAGTTTTGTGAAGAAGACGACGGTCGAGCAGTGTCGGCCTGTGCCTGCAGTAAACGCCTGCGGTTTTAAAGCCCTGTTTTCCGTGTCCGCTCTCTGCAATCCCAAGCGGAACTACCCCGTAACAATATCTTTGAGCGGGATAGGGTATATGAACGCATTTTTTAAATATATTGTAAGATTTCACTGTAATAAATCAATACATCCGCAGATCTTTCTTCGACACGCTTGTATTTCTTGCTACTAACGCTTGAGCTAAAGCCAAAAGCTTTCCATGTGTGTTTTCTATGGCAGTCTTGATTGCTCGGTGCGAGAGAAGGAAAACTTTAAAAGAAAGATTTTCATCGAAAGAATGAGCCATTACCGTCAATATTTCCATAAGAATACCTTACAACATTCCAGTATTCAAAGATTATGACCATGAGCGTTGTACGTGGTCAGGAGATGCTGTATTAGTGATACACTGCGCAAATTTCCATGATGGTAACAAAGACGCGGCGGCGCACTGGTTGTTCGAGCGGGGGAGGACGGACACTTCGGATTCGCGACATGCTGCATGGGGATTACAAAGTCCACGAGGCACAAATCACACTCCGGTACTAGGCACGTCTTGTGTGCGCCGAACTAGTTCGGAGAGGCGTCAGCACTCTGCCAGAGTACTCGTGGTAGCGGTCATTTTCGCAAGGCCAAGGGGGAATTTCAATGCGTTCCAGAAGCTTGATGTGAACGTCTTCCAGGGGCCGTATTACGGAACTGTCAAATCAAAAACTTGTCAAAAACGCGTCAAAAACTCGTCAAAAAGCACCGCCGTAGTCGCGCTCCTATTGGTCGGCTGTGTCCGGCGGCCATGTTGCTTTCTTGCGTCATGGGTGGCTGGCGTTTACGTCACGGACATGACAGAAGTGGTGACGTTGCACGCCTAATTATGCAGGCGCATTTTGACGATTTTTTTTGACGGCTTCGAGGCGGTCAAAATTGGACCGCTCCGTTTTTGACAGAAAATGGCGGCGGCGGCAGCGGCGTCGTATGTGGCTGCGGCGACGCGAGCAACGGCGAAGGAGGGCGCACGAAGACGCGTTTGACTTGCCGGACGAGCTGTTCCGACGCCTTTTTCGACTGGAGAGGCAGACTGCGGTGTGGCTATGCGACGAACTCGCCGATAAATTTGGAGGTTTGCGTGCGAATGCGCTGTCGGTGCAGCGGCGGGTGCTGTGTGCACAGCGGTTATTTGCGACCGGCGGCTTTCATGCAAGCTTCGGCAGCCGACGACACCTCTGTGCCACAGCTACATACAAATAAAACATGCTTATGCTGGCAAAGAACTTTATTTTCACCTGCAAATCGCACTTCGTGGCCGTCTTCTGTTTACCGGTCGAGGAAAAAGAAACAGACGACCACACATCACATACAACGCTTCACGCTTTGACACTTTTTTCATCGACCGTAAGAGCCGAACACAGACCTTAACAAGTTGGCTTCGTCGATTTTTCCGCACTTAGAACAACCGTACAGTACCTTGGTTTTCTTCGCCACGTAAGAAAACAGTAGCAAGGCGTGGAACAGCTGTTCACGTGCAAAGCGGCTTGTTGACGTTTTACCGCCGTCTGCGCATCCCCGCGGCAGCAAAAGTTACCCACCAGGAAATTTAATAGCCTAACTTCTTGCGCTTCTTGTTTTTCTTAATATTTTTTAGCTTTAAATATCATTTTTTGGCAAAATAAAATAAGAGTTATTTTTATCGCTGTGCATTTCTTTACTCTTTTAGGAAAAATTTAGCAGACGGTCCCTCGTCGTGCAGGCAAATGCTTCGGGGCGCCGCTCTGCTGTAATTGGCTGATTCCTCGTTGCGTCAATTTCGCGTCAGGTGTCGACGTCACATCGTTTCGTCATTTTGACGTCAGTGTAAATAACTTTTGACAGATTTTTGACAAAGTTCCGTAATACGGGCCCAGAAGCTTGATGTGAGCTTGCCGCATGCTCCAAAGAAGAGGGAGACTACCGCAGAAGGCCTTCACAAAGCGTTGCATACAACCGTGATGAATTTTCAGTGAAGCATCAACTTGTGGTGATGAAGAGCGTGCGGATGATGAAGGCAAGTTAGCAAAATTTCATATAAATTACAGACATGCAGTGACCAAGAGAGTAACTTGTCAATGGTCGCATTTAAAAATTTTTGGTTAGTGACGCTAGTTACTGGGGTGCCTGCACCTTTCAGCACGCAGTGTGCAAGGTTGGCCCTAACAAAAAAAAAAGTTAACGCGTTTCTTTGGTCATTGACGCACTCCGTTTTCATTATATCACTTCAGTTGAAATTTGGGCCTTCTGCAAAATTGCATGTGCAATGAAGCTATTCGACTTATATACTATACAGGAATGTCGTCAGCGCACAGCTAGATTTCCTCAGATGGTGGGATGCATTTCTAAAACCCAATCAGTCAGATAAAAAGATGCGGCACCTAAAACTCATTCCTGAAGAGTCCCTAGAGATACGTGGTTTTGGGTCGTCGTCGTCGTTGACGCGTATGAAGACTTATCATGAGGATATGCAGCTGTACAACAGGCCATTAATACCATTCACTTTAAGACTGGACGCATTAACTCGCGCATGACGGTGAGAACTGCTTCCTTGACATCAAAGAGCATGTAATATGTTATAGACCACACCACTCTGTTACATTTGACGTGGTTTGAAAGGGAAGCAATGTTGCGGATGTTGCTATTTGAGAAGCCTCGCGTTTATTTATAGATAGTAAGACTTCATCACTATCACTTTTCAGCCAGGAACGTAAAACTACTAGGACTGAAGGCGTTTGTTTCTGAATGACGCACAGCGATTCCAGCCTTTCCAAACGGCTTATGTCACTCGAAACAGAATGTTACTAGAGCGAAGTCATCTGATGAACGTATACTCCGCGCGTTAAATGCAAATGCGATATTTCTCAGTTAATGTCAGCGTAAAATAAATATGAAATAAATGCGGAAGCACGTGCTAAGCCATTCAGGATCGAAGGACAAGAAGGAAGAGAAAGTGGAGAAATGTTTCTTTAAAGCAACGGCATAATTGATCTTGAGGTCGAGTGGGTGGCTTCGTCATTCAGGACATCCACTGGTCACGGCTGCTTGACGAACTTGCTGGCAGAGCGCTTCTTGCCCCTCGAGGGCATCGCCGGACAGCTGTACCTCCCACAGGCGGCTTTAAATTTCGCGGTTTGCACCCGCAACCCCCCCCCCCCCTCACCACCCATTCGAGATGTGGAAGAGTGTGGGTCGTGTGTCGGCGCACCAGGTGCAGGCGCCATGATGTGTTAGTGGGCACATTTTGCTGCATCTGCGTAGGTTTAGGAATGTGCTTGTTTGGATAAGGCTCAGAGCTACTGCGTCTTCAGGGCTGAGCATTTTGTGATACGGACGATGCCTCGAGGACGATCTGGATATCGAGGCTTTCGCCGTAAATTGACGGCAGGGACACCAAGGGAAAGAGTGAAAATTGTTCGTACGATTGGTTTTGCCCCCCTTGGTTGGTCTATAGGTCTATCGCGTGAACGCCATCCTGCCCATCAGGACCGATTTGGCATCATCAAAGATGGTTTCTCGCATCTGATGTCATTCGGCCCCTTGAGGATGGCCTCGTGAGAGATGTTGTCGAAGGCCCCCTTCAGGTCGAGTGCGAGCATCCCCTTTGGGATGCCCTATAGGACTTCTCTTAGGATTAGGAGCGCATCTTGCGCAGAGAGCCCCAGCCTGAAGCCCAGCATGGTGTGCGGGAAGATGTTTGCCTATATGAAATTTTGCACTCGGGCTTGGATGACCTACTCGTGCACCTTATCGATGAGTGAAGTCTGCGAGAAGGGACTCAGGGCTTTGATCGCGGAATTATTGTCGGTCTTGGGGTTTGCCACGATTTTCACATGTTTCCACTACTTCGAAACCTGGCCATGGCTCCAGTTCTTCGCTCAGATATTCGGGTCCCGTGGGTCACTTCTCCCTCCAAGATTATCCAGTTCTCCCTCTGTCCAGTTGTAGTCTTGATTCGCCTTCGTATTTTAGGAGGCAGGGTTGTACGAGGTCTCTGCCCAGGTATCCGACATAGACGCCCTGATCGTTTCCGGTAAATTTGTGAGCTATGTCTTGAAACGTGCGACTGGTTGCCAACTTGGCATTGTCGATCTCGATCAGGAAATGCAGGATGGCCCACGTCTGCGCCGTACAGAAGCGCTTCGATTGATATCCCGCATGTGAACAATCATTGTGCCCGTTTTTGTCAAGATTTCGACAGCTACTTTCACATATAAGTATGTTGATGTACCAAGGAACGAAAGAACGTGACTATAAGATTTCAGTTCGACATTCTACAGTCAGGATATCTACGATGATATTTCTCAAACTATTTGCTGATCGCTGTGGTGTCTTAAGAGCAATATCTTCTGCTATGAATGCATTTCGCCCCAAAAAATTATTCTTGCTGTCTAGGAATACTAGCGTTAAAGGATAGTACTGAATACCCAAAATAAGATACTTTTTCCCGTTACACAAGAAGTTTGTTACTATTTTCTGCTACACGATATCTTTAATGGGTTAATGCCCACATATGCAGAATTGGTCATTCTCTACTTAGCATTCATAGATCCCTGGGAGCCATCATACCACTCCTGGTACAGTGGTAGAGCGGTTAAGCGATGCGCCTCTGACCTCTGATGGCAGGTGCTGCACCTGGTGGGGCTGGTGCGACCAAGGTTGCTCATCTCGAGTAACCTCTCGCGATCAATCATTAATTTAGCTTACATCTACCATGTTGCGCAGTTTACCCACAATCCGGTGGCCAGGCTGTGGTGACGCCACAAGGTTACATGACCTATGTGGCCCGTCTGCCCCCTAGGTTGCTTCTGTGGAGATTTTTCGGTCATGGTTAACGACGCCGACAACGCCGGATTTTCAGCGACACGAGCCTGCCACGCTAATACTATTTGGAAATATTTATGTTGGTGAAGTTGGGTAAACTACCTTCCTGTCTTCTCTCGTCGCCTCCTTTGATTCTACTTCCCCGTGAATTAGAGACCCAGATCTGACTGTTTCGTCAAAACATGCGAGCCGTGCGTGCTTTATTTCTTGCGATTTTTACCATGCCAAAGACCACCGAAATCTGGGGCCCATTCAGTGGAAATAGTTCATCTAGGTTGAAAAAGAATGCGCGATTGTAAACCTGCCCACAGTTTAGTTCAGTGCGAATTACGGTGGCCTAATGGCGGCTACCAACATGGAGCATGCCAAAAAAAAAGAGAGATTGTTTTGGAGTAATTTATTCCCTTTGGCTTCTTTCGGGCTATGCAAAGAAAAATGACTGCTGCACTTTTTTTCGGTTGGGTTTCCTCGTTATTTATACGCCACAAAGTTCTCGCTCTATAGTACAGTTGGCTGAAATACAGAATCATTATCTAACAGCAAATAAAAATGACATGGTTATAACGTAGTTAAACTGAGTAGTAGATTTGCGAAGGCACGCGTTTAGCCTAACTGGCTCAATGGCTCAAGGTTTTGCTTTGCTAAGTCGTCAGCACGTCTGGCGGCGATATTAAAAGACTAGCGCAATAAAACTAGGACAGACGTAGAAGGAGACAGGACGAGCGCTCGTCCTATCTTCTTCTATGTCTTTGCCCTAGTTTTATTGCGCTAGTCTTCTAATTAACGATGACACACCAACTAACCCAGCTTTCCGCCTTGATTGTATAGCTTTCGCACTAGTATGAAATCTACGGAGGGTGCCCGAATAGTTGCCATGAAAACATCGCGTCACGAGACGTCGCTTGTAAAGCTGTTGGGTGAGGTATTTGAGAACTGAATAATATGAACA
The DNA here is from genome assembly GCF_055824585.1 of Amblyomma mixtum. NCBI lineage: Eukaryota > Metazoa > Arthropoda > Arachnida > Ixodida > Ixodidae > Amblyomma > Amblyomma mixtum. The sequence goes on from NC_143018.1 coordinate 79,686,697, forward strand.
TATTTCCATTGTCTAAAGAGAACAAAAAGATCTACGCTCTTCTCACTTTCGTCTCGTTGCGCATCGCGTGGTCTCAATAAAACTTCGAGACGCTGCTGCGGCGGTCAGCTGCGCAAGAATTCTGCTCAGATGATTTTCCTGTCACACTGCTAGAGTTCAAGAACAAGAGAGACCGTCAAGCCGGCAACTGACGGCCGCTGTGGCTCAGCGATTATGGCGCTCGGCTGCTGAACCAAAGACCAAAGAACCATCCCGACCGCGGCGGTCGAATTTCGCGAAATACTAGAGGCCCGTGTACTGCGCGATGTCAGTGCACCTTAAAGAACTCCAGGTGGTCGAAATTTCCGGAGCCCCCACTACGGCGTCTCTCATAGCCTGAGTCGCTTTGGGACGTTAAGCCTCTACAAGCCGAAACCCTGACTGCGTAGGGACAATACTGACGTTTTGTTAACTGCTAATGTCAAGTAGCAGTGCGTACGCGTACCTGGAAACTCCCACCGCAGAGAGGTTTTCAGTGCTGGATGCTGTCAGCGTTTAATAGGGCATTAGATCGTCGCAGAGGCCTTCCATTAAGCAGGCGCGTATAGACTTCGAAGACTGGAAGCAAATTTCGCAGCATATTACATTCTGAACGGCACTCGCTAAATCAAGACTTCAGACTGCTGAAGCTCACGAAATTATCAGCCCTAAGCGCCGCTAGGTATAAGACCGGGGTGATCGTTCTTGCGTGTTAAAAACATTCAACTTCTTATTGCTGCCATATAGTTCGAGTTATATGCGTACCCAATAAGGATTAGGGTCAGACGCCAACCTTGCTCCCTCTTTGTGCGGTTCTTCGGCTTTCCTTTGACTATGACTCGTTCGGGGCTTCGTCTACAAAAGGTTCTGTGTGTGCGACGGTGTAGGAGTCGCTTCTCAGGAAAGGGATCCCCGCAGAAGAGTTTGAGCTGGCGGACCAAGAAACAATGGGAGACCTCCCACCGGACCACACCTTCTCCCTGAGGGAGAAGTGAGTAGCCAGTGGCTTGAGATGCGCCGCAGGGTCCCCCGTCGTCCTCTGCCAGTCCTGAGGATGATTCTGAGCTGGGCTTGGCAGGTATCTTCGTGTCAGTGGGTGCCGAAGTCCTCGGGATGAGCGATGAGGCAGCAGGGATTTCGGACCGTCCCGGATGCAACACAGCGGCAATCATCGGCAACACTATGCGAGTAAGCGGTGGTCCGATCAGGAACTGCGACTGGAAGCTGGACGTCACAGCCGACAGCGATGACGTCTTTGTCACGGAAGTCTGGGATCGCAATGTCTGTGCTACCTTCGCTGTGGTTATTTCTCGGCTTGTAGATGATATCCCGGCAGCAGCCGTTTGTTGGGTCAGAATAATAACACGAGATAGTTCAGGGTTCGTAGCCACAACCGAAGACTAGGAATGCCTCGCGTGGTTGTTTTTCCCTCGTATGCCAACCTCTCTGGCCAGTTTCTCCCTGGTGAGAAAACAGAGCGAATTACGTTGAGAAACGAACTGTAACGTGATTAACAACATATTTCTGAAAGATGCGTTGCCCATGTTTCGTAAAATGAAATGAACTATGCTAATTGAAGCCATGAAAAACGTCGACTTAAGTGTCCCTATAAGTTCAGGACGAATTAAGTCCAATAGACAAATACAGTCACTCATCGAATAGGACACTTTATAGTAAAGAAAAAAAATCGCATAAAGCAGCTATTAGACTTCATGCCAGTGCGCTACTCTTGCTTGTTTACAAATCAAAGCATATCGAATGCCATTCAACCTTAACCCAAACCCAATCGAAGCAAGCCTGGAGACGTCTCATGCGCTGCACAGAGAACGTTGTCTATAGTTTAGCCCAGCTTCCTTTGCTAGCAATTCGCTTTATACCAGAAAATTTCTTCCTTTCCTCAAGGAGACCCACGCGATATGATGAGGACTACGGTTCATTTTTCTTTCTTCTTTATTTTACTCCTACCACCATCTCTTTCCTAATGAATCTTCTTTGAATCTTGTGGGAATCCTGGCTTTCCGCCGTCGCCTTTGCGCGGCTGTGCCGGCCTCCCGCGTTGTTTCTCCTCTTTCCCTTGCTCCCGCCTCAGGCGGTGGAGAGGCGGCTAGGTGACTAATCACTGTCATTTTGCCACAGCTCCGCCCCGGCTCCCCAACGGCCTTTGCCATTGGCGCCTTTTGGCGGGAATTCGGGACCCGCTAAGGGCGGCCACGCACGGCGCGACCGTCCGAGCGGGGCCCAGAGAGAGAGATCCCTCCGAGACAGCGTAAGGTGCGTACACTACTGTTTGTCCGTGCCAGCCTTTGCCGTTCGGACCAGTGCTTACTCGAGCTCGCCCGCACGTGTCCTCTGACCTGCAGCGGCTCGAGCCTGTCCAGCGGGGTCCAGCGACCTCCGACAGGCGCACCTTGCGTTGATTGCCCACTCTCTCTCGCAACCGGCCCAACGGTCGACACGAGAGAGGGATGACAGCACTGCCGCGGGGACATTCTCCTACAGCGGCGTGCTAGCGGCGCGCATTGCTCGAGTCGCTTCGTGCGCGCAGCGGAGCCTTGCTCCTCGCGCGCCCCCGGGACGGGGTGACGATTGAGTGCGTGTGTACTGCTGAAGGACGACGTGAATAAACGTCTCCTTTGTGAACTTGGGGGCCTATTTCTTTGCGGCGAATCGCTCTCCTCCCAGCGGAGGTTGAGTGCGCCGCATCGGTGTCCCAGTGTGTGTGTGGTGACGGCTGATCGGGGCCCTTGGCTCGCGCGAAGCTCGAACCCGCGGTGGGTGGTGGCCTGTGTCTACGTAGAAACCCACAATCTTTGCTTCACGCCCGCTTTCACGGTGCGATTGAGATGCCCAGCGATTCGCTAGATAGTTGGATCCTATCGTTTCCTCAAAATTAAAGTGAATTTTAATTTGCAGCTTGGTTCTTGTGTCCAACCAGAATGAGATATTTACTGCACCGTTCCTTTCATCATGAGCATTTATTACTGTCAATATATGTTCCGCACTGGTTATTTATTGCTCAAGCTGCCAAATTACTTTCGACATGGAACTTAAAATCAAAACTATATGGAGCTGCGAAGAACCTTTTCGTCCTGTCGTTGGTCGTGCTGCGTCTCAGTTTTGTAACACTCTAAGATTTCTTTCCTGGCGGCGCAATGGACTGTACATCTCATACAGAGAGAGAGGAAAACTTTTCTATCAACAAAGGTTGAGTGATACCGCAGAGGGTGGAGCCCTTTTTTTATTAGAACAGGACTAATTTTGTCCGGAAGAACGCAAACCTTAAAATAAGATATAAAAAGGCAGGCGTTGCTAAGACGGTAATGCTTATCTTTGCGACTAATTTAGTTTCCAACGCAATTCTTTCTGGCTTTTACCCACAAAAAGTTTCCTTTCTTTTTACGTTAGCTTGTCTTTTTTTGGTTTTTGTTACACGTGCGCTCTGCGGTGTAGCGCACTCCTTAACATTCTCCGGTAACCGAAAAGGGTTCGTTCGTTTTCTCTTCATTATTTTATGATAATTAGAGTTAAAGCTCTAGCGCGCACAAACTAGTTTGGTTGGCTCGCAGGTAATTTCACCCTGAAATCCAACCCGGAACATTGAAACCCAGCGGATTCTAATGGTCCTCCTCGGACGGCCGCGCCCCGGGCGTGACAGCCAGTCTTGGAGTGTCCATGAGCCGGGTGACTGATGTCCCTGCTATGCATGAACAACACTAGCAGAAGAAGCTCGAGCACCTAGCTGACACGGCGCGTGAACGTCAGAAGGCGGCTGAAGTGGAAGGCGACCTTTTGGAATAAATCGCAAAAGGGCACACACACGGAAGGAACAGCGAAGAGCGCCAATAAGACTACTCACTTCTCGAATCAAAAGGACGTCTTTGTCACGCTTGACATTTGGTGGATTTGGTACTAGCCACAAGAAAAGCTACGAATGAGTCCAGTTGGCTGTTTTTGAATGACTTGCTTAGCGCGCTGCTCTGGGTACAAAGCTGAATGGAGGGAAACAAAATATAGGGGTCACTCAATATCCGCCTTAAAGGTATGACGCGATAGCGTAATAAGTAATTCTTCCCGTATATGCAGAAGGCCCACTGTCTCCTGAGTGGCTCTTTGGGCACAACCGGCCAAAGTCATGCTCGTGATTTTTCGCTCACAACGCAGAGACTTCCCCCTAGCATGGCGAGAGCATAGGAAGGCATAATCAGAGGATGGTTACAGCGGTAACCGTGCGGAAGGTGGTTACCGTAAAAGGAAGAGGGTATAGCGAGAGCATGAGAAAGCGCAAATGGTATGTCGGTGTCATGGGAAAAAATCGGAGGGTAATTACCACAGAAGGAGAAAGATGGTTGCCGTCGAAGGAGGCTACGGCGATAGGAGGAGGTCATGGCGAGAGTTTAGGCACGCGTACCAGAGTAACCAGAACGTGGTCACCATGGAAGAATGGCGAGGGTGCAGGAATGTAGCAAGGTCCAATTGCAGCCGCTGCTGCGAAACGCGCCGTCCTAGGAGATTATCGGTGGCGCTGCGCTTCTAGAGCGGTGGAGAGAGAGAAAAAAAAACTTTATTGTAAAAGGAATTCGGGGCATGCCCCAGGGTCCCCGCACGACCCCACTGCATTCAAGTGTTTATGTTCCTAAGGTCCATAACACTGGCAGAGCGGTGGACTGGAGAGTAGACCTAGATGAAAAATGACTACGTGTGAAAAATTAGGCAGAGTGCCCCAGAAGTATACAAATCTGAGGTCGCTCTATTTACCACTACCACACCATACCATAAAGTATAAATACTTTAATAGCTGTAGCTTAATTCCGCGTTAACCAGTGGGAACCGTCCGGTGATTTTTTTTTTATATATACCCCTAGCTTTTCGCCCAATATCGCTCTTTGAACCACTCAGTTGAAATCAATTATTCGCTCGACTTTTTTCTTTTCGCTCCTTAACAAACCATGACCTGCACGCAAATCATTTACCATTCTCCGTGGGAAAATGCGTTGCTGTTTAGTTTGCATTGCGGAGTGTTTTGCAGCCAGATTAGCCATTTGAGCGGTGGGAGGAGAAATCAGATTTGATGGAATGCATCTTTGCGCATGAGCCGAACACAAAATTGTGCGGAGGCGAACTTCAGGTCAACTAAGCTAACCAGAGGGGGGGCAAGCGATAGCAAGGCAAGCTTGAACTGATCAAGAAGACAAAGATAGAATGGCGTTAGACCAATTAGAGATTAGTGGGGGACACCATTGTACCGCTGAGGACGTCATCCCGCAACAATGAGCGTGCTATGAGTCAAAGGCAGTCTTGCCAACCACAAGAAAAAAAAAGGTTGTTCATTTTTCTCAAAAACAAAAATGCTATTCTTGCCTCATTGCCAGCTCTTGCATTGCCCTATTCTGTCTTGGAAGGAAGGAAATCACAACGGGGGGCATACAAACCACGAGAATCCCATCGACTGCCGGATGAGGAAGAGGAAGAGTAGTGCGAGTTTAAATTTATACCTATGCAGATGTGGGTGGTCTCCGACAAACCTATGTGACTCATGCGGGGACGTTGAATCTGTGGACCATTTCCTGCTCTACTGTCTAAAGTTCGCACTTCAGAGAAAGATTTACCTGGAGGTCCCTCTCTCCAGGTTAGGACTCCCGTTATCTCTGCCAGTGTTGTTATCGTTCGGAGCGAGCGCCAAAGGATTTGCATTGGGTTCAATTTGCGGGAATCTCCATGATTACATAATTGCAACTGATAGGTTGATTTGCTAACTCCTTTAAAAGTCTCGGAGTTTTTTTTTATTATTATTAGTATTAGCGCCAAAATGTTCTTTGTTATTTCACTTCAAATATTCTTCTGTCGTTTTTCATGAATACATTTTTCAAAATTCACGTTTGGCTCCGATATTTTGTCGTAATCCTATGAAAACTTCCTTATGTATACCACTATACCTTGGCCAATCCCCCCATGTGGGTATGTGCCATTATAAAGAGGTGAAGAAGAAGAACAAGAAGAAGAAGAGGTTGGCCAATCCCCCCACGTGGGTATGTGCCATTACAAAGAAGAGGAAGAGGAAGAAGAGGAGGAGGTTCGTGGGCTGAGCCAAAAGGCTATTCAGATTGTTTCAATAATCGACGTGACCACAGACGGCTCCGAGTTCCGGGCAGCATCGAGACCGCCAGGTTCCACAGTGAGTGACAGCTATAAATGCTGCTTCAGTTCCATAAACTAGCTGTCTTAGAAATTCGCATCGCCGTGTAGTTTTCACGGCGTACCTCCTACCTTCTGTAAAGGTTATTTCGAAAACGCTGTCGTTACGTGAGCTGGAGAAGAGTGTTGCCTGGCGCCACCTCAACGCGATTACAGCTGCGCCTGCACAGCCAGATTAATATCTGCTCTCGCTGCTTTCTGACCACGGCCAACTGTTTTGACTGGCGACGCTGGACCTCAACGTGCCGTATTGCTAATATGTCCAGATCTAAAGTCGACGCCAATCATATCTGCGCCTTAAATCATGACCGTGGCTTGTATTTCCTTTTAGTTTAACCGCATACACGAACATCCATCCCGAGCAGCTGTAGTTGCTTCATACTCCGCTTTCTGCAATAAAAGGCACCTCATTTTTATAGTTGTGAGACGGAACAAGTTTGTGATGACAGCCGATGTGATTGTTTGCTCCACCAAACAGATCGGGAGCGCATACGGTTTTGTTTATCGATAAGGCATCGGCTCTGTCACCGAGGCTTTTCAGTGATAGGAGACATCTTTGGCGTCAGTATTAGAATTCTCGGTTACGTTATCATGTGAGCAGATAATCGCCTTCGCAATCACGTTAGTGTTCCTCACCATCGAGCACAGTGCATGTATACACGGCTAAATTTTGCAAAGGCAAAGCGAACTCACTTTGAACCTTCATTCGTAGTTAAAAAATGATAGTGAGGGGCAGCTGTGCTTGATTACCCTCCCCTCACCACACCGTTGCAGGAGCCCACAGACGCGGAGAAGTAGAGGACCCACGATGAAAACAGAGTCGACTGCAACGCTTTCGGCGGCGGGTGGCGAGGTGAGGTGACGCAGGGCACTGTGCTCTCTTTTGGAGGTAATGCAGTCCAGTGGAGAGGTCGATGTTTCACGGAGGGAGGCCATGATACCATTCAAATCTCCGCAGCGGCATGCTGCAACCTATAAAGGCGTTTCGTGTCCTCTTAAAGGCTGGAAATGTGGCCGCGTCAAACTTTAATTTTGGCAATGATTAACAGCCACGAAAAACAAACAATCTAAAAAAACTGTAGGAGAGCTGCTTCTTATGAGTGAATTAGGCCAGCGATGATAGCCTTTGTTGTGTGGAAAGTGAAGTGCAGTGTTGGATAGTTTCGTGTGTCTGTATTTCTGCGTGTGGCCGCACTGGGGCCTTGTAAGGCTTTTAATGCAAACGGGCAACTTAGTACACCCATCTGTTTAATTCCACCACACAAACCAACTTGACATGCAGTGCGCAGGAAATAACAACAGGGACTTGGTCAAAGGTGTTCAGGCCTCATGGTCTGCTTCTGAGTCTTGTTGGGATTGTTTGCGACATTCATGAAGTTTGAAATCTTTAGAGTGGAAAGGAGTGTTATTCTCGTTGCCCAGCATTTTGATAGCTTCACAGGCGCAGTACGTGCCCCACTACGTGGGCTGAAAAGCATACCTTCTGTCCTGAAATATTTTCACCAACGTTGTGCGTTAATGCCTGCTAAGTGCTTTTGGCGCCGACATTATCATCATCACCATCAAGCTAACTACGCCCACTGCAGGACAAAGGTCTCTCTCATATCTCTCTAGTTCACGCTATCCTTTGTTAGTTGCGGCTACAATATTCTTGTAAACTTGCTAATCTCAACTGCCCACCCACTTTCTGGCGCCCCTGCTATACTTGCCCTTTCGAGGAATCCAGTACGTTACCAATGAAGACCATCGGTTATCTTACCTTTCCATTAAATACCCTGCCCCTGCCGATTTCTTCTTATTATAATCTACATCCCAAACTTTGCAGCATACCAATGCGCTGTCTCGTGCGCAGCGGAGGCGTTCAACAAACGTGACTGATGTGTTCGAGGTACATGACTGACCAGTGCGCAGCACCTGGCCAGCCATGACAGGGAAGGACTAGACGGTCCGAAAACGATACAGCGTGAAATATATGCCGCCTATCGGAACACACCCAACTTTCATCCACGGGGGGCCTAGAAAAAGGGCCCGAACGTATCGGATCCCTGCCAGCTTTGGTTACACCAGCTTTGCGGTATACGGCAGAAACAAGCTCAGAAAACAGGCTAGGAGCATCACGGTTGAGTTCGCACCGCGCAGCACTGCTCCGCTAAGAAGTGAAGCTTTTTTAGAAAGTTTTGTGAATTTCATTTTGAATAAAATTTTCTTACAAGGTGACGAAAAAGAAAAAGCAACACGTGTCTACAAGCATCTATGTCTGGTAGCCGTTAGTGACTTTTTTGAGAAAGAGAAATATGTCATAATAAAGGTCTTGTTTCCGACATGTAATATCGATGCGTCAGCCATACTGCGCGTCCTTAATATGTATTCCAGCACGCGTAATACGAACACATTGTTTAAATCTCCAGCTTTTAGTCCCTAAAACTTTATGTCGCTGACAAGTAAAGGAGAAGCGGAAATTATCTACTATAGGATCACAAAGCTTACCTCCTGCGGGTAATATATAAAATATCGGCATTGTATACAACGTAAGCAGTAACACTGCCAGCGGATCTTAGAGCGATAAAGACACAAAATTTCGGATTTTTTTCTTTTGCTTATAATGATGAGCAAGGCCAGGCCTCCGGAACGATGTAACGGGAGCTGCTATGTTAGAGTTGTCTTTAATTTATTGCAGCACTGTTTCTTTTACTAAGTTTCAGTTTCGATTTCCGGGTGGTTTTCAGCTCAATTCACAAGGTACGAAACAGTGTGGATATCGCTGCACCTCTTTCTGCTGCGAACGAAAATGGCTTGAGACGGTTTAGCGGATCGCGGCGGACGACGGTTGTGCGAATTTGTTACTGTCTAACATCGCAAGTGACTTGCGGCGGGTAGTGGTAAACAAGCTGTTGAAGTCACAGTCCGTGGAAACTGAAAAAGTAGGATAAAATCGGTTCTCTAATCGTAGTCCTGTTGCAAGAACCACTTCGAATTCTGCTCAGTTGAACGGCAGTTAAGCTTTCCGTCCGACATTGAAATGAACAGCAGTCTGCTGCAGTTACACGGCATTTTTCGCGAACCACAGTTCTACCTCTGGATTACGTAATCGCGCCATGCTCAGGCAGTTTAAAATAAATATGCTCGCAGTTTGGTATTTTTAATTTTAATATTGTGCAAGTTTTGTATTTTTGGTACGCTCTGGTAGAACGTCACATGGAGCGCAGCCAATCCAGTAGAGCCATGTTTGGATACTTGCTTGGCCACAGTTTGTCTAATATCACTTCACTCATCTGCCGGTTTGCACTCATGCCACTAGTGAACTTTGCTGGTTGGGACTCAGGCTATACTACCAACTGCAGAAACTTTCTGGTGATATGAAAACAAGTGGCAGCGAGGAATGCCCCGATTCGGCCAGTACGTTGAGTCCATCGACCATCATCTTGTCAGTTCACCCGCTGCTCAACTGATAGCCCTGACCTCAGTTTAACTGTGAGCGGCCTTTGGGATATCAACGGTAGTTGGCGCTGCCACGTAACAGAGCTATCCGCCCTTCACTTCGTCTGATGGTGAAATGAACTGTCATCAAAAAAGACGTGTAACAGGGATATAGAACACACTGAAATATATCTTCAGTTCCACCAATCCTAGGGTACTGCACACTGTTATCCTCAAAAACCAAATTTAGGTAGTTGGTCTCTATACTCTTTTGAAATGTTTTATGTAGAGTAGCAGTGTAAACGAAACTGACAAAGTATAAGAGTCATGCAGACAGATGAAGCTTGCGCGGATAGACGGAGGTTTTGTTGGGCTCAGCCTCAATATAATTGGATGCGCAAATATTTGTTTTGAGCTTGCGTGAGAAAGAGTGCCATCTTTGAAGGAAGATTAGATGAGTGAGCCGTCGGGGCCAATTTGGAGAGACGGAGAGCTTTGTTCAGATCTGAGAGCGAACTGCTTGGACAATAATAGTTTGCAACCGCCGCCGCGGGGGCTCAGTGGCTATGGTGCTCGGCTGCTGACCCGAAAGACGCGGGTTCGATCCCGGCCGCGGCGGCTGAATTTCTTTGGAGGAGAAATTGTAGAGGCCCGTGTACTGTGCGATGTCAGTGCACGTTAAAGAACCCCAGGTGGTCGAAATTTCCGGAGCCCTCCACTACGGCGTCTCTCATAGCCTTAGTCGCTTTGGGACGTTAAACCCCATAAACCAAACCAATAGTTTGCAACCAATGAATGCCACCAGGGAACGACAGAGCCATGTGGGTGACTGACGATTACATATCTGCTGGAGTACGGTGGCTTCCAGTGGTGCAGGGCAGGGTTAATTTGAGACGTAGTTAGCCTCAGGATGCAGATGCACGCTGCCAGCGCTGACCAATGGAACTGGCGCTTCAAGGCTGCAAGAAGCGGCCAAGAATGAAGCCATGTATGACGTCTGCCACTTTGCATAAACAATATCTTATTTTCTATCGGGCATGCGAAGTGGCGTGAAGTGAAGACTGCCGCATATATAATATTAAAAATCGTGGTTTGGTGATAATACAGCTGCAGCCAAGAGGAAAGGCGAGGACGTAGGGCATGCAGTGCGAAAAGCAGATAATCGGTATTTTGTTATAGTAACAGACAGCATATCAATGGGGCATCTATTGACTGCGAAGATGGTTCCACGAAATTTGAGTGGATAAGACGGAGAGGCTTCTGCTCGTGCAGAATAAGTTTAGCCGGTCATCAGAGGGTAAACGCAAATGTTCTCCAGTGGTGCGGACTTGGACAAAACAGTTATAATAGTGATGACAATGGAATAGACAGCGATTATGCGATAATTTTAATCAGCGCAGAAAGTGCTAGGTATGATGATACTTTACCGGTCACCTGGTGAAAGGCTCGTTCATTTTGATTAAAGCCATGTCGGTGCTCTTCCAGACTCACACATTTGCCTATTAACTCACTCACCCATAAGCGGTGAGTCGACCTTAGACTTCGAGTTCTCTTATTTGGTTTTTCACAACGTTTGCACTACAAAGTCTAATGAACTGAGGAAAACTGCCTGTTTCGGGGCCCGGAAAAGAAGGTTCTGCAGCAGTGGCTGCATGTTTGTAAGCCCTCGTCTTGAATGTTTCCCCTCAAACGTACGCTGGTAGCCTTGGCGTGCGCATTTTTTGAATCAGGGAAAACTTACTTAGACGATACGAAAGACCACATTTTTATTTATTTCGAACACCTCAAGGGCCTTCGGGTGATTGCTTTAAATGCGGTGTGGGCTAACAGCATGGTATTAATAAAACATTAATTTGGTGGCTTTCTTAAAATTATCCGGGCTTGCATGAAGGACAGCACCTACGGGGAGACTGTTCCAATGAGGAACTGTTCGGATAAAGGAGCGAAGGTGGGTCATAGGGCAAGCTGTAGGTGGGTGAACGGCCATGTGGTAATTTGTGCGAGCTGAAAAACGACGAGCAGGTTAAATAGGAAAGCTGTGAGGGAAAGTGTTTTATATTTTATGACACAAAGGTAGTCTTACCATTTTACCACAGTGCTGGAGATTGGGTAGGACTGCTTCAATTTTAAGGTAACACTTGCGGAGTGCGAGCAGTTAGAGCTGATTAATTAAAAGGCTTGGTTTTGAGCGAGTTTGCAGATTCGTGCTCTATTTTGGATCGAATGAGTGCTTTATAAGCTAGTAATTTATCCTCCGGCGTAGCTAGATGAAAATTACGACTTAGGTAGCCGAGGGTTTTGTTAACGTTGTTAGCTATCCTCATTATGTAGGTAGACTAATTAATTAAGATTCTGTGAGATGTCAACACCAAGATACTGAGTAGTATTGAAGGTTGAGGCAGTGGAGTCGTTCAGAAGATAATTTGTGATGGGGTAACTTTGTAGTCAGAGGAAGGAAATAATTGCAGTTTTGTTAGTGTTTAAGACCATCAGCCGTTTCAGACGCCACTCATCTAGCTTTACGAATGAGTAAGTCGTAACGGTCCCAACGTAGCAAGCAAAAACTCAATATTTAATATCAGATACCCTTGTTTTCTGCAGACTGAGAGCAAAATGCGAGGCCGGGCGGCCAGCGAAAGCTGTAGAGACAAAAACAAACCACGAGACAGCAAGGATGGCATTTTCGGTATAGCCACCAAAAGCATCCACGTGTTCGGAGTCCTGGCCATCGTCTTGCTCGTGTGTGCCTTCCTCGGCCTGGTGGCGTGGTCTCAAGAGAAGGTACGACCATACACGTTCACACTATCTTAGAATTGACTACTCGTGTGGTACTAAGCTGACGGGACACCCCGAAATAGACTTTGTGCATACATGACTACCAAAATGAACAACAGATAACAAGAAATAATGGGTGCACAGTACAGTTCTAAGAAAACCCCTATAAAAGGCAGCAATCGACGAAGATAAAAAATTTTTGGATGTGACGGAAGTGTTTACCTTCAAAAAACGGGAGTTTCTATAGGCTCTTGCATCGCACCAATTCTCAGCGACATCTCTTTGGCACCAGTGTAGAGAAAGTTAGCTCCGATTCTTGCAGGTTTCTTTGTCGTTAAAATTTTTGGCATGTAGACGACTATTTGGTTTTGACAAGTGTAAATAGACAGAACTTTCACGCCACTGTACAACGGATCTTAAAACGCTTTAGCACGGCCTTATCTCCCTTAAACATAACTCATGAGATGCCAGAAGATCTGTCTATTCAAATTCTGGACATAAAACAGAGCCTCCAGGAACGTCACATCTGCTGGTCCTATGAACCACGGTGGAAAAAAACCTGATCCTTCCATTCCACTCGGCTCATTTTAAGATAGTGAAACATGCCATCTCTAACTTATGCCTCTCCAACGCGCTCAAAAAAGTCTTGTACACATTGTACAGCGTCTAGTGTTCTTAATCAGAGGAACAGGCTAAAGGAACCAGGTCACCCGTCTTATCTTCTGGTATCTGTCGCTCTGAAGTTGCTGAAGCATACACTATCTCAGTCCGGAAAGGCCAAACCTAGTGAGCCTATTCCAAAGAATGAAAGCAGAAACACAAAAAGTGACGGTTATTCGATATTTCCACTCTTTCCCACAATCTCAAGAGGATAATGAGCCGTGCAAAAGTACAGTTGGTGTTCTCCGCTTCTGAGAAATTATCAAACTTGTGTAATCGCATGAACCCACGTCCTAAAAAGCCATAAAATGTAGAAAGAAGTATTAGGACCAATATGTCACATGTGAAAAGAACGTAATCTATTTTATTCTGTGGAAACGCAGCTGGAAATACATAGGGCAGATCGGCAGATGCCTCAATGATAGGTCGCGAGAACATATAACGATGTCAGGAACGGTGTCAAAGGGGATCTTCCTTGCCACATCAGCGCAAAGGAAAATCATGAAAAAATAAAGAAGTTCCGTGGCTGTTATCCGGATTTAAAAACCTCTCTTGTCATTGATTACCACAAAGATCAGCTCACAAGAGAAATTATAGAGGCGTTCAATTTACATTCGCAAAAAGAAGATACGTCCGTCAGTGCTGCCTCAGTGCTTTTATCTGACAAAAAAAATGCATTTCATGTCTGCTAATCCGTAAATGTTGTTCGACGATGACGCTGTTCGAGTGATTCCTTTATCTTTCCATGGTTTTATATTTGTTGTTCTCTGTAAAGTGCTTATATTGCCTGGCTTCATGCAACAAAACTTCAGTTGTAAGTTAGCGCCCGTCCTGTTTGTCTCCCTGTGTCCGTGTCTGTTTAGAGCTATGTGGCAATTGATACTTACGCGACTATTTTTCCACGCAGACCATTCCATCGAAGCCTAACCCGGGTTTTACGGATAATAGCATCTTTGGTGACCCTGGTGAATCCGGATATTTCGGCTTTTTCGGCGGTTCGGGCAACACAAAGTTCCCGCTGCCACCTAGGAGCGTTCAAAAGGCGACAGTTTCACCGAGGAACGCTCCATCGATAAAGCGTTCAACACTAGCACGTCGGTCAGTAAGGACGAAGCCGCAGCGATCCAGCGCCCTGAAAGTTGCGAACATTACGGAGTTCGCAGCGCAGGACTCGTACCCGTGCACCACAGAGGACTGCCGCCGCCAAAGTGCTTACCTGAAACAGACCATAAATTTCGCGAATGACCCTTGCCACGACCTCTACGACTTCGTGTGCGGCAACTACCGGGGCAACCCGGACGGTCCCTACACAAAGGTAATTGGAAAACGTTTGGTCTCCTCTCACGGCTGTGAATCGAGTATGCCATTTGTTCTTTATTGCGTTTATGACTCTACTCTCCTCACTCTCAGCTTTCATTCCTCATCATCATCAGGCTGACTACACCCTCTGCAGGGCAATGGCCTAACCCATGTCTCTCCAATTAGCCCTGTACTTTGCCAGCTGCGGCCACCCTATGCCCGCAGACTTCTTAATCTCATCCACCCATCTAACTTTCTGCCGCTGTCTGCTACGCTTGCCTTCTCTTGGAATCCACTCCGTTACCAAGAGAAGGCAAGCGTCTTACGTCGACTTCACACTTGGGGTGCTTCGGAAAATAGCATAGCATACACTGTAAGGACCTAAGCCGCTTATATTAGGTGTTGTTTGCTACCTCAGTGTATTTTCCACTCTTAGGGGAGAGTGCGTCAAAAAATGATCAAACCAATCTGTGCTTCACGGGAACGGGAGCCAGCGCCTTCACTTTCGGCCGCTTGCAGGTGTTTCGTTTACAGTGCTATGCTTTAGAACGCAAGGATGCATGCCATTATTATTCATTAATCATGGTGCACTTCAACGCTGGTATAGTTCTTACTGGTTGAACATCATTACAAATAGATGGCGTGCATAAATCGTTTTGTCTGTAAATATTATTCCGTTGTATTCACAGGCGGCATTCGGTGTGCACATTAGGCACCAGTTGCTCTTGAGATAGCAGAAGTTGAGTCGCCATACGTGTTCAGTCGATTGCTGCTCAAAAGTGTGTAGTTTATTGCGAAGAGTTTTGCTACCTTTACTTGTTAAATGGAGTCCTGTATTCGGCGCACACAAGCAGCCAGGCCGGCCATCTTCCGCGCTCTCCGTTCGATCACGTTCTTCGTGGCATTTTCGCGTTGTTTCATTTTTCTTTCACGTTTCAAGTTTCATTCACGTTCTGTGGGAAGGTGGCAGTGGTGGTGAAAACTTTATTTACAACTGGGGAGTTTAAGACACACAGGTCCGTGGGCCCCCGCACGGCCCCACTGCACTCAAACGTTCATGTCCCGAAGGCTCATGACGCTGGTAGCCCGGCATGTGGCGATGGCTTGCTTGGCCGGGTCCTCGGAGCGCAGTAGGGTCTCCCAAGCCTCCCAAGTGGTAAGGTGCTCCAGGCCCCGCGGAGGAGTATCCGCCGGGCAGAGGAAAAGGATATGGTCTAGAGTGGCTTTGGGGTGGTGGGAAAGGGTACAGGAGGGGTTTGTGAAGACGTGGTGACAGCACGAGCGTATATAAGGGGAGAGTAAGGTGCGTGTTTGAAGCCGCCTCCAAAGTGTCTGATGATAATGGTCGAGGGAGGGATGGGGTAGAGGGTAGAGCCGACGCTCGGCTTTCTAGGCCTGCGTCATTTCACTGAATGAGTGCATGCGCTCCCGCGAGAACCCCAGGTCGGAGGCCGCCGGTGCCTGGTTGAGAGAACCTCGGGCTAAAGCGTTGGCGGCCTCGTTTCCGGGATTCCTGGAGTGGGCAGGCACGCATATCAACTCCATGTGGCGGGGTGGGTGTGCGGCGAGGGAGTTCAGTGTGCGAAATGCAGGGACGTGAACTCTCCCGCGAGCAAAATTTAGTATGGCAGTTTCAGAGTCCGATGGAATATATCGGGCCTCCGTGCGTGTGATGGCCAGGGCAATGGCGGCCTCTTCGGCGTCCTCCGAAGTGGCATTAGGGGATATGTGAAGGGTGTAAATCGGTTGGAGGGAGGGGTTCGTGATGGCTACAACCGCGTCCTCGCCCTTGCATGCGGCATCCATCCAAACGGCATACGGTTCCGTGCCATAGTGTTTGTGGAGTGCCCGTGCGCGAGCTCTGCGGCGGGGTTCGTGGTAGGTGCGGTGCATGTTTTTGAAATTATTTATTAAACCTTCTGTGGGAACGTTCCACGTCCAGCGCTGGGTTCGGGGGTGGCGCTGGTGAACGCACTCAATGTTAGGCGAAACGCAAGGCATGCAGAGAGTTATAAGGCTAGACAGACGCCTCCGTAGCTCATTTGGTAAAGCGCGTACACGCCATGCGTACTTTGTGGCTTGGGATCCCATAGGCAGCATGTGTTTGTGCAGAACCGTGCTTGAGACCGCTGTGAATTAAGGCGTCTACGGAGTTGCGGGCTCGGCATTTCCAAAACGCTTGGCCAATTTGCAGGCCGAGCACGACATGCGCAACGCCTCGATCTCTGCCCTCCACACTGAAGCGGTGCCGGCCAGGAAGCAGAGCGCCTGGCAGAAAGCCGCTGGACTCTTCCAGGCCTGCTATGGGTTGGTCACTACGTATCGTAACGAGGTGAGTTCGAGAAAGCGCTGTGAGAGATGTATTCTTTCACACGAAACATACATTGGCGAGCGGAACCTTATTATCCATTTGACAAGTTGCCGTAGGCTATGTCCGAGAGTAGCCTGTCCTCTCGGACGCAGCCTATTTTCCACGGGTGAATGAGAACTGACGACAGGCCCGATAGCTAGTCCAACCAGGGCTTAACTCGTTTCCTTTCTTGAGGAAAATGGCCGCCTTCTGAGAGGTTTCTTTGAATTTATTGGTTCAAGAACTATGTGGTTTAATCTTTAATGTAGTGCGTCAAAATGAGGCCTCTTAAACCAATTTTTAGACACATGTTCTTACAGTCGAGCCTCCTTACAGTACAACGAGCCTCACGGTCACGCGGATTGCGTTCGTTATACTTGATACTCGTAGTAAACGGACGCTCCTTATTCGTAAAACTCACCTTTTGAAAGAAGAACCTTTCTTTGGAGGAGAAATTCTAGAGGCCCGTGTACTGTGCGATGTCAGTGCACGTTAAAGAACCCCAGGTGGTCGAAATTTCTGGAGCCCTCCACTACGGCGTCTCTCATAGCCTTAGTCGCTTTGGGACGTTAAACCAAACCAAACCAAACCAAAGAAGAACCTACCGCGGCGCTTTCCAATCTCTCAAGGGCGGTCACGTTCTCCTCACTGAGATCATTGCTGCCAAAAATTTGCTTGCTTCAGGGACGGGACATAACTAACCGTGCTTCAAGCGTCCAAACCACCTAGTGGCAGGAAATCCACATTAATCGCATTCACCGGCTCCACCAGATCCCGACTGTGCCATCTTGTCTTCATGCGAACGTAGTCATCCGAGTCAGCATCCGGCCAGCTACGCACCAACGACGCGTCGCCACAAATCTACGTGCGTCTGATTACGTCTGTTTTCGGGAGCGCCATCTAACATTGTTGGACACAAACAGCGACTAAAGGATCGCAGCTCACGTTTCCACACAATGTATCAGCTGCGCGTGATAGGAGAACAAAAGGTGGAGCCTAGGGTGCAGGTGGCGCATACCATACCGTGACCAGGAAGGCACTCAAGCATCTCAATTCGCTGCCATTACGTGATGCACGGCCATGCTCAGTAGCTTCTGCTCCTACTACGGAGGATTTGACCAGCCGGTGCATACGCAGGTGATGATTTACCGTGTTGGCGATTAGTGCACGCTTAGCCTGCGGTTACGTACAGTTTCAATGTCGGCTTTTTATATTTTTTCTGGGGTGGCGTCGCAAAGGCTGAGAGCTGTTCCTCTGCATGCGTTTGCTGGTAGCGCAGTTTTCCAATTCGCGGCCGAGTTTACGACGCCTCCTCGTTTGCTAAAACCGAGCTGTGCGGCCAAATTTGTTCTTTTTATCTGAGACGAATTTCAATTTCTCTAATGTATATTTTGGTTGTAGCCCCGCAAACGTTCGTAATATGCTAGCGTTCGTTATACCTGCTGCCGTTATAAGTGAACTCCACTGTATTACGTATAAATAAAGTTCGTTTACGAAATCAAGTTGCTCATATAAAATGTGAACAAAACGTGTAAAGATACGCTTGTACCCACAAAGCAAAACTTTTTTAAACTTTGGAATATATAAAATGTCTGCTTATGTAATAGCAAATACGTATGAAAAAAGTCAGTTCTCACTGGCACAGTTTTTCCATCTAGGCCCTTTATTCGGCACGCAGTCGGAAGAAACGGTTCGGCGAATCCTTCCGAAAGCAGGCGGTATCAAATCATGCCCAAATCATGTGGAAACCCTCCTAACGAGGCAAATAACATCGGTGCCATGAATATGCTTTTCACAATAGTCGCTCACTCTACCGTAACGAGCGCAAATAACAAACTAAGCTACGCGTTGCCTCTGATGTTCTAGGCTGGTTCCTCGGATCTTCTTCACCCCGTTAACTAAAATCGGATGATAAGCGAGCATCTTCTGAGTGACTGCTACCTAGATCATCGATAAGACCAACTGTGTCCGCCATTGAGCACTGAGGATGCTACCATATTTTCAAGGCGTACAGGTCATCACAGTCTCTTGACAGTGGCAGCGCAAGGCTACCCATTCTACGTGAAATGCGGCCAAGTGACACATTCCTGTATTATATTTATCGCTCGCGTTCGTTTGCTAAACTGGTCATCATTACTTTATTTGATTCGTTTGAGATAATTAATGCTTTGATGACTTACAATCGCTGGACGACGAGTTGCACGAGCACTGTGGTCAAATTTTGTAATTTCTTCGTGACGTTCGTGACCGCTTTTACAGCGTTTAATCCACAGAGTGCTTTCGCTTAAGTAACGATTTTCTCCATCGTGATGTGTTCAACTGGAAGATCATGCTTTCTCCACACTGATGTTCAGAATGCTAACCAGCTGAAAGTGGACCGTGCGTGAACGCTTTACCTGTGGTAGTATTAACCAAGTACAAGCGTCAGTGGACGGCTATGTCGGGCTTACTACAAACCTGACATTGTCATTTCTTCAGCCGTGAAAAGTAAAAAAATTCAGCACTTTCTCTTCGTGATTACTGCTGGCAGCTTGGTGTTGTCATGGCCAGTTCCACTCCCTGAATACGCTTTCACGTATCTCGACCATCTTTTATAGTCACGATGATCTTAAGTCAAACTATTGTTCGCATCTCCTTAAAGACGACGCGATAGTTCGAGGTTACACAAACCGAGCGAGCGACGACAAGGGGGAAACCAACACTACTCCGAACACCTACGGAGAGCTCACCATGTTTTGGAAGTTAGGGCGCCGTAAATACCCGCTTTCCCACAAGACACTCACAAGACATCAGGCAACTACATGGAGACGGCTACAAACAAACTCATACCCAAGTCGCTACATATACAGTAAGATTTGGCCCACGCAATACACTCCAGAATGCGTGTGGTGCGGAGAGATAGCCACCTTCTACCACGCCAAATGGGGCTGTCAGGCGAGCCCGATAGAGCCCAAAATTACAAACCCGTCAGTCGAGCAGTGGGAGGAGCTTCTGTCCAGCTCCGACCAGCAAGATCAGCTTGCGCTGGTTGAGCGGGCCGAGGAGGCAGCAAGAACCAATGGGATCCTGTACCTAGGAACACCACCTGCTGCTCAAGACCCCAACCCCTAAATCTCGTCCCATTTTGCGGATAATATGAGCGTATTTGAAGGCCCGAGTTGGCATAGGCTGCCAAAAAAACAAAGTTGGCAGCGCCTGCCAAGTTTACCTTCTTGTCCCTAACAGCAGCAGCGATGCTTGAACGACCAAAAGAAACATTTAGTTCTCCATAGGTAGACCCAGCTCTCTCGCTTGTCCCTTTTCGTTCTTAAAATCAAGGCATTTCAGTTCGCAACAAATCACAACGTGCCGGGAACGTTCGCAGCTTGTAGAACTGAAGTCGTTGATGGTTTCGCTCAACCTGGACCTGCTGAACTTGTGGGCTTCGCGGACGGTCGACCCCGCCGACATGGTGGTGCGCCTGGCGCTGGACATCGGCGCCCCTGCAGTCTTCGACTTGAAGATATTTGATGACACCTTCATCGACGAAAAGCGGCTTATACAGGTGGGTGCGTGTTCCCGTTTGCTCCCTCAGGGCTATTCAAGCTCTAGGGAGCCAACCTGGAAAGCGGGGAACTCGGAAACCTATCAAGCTAAGCGCTCCCTCTCTTTCATGTCCAACATTGCCGGACAAAAATTTTGAATATTGAAAAATCGTAAGATGCTATAATGGAAATATTGAAGGTAATGGTCCATTCTTCTGATGTATAACAAGATCTGTCTTTTAATGTGTTTCCATCGATCGCATCGAGCAATTAAGACTTCCTCTTTTAAGCTTTCGTGATGGCAAAAAGGTTAATTGCGAAAAAAATTAAAGACCGCCGTTGGATGGTCTGCGGACATATTGCTTGTTATACTGCAATCTTGCATTATCTGAGAAAATTGCGCGCATAAAATGTTTCCAACTCAAAAATGCATTTGTCCAGAATTGTTGGCTACGGAAATGAGGCAAAAATTGTGATTTCAGAAAACCTTTACGGCACTAGTGATTTTAAACACGCAAGGACAATTTATCCTGTGACAGCGCATTGCAATGTTATGCCTCATCACTTCACTGTGAATAATCATGGAAATTGCTGAAGCGAGTATTTGAACCTTAAATAAGCACAGAAGCCTGGAAGTAAGTATATTCTCTAATAAGATACCAATACTGAAGGTACAGGCTTCGCACGTTATCGAAGAGAAGTACGCATACCTTTCAGGTCAGATGCCTTTAGCACGTGAGGACCTTAAGTGCCCGCCGTAGCTAGTGCTACTGCACGGTATTCCGCCCTTAGCCTTGCTGAACCGTCTAATTTTTTGGCCATGTATGGACTATATTAACCATGTCTTACTTGAGCAAAATAATTAGACTTGGAACATGCGCGTCCCGCACCGCAAGGGACGCTGAAGGCACCTGCAGTTGAAACTAACTCGACTGCCTAAGGGAATTAAACACGTTGTTCATCTCTGCTGATTGCGCTAGCTTAGAATGCGCAAAGCGGTTTAGTTTTCTGAACAGTCGCCTTGTTACCAAGCGAGCGCTGGTCAGATATCCGAACATCTTGGGGATATTTCTGCCCTAGACTCATAATTTGAGAAGCGGAGCAATCTGATGGGAGTACATAATTAAATAATGCGAACAAATTGACCGCTTATGTTTTCTTTCGCTGTCATAGTCTTTTGCGCTTTTTAATAGTGAACAGGCGAGTGATATTAAGTGGAGAGGAAGCTTCATTCTAGCAGGCTTAGAAATCCATGCGAGAATAGGCATATCCGCTCTTCGTTTCCATGGCAAGAAGTTCATTCCCGTCACCTGTCAGTAATGATGTTTTCTGTACGACAGAACATTCCTTCTGCTACTAGGATAACGGCGGCAGAAAACCTGACCCAGCTCTCTGGCACACTTTATCGTTGAAGTGGTACAACGAATTACTGAATGCAACTTACATTGGCGATTTTTTCTGACCCCCTGATTCATGCGAAAAAGTAATCAAGCAATGCAAAATCTCTACAAATAACACCAAGGGGTAGATTTTTCTTTAACTGAATTCATGCCCAACATTCTTGGAGAAACATTTTGAATATTGCCGCGAATGTTTGTAGTGTTTGTTCATTCTTCGGAGCTTCCGGCACGCCACTTTACCGCTTTGTTTGTGATGCAATACGCGCCTTGATTTATCTCGATTACTCGCATCCAGGCGGAGCCGATTCTACGTTGTTCCATAGTGTTCTAGTAACTTTCAAAGCTTTATTTCGAATGTTCGCTATCAGCTTTAAAGTGAGCATGGTCGACAGCGGTGGGAATATGTTCGACGACCGCCGAGCACACTTGTTGCTACGCCGCCGCCGAGTGATTCAGTTCTTTGCGGGCGCAAGTCAGCCCAAATAAAGAGTTTCGTTTAGGAGCCATTCTCGCTGTTTTCCTGTTCGCCGCACTGCAGTTACCACTACGCGACAATATTGAAAAATTGCAAGATACCGGCGTGGACATATTGAAGAAAAGCGTTCATTCTTCAAATATGTAGCCAAATCTTTCCTACTGTTTCCATCGCTCGCATCGAGCAGTTGCCATAGAAAACAAATGGTGAATGCTTCTGACGATAGCAAGAACGTCAGTAGCAAAAAAAATGCGCACCTTTCAATGGCAGACCTGCGGATATATTGATCGTTATAGTGCAATCATACATTATATGAAAAAATTGCACTCATAAACTCTTTCCCGTTCAAAAATGCTTTTGCCCAGAATTTTTGCGTACGGTACTTTGGAAGTTTCGGTGATGTATACGCGATTTCGTCCTGTGTGTTGGTCTCTCTGTGTGCAGTTCAAGATCAGCGACTCTCAAGCAGCGTGGCACTCGAAACGAGCCGCACTGAAGCAAAGATCGTCAAAGAAGGTCGGGGAATACATATACGACCGGCTGCTGTTGTACCACGACTTCGAACCTGAGAGACATAAGAGCTTGGTGGATACAATATATATTTTCGACGAACCTCGTGAGTGCATTTCATTTTCCTCCTCTCCTGAAACCCGATCTCTAACCTGCCACGCGCGTGAGAGCTTTCACTCGTCTGACGAGGAATGCACCCGCGGTTGACATGAATTGCACTACGCCGTTGTTTTATTTGCCAAAGAGGAAGGAAATTTTGCAAGCTTTTTCTGGTACTCTAATCCCTGTCAGGCAAGACAATGTGAAATTTCGAAGTCTGCTGGAATATTTGCATAACGTTGTACAGACACTGAGGCGCCTGTCGTTCCGATGCGGCAGTTGGCACTTGCACTTGAAATTCCTTTTGTTCTTGAAGGTGGTGGCTCAGTAATGGTTGGGGAACCCTTGGCATCTTTCACAGCAGAGAAAGAGAGGTTCATGGCTCCTCTAGTCAATGCCTCTTGTAGTTGTCACCTATTTAGAATAGCTGTCTACGAGTATGTTATTTAGTTAACAAGCCGTTTTCATGGCTACGTTATAGACACCGATGGCGAACATCAAAAAACTTTCGCTGCCTTTGTTCATCATGTACTTCCGCGTTGAGTCAGCCTAAAAAAACGCATTACCAACTAACCCAAAGCTGCACCTTCCTAAGATCAGAAAGCAGCTGACTTGCATTGACGAGCAAGTCAGTTAATTAAGGCCTAATTTTCGAATTTTCCTTGCGCTTCTTATGGTCATCACAGATTTCTAGCTGTCCGTCAGTAATAGCCATACCAGTTTTTAGACTTTCGAAAAAGCGATCCTCATCAGCGACGATTTCATGCAGTGCTGGTTCTTCAAAGAGGCCAAACCTAAACCGCGCGTCCGAGGATCGCGCGCAGTCACGCCACAAGCTTGCGTCACGTGCTCGCTCCCCATGTTACGGCGTGCGTGAGCTCCTTTAAGCAGATTAGCCTGCATGGCTGGGGCTTGAGTTTTAAGACAAGTAAAACGACAGGAGCTGGACGAGGCCTCCAGCCTCCAGGAAGTGGCCTGCGTGTCGGTTCGTCTGCTCTCGTGTGCGGTTGTTCCTGTTGCAAGCTGCAGAGCTTCGGCGCTGTTCGAACTGAGCCTGGTACAACACAGCGACTGCAGCGAACGCGCGCTTTTAAAGCGAAAGCCTTTAATGCCTCATCGTTGTCTACAGAATGTGGTCAGCAGAAGTTTGTCAGCTGAGGTGTCACGCTTTCTCTAGTCAGACCAGAAAAAAAAATATTTGTGCACGATGGGACTCGAACTACCGTACTTCAGATCCGCAGCCGATCGTGTTAATGGTTACGCTACTTCCTGCCAACGCAGATATGTAGTTCTCCTTGTCTAAGACGCTGGAGAGTGCTTGCAGAAAGGCGTCGAATCAGATGGATGCCTCCCAAACGCCCTCCAGTGTCTCCAGCATTTAATATTCACAAACAATTCTATATTCAATTAACACCTTAACTACACAGCAGTGACACAAGCAGCAACACCACACAAAAGGCTTTCACCTCACCGCACACTAGGTCAACAATGTGCCCCCTGAATTTTTGGTTGGTTTATTGGTTTATTGGGGTTTAACGTCCCAAAGCAACCCAGGCTGAGGGACGCCATAGTGAAGGGCTCCGGAAATTTCGACCACCTGGGGTTCTTTAACGTCATCGCACTGACATCGCACAGTACACAAGCCTCTAAAATTTCGCCTGCATAGAAATTTGATCGCCGCGGCCGGGATCAAACCCGCGTCTTTCGGGTCAGCAGCCGAGCACCGTAACCACTAAGCCACCGACCGCGGCGGGGCCTGAATTTTTTGTATCATTCGATAGCTCTACACTGTAGAAGGAAGTTTCGAACTGCATCCTCCTCGCCATAGTATACCGACATGTGCTGTCTGCGGCGAGACCATGTCTGAAGAGGCATGCCGGACTTCCAATCAATCGCGGCTCGTTCCGAGCGCGTGAGTAAGTGGCCGACGATGGCGGAGGGTGCAAACCCAGCGGAAACATTTCATTTGTGAATAATTGTTTCCATTCGTTTGCTTGTAGTTCACGTGCCCTCGTCCTGTGTTGCCTCTCATGTGAGCGTCCCTTCTGGGCAACCCCCCCTAACTATTGTCATTTGTCTATGGACAGTGTACATATTATTAAGACAGGAACGATCAGTTCTTCGCTGAAAGTGATGAATTTCTTTGAGAAGTATAGACTATGACCCATAGGAACTCTATCATCGTTTCAGTGCAATAATTTACTCACTGCAATAACTAATTTGAATGTAGCGGTGTACTGTTTCTAGAGGACCAGTTATCTGTTCCAGGTTTCTCGCATTTGAAGAAAGGACAGGCATTAGGGAGACGCAGCAGTTCTTTGTGCCTTATTTTATGTTCTGGTTAATTTCTGCTCAGCTAAATATAATTTACGGCCTGACCGTCAGCCTGGCCATGTTCTGGTGACTGCCAACACCTCTGGGAATAAGCTTAGTCCTCAAGGAGCGAAAAAAAAAATAATGACGAGTCCCTCTTATGATGTCGTTCGATCAGCTGGTGACAGCTCCACAGGTTAAGCATTTTCAGTGAACACGGAGCGCAAAAGGAAGTTATATCCATCGTTTCTTGCCGCCGCGGTGGCTCAGCGGTTATGGTGCTCGGCTGCTGACCCAAAAGACGCGGGTTCGATCCCGGCCGCGGCGGCTAGAATTTCTTTGGAGGAGAAATTCGAGAGGCCCGTGTACTGTGCGATGTCAGTGCACGTTAAAGAACTCCAGGTGGTCGAAATTTCCGGAGCCCTTCACTACGGCGTCTCTCATAGCCTTAGTCGCTTTGGGACGTTAAACCCCATAAACCAAACCAAACCGTTTCTTGTCAGAGGTATGGGTGTCACTTCACAGCAAAATAGTGACAGCTGTTGCAAATTTCCGCCGCGAAAAGAGTTGGAAAGTTTTCAGCGTGCTTCTTTTTTTTCCTGAAAGGCAGTTTTTGTTCTCAGATTTAACCGTATAGGCGATTATCTGGCAATATATTTTTTTTTCAGTTACCTCAACCCTGACCGGGCACGTAAAGTCGGACACTGAGTTTACCATTCGAGCCATTCAAAATATGGGAGAACGCATGGTTCCGCTCCTAACTCCAGGTGAGTGCTGGTTTGTCTAAGAGAGAGCATAAATACTCACTGAAGTCAGTACTATTTCCCTCACTGATAAAACGAGTCCGCGCATGCACAAACCAAGGCCCTCAGACCGCCCACGCTCGCGGGACTAAAAGTACTTGCGCCTTTACTGACGAAATTTGCTTTTCACATGCGTAGATACTACACGTGCTACTCTCTCTCTATCTTATGAGTGCACAAATGTTAAAATCCGGCAAGGTGCACTCGAGAAACCCCGTTCAGTTGCACTGCACCTCGAAGACGGCAAGTGGTATCTTTATATGAAAACTCCACGGTGATGTTTGCGCCTTTCTCGCCAAGGAAGAAGCGCAACAACGGCGACGCACCCTAAAATAACAAAAACAGCTCGAAGGAGTGTAGAAGCGAGCAACTTATGGATGTATTGTTTGGCAGTGTGTCTGAAATTTTCAAAACGTGTGATGGTGGTAATTAAGCAAACATCTGGGAAACGTCTTTAATTCTATTTCATTTTATCTTAGTTTTTTTCAGGGGTATTGTATGAGGAGTCGTTATAAGTGTGAACATAGATGTTGGTAACGTGTTGGTAGTCGTTTGATTTAAGGTATGCTAACACTAGTTGTGTGAGAATACTGCCGCGAAGCTTCGTACTGTTTGTTTGTTCACGCTCAAAGCCACCGGCACTCGACTGTGTCATTTTCTTCGCGACGCGAGGTGCATGCGACAAGATTTATCTCGAGTGGTCGCAGTCACGCGCAACTGCTTCCACATTGTTCCAAACTGTTATAGTCGTTTTTGGTGCTTATCTCCAAGGTTCCTTCACAGCTTTTTAACTGAGCGTGGCCGAGAGCGGCCGATTCTGTCCCTCGACAAACGCCTAGCACGCTTGTTGCCATCGCCACCGCCGTGTCATTCAGTTCTTCGAGGCGCCGTCACCACAGCGTGACAGTAGAAAGAACGAAAAAAACCAGTGCCATGGTTCCAAAGAAGTTGTGTTGCGCTAGTGAAATTAACTCTACGTGGAGTTCAGGTAAGCCTCGTGCGCGGTGTGTCCGCGTTTTATTGGAACTCCTAATAACATCGCGGAATGTCTCACGAGCTAAGGAGTAATTTCTCTCTCTAGACGCGCTGGCGCCCTCTACCACCATCAAACGCTTTATATAAATCACATTTCGCTATCCACACTGGCTTTCGCATGTAGCCATCTTTTTCTAAATATGGAATTGTTCATTTAGGAGAAATAAAAATCCACAAGTACACAAATACTATATTGCCCCCCCCCCCCCCCCCCCTTCCACCCGGTTGCTCACATCACGCCTACCACACGGGCCCGCACTGGTTGTTTTCAGGGTTGAGAAATTCACCGCCATAGCGGCTTTTGTTTCTTGAAGGAAAGGAGTCGAATAACGTCCTTCCCGACAGGAACTTAGACCTAGAAGGTGAGGGTCCTGGTTGAGCCTGCCTACAGCGCTCTGCTGTCGCTATACTGCTTGCGATCTTGGTGTCTAGTTGTCGTTCCTTCGCAATGGTGCAATGGTAATGCTTTCCAAATAATGGCTTCGCACTCTCAGTTGCTCGGCCCGTCCAGCGTTATGCATTCAGCGCTTGATTAGCCCGCTCGAAAAGAAAATGGCGGGAAGAACGAAAAGATAGCAATGTTGGAAGTGTTTGTAAAGCACTGCGCGAAAAGAACTTCGACGACACCCACACCAAAGTTCACGCTTCTACTGCCTTTTTTGCGTGTGTCAGCGAAGCTATTCAGGCTTTATCATGGAATGGTACTCCTCGAAACACTGCCGGAACTTCCCTGTTGCCTTTTGCAGACCAGTGGACCCACTTATTGGCCAAGTATACCAACGACGTGTACAATGGAGGCGACATGATCCAGTTCCAGACGCAGCTACTTGAAGGACTAATGGAGCTGATGCAGGTGTCCTATTGGGGAAAAGAAGGTTTCCGCACCATGTTGGCTTGGGGCCTCTTCGATGCCCTGGTGGACTACGCAATGCCGCTGCAACTGGTCGGCAGAAAGGACAAGCAGGTGGCTTGCTACGACCTCGTTCTACAGGTCATGGAGATATCCGTCACCAGCCGGTACTTGAGATCAAGTGAGTCCTCGCTGTCATTTCTATAGAGGCGAAACCCTATGGTACGCGCACGCAAAATAAAGAGATTGTAGAGAACTTTTATATTGTAGAAAATGTCAAGCGCGTAAATTCTGGTTGTTTACGAAAGAACAAAGGCGGAAACAGCGTCCTTCCCTGTCTTGAAACGAACGACAGCATATTTTACTTCACTGCGATTTAGCGCATCAGGTAGTTTTTCACATAATTTGCTTAGCTCTAGAACATAATATCCAAGTGGACTCAAGCAATGTGTTTAAGGCTCTAAACGATGTATGTTCTCTGTAGTCAAGAATTACCATTCAGTGCGGTAATTTTTATATATTTATGTTTTAATTGGCGACATTTCAAGACTGCACAAAAGGAAAATTCCACCTGCCCAGCTGAATAATTAGGCAATTTTTGTCTGGGCGCCGTAAGTCTGCATCCTTGGTCAGGTCACCATCGTGAATCACGGGGTCTCAATTCCACTTAGAACTTATTCCCGTTAATAAGACCACTTGAAGAAAACGACAGAACCGCAGCAAATACACAATAAAATGTTGGTCTTTTTTTTTGTAACTACAGAGTTCTTGTTTTTTACTCAGTTTTCCTGTAGCTCTGCAGTTTGTTTTATATATTTTTGTACACTGTAGTGTAGTACCTTCCCGTAGTAACTACACAAAATTATTTTGGTATACAAATCTTTCTATTGCTAAAAAATAATGACCAAAAAAGTTGCAGAAAATCTTGTGAAGATAGAAAATTTGGTTTTGTTTGCCGACTGGGAAGGCACACTGCAGGTCTTTCGAAGCACCAGTATTCACAAAAGAAAGAAACGAAGACACACCCTGCGGAGCCATGCTAGAATTACCGTAAAGAGCGGGAGCGGCCATCTTAAAAACATTGAGTTTATTTCGCGTACTTGGCTTCAGATAGCTGAATGCAGCTTGTGACAAATGATTCCATCTATAGACTCGCATTTACGGATCATCACTTCCAAAGCCGTGGTCGAAATCGACCCCAAAGAAGTCCCGTGCGATATTATCTCACCATTATTGAAGGTGAGATTGTCGAAAATTTCTGTGGTTTTCACCAGTGATCTAGTTTCCACATACGTTGTTTTGTTGCCCCGATAGCGCCTACGGTTGCGCGAATACTTAGTCTTCCAGGATCAAAACTATTGCGGAGAGTTTTGTACGCTGTTTATCTTTGCCGCTTAGAAATTAGATCATTTTTATCATCACTCACTAAATTTGCAAAATTAACAGTACCCCAATTTCTTTCATGCTGCTATCGAAGTTTGTTTTTCATTACGGATCAGTAGACGTCAAAGGGAGCAACTAAACCCTGTAACCTTCAAACAAAAGCATATCCAGCAACAATGCAGTGCTGGATGAAACGACCGTTCAGTTTATGACAGCAAGATTAAAGCGAAATGGAGACTTATTCACAACTCGAAATGCAGGTATTTGTTTATCGACGTTCTGTATTTCTGCTTGAGCACGGAATGTCACAGACTAAGGGAGACGACATAAGCGATACTCGCTGCTGCTGCATGAATTCACGGCTTCTCGAATTCTCAATTGACGTCACTTTTAACATGGAGGCTAACATATAACATGACCTTCTTTTTAGATTTTTCTAAAGCTTTCGACCTCGACCACATTGCACATCCCGTCTGATCCCGGATTTATCTGCTCTTTCCTGAATTGTTTAACATTGTCGTGGCTTCGTAACTTTCTTTCTTTACGTCAAGACATCAGGAGAGTCGACAATTTCACCTCCTCACTCTGCGACGTAGCGTATGGTGCACCTGAAAGCAGTGTTCTTGGCCCCTAATTGTTTCTAACATGCATTACCGGCTTGACTACTGACGACGTATCTTCTTTCCTATGACTTTTTCATAAGTTACCGTTCAGTAAATTCCATGGATGATAACCTCGCTTTCCGAACTCAGCTCAACGTCATTTCAAATTCATGTAAATGTCAAACTATTGTAGCTATACTAAATGTAAGGTTATCTCTTTCAGTTGCAAGCCCACCAACTGTAACTTCTCCTACCTCATTGATAACACAGCAGTGACTCAGGCATAATTTTATAAGTTTTAGGTAGTCACTTCATAATTGAATTGAATTGAATTGGCTTTTTATTTGCAGGAAACAATACAGATGAATCCCTGCGGGTGGCGTAAGGCTAAAGGCTTGGAAGCCTGACGAGGCCTTAGCCCCCTCACATCAGTTACAGCCTGCAGCAGCAGCAGACACACATTTTCTGAATTTAAGCATGTACGCGGTTGCAATAGGATAACATGTTCACGCTTTTCAATTACAACACAATGAATACGAGAAATACACAGTACAATGCAGCAATATAACTAAAGTGCAGTTCAAAAGTTTTGAGCAAGAATGACGGTCCATAGGCATTCATGTACAAATGAAAAGAAACTAAGCCATAACTTGCGTACGTTGCGTACAAACTGCAAGTTTCTAATAACACAATTGAACAGAAGTGAGTATTAGCGTATATCACAGTCTAACAAAGAGCAGTACGAAAGGGAAACAAAAGAACAAACTTAGAATAATAGTTGCAAATGCATGATAACCATGTAGAAGATGTTTACTGTATTTGCAATGCGTTTATGGTTCTAAAATTATATTTGAGGAAAATAGGAATGCTCGATAATTTCGTTTGAAGGCTCTGAATGGTTGGCTGAAGTCAACATAAGATTCGTGTATGTTAAGCAGTCTAACTATTTGATAGTCCATAGCCTGTTTGCCATAGTTCGTTCTGAATTTTTGTACCTTTCTCTTACGATTCCTGATTGCATATCTCATGGAGGCATGCTGGACGTTATCGGCATATAGCTGTTTTTTGTATATTAGTTGCATTATCCGGAAATTGTACACTCTTTTAACTGGAAGGATATTATGTTTGAAGAAAAGTGGTTGCGTAGGCAAGTTTCTTACTTGACCTTTGTAATTCTCTAATATCCGAAGTACGCGCTTCTGCAGAACTAATATTCTCTCATAATTCCCTTTGGTGGTCGTACCCCATACTAGCATACCATAGAGCAGTTTGGAATAGAATAAAGTGTAGTACATTTATCTCTTCAGCCAAAGAGGTAAGATATGGGCCACTTTACGTAAACATCCTACAGAACGCGCGAGTTCCGAAATTAAATAATCTACATGATAAGTCCATGACAAATGTTCGTGAAACCATATTCCAAGAAACTTTCGCGTCTGCACTTTCTCCAAGTAATGGTCTTCAAACTTAATATTGATATTATCACATGCATTCTTATTGATGGGTCTGAATACTATGTATTTAGTTTTTTGCGCATTGAGCTGCAACTTATTTTTTTCTAGCCAACGGGACAGTTCTAGCAGATAATCATTAGCTTCATTTCTTATTTCTTGGATGGTTGTGCCTGTAAAAAATATACTTGTGTCATCAGCAAACAATGTGATTTCAGGTGTGTGTTTTAGCTCAGTGATATCATTAATGTATAACAGAAATAGTACTGGCCCTAGTATCGAACCTTGTGGGACACCTGCTTTTATAAGTAGTTTCTGGGAACATACGTTGTTCAAGGTAACGTACTGTTGCCTCATTGACAAGAAACTCTGGAAAAGATTTAAGCTAATGCCTCTAATGCCACATCTGTTGAATTTACTAAGCATAATATCGTGATTCACCGAATCAAAGGCTTTCCGTAAATCGAGGAAGATACCTAGGGTATACAGCCTCCTGTCAAGATTGTTAATATAATGAGTTTTAACTTTTACGAGGGCTTCTTCTGTCGTCTTGTTTTTTTGAAAACCATATTGGGATGGCGAAAGTATATTGTATTTGTTAAGGTAAGTTGTAAGGCGCTTGTGAATGCACTTTTCATAAATTTTTGAAAATGCGGGCAGGACTGAAATTGGTCGGTAATTTGAGATATCATTTGTAGAACCACCCTTATGAACGGGGACTACTTTCGCCACCTTCAGTTTCTGTGGGAAGATTCCAGTCAGAAACGATAGGTTTATTAGGAACGCAAGTATTGGACTAATTACAGACGAGACTTCCTTTATTGGCGCTACCTTAATTTCGTCATATCCACTCGAAGCAGTGGCTTTTAATTCCTTTATAAATCTGGCGACCTCAGCTGGAGTAACATCAAACAGCACAAGAGAATTAATTTGACTAGTTTCATCATAGTTACAGTCATTTTCAACCTGGCCTGTTGCAGGCATTGCTGCATGCACAAAGTATTCATTTATCACGTCCGCTAAGGGTTGACCTTCGAAAACGATGTTATTAATTTTCATTTGTTGAGGTACACTGCTAGCTTGATTTTTCCCTGTTAAGAAATTAACTTCTTTCCATATTTTTCTTGGGTCCGATCTTATTCGGGAGAATAGTGACTCATAGTAGTCTTTTTTTGCTTTCTTTACGTCGCTATTTAATTTGTTCCGAAAGCGTCTAAACTCAAGAAATAAGCCATAATCCTTACTGGCAAGAAATTTATGAAACATTGTGTTCTTTTGTTTAATTCTTTTATAATTCCTAATTTTACGTTTCTGCACTTTTGCACTTTGTAACGGAAAAGCATCATTGTAGCAGTATAGAAAGGTATCCAGAAATAGGTCGTATGCTTTGTCTGGATTTTCTTCCGAATACACTTCAGTCCAATCTGCTTGCTCGATCAATACTCTAAACTTAGTCAGTGAGTTGTTGCATATGATCCTGTGCTCAAAATTACGAGTTCTATCCTTATCTTTTCTGAATAAACATTGGGTGGCGATATAAATCGGCATAAAATCGGATATAAATCGGATATAAATCGATATAAATAATCGTTCATGGAGTGCGCATACTTACGTCATTTGTGTAAAACCTTCCAGATCATTCGGGTACCTACCCTGGAACTCGAGCAGCTCACTTAACAACGTGAGAAAAATGGCTTTACTAACAACTGGGCTGCCGCAACTAGAGTTTGCATCCCCGATGTGCCCCCCATATCAAATCTACCTTATCAGCATGCTAATATCCGTTCGAAATAGAGCCGCTCGTTTCATTACAGGTAACTACAATCCCCATTCCAGCGTAAAAAAGCTCATACTTGATATCCCTCTCGAACCATTATACATTCGTTGTAGAAATATAAGCTCACAGCCTGATAACAAGTGCGCTGTCGTGGTCATAGAAGCGTTACTAGAACGAGAAAACTTCCTGCTCCCATGCTCTATCACTGGCGTCAGAAAAAGATGCGCCACTTACCCGCTCCTCAATCTCAACAGCGTGCAAATACCCACATAGCAGTGCTTTTAAGCTATATTAAAAAGTTTTAGCAACAATGTCTGAATGTGCCAGAGAAACACTCGCAACAGAGCAAGTGACGTGGTTCCGCTAGCTCCGATCCCTCTTGGACTAGTTCGTGGCGCCGCCGTAGCGTGGCGTTGGTTTCATCAAAATCACCAATACTGGAATTTGCGTAGAAGTTTACGAAAAAAAGCACCTCAAAAACTGACATTGCTATGCCTTGGCAGACTTCTCGCCCTAAAGGGACACTGAGGGCAATTAAATGCAATTATTCACAGTAAAGATTCGTTACCTTTCTCTTTGTGGCTACGTTCACATTCATCGGGGAGCAATCGGCGATTCCCATTGGCGATTGGCGATAAAAACAAGTTTAATGATCTCTCCGCCAGTTGATTCAAACTCGCAAAGACCCTTGTCGAAAAGGGCGGGCTCCCACCGTTATGAATTCAATGGCAGTGCAGCGTAGCCTGACGAATCGGCGTTAAAGAAATGGCTGGGTTCAATGTGGCTTGAACCTAGTTATACGAGCGGAAACTCTGTTAAGCATGGTCTCCATTGTTTCAAATCAAATATCAAGGTCAGGGTCAGGCAACCAATGGTCATAGTCATATTATCACGTGGTCATTCTACCACAGCTTGAGCCATACCACCACGCAGTTAAGTTCGGTTTGACCTTGTGAGGCATTGAAGGTCATTGTCTCATTCATATCGAAATCGGAAGTTTTACCCGAGGAGTTCAGTTCTCACTCTAAAAACTGATGTGGACGAAGCGATTTTACTTGCCAAATCGACCGCTGATCTTGGTGCGTTTGTTACGTTTCTTCATCTTCCCTGGCTTATACAAGCTCCATTTTCGGGGAGAGTAGTCTCTTTGCGATTATAACGTGGTACCCTGTCGATGCAGGCCAACTTCGATTAGTCCTCAGTGCCCCTCTGCACTGCGTTCGCGCCATGATTGACTATTCAGTTTAGTTGCGCCTTAATACAAACTTCGGAAATAGCATTTTTGTGTAAGAATATTTCCATCGCCAACTGCTCAGCCAGCACGCTGGATGCCGCTGTTGATGCGTCTCTTCCTTGGTGCGCCATGCAGGAGTCAACGCGGATACGCTGAGGAAAGTAAAGGACATGTTTTCCAAACTACAAGATGCATTCG
The DNA here is from genome assembly GCF_055824585.1 of Amblyomma mixtum. Taxonomy (NCBI): domain Eukaryota; kingdom Metazoa; phylum Arthropoda; class Arachnida; order Ixodida; family Ixodidae; genus Amblyomma; species Amblyomma mixtum. The sequence continues at coordinate 79,721,062 of NC_143018.1, forward strand.
AAGCGACGCTGCACAGCTCCGGCTGGCTGAAAGGAAACGGGCTCGACTTAGTCCTACGGAGGCTGCACATGATGAAGGTCCTCGTCGGCGGTCCTGGTCCAAGGCTCGACGAATCCTTCGTCAACAATCACTACGGTCAGTAGCATATGCCGCTGTTTGCTACCATGAGCGGAGGGGAGCAGTGTCGACCTGCGGTCCGAGTAACAACTGAATTTAATGAAGAAGGAACGTTGTAACGTTCTTAAGAAGATAGCGAAGTTGAACCTGGCAATGTTTAAGCTAAACCTCCGCCCTTTACGGTCCCCAGAAAGGGCATCTAAAATAAAGTTTGCATTTATTGAAATCCACTGTGCAAAAGAAACAGCTTTTGATTAGCTGTTTACTGTGGCATCCGATGCGCAACGAAAAATGTCGTTGAAGTTTTCTTTTCTCACGTTCTATTTATCGGCAAAACGCACAATCTCCGCTGCACGTTTCGCTGGGAAAGCTGGAACGGAGTGAGATTCTGACGCCGCTCGTGACAAACGCTTCCGGCTTTTCGACCAATCAGGTGCAGCCGGCAACGACAGGTTCAAAAATGACGCGAACTCGAATTCGGGCCCATATCTATGCGCTAAAAAACAAAGGGACAATGTCTTCATCAATATGGATAAGATCTACATCAATCTATGCAGTAGTCAATGTAATCATAACCTTAATGAGAAAGGCAGCAGTGTACAGCAAATTGGACATCCCTTCGGTAACGAAAGAGGAAGTAAAAAGAGCCTTACGATCAATGCAAAGAGGGAATGCAGCTGGTGAGGATCAGGTAACAGTAGGTCTGTTGAAGGACGGTGGCGAGATTGTGCTAGAAAAGCTAGCCACCTTGTATACGCCATGTCTTTTGGTCCAGAGCCTACCGGAATATTGTAGGGACGCTGGCATCATAACAATCCATATGAAACTGGACGTCCATGACATAAAAATTACATATGGTTCAGATTACTGTCCATTGTCAACAAGTTACTTACTTCGGTAATCGCTAATAGAATCATCAAAAACACGCGTTGGTCAACCAAATGACCAGGTAGACTTTCGCAAAGGCCACTCGAGAAACATGCTCCTATGATTCTTAGTTTCGATGACTGTTCGCTTCACTGTAAAAAAACTCCGTGACTTTACGGAGACTTACTACGTGGAAAAATGGAACCATTTGCATTTTTAGAAAGCATGGAGGGGGAGACCGTACTTCAGTTCAATAACGGAGGAATCGTCATTGTTCACCTGTAGACGTTGCAGGGAAGAAAACTTGAACATTCTGTTAGGCAGCAAAGCTTAACACCACACAGCGGTTGACTCCTTCGGCATTGTGTTGCCGCCAAACGCATTAATAACTTAATTAAAGACAACAAAAACAGAGCAAAGGTCGTCATGATTCGACCCCAGTGCTTACTTTCATGCGTGCATGATCAATGATACTTTGTTATTGGAAAGTGGGCAATATGTGTCTCTCTGTTTCAGTGGGCCCCTGAGCCGCCCCAGCTAATACGGCAACTGTCACAGCAGCGTTGCGTTTTTGTTTTTGTCAAACGCTAATGACATTGCTGTTAAATTCTTTTTTATAGCATTTGTCAAACGCTGCAAATGAGCGGAGAGACGAGTCAATGGCGCGCTTTTTTAATATTCGCTTCTGTTCAGGGCTGCCCACAGAGCCGAAATACTCCAGGCCGTAGCACCTACTAAGGCTTTTTCAAAGTGGTGTTTTTCCTTCACATGTATGCATGCTTGTATTTCGAAGTCGAGCGTCCGCTTGCAGACAATGCGACCACCATTCTCCGCGCGCGCAGCTGCCTTTCCATACATGGCACCGAAAGGTCGTTTCCTCGACTCGTGGTTCAAGGCCCTGTCGGCGAGGGCCCGCCAAAAGTGGGCGGACCAGACGCACGTCTTCTTTAACACGAGCACGGCCAGTCCAGCCTACCTCAAGAGCAGCAACGCCGTTGTCATCCCCGTGGGCGCACTGCTGCCCATTTTCTTCTATGTTGACGGAAACGCCGCGTTGAACTACGGCAGTATTGGCAATGTGAGCGCCCGGCTGTGAAACCTACTTCACACAAGACAATAGGAAGGGATTTTGAAACACACCCACCTAGATCCCGCGTGAATTACAGCGCACATAAGCCTTTTGCGTTGTTTTTTTTTTAATGAATCAGTTTTCAGTGGTTATGGTGCTCGGCTGCTGACAAAAAAGAAGCGGGTTCGATGCCGGCCGCGCCGGTCCAATTTCGATGGAGTTGAAATTCTAGAGACCTATGTACTGTGCGATGTCAGTGCACGTTAAAGAACTCAAGGGGGTCGAAATTTCAGGAACCATTCACTATGGCGTCCTTCATAGCCTGAGTTGCGCTGGGACGTTAATTCTTTTCAATTCAATGCAATTTAATTTGATTTTCTAGAAAGATTCTGGCGGGTTTATAGGCCAGCTGTTCCTGACAGCTTCACAAAGGCCTACAAAACCACCAACCCCCATAAACTAATCGTATGTAAACCAACCAGTTCCGTAGCCTAAATACCACTGGAAGTTGGAGAAAACTTTCGAAATGAGAAATCCACCGAAACAGGAACCGTTGTTGGGGTTTAAAGAGAATAATGGTTAAATGTAACGGAGTGGACTTCTAGAGGTGGCAGGCCTAGCAGAGGGCGGCAGGGAGTTAGGTGGGCGGATGGGATTAAGAGGTTTGTGAGGATACACTGCAAACCGAAAAACACCCGGATAGGAGTAAATGGCTCATCGCGTAGCGCACTCCCGAAAAGGGGTTTTTATACTCCTCAGAATAGGAGTATATCGTCTACTCCTCTGTTTGAAGGGGTACTTTCGGAGTGCTAGAAGGAGTAAAATGTTACCGCTCTGCAGACGGGAGTTTATTAGGAGTAAATTTGTGATCACAAAGGAGTTAGCATGGCAATTAATAGAAGTATTATATACTCCTTTGCAGCTACCTTTATAGTACATTTCAGGAGTACGTGCCTGTTCCTTCTAAGTAGTTTTGACAGGAAATTTTTTTAGAAATATTCCTTACTATAGGGTTACATTTATGATTCCCAGACGAGTACATTATTTCACTTGACGTGGAAGCCGATTTGAAATAAAGTATTCGTAACGAAGGCTCACTTTAGAGCTTGATATTCCAGGATGAATGCGTCGATGAAATTACAGTGATTTATTTCAAACAATGTTTTATTGGGTACAAAACATTTGAGACATGTGTTCGGCAGCTTGCTTTCGACGGTTACAGAGAAACAACGTCTTGGCCCCTGTAGAAAAGAAGAAGAGTGCCTTAACCCACGCTGTCTTTGGGTATAGAATTGAAATACCCAAAGGAATTAAAATAGAGATGCCACACTTGAAAGCAGGGAGGGAACCTTGAAATGCTTTGCTGTCAACATACGGGCTCCTTCTGAAAGAAAGATTAGAAAAAAAAGGGCATCAAAGGAATTGCACCTCTAAGCTTGAGGTATGACGTGCTCCAAGTGTAGAAGTCAAGGTCCCAAAGCCGTTCAGAGTGCACTTTTCAATAAAGTAGGTATTATTGAAGTTTAAACGTTTTTCATGACAAAAGATTAGCTAGTAGAACATAGTAGGTAATCAACTAGCTAATACATACCTGTACCCTGTCGGATGACAGCGGCCAAACGCGGTTTTCAGGGAATCACAAATTCCAGAGAGCCACTTTCGTAAACGTTAAGGTAATACGGCGAATAGGAAGCAGCATCGATAGGGAACATTTTTCCCGCAAAGCATAAAACTGAAAAAATAAAATGGTCTTCCTGAGGCACTTGCGCATTCGCGCTGCCTTTGGCTGCGTTCCTGCACTGAAAGAGGCCTTGCGATATAATTTTCTTTTCCACTTGTCAGAGGTTCCTCATGGTTTTCAGGCACCATATCAGAACCAATTATTGAAATCAGAACATGCAAACAAAAGAGAGCGCTTTGCATACACGCAGCGGAAGCTTACATGAAATTTCCTTGATGGGAGAACCCGCAGCTACGCATTTGCAGGGTCAGTTTGTGTATAGGTCAGTCAAAGGCAGGGCATTGTTAGGAATAGAAAGCTACCACCAGACCCACCCTTCCGCCGCCACCTGTCTTCTGTTAATCTTTGCCCTCACATTCGTGGCCAGAGTTCAAAAGAAAATATTCTACACAGGTCTATCTGGCTGGGAAAGGAATATACCTTAAGTAGGAAAGAACGCCAACCAAAAAAAAAACGAAAAAAAAACACGACGTTTCGGAATCTTCTTGGTTCTTTCAGCAGGTGTGACTGCGACGAGTCACAGCTTGCCTTGTTTAAGCCTTCGGTTAGTCATCCGCCGGGTCACTGGTCGTAGACCGTTCATGCAAGAATAGTTCCCTCGAAATCAGTCTTGTCAACCCGCGCTTCCTTCCTTGTTCATTTGTTTGGCATCCGCTTTGTGCTGCTTCAGCTTTTCTGGGAAATGCTTGCTTTCGCCAATGTACTACGTCCAGCACGAGCAGGGGATCTTATACACTGGCGTATGCTTTATTCTTTTTCTTTCGCTGCCTTCCCGGGATCAGCAGTCTGAACCGGAACGCTTGCCTCCACGAGTTTCACACAATGGAATGTGTTCGGAAACTGCACGCGAAGTGGAAACTTCTTTCCACATTTTTCAAATGCGAAGAGCTTACAAGATACCACATTTTGGAACTAGACGCCTAACGATGCAGAAAGGCAGCGCTCAGTACGGTTGCCACCTCATGTCCGCTGCCGAAAATCGCTGCAACGTTAAGATGCCACCAACTCGGAAAATGTAACAGTTTAGCTAATCTTCTTGAGCGCTAAGGCGTCGCCATGTCCTGTGCTATGACTGAAAAGAATAAAATCGCTTCCATTGTTTGCATAACAAGGCCCTCTTAAAACAGAGGAAAGGAAGCAACCGATTAGGGCAGGCAATGTTTTGTTCTCAGCACTGTTCGTAATAACGTGACAAAAATTCACGGATCCCAAGGCTGTGCATTTTCACCTGTCATTGCCTGTACAGTTTTTCCATATTCATGGGGCGTGAACGCATGAAGAAAATTTGGTCCCTAGAAGAACTGACCGTACTTCCAGTTGTACATGTTAGCGTAACAGCCACGACTGCAGTGCCACACTCTTTTTTCAGCCGCATGCAACAACAAATTTCTCAGATACTTACTTCATGACTGCTGTGTGAGTTGGCTCTACCGGACCACGATGAAGCCTTCGCTGTTTTGCTGTTCTCGTTAAGCCTTTCATCTCGGCGCACCCGTGGTTCACAGCAAATCTACGCACACTGAAAAGGGAGCGGCGTTAAGTGCATGCGCGTCTGTGGCATCAAAGGAGAGTTTAATGCTGCTTACCAGTACACACGACGATGATAATCCGGTCTTTAGTATTCTTGCAATACAGCCAAAGAACGAGGGGCCGACGATGTCGAGAAAACTGATCCGTCACACACACACACACACCGCCATGACGGCGCGGCGAAACGGCAGCAGCCAACACTTGTATGCTGCGTAGACAATGAATGACCAGCCGCTGCTTCTGCATGTATTGCTGGCTTGAGTGAGACGTTCATTGCAGCACGTTGCTGCTAAGGTCGATGATGTCCAGTCTCTTACGTCACGATAAGAGCGCGCAAAGGAGCGGGTGGAAAACTGACGGCTGCGGGGAGGTCGACGCGTCACACACCGCCATGTTGGCTGTACTGAGCTCGGCTGGCTAAGCCTCTCGCGGACTGCCGTCGCAGGCGATACAACACCAAGCGTTCTCCGAACACACTGGAGGCTTCACAGGCACTGTCTGCGGCGCACATTGGTGCGCGAGGCTGCGGCGATTCATTGTCTCGTAACATGACAAACGTGCGTGAAGCAGGAAAAACAGAGGCGACAAGCGAGCAGGCAGCGACGACAGAGCCGGCGTCGTCACCTGCAAGTGCAGAGAACCGGCAGCTGCCACTAGGCGGCGGGCAGACACTAAGGAGTGCATAAAGGGCCTGAATGAGTACTGAAGCCGACATACTCCTGCTTGGAAAAGTAGTAAAATCATGTAAATGCTTTATTTTACTCCTCGCTTTCGCGACGGCAGTAAAAAAGGAGGATTTCCTCTTTTTTACTACTTAAGTCGATTGCGCAATTTTCAATAAGGAGTTTAAAAGCGGACACTTGTCATTTATACTCCTATTTGGGCTTACTTGTGTTTACAGTGTAGGGTGGCTGCAGCTGGCAAAGGTCAGGGTTAACTGGAGAGACAGGGGATAGGCCTTTGCCCTGCAGTGGGCGTAGTCAGGCTGATGATGATAATGATGAAAGAGAATAAAACAAGGTGATTCCTGAACGCAAGACAAACTTTGGGAGAGCTCGTACAGTCGACTATCGTTAATTCCAACTCTCCCAAGGGACGCTGCCATATCTTCAAAATCAACTTTGTAAAAAAGGAACCCTTAATTAGAACTCTACATAAGTGAAACACGCTTCCTGTCTCCTTCGATTTAAAATTGTTTGAGTTGTGTGCACCAAACCGTATTGCTGAAAGCAGGCACCGAAACAACGCCCCAAGCCTGCAACTTTTTTAAATTGTATCAGCTTTAATGTTGGGTGAAATTACTGTTCGCGACGGCGTGAAAATTGTTTTGCCGTCATGTGACGCCTTTCTGGCTGTTAGCGTTATCGTACCTGCTTCCGTCGTGCCCTGCCGAACCGGAGATGTTTTGAGACAATCAATATCATTGGTATTATACGACTGTCTCTAAGTACTTAATATGAAGAATACTAGCAATCACTGAAGCCAAAGGAAGCCTGGTGCAATTTTTTTTTATTTGAGACCTTGATGAACGGGAATCTAGAATTACCAAGATTTTTAACCTGAAAGGTAACTGAATAAAAAGTAGCATAAAAGACAGCCACATCCTGCCGGTGGAATCTGAACCCACGACCTCCATATATGGTGTATGGTGCTCTACCAACTGAGCTACGACGGCGGCTGTCGAACTTTGTACTTTTGAGTGTATTCGTGAGTCGAATAACTTAACCTTTTTTTTTTCAGAGTATATGAAGGAAGCCAACAGCCACCGACACCAAGGAGCCCGAGGGAACCTTTCTGTTTTAATTTGTGACGTTACTCAATGGGAGATTAATAGTGTAATAATTCCATCGCTTAAAGACACTTGATTAGAAGGCATAAGCTGAGCGAAAACCCTGTTATGATACTTAACCAGGGCCTCGATTCCGGCAGCAGTCTTGATGCAATAGATAGCATAGGATGGCTCTCGGATATTTCCCTCGCTCACCTTTCGATCACGTCCCACGCGGCACTCGCCGTAATACAGGACGTACTACCTCCGCCGCTGTGGTCGGGTTTGGCACTGGTGAAGATTCCCAAAAGAGCTTAGGTTGCTCGAAACATGAATACGCTCGAAAGTAGAAGGTTGCACAGCTGCCGTCGTAACTCACTTGGTGGAGCCCCACACGCGACACACGGAGGTCGAGGGTTCAGATTCCACCTGTGGTGTGTGCTTGTCTTCAGATCTGATTAGAACGCAGATGAGAAGGTTTTGGTTGATTTGTTGGTTTACTGCGGTTTAACGTCCCAAAGCGACTCGGGCTGTGAGGGACGCCGTAGTGTAGGGCTCCGGAAATTTCGACCGCCTGGGGTTCTTTAACGTGCACTCACATCACACAGTACACGGGCCTCTAGAATTTCGACGCGGCGGCAGAATTTCGATGGAAGCGAAACTCTAGAGGCACGTGTACTGTGCGATGTCAGTGCACGTTAAAGAACCCAAGTGGGCTGCGGCCGGGATTGAACCCACGTCCTGGCCGCGGCGGCAGAGTTTCGATGGAAGCGAAATTCTAGAGGCCCGTGTAGTGTGCGATATAAGTGCACGTTAAAGAACCCCGGGTGGTCGAAATGTACGGAGCCCTTCACTACGGCGTCCCTCATAGCCTGAGTCGCTTTGGGACGTTAAACGCCAATAAACCAACCAGAACCTTTTCATCTGCTTCCTAGTCAGCTATCTTTGAAGTAAAAAATATTCGCACCAATAATTTGTCGTTTACGAACACTACAAATAAAAAATAAAAAAGCATCATCTATAGTTTCCTTACTTTCGAATGCAGTTGGCTTACTTCAAATGTAGTACGTCTTAACCAGCCCATCATTTCCCTACCCTTGCTTGCTCGAAGCACAGCAATATCTCACCTGCGCATTCATCATCCCACACAAAGTACTCACAAAGGACTAAGGACCCCAACTCCAAATGGCGTTCAATTTCCTTGTTATGTTGAATACGTAACTAAGCACTCCGACTACGCCAGTCGGATTGCCTCGATGGTACTATTTAGAACTAGCATAACTAGAGGGGAACCCGCAATCCCATTAAACCAGAAACGGCGTGCAGTCGATTTTGTGGCATCCGTTATATTGAAACAGCGAAGGAAATATGCCGCCATTGGGCGCGGAGAGGATACGTTTAATTCCGTTATAAGGGAGTAATTACTCATTAGCATAAACCAACCGCATTCATAGAGCTACGAATGAAAGCTATACAGCTTCCGCATCAATTGCGTATTCAAGAAAATTGTCCTCGTCCACGGTTCGAACCCAGGACCACCGGTTCAGCGGGCCGATCGCTCTGCCACTTCGTCACTGAATCTCCATATCGTAGTATCGTCTGACTGATTAGCGCTTCCGAAGTATGAGTTTATCCACAAGCTTCGCAGTTTCACATTTTCTATAAGTTTCCAAATCTACTGTACAGCTCCTCTATTTCTTCCTTGTTAAATACGCAGGTCTGCACACCATCTCAGACACCGCTCTAACTTGAACACCACTAACTGCGGGGCGAAGGTCTTCGCCTATGTCAGAGACTTCCTCTCTGCGCGTCAGGCACTCCTCCGGATCGAGGACGAGGAGTACGGCCCGTACTCTATGTGTACACGAGGAACACCACAGGGGGCGGTGTTATCACCGCTCCTTTTCAACATCGCCATGATGCACCTGCCCGGCCGACTGTCTCAGGTAGATGGCATAAAACACGCACTCTACGCAGACGACATTACAATCTGGACCACCGAGGGGAGCCTTGGGGAGATAGAGGACCGCCTTCAGCAGGCCGCCACCATAGTCGAAGCATATGCTGCCGACTGTGGTCTCCAATGTGCTCCCGCCAAATCAGAGCTTCTACACGTCAGGACAAACCACAAGAACAACACGTATCTACACATTTCTCTGTCGGGCGGTCCCATCAGAGAAGTGGCAGAGCTCCGGATCCTGGGTCTGTTCATCAATAACAAACTTAAGCCGGACTCTACTACAGCGAAACTCAAGAGCATAGGTGAACAGGTAGGGCGCATGATCCACCGTGTTTCCAACAAGCGGGGTGGTCTGGGGGCAGCGACGCGCTACGGCTCGCCCATGCCTTCGTGACCAGCCAGATCCTCTACGCCGTGCCGTACCTACGCACCACCAAACAACAAGACGAGCGCATTGACGCCATCATCAGGAAGGCAACAAAGCGAGCACTGGTCCTCCCGGTGGCTACCTCCAACACCAAACTGAAGGCGTTGGGAGTGGTAAACTCCTATCAGGAGTTGCGGATGGCCCACCTCGTGAACCAATATACGCGGCTATCGCAGACGGTTCCTGGGCGCCGCCTGCTAAACCGCTTACACATCCAACACACATGCATACCAGAGGGGACGGAGAACCACCGGTGCTGTAGCGCCATATGCTCTTGGTCGCTCCGCTCCCGCGTAACATGGACATGGCTTCACATGAAGGCAGACGACAAGCGCAGGTTCGCACGCTTGAGAGGCAGTATGTATATAAAGAGGGCGTCTACTACGTGGACATCACAGGGCCGTCGCCCGCGGGATTCTTCACGGCTGCCATAGTCCACCGGGGAATGAATGTCGATGGGCTATCTTTTCGGGCCCCAAATTCAACACGAGCAGAGGAAGTCGCAATAGCTCTCGCTGCCGCCGATCCAAAATCGAGAACGGTTATCACAGACTCTCGCCGGGCCTGTGAACATTATCTTGCAGGCGAAATATCATATCTTGCCTCCCAAATTTTAAGACGCGCTCCTGCCGATCCAACTCGCACAAAAGTGATCTGGGCTCCTGGCCACCAGGGTCTACGAGGCAATGAGGCCGCTGATGCGGCCGCCCGAGCGCTCAGACACCGGGCTCCTCATCCTAGCTCTCCTGGCTCAGAAGCTTAAAAACCGCTTCTGCGGTTCCGCGAAATCCTAATTCATTATTGCGACAGCCACCGTCTTTACCCAGTACCTGCCAAGGGGCTGAGTAAGGTGGAGGAGCGAACTCTGCGGCGCCTGCAGACAGGAACTCTTCTCTGTCCTGCCATAGCAAAACACTTCGATCCGAACACAGATTGGCACTGCCCACACTGTGGAGAGATCTGCGATATCCTTCACATTGTGTGGGCATGTACTCAGAATCCTCACCTTCCCCCTTCCCCCACCACCACCCGAGAGGCATGGGAGACTGCCCTCCTCAACTGCTCCACACTGGAGTCTCAAAGGGCTCTAGTAAAGCGGGCGCGAGACGGGGCCTCGTCGTGCGGTGTCCCGGACTAAGAATACCGATTCATGTAGCAGGGTTTTTTGACCCTCAAACTCTCTTTGCATATTAAAGTTTTTCACCACCACCACCGTAAGAAAGCGGTTGACGCTGTAAAGACCCCATGGAGGGCGTAAATAGATGAAGCGTTTTGTGGAGACAAGCAACTTCAATCGCTTCTCTGGTGTGGATCTGGTCTGATTCTTTGCCCATTGTTTCGGAATTAGTAATGAGCTCCTTTTAACGACTACAGAATGCAGAGAGCATTACTCCGTTTGAAGTAGAATGTTCCCACCTGTTTTTCACAGCCTCTCTGGTTAGGTCTCGAGACGCGTCCCTTTAAAGACCGCATATGGTTCCAAGTGGTCGGCAAATATAGTTAACAATCTCATCTCACCGCCAGAATCATTTTCACTAGTCAGCAGCTATAGACAAACCAGCGCTAATTATATCGTGGCAAAAAGCGCTTTGATTTGTTTCGGTTAGTGTGCGGCAGCAACGAAGCGCACATCCTGCGCTGGTCTTATCTTTGCGCGGCATCGCGTTCTGATAACGTCTTCGCTTTTTAAGGCGGAAGCCTTTAATGCCTCATCGTTGTAAGCAGGAGCTCTCGACAGAAATGTCACTCTTTTCAATTGGTCGAAACGGTCGTGACGTCACAGTGCGCGAATTTCAAACGGGTCCAATTGTATGTTGGCAGGTTACCATGCAACCAATTAAAGGGATCGTATAGTGATGGTCCAAGTAAGCGGGACTGAGTTTAGTTAATTGTTTAATTACCAAATTAGCCTAATTAACCCTTCTAGTCAGGCCAGAGGAATAAATAAAACCGTAGAGGAAATTGGTCGACTTCGGGAATCGAACCCCGGTCACCGGAGTGCGAAACGAACATGCTAACCACTCCGCCATGCCAGCTCGATGGTTTGGAATGAACAAAGGCACGTCTAGTGAATACGGTGTCTTCGTTCACTCCCATCTTCCTCCCTTCCCGTTACGGCGAGGTTCAGGTGTCCACCCAGTAATGCGAGACAGGTACATTTCCTTTCTCCAAAAACCAATTTAAAGACGAACAAGGCGTACAACCGAACGGGCGATGGCGTTCTACAGACTGTGTGGCAGCGTTGCAAAGACGCTGTCACGTTTCTGTCTTAGAGGCGAAGCCTAACATCTTAACAACGCATCAGTGACACAAGCAGCAACACCACGCTTAAGGCTTTCGCCTCACCGCACTTCAGGTCAACAAAGTGCCCCCCTGAATTTTTGTTTTGTTTCTTTTATGCAGGCCTTGGGCCAGCAGATTATGAACGCCTTCGACTTCGAAGCAGGCGCCAGGTACTGCTCATCTGCGGAGGCTAATGAGCGCTACTTCAACAATAAGCTCTGCGTTCGCCAGTTACATGAGCAGGTAAATCTTAATCAGGCCTCATGTGTCGGGCCCGACGCGAGCTGTGTTCTCATTAGAACAGAACCGACTTCGGCGCCGTGTTGCGGGCATCACCAAAGGCAAATTCTTACATCAACTAGGGCTACCACAGTGCTCGGTGCACCTGCATGGTGTTTGCGTGCGAGGCCTGCTATGAAGTTATCCCCGGGGTATTAAGGCGAAAGCCTTTAACGGCTCCGTGGCCAAAACGTGTCAGCATATTTGTCCGCGTTTCAGATTGGTCGAAATGATCGGACGTCACTGCGCGCGAATTTTGACGGGTGTCCACCGAAATATGTGAGTGTTACTGCGTAATTTCCATTCCTCTAATACAATTTTCATTTTCTTCATTACGGCCCCTCTTTCTCTTTCTTCTTTCACTCCACTTCCTCCCTTCCTGTACGGCGCGATTCAGGTGTCCACCGACGGGACAGAGAATTACAGCGTCATTTCCTTTCCTCAAAAAACGTTGCGTTCAAAGGGCAACGCATCGCGCCGAACGAGTGGTGGACTCCCTGGCAGCGCTACAACACGCTGTCGCGTTCCACTCCTAAAGGCAAAGATTAAGCGCCATTAATTGGCAGTTAATTAATACACCAACAGAATGTGAAGTGAACAATCGAGTAGCAGAATGCAGCACTCAGGCTTTCGCCTTTCACCACTTTAGCCGCTAAAGTTCCTCGTAATTTTTTTCTATAAATTTAGGGAGCTGCTGTACACATAACCAGAAATATCTGCAAGGCGGATAAACAATGACTCGCCTATGTGTTGCGAAAAGTATAGCGTTCTTTGCGTTCATGTAGGCGGGGTATCCGGGACCGCACTCAGCAGACAGCCCAACGGCCAGGCCGGCGGACGTCAGCGACCTGGTGGGCATCACGATTGCGTACGAGGTGCTCCGGAGTCTCCCCAGTGTTCAGCAGACCCAGACGCTCCCGGGCGTCAACCTCACAGTGGAGCAGCTCTTCTTCGTTGGTCATTGCATGACGACGTGCAAATACGATGACCTCACACCGAGTGGTCCTTTCGCGGGCCCCCGCGCCCGCTGCAACGTTCCAGCGATGAACATGGACGCCTTCTCGGCGGCGTTCGGCTGCGGCGCCCCGGCGCGCATGAACCCGCAGCGCAAATGTCCGTTCTGGAAATGAGTTCCCAGTATAAAATGATTCGCACAATCCTTAACTACGCCCTTACACTGTCTCATCCTATGTTATTTCACCTCAAACGAAAAATGTGGAACACGGGGCCACAATTACCTTTGCAGAAACTGCTTTCTAGAATTCGTTCGCACGGTCTTAGAGTCATCGCTGCTAGTCGTAATGACTCAGCAGCCAGGAGTTCTTGCAGCTTTCTACGCACTCGCGGATTGGGCACGCCGAGCTGTGGAGGACCCGCTTCTATGAAGGCAAACTGCAAGCGTGTATTAATGCGGTATTTCTGTGCCCGGATGAGGAGAATCATGACTTGGGGCTCTTAACCGTGCGGTGTTCTTCGTTGCTGAGGCGCTTGAGCACAATAACGATTTTACGCAAGGTCGCTTTCACAGAGGCCGCGATATAGGAGGCTTACTTGGCTGAAGAGAGCGGCCTTTTAATATAGACGGAGATCAACGCAAGTGCGAAAAGTACAATCAGGCACTTGATGTCATGAGACCTCGTGCCAGGTTCCAGAGGATCGTAGACCGGCTCGAAGGGATAGGCTCCACATTTTTCGTCCCAACTTGAGAAGTGTCCCACGTATACAGCCTTTGCCAAAAGTAACCAGGCTGCATGGTTCGCTTCTCATTCGCCTAGTGGAGTCCTTACAGCTTCCCTAAATATCAAAACGTCTTGTAAGCTGACGACAAGGGTTCTTCTTACCTTAAAGAGGTTTAGAGACCTTAATGAGTGCACGAGTGCTCCACTATGCGACGGAGAAGCAAACCTCGCGGCCTGGTTACCTTTGGCGAAGACTTTACACGTTTTCTTCATCCACCGATATGGTCAGAAGTATCAATAGACTAGATCTGTAATTACAGTCATGTCTAAGAACTGCATGTTGCTCACAGGGTGCTTCCAGTGCCCTTTAATTCACGCAGAGTTTTTTTGCAGCGTCTTTTAAACGAAATAGCAGTTTACTTCTTTCCGTGACGTTTTTGACCTTATCAGTATCACGTGATGACACCAAGCATGGTACGTTACTGAATCACAGGTTGACGCCGTCCTGTTTTTAAGGACCGCTTTTTGTGAATGTTCTTTCTTGCTACAGCCACCTACTGTTGCTAACCCACAGCGCAGTATTGAGTAAAAAGTGTTTGAATTCTTCATACTGGCTGTAGTAAAATCATCCCTACCATCAATGCTCTTCACTGCTTGTTCAGGCGCGGACGGTACAAGCTACATCGGCAGCCAAGAAAATACGCCTTCGTGATAAAAACAGGTCGGTGTGGGATCTGATCCCTCCTTGATAAGGCTACCTCAGGCAACACGCTACGCGGCAGGGAAAGTTTCATCTGCGATGTGTGTGACATGCTGCACCACCCTGCATTTCCAGGAACAACGCTTTGAACTCCTCAGATTGGGGGGTGACGCGGCTCCAGCTTTTCCACATGCAGTGAGTGCAGCACGAGGAGCTATGGAAGCTCTGACTAGTTTGCTATGAGTAAAGCGCACCAACTGAAAATCTCAATCAGAATCTCAAGTTGAAACGTTTTTACTTGTTCGGTATGTAGGATGATCTTCGGGCCCAGTTGAAGGCATCCTGTAAACGTTTATTTTATTAACGTATTTATTTACAAAACACTGCAGGCCGAATCTGTGCAAGCAAAAGAAGGTACAGTCTTTGTCAAAATTAACGAGGCTGCATGGTTTGCTTCTCATTCGTATAGTAGAGCACTCACGGCTTCCCTAAAGACCAAGAAGTTCTTTGAAGGGGAGGACAGGGGTTCTCCTTACCATACAGAGATTTGGAGCTTGAGGGCTGGCATAATAGCTTCAATATACGACTGGAAAGCAAACCGTGCAGCCTGGTTACTGTTGTTAAAGATTTTACATTCATTTGTTAAGTATTTGGCCTTAGAATCGGCAACAACAGAGCGGTTACAAATAAGTTTGCTCAAAAAATTATACATTGACAGGAATAAAACAAGTTACGAAGCAAAGTACATGATATGGAATTACGTGCCGCAGAACACTGCCGAATAAACAATAGTACGCTATGGCTCTGCTCATAATATTTTCTAACTCTATAGCCAGGTATATAAACTCTCACGACATTGCAGGAAGGAGACGTGAATCTTTAGGCAAGAGTTCCAAGAGGATATATCGTTCGGGAAATATGAACATTTGTACGTATTTGTGCGGGCAAAGATTGGCTTGATGCTACAACTGTGTTTGTCTGGAAGGCCTGGTTGTGTCATTTTCGAAGTAATCATATGGTTGAATGCCTAGTTTTCCAAAATGTAGAGAACAAAAAAAGCGCGGCCATTTTTCTTCCAGCCAACTGTTCAATGGCTGCCTGAAATAACATGGCAGACGGACAGTCTCTTCGCTTATACCGTTTATGTAAGAATCGAACTGCTAATCTTTAGGTTTTTTCTCATTTTTCTACTTTGGTTGCAGTGAGGGGGTTTTCATAATATACTTGCGTATTCAAGACCTGATCGAACTGTGGGTACGTACGTTTGAAGCTTAAGAGCACTGGATGAATTGCCAAGTTAATGTTTTAAGGAACCTAGCTTTTTCCTCACAAAGGAGCAGATGTTCTGTGCATGCTCCCACTCGAATTGCACTGACCTCAGCCCATGCGGACCGCAAGTCGGCATCTTTTGGAAGAACGAATTTTCGACCGTAAACGAGGTAAAATGGGTGTCTTCTATGTTTTCTGGTGCGACGACGGGTGCGAGCACCGCTACATGAAGAAACGTATCCCACTCTATGTGCTTCTCGTCGATGTATACCTCAAAGACGCCAGCCATTGTTCGGTTTACTTGTTCAACGGGAGCACTCTTCTGGACATTCGCCGTGTCCCGAAGAATAATCGTCGCTCGTGACCGACTTCCCGGCCCAGTCTCTACCTGATGAACATGAGCCAGCAGTGATATTCACCCACGTCACAACAAGCGCAATTTCGGCGTGCTAAAACAGTAGTCACTGCGTATGGAATAATGATGAAGAACGAGTGAGGCCCAGTCGACTGGTAACAATGCGGCCACTATCACTGCTGCGGTCAGATAGGCGAAGGAGAGGAGAGAGTAAAACTAAACTGCCGCCCTAAAGTTTAAATTCAGATTCAAGTTTATTCATAAATGCATACATTAATGATGATTAGTGATGAATACAATAAGTAGGGCGGAAGAAAGTACACAACTCAAAAGGGGGGGCTTTCTAGAACAAATGAAGTCGGTAAAATCGCAAACTGTAGGAAGTAGTATGAAAATGCATCCTGCAGAGAAAGCAACAGTAACATCAATTCCAGAAGGAACTTTAAACTAATTACGTGCTTCGAATGCGAAAGCATCGCTTTTTATTTTTATTTTATTTCTTTTAAATTTGATCTATTCCTCTCTATAGTGGCACACCTACTCTTTAGCGCACAGCAGCAAGGCAACGCTTATACTACGTTCACCTTTGCTCGCCGAGAACCGAAGCGCTTTTCTCCGTGTTTATGGGAGTTTAAGTATGAGGTATATTTTGATGTGCGATCCTGGCCGTCCGTTTTTCAGCACATATTAAGTGTCACAAAAACGTTTGTACTAAGACTTGATTTCAATGCTTTTTCCTCTTCCAGTTAACCACTCAACATACTTTAATTGCAGGAACATGATATACTGACACGGGTGCGAAAATTCTTTTTACCATGTGCTAAGACTTTCCTCTACAAGCTACATATGGAACATTCCTCGTGAAGACTTGGCTTCAGAAAAAGAGGATTTTTGTGTAGTTTGTGAACTTGGTTTCCGTTTTATGGGGTTTAACGTCCCAAAGCGACTCAGGCTATGATGGACGCCGTAGTGGAGGGCTCCGGACATTTCGACCACCTGGGGTTCTCCGCATTGCCGCCGCGGTGGCTCAGTGGTTATGGCGCTCGGCTGCTGACCCGAAAAACGCGGGTTCGATCCCTGCTGCGGCGGTCGAATTTCGATGGAGGCGAAATTCTAGAGGCTTCTGTACTGCGCGATGCCAGTGTACGTTAAAGAACCCCAGGTGGTCGAAATTTCCGGAGCCCTTCGCTACAGCGTCTCTCATAGCCGAAGTCGCTTTGGGACGTTAAACCCCAATAAACCAACCAACCCACCTGCGGTTCTTTAACGTGCACTGACATCATACAGTACACGGGCTTCTAGGATTTCGCCTCCATCGAAATTCGACCCCCGCGGCCGGGATCGAACATCCGTTTTTCGGGCCAGCAGCCGAATAATAAAATCACCACCACCGAGCGCCACAACCACTGAGCCACCGCGGCGGCTCTGCCACCTGATGTTCCTGTAACTATTGAACATTGCTTCACCATTTGCAAGGACGCAATTTAGCTCTAGGATCACTTGCAATGGGCCTTGAAAAAGCGAATTTATTTGACTTCTCTTACCGTACGATACTTACCGGAGTGCAATGTGTTGATGAACCTCTTGATACGCTCTTTTCTTATTGGACAGCACAGCTTATGGAAAACTAGAATGATGGACCGGCACTGTCAATCAGTTGTTTCGACGAAATTTAATTTCTGGCTTATAACTGCTCATCGGAGGGGAGCGTATGAACAGATCCACTTGAAACCGGAGTGGCAGTCCCTCTTGGCGATGTGCTCAGCCTTACCTCCTGCCTAGTGCTATGTTGCCCTGCCTTTCATGCCGCTTGCTAAAAGCTTTAAAAATTCATGTAAATAGAAGACAATATCAGTGGAGAAAGTACCATGCTTTCAGGGGAAAAAAAAGCTTTTGTGGCCTACCGGTTTCATGCTCGCATCGCAATCTGAAAGTCCCGGGTTCAAATCCCCTCACCTATAAGTCCCCCCCCCCCCAATCACACAGGGAGCCTTGCCCGCCAGCGCCAGGAACCTTTTAATGAGATGGCCTAGCCTAGGGTGTCTGTCCTTAGGTGGGCTGTAGACGTTCAATATATGTAGAAATAGAATATATAGAAATAACGAAACCAGAATCACTGATACGGGCTGCTTACAAAACGGCACTGGGTCTCCCAAAGACAGCATCAACATCGCGCCTCTTGTCTCTCGGCATCCAAAACACGCTCCAAGAAATCTGTGAGGCACAAAGATTGTCACAGCTGAACCGCCTGGCCATCACTCGAACAAGCCAGACCTTTCTAAGCAAGGTGCACCTCACAGTACCCTACATGGTCCACCAACGGACGGGACTTCCTCTGTCGATCCGCAAGAAGATCCATCAAATCAAATCAAATCAAAAATTTATTTTGAACATTGATACAATGTTGATGGCTTCCGTGACAAAAAGCTGTGAGGACAGCTTGACTAGGTCAGGGAACCATTTTGGCAGCAGCGACTTCATATACACTTCAATAATTCAAATACAAATGAAATGTGCAACAGAATACATACATTGTCCTACTTACTGAGTACAATAGTTAAAATGCAAGTGAATATTGTAATGGAATACACGGACTTCATTCATCAACTTAACTACGCCAAAAAAGAACAATGTGCCCTACAATAAAACTACGCAACAAACCAATAAAAATTAGTACCATAAAGCGTTTTACACGTGAGATCCCGATGAGAAGGCAAACACACACACTCACTCTGTATGCCCAATTTCACAATTACCACTCAAAATCATAAAACAGTCTTAGAAAATTGCCCAGAAACAAACATGCTGCGCAATGCGGTGCGCGTTAGGGCAATGGAACCAGAAAATTGTGTTTTAATCTTGTTCATCAAATCCCCAGAAATATGCATCCCACATTTAACGCGCAGAGAAGAAACACCAGAGCCGAAAGCCTGCGCAAGAAATGGGATAGCTAACTGCCCGGATACGCTCTACATGGATGCAGCCGGTCCAATCCAAGGGCGGACGACCATCACCGTAACGAATCCCGAGGGGAAACTGAAACAGCTGCGCGTCAGTGCGCACGTCCAACCCCACTCACACAGAAGAGGCAGCCATTGCGCTACTGCTAGCTACCAACCCACGCGCTAATGTACTGACAGATACACAAAATGCCTGCAGAAATATAAACAAAGGACTAGTCCATCAATCAGGTCTCACACTCTTAGCCAAACATCCTCCTAATCAAGCCTCAAACTATACGGTTTCCAGGCCACACGGAACACGCGGGAGGGAATGATGCCGCCCACAGGCACGCCCAAGCTCTCTCATACCGGGATTCCCCGTTAGCCGACGAGGCAGAAGAACACGTTACACAGCCTATAATCCGCTTCGCCGAACACCTACCAGCCTACAGACAGGTCAGACAGACATACCCCCCTCCTCACAAAACTCTAGACAAGGCATAAGAACACACCCTTCGCCGACTACAAACAGACACTCTTGTAACTTCCCTTAAACCCCACCAATGGTACCCCTCACTCTACAAACCAGAGTGCCCACACTGTGAAGAAATAGCGACAGCTTTTCACATGGTGTGGGCATGCCAATTCAATCCTGCCATAGACAGACGTCCCAGTCCCAATTTGGAGCAGTGGGTTGCCATTCAGCACAGCGAGGACCCCACCAGCAACGAGGACTGGTTCGCAGGGCCCACGCTGCGGTGCAGGCCACTGGGTTGCCGGAATAGGCGGACCACCCAAGGTTCCCGTAATTGCCATTGTTTAAATAAAGTTTTCGATCAATCAATCAATCAATCCCCTCACCTTCGGAATATAATGCATTAATGCTAAAGTCATTACTACTCCCATAAACGAGAAAAGCCCATAAACGTATGTAGGCGCTTGGCGTAACCGTCTTTAGACCAGAGGGCCCAGGCGGTTCATATTATCCATGTCAGCTCAGAAGACGCAGGAGAGGGAGAAGATAGCCTATATTCCCTATGCCCTTACCTTCCTCCGTTCCCTTGGCAAATTGGTAAATTGGTTTTTGAGGAAAGGAAATGGCGCAGTATCTGTCTCGCATATCCCGGCGGACACCTGGACCGCGCCGCAAGGGAAGGGAGGAAGGCAGGAGTGAAAGAAGAAAGAGAGAAAGAGGTGCCGCAGTGGAGGTCACCGGAATAATTTCGACCACCTGGGGATCTTTAACGTGCACTGACATCGCACAGCACACGGGCGCCTCTTGCGTTTCGCCTCCATCGAAACGCGGCCGCCGCGGTCGGGTTCGAGCCCGGGTACTCTGGCTCGGTAGACGAGCGCCTTACCACTGAGGCGCGGTTCGGGTGTCTATCGAGATGTGAAACAATGACTGCGCCATTTCCTTTCCTCAAAAAGCAATTTTTCATGTAGAGTGCAGGGGACAACCGATGGCGATGCATTTCTTCAGCTGTTGCTCCCAGTGTTTCTAGCGTGTATTGAACATTTTTCTACGTTTATTAAAAATAATAACTGTGATAATACCATTGACAATGTCAAAATAAAATTTCATGGTCACCTTTACTTCAGTAATCAAATGAAGGCAGCCGGATCGCCATCTGTACGAAGGAAAAGAAAACAGTGGAAGACGCGTCTGTGCTTCACTATACAGTCTTCCGATCTGCCTGCCTCCCCTTTCCTCGGTCCTGCTGTCTGTGCCGTTCGTATTCTGTGCGACCCCCGTCCTCGACTCGAAAGGTGATCCTTCTCACGTGCCGTCGGCGCCGCCAATTATCTTCGCACTTAAGTTCTCAGCTCTGTGGCTTATCGCAGCGCCCTGCAAATAAGGAAGACAGCGTTAATTTGCACGTCCCAAGCAAGCGTCTCTAACCAATATGCTCTAACCCCTCCGCGCGTGCTTTTCTGCTCAGCGAGCCGATGGCCCACGTGTTGTGTCAGAGTAGTTGTTTGGTTATGGTTTATTGGGGTTGAACGTCACAAAATGACACAGGCAATGAGGGACGCCGTAGTGAAGGGCTCCGGGAATTTCGACCCCCTGAAGTTCTTTAACGCGCACTGACTTTGCACAGTACACGGTCCTTTAGTAATTGTGTTGTGGTGTGCAGGGCTTAACGTACCTAGCTGCTGCATGTGGTTTCAGAGGGACGCCGTTGCCGTGCACAGAAATTCTGGTTAAAAACATTTTTGCCCGGAAAAAAGCTTCTGAACGCAGTTTTTTCCTTTATTGTAAAATTTGAATGTAACAATCAATATATCCGTAGATCTCACGTGGACAGGATTGCATTATTTTGCTATTAACGTTTTCGCTATCGTTAAAAGCACTCCCCATTGGTGCTTTATGGCAGTCTTAACTGTTCACTGCAACTGATGGAAAAAATTAAAAAAAAAAATATTTTTCTACACACATCGGAAGAATGGACCATCAGCTTGAATATTTTCATAACAGTACCTTACAATTTTCTAATATTCAAAAATTAATATCAAAGAATGTTGGGCATGGAAGGATGGCAGATTGTTTTCAACCATGTGGAATGCTTCTTCAAAGTTTGCTGACAACGAGCAACACATGGGTGTTAGCGCTTTCCATTTCCACGGATATGAGGCCTCTGCGGCCGATATTAGGTCTAGCGAGCTTGGGTTACGAGCCGGACGCCGCATCCACAGCAGCGGTTGCGTTCAAAAGAGCGGTTATTCTGTAGCATTCCTCTTTGTTCGAGCGATTACACAAAGCGCATACCGTAGCTAGGTTCACTGTAACCGTAGACGTAGCACACGCTCCCTGGCGTTCTTCAAAACCACACGTGGTCGAAAATCAGCCGGTCGCCCACCACTCCAAGAAAGAGAGAAAGAGGTGCTCTAGTGGTGGTGGTGGTGTAAAACATTTATTTATACTATGTACAAGAGATGTATTGCTTGGACCGGGCCTGAAGGGCCCGGCCCTCACAATCACTAGGAGGGATCCCTATTCCGGGACTCCTGTGGCCTCCACGGCAGCCCGAGCTCTTGCCACCAAGGCTCGTTGGTCCTGGAGGGCTGAGCAGCCGAGCAAGGCAGCCTCACAGCCCTCTCGGGTGGGGTGGGGGTTGGGTGGGAAAGCAGGATTGGCAAGTCATTCCCACACCATGTGATACGTGTCCGCAAACACTACCGCAAAGTGTGGACACTCATCCGAAAAGGGCGAATTTAAATGTTTAAGCACTGCCGGGCATAGTACCGTGTTGCTGTAGAGGCGAAGAAGCCAACGCTCATCCGCCTTCTTGAGGCCATCACAGGGGGTTGGGTATCGGCCGTGAGCGTTTTGATACAGGAGTACAGGAGAGAGATATCCCGAAAAGTAATAGCCGGATTGAAATCAGTAGCCACGTCACGCAGCGAGAGAGCCGATGCCCGGTGGTTAAGCGCGGGTTGTAGCGTCCGCTACCTTATTTCCCTCTATCCCCGCATGTGCTGGGGCCCAGATGATGGTGCGCCGGGTTGGGAAATCCCGGCACTCACATCTGTGTAAAATTCCAAGGCAAGATCTGGAATTTGTCCCTATTCAAAACTGCGGCAAGCTTCCCTTGAGTCGGTGATAATGACTCGGGATGCTGCATCCGCGGCTGCAAGTGCGATAGCAACTTCCTCCGCGAATGTCATGTTGGGGGCACGGAAGGTGAGGCCCTGAACTGGGTTGTTTTGTTGGACGACGGCAGCCGTGTACCAACCCCCATGGTGTGGACCGGCCGCGTCCGTATAAAATACCCCTGGTTGAGCACCATACTGCTCGGAAATGGCCTCCGTGGCGGCGGCCATCATGGCATCCTTTGTCATGTTATTGGGGAGGGGGCGAAACCTGCAGGGCGAAGCGCCAGGCCTCGGACAGGGATACCCGCTTCTTCTGTTGGGTTGTGTAATTGGTTGGTTTATTGGGGTTTCACGTCCCAAAGCGACTGAGGCTATGAGAGACGCCGTAGTGAAGGGCTCCGAAAATTTCGACCACCTGGGGTTGTTTAACGTGCACTGACATCGCACAGCACACGGTCCTCTAGAATTTCGCCTTCAAGAAATTCAGCCGCCGCTTCCGGGATCGAACCCGCGTCTTTCGGGTCAGCAGCCGAGAGCCACTGAGCCACCGCGGCGTGGCGGTTGTGTAATTGGTGTGGACGCTGGGCAGAAGGCGTCTACCAGCACGTGTTTTGCTTAACCGCAAGTATTTCTTGTTGAGAAGAGCCTCGTGCAGCTCGCCAAAGGTTTTCGTCATCCCCAGGCCGAGGAGACGTTGGTTGGATGTTGCAATTAGAAGGTCGAGAGCTCTCTTATAGATTTTGCGGAGAATCGCTTCGAGAGCGTTCTCATCGCATTTGCGCAGGTGGAGGTACGGTGCCGAATACAGGATTCGGCTGGTTACGAATGCATTGGCCAGCCGCAGGGCGTCTTTGGATCGCAACCCACCTCGTTTGTTTGATACACGGCGGACCATACGGCCCACCTGATCCTCACCTTGCGGTGCTTCTTCAGCGTGGTGTCAATCTTGCGATTCTTTTGTATGTAGAGTCCCAATACAGTGATTTCATCGTGCTCAGGTATCGGGTCACTAAGCAGGGAGAGGGCAATTTTGGTTGTGCACTTTGGATTGGGACGTATGTGCAGGAATTCCGATTTGCTCGGGGAGCACTCAAGGCCGCAGTGGCGTGCATAATCGCCCACAATCGCCGCCGCTTGCTGCAGGTTGGCCTCGATTTCTCCAGCCGATCCGTGTGTTGCCCACAGGGTGATGTCGTCCGCATACAGGGCGTACTGCACATCGAGGACCTCACCCAGCAGGGTAGGGAGCTTCATCATGGCCAAATTGAAGAGAAGAGGTGAGAGGACTGCTCCCTGTGGAGTCCCTCGCGTACCAAGTTGGTACGGTCCATGTTCACTGTCTTGGAGTCAGATATATGATTGCCGATCTGTGAGGAATTGCTTAATGTATTGGAATGTGTTGTACCCACAGTCCACTTGAGACAGGTGGGAGAGGATGATATCATGCGTCAAATTGTCGCACCCCACAAGTCCAAGGTGAGGACCACCTTGTCGTCGCTAGGGTGCTCGACATGATCAAGAATATCTCTATGAAGTTGCAGCAGCACATCTTGTGCGGACCGGTGTGGGCGGAACCGTACATGGTGTCTGCAAAGGCGTTGTGCGTTTCTAGGTAGGTGGACATTCTGTCACGGACCATGGACTCCATCAACTTCCCCACACAAGAAGGGAGAGAGATGGGCCGGAGGTTGTCGATGTTGAGAGCTTTACCTGGTTTGGGAATGAATGTGACGAGAGCCGTCTTCCAATCCACCGGGAGAGGCGTACCTCCCGTCCAGATATTACTGAAGTGTTCGAGCAGCCGCTCGTAGAACGGTTCGGAGAGGTTAGCGAGAGGTTTTACCATCACCTTGTCCCTGCCCGGGGCTGTCCCACGTTTCATTTTGGCCACGGCCGCTTTGAGGTCGTGAAGTTGAAACGTTCGATCCAGCTTTTCTGGAAAATTTTCGACTGCCTGAGGATGTTTACAGTCGGTGCAAAGTGAATCTTTAACGTGCACTCATATTGCACAGCACACGGGTGCCTTTTGCGTTTTGCCTCCATTTAAACGCGGCCGCCGGCGTCTGAATCACAACCAGGGTTCTCCGGCTCAGTAACCCGAGCGCTCTAATCACTGGGCCACCACACAGATTGCCTGGTACAGGTAGGTAGCACTGCTCCGCCCCTACAGAAAAAGGGGTGTGTGTGGACGAGATGGTGTGCGTGCGGCGGTGTGGACGAGATTTGAAAAATGGGTGTACAGACATGGGGAAGAAGGTGCTAGAAGGGTAAGGTCAAAAATTACTAGTGGCCTCAACTATGAGTCGGGTAAATGCAGATCTCAGCTCGGAATGTGGACTCCCATTTGTCGAGACCAAAGTGGCTGCAGCGAAAGTTTTCCGGTGATAGCTAATATAAAAAAATCTGCCTTTTTCACAAGGTGTGGACTGGGCAGTTGATCGAAAACAAAAGCACGTGGCAGACGCAGGAGCGATCCGGTTCTACGAGAAGCCAGCTGCGCCTGAAGTCGCAATATGTGTGTGTGTGTGAGTGTGTGTGGGGGGGGGGGTTGCGTGCGTGCGTGCGTGTGCGCGTGTGCGTGCGTGTGTGTGTCTGTGTGTGTGTGTCACTAACATGAACTCCGCATGCGCAGTAGGATATGGCGATTGTTTTCACCAGTGGAGCTGGAGCAAAAGAGGCGCGCATGCGCAAAGCGGCCGTGTGAAAGAGGCGGATTGACAATGTAGTAAGCCAAGAGGCAGTTGCTGTCTCACTCTTGTTGAACTCTCCAACCGCACCGTGAGGCAAGGTACGGTGAAGGAAGTGAAAGATTACGTTCTGTTATGCGTAGTTTAACATCTCAAAACTGCGGATCAGCTATATGGTGCTCGGCTGCTGGCCCGAAAGACGCGGGTTCGATCCCGGCCACGGCGGTTGAATTTCTTTGGAGGAGAAAATCGAGGCCCGTGTACTGTGCGATGTCAGTGCACGTTAAAGAACCCCAGGTGGTCAAAATTTCCGGAGCACTCCACTACGGCGTCTCTCATAGCCTCAGTCGCTTTGGGACGTTAAACCCCATAAACCAAACTTCTCCGGATTAATCTGCGCTACCTGCGGTTCTTTAAAGTGCTCTGAAATCGCGCAACAAACCGGCGCCTTTTCACATTTCCCCTGCGTCGAAATGCAGTAGCCGCAGCCATGATAGATACCGCGTCCTCTGTCACAGCTGCAGCAATCGACTGCCAAACATGGGACAAGGACGCGGCCTTCGCAAAGTTCAAACAGTCAAGTTGGAGACTAACTTGCGACTGGGATTCGAAGTGATGACATTGCAGCTTCAATTAATTGTATGCCTTCCCAGAACTTACCTCTTCCTTTAAGGCGCGGTTGAGGTGTCCACCGAGGTGTGGGACAGGTAATCAGGGGGAGATTGCGTTGCTCAGCTCGGATCCGGAAACACAACTCCGAGTGAGCTGGGCCCTAGAGGTCGCCAGGAAGCACGAACTTCCCGACCCCTGATGCCATCGTGAGGGACCAAGAACGCTATTTCAAGACGACCCTAAACCCCTCACTTTCCTTGTCTTGATGACAGTAAAATTTTGCCGCCACTACCAACTCAAGCCATTCGAAAGCATTCAATAATAGCCCTTGAGACGAGTGATATGCGCCTACTTCTCATGACATGAGCGATGGGCAATTTTTTATAGCCTGCCGGTTTTCCAAGCGGAACATGAATATTTGCAGTGCTAGCCTATACACGAACGAATTAAAGAAGTGTCCCGTAAAATAGCATCTTTACCTTAGACACTGATACATGCTTTAGGTTATCACCAGTTACGTGATATTTCCCTTTTTTTTCTAGGGATGGAGTACACTGACCAGGTTAATGATATACCGCTGTGGAAGCCGTCCTCATCCACGCTCACCATGGCCAGAAACGTCCCAAGCCTGGGTACAGAAAGCCAGCTTGGATCTTCTTGGGCTTCCTCCGCACAAGCCGACTACGTCATGTGGCCCGTGGCTTCTTCTTCAAACCTGTCCATGTGCGAGTCTGGCGAAGCTGCCTTTGAGAACGAGCCGACCCTCAGCGCTGACGAGCATCGAATGGTTTGCGAGTGGTCGCTTCTGAGTCACCCCAGTCCCACCGCATTACCTGAGCAGTCCGCTCTTGACTGTACCGGGCTGCAGCGTTCAGCCGCTCTGCAGTCGAGGGGCCGAGTCTGCTTTCCGGATGGCTTCGCCAGAGAGCACGGCGCGCAGTCGCATCTAGGCTTTAGAGCCTGCCTGGAGCCGCACGTACGCCCCAATCCTGTGAAGGTGACGACTGCATGTCTTTTTTTGTGCGCAAAGCGGTCCTCAAAAGCTTATAAGTCTCTATGACAAAGAGGTTCTAGCGCTATCCTGGCGTTATATTCGCACAAAATGCTTAGATCAGTCGCCTTCGAGTGAAGTTGGCCAGCTCGCCTAGAGTAATTCCCCATATTGGATCGTCGTATTCCACGAGCAAGGAGTGGCCTTGTTGAGGCCACCCTTCGTTTGACGGCAGAACCTGCCTCGCTAATTCGCAACACTGATGTGGTGTGATTTTCTTGATATAGACGGAGGAGGGTGGGGGGATGACGAGAGTCCTAAGCACTGGCCGCTCAAAGTGATTGGAACACACAGGACTCCCCACATCTGTCGGCTTCGCACGTCCTTTTCCAGAAAAGTATAGCCGCTGCTCAGTTCAAACGAAATACGATACAACGAACCGAGGAAGAGTTACTTTCGGAGGGGCTGAAACGAAATGAACGTAGTGTCTTCAAAATTTAAACGACCCCTCAGCTTCGCATGGAAACGATATAGCAACGGAATGCAATCAAGACTGATCCTTCTCCTCTGCGTGGACAGCCCGGACATAATCTAGTTTAAAGCTATACAGTGGCTGATCGTCTTATCAATCAATCAACATATTTTCCTTTCACCAAAGCAAAGATACACGGTGAAAAAAGGGGGCCGAAGAAAAAGCTGCACAGCAGCAGCTTGACAACGCTCCGGCCACCCCGGCAACAGTGACACTGTGTTCGTTAAGAATTTTTCATTTCAAAATTTAACCTAAATACATTTACACTTACATATGCGAAATTCATATTACTCAATACGTAAAATAGTACATATTGGTTCGCAATGAAAACAAAAGCTACTTTAAGAATGGAATAGAAACACTATGTTGTAATCTTTTGAAACAAGCCTTGAACAGAAATATTTCTAAGACATCCGTTTTGCTTAGCTTCTTTACGGTCATGTGTTCTTTTGTGAAGTCGTTTCGTGTGCTTGGGAGTGTATGACCGATTCGTTGACGGCCATATGTAGTGCGTGAGAAAGGAATTTTCCACGGTGGTTGATGACGATGAGTGTAAGCGTGCAGATTAGCGTGTGCGAGAAATGAATGGGGCTTCCCTTGTACCGCTTTCGCGCCATCGGAAGGCGTCCGCGATTCCCAGCAAACCAAAAACCTCTCAGAGACGTCTATAGCTAGACGTCTCTGAGAGGTTTTTGGTTTGCTGGGTTCCGATAAGCCGTGCGTTAATTCCTTACAGACTGTCCCCGCTCGCAGGTAAGCAAGCGCGCTCGCTCAAGCGAGAAACCGCACACCTGCCCCATCTGCCGGGCCAGTTTCGCACGACCATCCATCCTGCGGCAGCACGTCATGGTGTACCACGAGATGGCGCGGCACGGCCACGTCTGCGGAGAGTGCGGCAAGTCGTTCGCGTTCAAGAGCCACCTGGAACGCCACCTCAAGGTGCACACGGGAGAGACCCCGCACGCCTGCCACCTGTGCTCCAAGAAGTTCGCCAGAAACGACAACCTGCTGGTTCATCTACGGGTCCACGCGGGCGAGCGCCCGCATCTTTGCACTCAGTGCGGCCGCTGCTTCGCCAGGGCGTCCCACCTCACACTCCACACCAGGCGCGTCCACAGACCGGGCCCGGTGATCAGCTGCGAGTTTTGTCCAGAAAATGTACAACTGTTGAGAGGTGCTTGGGATTCATCTCGTGAATCATCTTCATTCGCAAACCAACAAGAAATGAGCATGTGAATGCGTCCGTTTTAGTGTCCTCTTCTGGGAGGATAAGTTGAATTGATAAATGGTAGCTTGTAGCCTCCCGACGAGGGTAACGATATTGACTGATCTCATGATTTGCTGGTTATCTTTAAATTATCTTTAAAACAATTGTGTCTTAGTGCTTGCTAATTGCACTGCAAATTACGATGATGCACGAGAGCGTTTAAAACACTGCTGTACCAGTAAATTTAGCTCCTTGCGTGATGAATGATTGCACTAAAAAACGTTGCGAAAGAGAAGAAAAATACAAACGCCCAGGGGTTTGCGAGAGTCTTTTGTCTTCAAATGCATAATCACTGCTGCACAGACAGTTTGTACACTGAGAAAGTTTAGTAGCAGAATCATGCTTGCCATGTTACTCAACCACACGTGTATAATTTTAAATCATTTCGTTACAACACAGACCACGCCAAGCGCTATAGAGTGATCCACACACATATACAGGGATTTTCACCTAAGTCTTTCCACTTTTCAGTTAGAAGAGCACTTTTTTCGGCATAGCATTGTCAGTGGTGTAGTACATCAGAATACAGCCAAGGCGTGCTAACTATAGCAGGCTGGTGCGTTAACTAATACTGAAAAGTTAACTCTTTAAATATTACTCGTAGGCTTCTCATTTATAGAGACGCGTATGGCCCACAGTAAGTAATATCCATATCAGTTTTTAGAACTTAGAAAACTGCGTAAGGTCGGCGCTGTGGCCCAACAAATTTTGGCTACATCGCACCAAAATACATCCGCTTTCGGGAAGCTTGCAGGCAAAGCAACCTCTCCAGTGAACGTAACGATAATCATTCATGCAAGCTGTCATAATTTCAAAATCATCAGAGCACGTACAAAAGTCTGAAAGCAATTAGCTGCTCAGGTTCTCTCTTAGTAACAGCATAAAACCACCCCCTGAACGGTTTGTTCGATTCAAACAATGCACTTGATAAGATGTAAACTTGGGCTTGTTAACATCATCTCGCACTAAGTTTCACTGAGCATTGCAGTATCAAACAAAAAAATGAAAACTCTAGCTTTATATCTGTTTCCTTGCTGCAGAGCAAAAGCTTAGGCTGGCAAGTCTGATTTGTGATGCACTATATGGCCACAGAGTTACCATCGGCATTGCACGAGAAGGATTTTTCCATTCGTGTGCCGTGCGTATTTGTGCCCGTTTACTTTCGCCCATTCCTTAGCCTCTCGCAGCAGCTGCCGTTTGTGACTGGTCGTGTTTTGTTGGATGAACAGGTTGGATTTCTTTTCTTTCAGTTTGGACCGGTTATTCAGCCATTGGTCTCTGACAGATTGTCTGATGTGCCGAACAATTATACCTTGAAATTTTCCAGGTCTGCTTGGGAAACGATGATCGGCAGCGATGTACTACGTCTGTCTCAGTGAGTGCAGGAACCCCAATCAAACTGGCTACAGAATTTACTTTTTCAAGTAAATTTTCTTCCTCGGGAGCCGCAATACCATGAAATTCTAGAATTAACTTCCGGTTTCTCCATTCTTTCTCATTTAAGTCATCGTGTACTCTTTTTTGTTGCATCAGCAGCAGCGGTGGTGTTCAGCGTGCTCCAGTCTTTACCGTATCCCTTTCATTTCTTTTTCTTGCGCTGATAGTCGTGTCAACATCTTTTCATGCTTATTCGACATGTGCTGTATTGACCGTTCGATTTTTGGCGCAGTCTCCTTGAGCGGCAACAATTCTTCCAACTTTTGACTCATACCCGCCAGCATAGAACGTTATATTATTTAGTTCGTCGGCTGGCGGCCTCCCTTCTGACCATTCAGCGTTTTGCAGTGTGAGCTACATTATATCATCACGCTACGTATCTCCTGGCATAGCAGAGCTAAGCCACTGCCTACTTTTTTTTATAGCGAAATCTCTACTCCCGGCCGTACAAAGCTGGAGGTCATGTGGCTATGAAATTTGACCTTCAAACCAGGAGGCGTGGAGGCTTGGCTCTGACGTCATGCCTCATGACTCGCCACGCCTCACCACAGCTGCGCGCGTTGAGCCGACAGCACTCTTGTAACTGCCTGAAGTCGCGTGACGCGCGTTCGCTGTAAAAAACATATAGAGCGTGCTTACATCCACACAGAGCCGTAGAAGAGCAACGTGCCGGAACGAGTGCTTCGACGATGTATCGTCGCCGTCAAGCGCCACCTGATGATCTTTACGATGTTAAAAATCCTCAGATTGGATAACCATGCTTAGCAGAGTTTTCGCTCGTCTGAGTAGGTTCAGCTTGGGTTGAACCACAGCTAATTTTAGAGGTTTAGCTCTGCTACTCGCGTTGCTCAAGGTCGTGTGAGAATGCAACACAAGGCCATGGTGGCCACAGTGGTTAGAGTCTGCATAAACGAAATTTGCATATCACCTGACCAACATTGTTGCCATAATGCGTAACCATGGGTGATACCCACCAGTTACCAGGTGGTGCATCATCAGGTACCATAACATGTGAACCAACCGGTTAAATAGCAACGAACTGTACTTACAAGCAGCACCCAAGTGCCGCATACAGGTGCGTATATGCCCCAGGGTGCAAAGAGCCCGATTGCACCACTTAGTGGTACAATAGGTACACAGACTGTGAACCACCTAATTGGCGTAGGATGTTCAGAGTGATATCAAACGATTCAGCGCCTTATAAGCATAAAATTACTAGGCGAATGAAAGCTTACCTTATGGTAGGGATTCGTACCGACGACCTCTGGTGTCGAAAACCATCATTTCTTGGATCTTCAGACGTCCATTATGAGCAAACTACTTGTTGTAGGACATTCGAAGTGGTGTCAAACGATTCTTCCGTATGCTGTATACGTTAGCGTCAAAATGTTTCGTGGAAAACAAAAAAATATACAGCTAACGCTCGATCATACGCTGCCTCAGCCTCTGGTAATTTTTTTTCACCATATTTGCAGATAGAACAAGTGCACCTTTGCTTAGCTGATTCGGATTTCTTTTTTTCTTTTTGTACTCTTTTTTTCGATATGACAGCACATGTTCGGATGTGAAAACAGTGGCTACACTCGCCACATGACAGACACTTCATCTGAGTTAAAGGCCTCGTTACATGCATGACGTTTTTTTTTTTTTTTGCGTCGGCATGGGCGCAGGGCCAGTAAAGAGTACAAAATGAATTAAATTCACGTGGCATCAGCGGCAGAAAAGACTACATTCAATAAGAGAGCTAGCATCACAGGACATGGACTAATCTGTGCAGATAGGTGCGAATGAACAGATGCGCCCGTTATGCTACCGCTGCTGCCAAAAAGATACATGTAAGCTATATACAACGAGAAATCGTATGACACTATCCGGAACGCTTTACGACAAACGGTTGCGTCGCAGTCTGGATACGAATGTCGGGAAAACTGGCGCCACATGGTGGTCAACCAGTGGCGAGTATCTATCGACGAACGTCTAGAAGAATGTACGAAATGGCAGTGCCCGGCTTGCTTTGTGCGTCGACACCCTATTTTTCTTGCCATCGCTGGGATTTTTCGTACCTACCATTTGAGAGTATACACACACGCTGCCGGCTTTTCTCGCAATGGGCCTACTGAAGCTTTAGCATCGATAATGAGTAGCGATGCCAGTCGTAGGCACTTAATTGATTTCTTTTTATCTTATCTACTACTTTCACTTGTACACAGCCACAGACACCGCAACCATACAATATCTTGCTCAGGGTTGACCCATTGGTATGGTGTGTTTGCTCTACGCGCAGACACTAATTGGTAAGACACCCAATATTCCATGATCGAGCCTTGGCAACTTTGCTTGTTGCACACTTGAGAGATGTTTATTGAACAGTGTAGTCTAAGGGACTACTGTCCCTCAAAAAAAAAAAGCACTGCAATCAAAAAGCGACCGCAGTCACCAAAGACACAACAAAAAGCACACATGCGCGAAAGCCCGCCAAAGTTCTCCCACACAGTCTGAGTTCGTAGCGCAGAGTTTACCGCGCACTCGTGTCACTAAAGTTCCACGTTACACGGCTTTCCCGCGCGCACATCACACACTAATTTTCACTGGTGTTAGTACGGGAGAGGCTAGCACGGCCACACGACCACGCCGCACGTCGATGAAGCGGGTGGACCAGCGGCGAAGGAATTGGTGTTACTCCAGGGACAACAGGTCCACACACGCTTGCTCTAACATCCGCGCTCGCACGCGCTGTAGCACGGCGCGGCTCTGTGGCCGGCCGTGCAGGGCCGCCACTCCTCTGTGGCGCCACAACACAAAGGCGGCGATACACAACAAGTAGCGCACAAACGGGTCGCGGTATCTCGAGTTAGAGGCAAGGGTTGCCCCGAACATGCGCGAGATGAGTGCCCAGATTGTTCTGGCAACGACATAATCAAGGAGAGCATGTTGCATGGTTTTTACGAGACCGCACTGCGGACATCGGGCAGAGGCGTGCTACGCCCCAAGCCGCCATGCGATCTGCCGCAGGCAGAACCAACGCGCAGAACCCGCCAGCCCCGCAGCCAGCCAAAGTGGTCGCACACGTCAGCGGTAAGGGAAGAAGACGTCAGGTCCCGCCACCGCACCTGCCTGCTTAACGCCAGTTGCTCAGGAGATGCTTCTCTGATGGCGAGGAGCTCGCGTATACGGGAGGCGGGTGTAGAGAACACTTCCACCTCCGGCAGGGCTGCGGTGAGGGACCCGAGCGTGGCAAACTTTCTGATAGAGAGCGGCTGCTGCAGGGCTGTCGGGCCGACACTGTACTCTACGAAGGAAAGACGACGCGAGGTTCCGAGGAGGTAAGCGCCCCTTCCCCGGGTAGTCGGTGTAGTTGACTAGGTCACCGATTCCTCGTAAGGCGAGCACGTTACACATTGTCGGCCGGTGGAGAAGTCTAAAGGCGCATCACACTTGGACATTCGGCGGCGAGAGAGAACGTAATTCGCCACCGTGGCAGAGATTCCGCCGAAATATCCAGCGGAAAGCCCAATCGGTCAAGGACCGATTTCTGCCGCCGGAAAAAATTCCGCCGACAACCTAGACGCATGAAGGAAACCTCAAGCTTGCCCAATCGCCATCCTTTACTGCACCACGGGTAAAGGAGATGCCGGAATTCGGGAGAGGAGGTCAGTGTTGATGCTGCGAATTCTTTCAAGAGCAGATACCTGCGAAACCTGGCCGCAGTAAAATATGCGCTGGGCGGAAGCACAGATACGACTGGGCCATGAAGAGATGTCTTTACCAGGGTATGATGGCGACCTCATTCAAATGGATTCCTCGGTGCCCAGGCACCCAAACCAACCGTAACGAACACACGTGGGGTGGAATCAAGCATTTAAGTAAGCCGAGTGCCTGAGATCCTGCAGACGCAGTGAGAGATGAACACAGGGATAATGAATCCGTCATAATTATGACAGAAGACACGGAGCTGTTTAACTTCATAACGCCAGGACTACTGCTAGAAATTCAGCCAAATAAGTGGGAGTGTAATCGGGAAGGTGGAATGAGAATGGCCAGTCAAGGGAGAGGGAGAAAATACCAACACCGGCCTTTTCTTCACACTGTGAGGTGTTTGTCTCAGTGAGCACATGAGAATTAAAGCGCATCAAGTAATGCTGTAATAAACTGTTGAGCAAATCGAAAGGCATTAATTTCGCATGTTTTGGAAAGATATCTGAATACCTGGAAAGACAATGTGAATACCTAGATTAAGAATTGGTGCACACCAGAGGGATCACTGAAATGCGGACTTTTAAGGGGTCAAGGAGGGATTGCACAAAACAAATCTGTCGAGTATAGAAACGAGACCAGCTTTCGGTGAAAAAGGGCCTTGGCTGATGAAGGAAGATCAAAGTTAAGGCATGAAGCGACGCATCGCACATTTTTGACAGCGTTTGGACTGTTTAGAGCCAAAATCTTGAAAGCAATGATGGAATACGCGCTTCCAGGTACAAAACGGAATTGGCCCCAAATTTGGAAAGCCCAGACAGAGGCGCAACACCTCCCACTCCAAGAGAATCAGGGGGCGAAGTTTATACGTAGGTGCACCAGATATTAAGACGCAGCCGAACTTTAAGACTGGACAGACATACATCCTATAAATCATACGAAGCAAATGCCTTCTAATGTCGGAATGAACGTTGTTCAGCCTGCGCAGCATACCAACTGCTCGGAGTCCTTTCACACTGTTTTGCTCTATATGGGCCCGCCAGGAAAGTGTAGGGCCATAAATTACTCCGAGGTATTTGATACGCTACACTTGAGGAATTACACGGTGCCAATAAACAATAGATATATTAACTGAATAAGAGAGAGGAAAAATCAATACAGCGCATTTATTAATCCAAGGGGACATATTAATGTCCCCTCAGGCCACATTGAACAAGCCCAGCAGTTCTCATTTTCCTCGACTTCCTCGCTTCTTCTTCTGTGGTTGTTTTGGTGTCTGCTGATGCTGGCGCCTGTAAGCAGAAACGAATCCGGAAGCAAGTTTGTCAATCACAAATATTTCTGTTGCCATATACATTCTAAGGTTCTAACTGTGACTAGTTTTTTTTTCTAAATCTCTAAATATTAAGATGCACATAGGGCTGCACGCTAGTGTATGCAGTGCTTACCGCATAAATGCAAAATTTAAGCCTTCTGCGGTTCAAAGCAGTTCAAAAAGGGATGGTTAAATTCGCACGGTAATTTCCAGGAGGTCCACACGTCCATGCCCTGGGATAGAAAACAAGCGGGATGCCTTCCACGGAATTCAACAAGACTACTCGGGCCAGTCGGTTAAATCACTTCCAATGCTGAGTTCGAAATGTGCAAAAAAAAAAGACGAAGAGCACGAGACAGCGAGCACACTGCGCTCGTCCATGTTGAATTAATACCTTTCTTTTGCCCCCATTTTCTCGTGCATTCCGTACTGAGCTCTCACTGCAAGACACATTGGCAGTTGCCGCAACAAATGCTTCCGTTCACTGATAATGCATCAGTCAGCACATCGCGCTGGCCTGATAGAGCTAGAGACTGCACTTCCTGGATGTTCGCCAGAACTGCGCCGGCGTTCAAATGGAATGAAAATTCGATGACATCAAATTCGTCCACTCAGTAATAGCACTTTCTATTCCATCATGTTATCCAGAAATGGGCCAGCCGATAAACTGGTGCGAGTAAGGGCCAGGTTGTAAAAATTCAGGGGGCACTTTGGCTCTCTAAAGTGCTGGAAGGCCTTTCCTGGCACACTGTTTTTTTTTTATTGTTTTTCTTTTCTCATTTTTTGTTTTTATTCTTGTTTCTTTTCTTATTTTTTGTTTTTTATTCTTGTTGCTTTTCTTATTTTTTATTTGTTTAGTTTTATTTTTTATTTTATTTACTATTTTTGTTTCTTTCCTTATTTGTATTTCTTATTTATTTATGAAACCCATGCATTCCCTGGACCCATTCCCATGCCTTTATTCATGCTCGAACCCCGAGCCTTCGTGGCGTAGTGGTAGCGTCTCCACTTCAAATGCCAAAGCCCCTGGTTCGATTCCCAGCCTCGACACAGTTGCTTTCTTTAGTGACGCCGAAACGCGGACACATTTGCTAACATTCCTTGGTCACGACAGTATGAGGCATTAAAGGCTTTCGCCTTAAAATGAGAGTTGCGCGTTGCCTGGGGTCGCCAGAGTTTGCACCCCTTATCATCAGCAGATACGAAAATCGCGGGGCCGCGCACGGCTCCACCGACTTCAACGCGCTGTGAGCCGCGTGTTCGCTCTTGAAATGGATCGTTAACATTCACAATAAAAGTATGTTCAGTTCAACATGGACGTGGCTACTCCCTTTGTGCCAGTACGGTACCTACGAGCTTTCTTGTTGTCGCATGCCTTCCTCGATGATGGTGAGCATTCTTGATAATAAGTCGCTCTGTTGTCGCCGTGCCTCCGTCATTTCTTCAAGACCCCGACCAAACTCCGACAAAAAATTCGCAAATTCTTGCTCTGAAAGAGGAAATAAAAGCTAATTTTCCAGGTCACCAACTATTCTTCAAAGTGCAAACATAAACGCTTGCTCGCGCACAGTCTCTGCGCCGTCAGCTGAGTTGCAGTGAACGACTACGGTCTACTCATCTTTTATTTCGCGCGTTTTTTTTTTCTTTTTAGCCTGTTGACATCTTTAAATTTCGTGCGTTCTTAAGCAATCTCAAGTGACCAACCCGAGCTAGTGGTGCACCGCAGCGAGAAATGATCTTAAGCGTAATAAAAACAAATTCAGGGGGCACTTTGGCTCTCTAAAGTGCCGCAAGGCGAAAGCGTTTCCTGGCCACTGTTTGTTTTTATTTACTTTTTTATTTTTCATATTTTGTTTTTCATTAATTTTTGCTCCTTTTCTTAATTTTATTGTCTTTTATTTTATTTCCACATCTTATCTTTATTTTGTTTTTATTATTGTTTATTTTCTAATTTTATTTTACTTTTCTTGACTACTCCTTTTACTTTATTTATGAAGCCCATGCATTAACTACATGCGCCTTTATTCATGCTGGAACCTTGAGCCTTTTAAGCAGTGACGCCGATCGAAAGGCGGACGAATCTGCCGACGCGTCTGTCGACACTCCTGCCGACGCGTCTGCTAACGACAGTATGAGGCATTAAAGGTTTTCACCTTAAAAATCAGGCTCAGGCTTAACCACTAGCGATGTGCAGGAGACAGCGTACGAGGTCCGGCAGAAAAATATGGCAGGTGGGAAATAGGAAAACCAACTGCTAACCCTCTGTATGGTCTCTGCGCGCGCGCGCCCGCGTACGCGCAATTTTAAGGCGAAAGCCTTTAATGCCTCATGTTTTCGTTAGCAGACGCGTCGGCAGGAGTGTCAACAGACGCGTCGGCAGGAGTGTCGACAGACGCGTCGGCAGCCGTGTCGACAGACGCGTCTGCAGCCGTGTCGAGAGACGCGTCGGCAGCCGTGTCGACAGACGCGTCGGCAACCGTGTCGACAGACGCTTCGGCAGGAGTGTCGACAGACGCGTCGGCAGCCGTGTCGACAGACGCGTCGGCAGAAGTGTCGACAGACGCGTCGGCAGGAGTGTCGAAGACGCGTCGGCAGCCGTGCCGACAGACGCGTCGGCAGGAGTGTCGACAGACGCGTCGGCAGCCGTGTCGACAGACGCGTCGGCAGATTCGTCCGCCTTTCGGCGTCACTGCTTAAAAGGCTCAAGGTTCCAGCATGAATAAAGGCGCATCTAGTGAATGGATGGGCTTCATAAATAAAATAAAAGGAGTAAAGTCAAGAAAGGGAAAATAAAAATAAGAAAATAATCAAAAATAAAAACAAAATAGAAATGAGATGTGAAAATAGAAAACAATAAAATTATTAAAAGGAGCAAAAAATAAATTAACAAAATATGAAAATAAAAACTAAATAAAAACAAACAGTGCCCTAGGAAACGCTTTCGCCTTGCAGCACTTTACAGAGCCAAAGTGCCCCCTGAATTTTTTTTTCACCAGCTTACTCGTTCACAGCCCCCTGACTGGCCGATAGACCGACGTTCACGCAGTAGCCCTTTGCGAGGGTTTCAAGCTAGACGCGCGCAATCGTCTGAACAGATGATCACTTTTTTTTTTTAATTCGCTATATCCGCGTGCGTGCGACCAAGTATTGCTCCACATTTCCAAGAACACTCAAGCGCTCAATTTGCAAGTACGGTTGGGGTGGCTGCGAGATTTTTGTCTGCCCCTGTGAATGAAATAGCTTTTCGAAGTCGGCATAAAGAGTTACCACAATGTGTAAGAAAGGCACTGTTTCGAGCTCTGCGTCACATGCAAACAATGGCGGCACACGCAAACAATGGCGCAGTGCGTCATGCAGCCGTACGCGCGTTCTCGGCAAATACGTGGAAGACTGCACGAAGACAAGTAGCTTCGCAACAGAGAGCAAGTCAGCACGGCATAAAGCTAATAAAA
Source organism: Amblyomma mixtum (assembly GCF_055824585.1). Taxonomy (NCBI): domain Eukaryota; kingdom Metazoa; phylum Arthropoda; class Arachnida; order Ixodida; family Ixodidae; genus Amblyomma; species Amblyomma mixtum. The sequence goes on from NC_143018.1 coordinate 79,759,631, forward strand.
TGTGTACTTACCCTGGTCACCCTCATTTCCGGCCATTTTGTCTGCAACCAGAAACAGCAAGAGACAGCGCGAACACCACACAGCAGCGAAATTACCGCGCGCCGTCGGAATTCTCAAATCCAAACTGCCACTCAGGGATCCTGACATATATCATTGGCTGAAAGGTGTCACGTGTGCTTGAAACGATCCAATCATGGGGGAGGGAAGAGCCTTTCTCGGAAGATCTGAAGCATATATACAAATGACGCCTGGGACCCGCCGCGTCGGTTCGACGGCTACAGCGTTCGGCTGCCGAAGCCGAGGGCGCGGCATCAAGTCCCGGCCTGGGCGACCGCGTTTAGACGGAGGCGAAACGCAAAGGACGCCCGTGCGCTGTCCGATCTTTTGGGATCCTGTGTAATTGGTCGCAGTTTTTGGGTTATGTAAGCCGTGAAAAACAGAGAAACGACATGAAAAAAATTGGAGAACGCTTAAGCTTCGCTTTTAAGAGTGAAAACGCGACAGCGTCTTGCAGAGCTGCCACGGAGTACACGGAACCCCATCGCCCGTTCGGCGCGACGCCTTGCTTGGCCGTTGTACAAATGAACAATTGGTTTTTTAACGCGAAAGCCTTTAATGCCTCATGCTGTCGTTAGCAATCCGTGTCGGCAGCCGGGTCTGCGTCCGTGTCGGCAGCCGTGTCGACTGATGTGTCCGCGTTTTGACGGATGTCCACCGAGATACGTCAGACAGTTACTGCGTAATTTCCTTTCCTCAAATACAATTTTCAGTTTCTTCATTACGAACCCTCTTTCTTCTTTCACTGCCACTTCCTCCCTTCCTGTACGGTGCGGTTAAAGTGTCCACCGAGATGACTGAGAATTACAGCGCCATTTCCTTTCCTCAAAAGCGTTGCGTTCAAAGGGCAAGGCAGCGCGCCAAACGGATGATGGCGTTCCGTGGACTCCCTGGCAGCGCTACAACACGCTGTCCCGTTCCACTCCTAAAGGCATAGCTTAAGCGCCATTATTTAGCAGTCAATTAGTAATGAGTGATTAATCAGTAATTAGCTACTAATTAGCAATATGTCATTACTTCGTCATCAATCTTGTGTGACGTCATCCAGTGGTGACGTCACCAGGGTCACATAGGCAAAGTGGTGCGGAAAACGCTTTCGCCTCTACGCACTTTAGACAGTCAAAGTGCCCCCTGAATTTTTTAGGAAGAGAAATGATGCAGTAACAGTCCCACTTGTCTTGGTGGACACCCGGACCGCGCATGATACAATATTTTTTCAGGCAGCCCCTGACATAGGTCGCCGGTTACCCCGATTATATGTCGCCGACTCGAATCCCTGACGTGAGCTATAGGCTCCAACTTACACAGTAAGTTTATGCAGCACGAAACGCTGAATCGTATGACACCATCTGGACCATTCTGCGGCGAACGGTTGGCATAAGATTTTTTCCGATGCGCGGTGCCGACAACTACAGCTACGGCGCCGATGGCTATTCGGCCGAACGAGCTGTACCGTGTTCTGGAACTTTATCGGCACAGGTTTGAAAAATTCTCCCGCCACAACCGTTGGCTCGTTTGTGGTGAAACTGCGCACAAAGCTTCCTTATTGTTGTCCGTTTTAAGGCATAGTAAGTATAAAAGTGGTACTTGCTAGGTTTGGTCACGCGAGATGCGAAACAAGAAGCACTCGTGTTGAGATCGAGCCGCCGTCATCGAATTTCTGCCGAAAGATACTTGTGGCGTCATCTGGCATCGCTGAAGGAAAGCGCCGCGAAAGCAGACGGCAGAAATACGACGAGACAATGGAGAACATATCTTTTATTGGTAAATCACCGTCAAGTCATTTAATTTGTTTACGATAGTTTTCAAAATGCGTTGGCCGAAAAATATTTCACGCGCTTAAGCAGACGACATGGCCCGAACGAGGCATTCAAAGCAAGCCGCCGCGCTCGTTGCAGCGCTCGCCTCGGCGCTTCCGTCGCGGCGCTTTCCTTCAGCGATGCCAGATGGCGCCACAAGTATCTTTCGGCAGAAATTCGATGACGGCGGCTCGATCTCAACACGGGTGCTTCTTGTTTCGCATCTCGCGTGACCAAACCTAGTAAGTACCACTTTTATACTTACTATGCCTTAAAACGGACAACAATAAGGAAGCTTTGTGCGTAGTTTCACCACAAACGAGCCAACGGTTGTGGCGGGAGAATTTTTCAAACCTGTGCCGATAAAGTTGCAGAACACGGTATATGCTGTCGCGTAAAACTAAAGTCCCTATATAAGCTCATAAAGGGACTTTACGTAAAACGAAACGTTACCGAGCATAGTCGCTACACAGCAGCTTTCCATGCCGATCGCAGCCCCCGTATAACACGCAGCTATAGTGAGCGAAGGGCCGTTGAAAGGGGCTCAAAGTTGCTCTATGTCTGGGATGTTAAAGCAGGCCGCTTCACGAATATTGTCCAGCAGAAATTTCTTTAATGCGCTTTGTAGATGCTATCTGTAGTCAAAATAGTAATTTCAGCGTCTTCGTGCATTTTCCTCTCCTCTCGTCACTTTTTGCACACTGGAAGGTCGCCGCTTGGACCAGCTCCACCGCCGCTGGCGGAGCTTCCTGATTCGCCGGAGCTGCGCGACTTAAAGAATCTACCCAATAGCCGCCTCTCACCTTGCATACGCAGGTGCGAGCGACGGAGGAGGGTGCGAGCATGGAAAAGTCGCCGGGAGGGGCTCGCAAACTTTTGCGCTAGATTGTGGGTTCCCTGCTTCGTGCAGAAGTAATTAATTGACTGAGGTGCTCATGACAACATCATACAGTGATTGAGCGAGTTGATGCGCTCTCCTCGGAAGGCGTTCCTCCTTTAAGATTTGCAGAGCTATCACGATCGACACCGCTGCCCGAGCGTGTCTCGAGGTACGAGTGGTACGAGCAGAGGGGCAATGAACTTTATTAGCCGAGTGGGAGGGGTGGAGCCGTTCATAACGCTGCAGGCCAACCCCGCAGCATAGCCAAGAGATTATATGCGCCTGGGCGACCCAGTCAGCCCATTGGAAGAGGCTCGGCTCCGAGCTGCGCAGCACGGTCGCCCAGCTCGGGGTATGGGTGCGGGGTTTAGACAGTAGGAGATGGAGGATGACGGGAGATATCTGCGGCCACTAGAGAAATTTTATTGCGAAAGCAATACTGCTTGCACTTTTCTGTCATCGATGGAGGTTCATCCTTCGCTCCGGCAGAGCTGCGGCGCGCTACCACGTGACCGCGTGACGTCACGACAAGAGGAGAGCTCGGGGCCCAACTCGTCTCATCGATGGAGGCTCATCCTTCGCTCTGGCGCAGCTGCCGAGTGAGGGCGCTCGCTAGACTGGGATAAAACAGGGCTGCGGCTGTGCTCCTCGCAGTGTTGTGCTATGTCGGAGGATGCGTACAAGGCGAGGCTGGAACGGTATGCCGCGGCCAAGCGATGGCGCCATGCAGAAGAAACAGACGAAGAAAGGGAACAACGGTTAGCGAAGCAACGTGCGTATGCTGCAGAATGGCGAGCACGCCGGTTAGCTGCGGGTGCATCTACAAGTTCAGAGTCAAGTTTAAACGAGGGTAGTTTCATGGACGCTCTTAATGCCGAAGAAGAACCTATGAGTAGTGCGGAGCGATATAATCACAAGAGAAGAAAACGCCGTGCGGAAGAAATGCCGGAACAGAAAGAAGCGCGGCTTGCTAAATTGGCTGAAGGCTTAGCTTGGTTAAGCCTGGCTGATTGCGAAAGCAAAAACCAATTTACCGACGAGAAAGGCGTAGAGCCAAACGGGCAATGGCGTTCGATCTGTGGACTCCCTGGCAGCGTTGCAAGACGCTGTCGCGTTCCAGGAGAAAACATCTTAGCCACACAAGCAGTGACACCGCGCTTAAGGCTTTCGCCTCACCGCACTTTCGGTGAACAAATTGCCTCCCCCCCCCCCCCCCCTGAATTTTTTTTAAGCGGGAAGATTTCAATGGCGTACGTACCTGACTGCGCTTCGCTGAGCATTCCTGAATCACAGAGCTGTTAGGCGCGGCACCAGTGACTGATAGCTAATAGCAACGCGGAGATGCGTCTGCGAATGGCAGCAGTGATCTAGACGAGTTCGTGGGTATAGCCTGGCACCAGGGATCCGCCGATCCGCTCTCAGCTGGGGGAAAAAATCTCTGCCTCTCCCGCAACCGAGAGTAGAGTAAGCATGAAATGTTTACGGGCATAACACGAAGCGTACGCGGACATGACGAGACGTAGGCCTGACAAGAATGTATATGCAGCGCGTTCGAAACTGCGTAGAGGCGAAAGCGTTTTCCGCACCACTTTTCCTATGTGACACTGGTGATGTCACCACTGAATTACGTCACACATAACTGATGACGAAGAAATGACAAAATTACTAATTAGTGACTAATGACCGATTAATGACTAAATACTAATTAACAGCTAATTAATGACGCTCAAGCTTTGCTTTTAGGAGTGGAACGCGACAGCGTGTTGTAGCGCTGCCAGGCAGTCCACGGAACGCCATTACCTAATCGGCGCGATGCATTGTCCTTTGAACGCGACGCTTTTTGAGGAAAGGAAATCACGCAGTAATTCTCTGTCATCTCGGTGGACACCCGAGCCGCACCGTACAGGAAGGTAAGAACGCCACCACCCGTTCGGCGCGATGCCTTGCCCTTTGAACGCAACGCTTTTTGAGGAAAGGAAATGGCGCAGTAATTCTCGGTCATCGCGGTGGACACCCGAACCGCACCGTACAGGAGAGAGAGAGAGAAAAACTTTATTATGGCAAGTGTGTTAGACCCCCTTGGGTCCCTGGACCACCGCACGGTCCCACTCTACGTCGGAACGTTCATGTGGTGTTTGTCCATGACGTCGGCACCCCGAAGCACCGCAGCAAGCTGCGATGGCAGGGAGGAACGCCACCACCCGTTCGGCGCGAAGCTACCGGCGCTTCTATGCCGGTCCTGTAGGAGGGCTTAGAGATGTGCCCGGATGTTCTCGTTTCAGTGCCCGGATGAGTGGAATTCAGTGCCCGGATGTTGGCTCTCGGTCTCGGCATGACGTCCCCACACTGCCGACAACGGGAGCTAAAAGCATTTCATGCTTAATAACACCTGGCTGCTCTTGGTTCTGCTGGTAGTTGGACATGGATCTTGGACATTCATCATGTCGCAACAACATGCCGTCGGCGCAGAGCGGCGGTAGACACGGCGGATGCGGGCTGAAGGAACGGATGAAGCTGCTTTCGCAATTTCCGGGCTTAACCAAGCCGAGCCTCTGCCAAATTTTTTTTTATTGCGGCTTTGGAGTCCGTGGTAATTTGGGGCATGGGTTGGAGGAGGTGATGGCTAACGCGACGGCTGCGTCCTCGGTAATATAGGAGGAGGCAGTCATGACGGAGGCAGAGAAAGTGGGGTGGCCGGGATGGTCTGTAACCGCGAGCGCAAAGGCATTTCAGTGGCCATACTCGACGGAATCCGCTTAGGCCACCTCCTGGTTATTGCCATAGCGCTTGTGTAGAGTCTCCGCCATTTTGTTGCGAAAGCAACACTACGCTAGTCGCTGAGCCATTTCGCGGAGCTCTGGAAAGGCCAAGCTGCGCATGCGCGAGGAGCGAATGACGTCACACGGCGCACAGCTGGCGCGCCGGGGCCGCCGCCGCGCGCTTTCCATCGCCTCGCCGCATCTGGGAAGCCCGCCGCAGTCTCACGAAACGTTGGAAAAGACAGAAACATAACAGAACACTCAAGAAGCGCATCCTAGATCTCACTCACAAAGCAGCTCATTATGCCTCAAAACTTGCTGACGCCAACTGGATAGATCGCTGTAACACGGCTGCCAGGCAGATGTCCGGGAAGAACACTTGGAGGCTTTTCCGCAGCCTTATAGACCCCGCGCAGACCCGGGGCGAAACACAGCGCCACTTACAACGAGCACTTCATAATTTCAAGGGCAGCACAACACAACTCGCAGACACACTCAAGGACAAGTATCTCTGCTGCAAACAGGACCCTTGTGGTCAGGAGTATCTTTACGCAGGCAAAGATAATCCTGAGTTAGACGAACCGTTCCAACTCTTTCACCTCAAGGCAGCCCTGGCTAAAATGAGAAGGGGCACTGCGCCTGGACGGGACAAGGTCACAGTCAAGCTTCTGGCCAATCTCCCCGACCAGGCGTATGAGGCCCTTCTGGAATACATCAACACTATATGGAAGGGCGAAACCCCGCTCCCTCTAGACTGGAAAACATCTCTAGTAACCTTCATCCCCAAGGCGGGAAAGGAAATCAACACAGACAACTTGAGGCCTATCTCGCTCACCTCGTGTGTGGGCAAGTTAATGGAGACAATGGTGCGGGATAGGCTCTCCGAATACTTGGAACAACGGAATACGTTTCCAGACACTATGTTCGGCTTTCGCCCACATAAGTCGGCACAGGACATACTCCTCCAACTCAACAGAGACATAATACAACCAGTTGAACATCCACATAATGACAAGGTCGTCCTTGCCTTAGACTTGAAAGGAGCCTCCGACAATATCAAACACAGCGTCATACTGACACACCTCAGTGAAACCCACTGTGGCCGCAACACTTTCAACTATATCAAAGACTTTCTCACCCATCGAACAGCATTAATCAAAATCCAAGAGGCAGAATACGGTCCGTATCAAATGGGTACGTGGGGGACACCACAAGGCGCGGTGCTATCCCCCCTACTCTTTAATTTTGCGATGCTCCATCTCCCGGACCAGTTGCAGGGTATTGACGGCATACGGCATGCGCTGTATGCCGATGATATCACGATCTGGGCTACAGAGGGAAACTTAGGGCGCATGGAGGAATGCCTGCAAACAGCCGCTCACGTAGTGGATCGCTACGCAGGGCACTGTGGTCTCCAATGCGCACCCAGCAAATCTGAATTTGTACACCTTAGGGCATCACCTAAGGACAATACCAAAATACATCTCTCCTTAACAAGTGGCCCCATACATGAGGCCAAAGAAATTCGAATACTCGGACTCTTCATCAATAGCCAAAGAAGAGTAGACACAACATTGCACAAGCTCCGCAAAATTGGAGACCAGGTGGGCCGTATGGTCCTTCGCGTCTCCAATAAGAGAGGGGGTTTGCGAAGCAAGGATGCAGTTCGGCTGGCCCATGCTTTCGTTATCAGCCGAATTCTCTATTCGGTCCCTTATCTACACTTGCGGAAGCACGACGAAGACAAAGTTGAGGTAATACTCCGTAAAATGATGAAGAGGGCACTTGACCTTCCTGTCTCCACCTCCAATGCGAGACTTCTTGCATTGGGAGTGGTGAACACCTTTCAGGAGCTCAAGGAAGCCCATCTCACAAATCAATACACGAGGCTAGCCCAAACGAAGTCGGGCCGGGACTTGCTAGCCCGGCTTCACATCCAACACGATTTCCACATTCAGGAACGGGTCCGAGTGCCCGAACTCTGGAGACGCGCCGTCAGAGTTCGACCCCTCCCCACTAAGATGGATAAGGAAGACCATAGTGGTCGTCGCCAGGCTAGGGCGGAAGCCTTAGCGCGCCACTATGGCAACAAGCAAGGTGTCTACTACGTAGATGTAGCCGGGCCGACCCACGGGGGGTGGTACACTGCCGCGGTCATACATCAAGAAATACAGGTGGATGGTCTGTCCTTTCAAGCCCCAGGCACAACACAAGCTGAAGAGGTTGCTATCGCCCTAGCTGCTTCTGATACCAAATCAAAACACATCATAACTGATTCGCGTTCGGCGTGTAAAAATTATGAGACTGGCTGGATAACTCCACTAGCTGAACGAATATTAAGGAACTGCAGCCGAGACACCGATCCTACTCCCCGCTGCATAGTTTGGACTCCGGGCCATCAGGGCCTAGCAGGAAACGAAGCTGCAGACGCGGCGGCCCGAGCACTCATTCACCGGGCGTTCCCATTCGCTCCTGAGCACCTGAAACCTGAAGGTGGCTCTTTACTCTCGTTCAAAGACATAACATCTTATTATAAGGATAGGCACCGCGTGTACCCAGTCCCTGCAAAGGGACTGGGGAAAGCAAACGAACGCGTTCTACTTAGACTATTCACTAATACAATGCTGTGCCCGGCAGTATTAAAACATTTCGATCCCGCGTTCACTGGCAGGTGCAAACACTGTGGCGAGGTGGCTGACACCTACCACATGGTTTGGGCTTGCCAGCGCAACTCAGCTCTCTCCCCCCACCCCAACCCTACCAGAGAGGAATGGGAGGCGGCCCTGCTTGGCTGCTCGGACCTTCAGGCCCAAAAGGCTTTGGTCAAGAGGGCTAAGCTGGCGGCTTCGACCAATGGGGTCCCGGAATAGGGACTCCACCCATTGCGGGGCTCTTTAAGAAAGCCTCACCTCTTTTATTAAATAACGGCTTTTCATCATCATCATCATCATCATCGCCGACAGTCTCCCTCTCTGTCTCCCTCTCTGAGGCCCAGTAGCGATTGCGCATCGCCATCTGCGTGGTTTGTGGTGTATTATTATATGGCTACGCGCAGATGTTGCTTTCGCAATCCTCCAGGTTTAACCAGAGCTAAACCACAGCCAATTTTTCTGGCGTCGACCGGTATGTAAGACAGGATGCAATGATGTTACAGTGAAGGGGGGCGCATGTCAAGGCATTGTGAACTGAAGGGGAAGGGAGACTTTGGGGGAAAGAGGGACTCGTAGCGGATACCAACATATGGCTGAGGATGTGGCAGCCTGTCGTCGTTTGCGAAAGGCGCTTATATTGTCCCCACCTCCTGTAAGCTCTGCGGGAAACCGGGAGACTTTATTCACATCCTTCTCACATGCCCTACCTTCCCACACCCTCCATCCCCAACCACGGCGGAGTCACACTGGGAGACTCTCCTGGCCAGCTCCGCTGCTGCTGACCAGCGCCGGATAATTACCGATGCCTTGAAGCGGATAGCCCTCCATGGGCTGTCCTTTGCCCTTTAAGGGCAACCCCCTAAGGGTTGCCTCGTGCCACGTAAGGGGAGGCAGGGTTTGGCCCCTCTGCATTGCTTGGCAATAAATGTTTCCACCAACACTACCACCTAAGTGGGCTTCTATGAGTTCCGCCGCCGTGTTGTAGAGGCCTAGTGCCTGAAGCGAGGCAGTGGAGGTGGCGGGGGGCAGGAGTAAGGGGCCTTGTAAGTTTTGCGGATGAGGGTGTCTATCCTGTCTCTAGTTCTCCTGTCGAGAGGGTGAGATGTGGGAGGGGCCAGACTAGGCGACTTAGGGTGAAGGCTTGTACGAGGCCCACGGTTTCGTGCTCTCAAAGCCCACGATTCCCGCATATGATTTGCGGTAGACGAGGCGGATTAAAATGAAAATTTGTTTTTTTTTTTAGGAAAGGAATTTGGGCAGCAGTAGTCTCGCATCTAGGAGGACACCAAAACCCCGCCTCCAGGAAAGGGAGGAAGGTGGGAGTGAAAGAAGAAAGAGAGAAAGAGGTGCCGTAGAGGGCTTCATAACAATTTCCTCACCACCTGGGGAGTTTTAACGTGCGCTAACATCGCACAGCAAACAGGCGCCTCTGCGTTTCGTCTCCACCGAAACATGACCGCCGCGGCCGGGTTTGAACCCGGCAACTTCGGCTCAGTAGCCGAGCATCTTAACTGCTGAGCCACTGCGGCGCGTGGTCTGGTCTACGTGTTGGGATGGATGGATGGATGGAAACAACTTCTTTACACACACACAAAAAAAAAATCTTCCAGGGTGCTATGTTTGTTGGATGAAGGAGGTGTTTTGGCAGTTCTGTCAGGAGGAGGAAAACGCGAGTCACTCCCATCCCGACTTTTTGGAGATACCTCCGCTGAAGCCGTAACTCCGTATGTCATTCGCTGTGAGCGTAACTGATAGAGGAATTGACCCTATAGCGTCTGTAGTAAAGAACACCATCTAATCGCAAGAAGGTTCTGAAAGGAGAAAAAAATCAGGGGAGCACTTTGACGATCTAAAGTGCGCAGAGGCGAACGCCTTTAACTGCCGCTCTCGCTGCTCTCTTCGTCATTGCGCATGCGCCGTTGTTAAACCACCTGAGGATTGCGCATGGGGGCACTGCGCATGCGCAGTGTGCCCGTTGAGTGGGTTTGCGCGTTTACTGGGTATCATTAACTAATTACCATAATCATCAATAACTCATTACCTAATTATCATTAACTACTGTTGATACATCTACTACTACACCATTAACTGTCATTACTGACTTTTTCAAGCCGCCGCGGTGGCTCAGTAGTTATGGCGCTCGGCTCCTGTCCCTAAAGGCGCGGGTTCGATTCTGGCCGCGGCGGTCGCTTTTCGAGGGTGGCGAAATACTAAAGGCCCGTGTATTTTGCGATGTCAGTGCATGTTGAAGAACCCCAGGTGGTCGAAATTTCCGGAATCCTTCACTGCGGCGTCCCTCATAGCCTGAGTCGCTTTGGGACGTTAAACCCCATAAACCAGCCAAGTAACCATTAACCATTCTTACTGTCGTACTGATGACACACGGACGGACGGACGGACGGACACGCTGGCGATTCATGAGCCATAAAAGGCTTTCGCTCTAAAAAGTCTCGCTCTCTATCTCACTCGCTATCCCTCTATCTCACTCGCTATCTCACTCGCTAGCGTCGTGTTCCTTCATGTGTTAGTGATGCCGGTGCTACAACAACTACGGTGGTGTTTGGTTTTGTGTTCGTGACCGCAGAAATTGCGAAGAGTGCAGCAAGACCCACACGGATACGACGGAAACCGCTACCTGCGCTCGCTTTGGAGCCATCGCTCATTTCGGCGCCGTGTATCATGAACTGTGATTTAGTCACAGCTGTTGACGAAGCAGTCATCGTGTTTGGCCCGCAGAAGAGTTGGCAAATCGTGCGAACCGATCATGTAACCTGAATTTTATTGGTGTCGCATATATCAGCACGGGCAGTGAAGGACATTCCATGATAGCGGTATGCTTTCATGCGTTGCCGCTTCCGGGGCAAGCGCGCACCCCTCCAACTCCTCCTCCCCACACTTCCCACGCCCCACATCCTTCTCCTTCAGGACACACATAGCCCTGCCACACTTCCTAGCTACACATCTGCTCACTCAGACGCCATGAATACACCCAGGGTGTCCACACTTATACATCGCTCCATTACACACCAAACCCATCACATCACCTCAGAGACACCCTGCGTAATCACAGAAATCATACAAAATACACACTCAATACGATCGATTTTTATTGCCAATATATACCACCGATCATCTCACGCGATGGCTTCATTGGAAATGCTATTCCGAGATCTCCATCGTCTTGCAGGCAAGCATCCATTGATTATCGGAGGGGACTTCAACAGTCAGTATACTGACTGGGGCTACCGCACCACCACTAGACGAGGCCGGCGTCTCTGGTCCTTGGTGCAAGAGCTCCGCCTCACAATACACAACAACTTTAACACTCCCACGAGGATTGGTAACAGCGTCAGCGCGGACACCAGCCCGGATTTGACACTGAGCCGCAACCTTGTTGGTATTACGTAGACCACAACGCGTCATACATTAGGAAGCGATCATTACATCCTCTCCATTACGTACCGCACAAGCAAAGACAGGCCCGTCACCTAACGCACAAAATCACCAACTGGGATGCTGTCCGCTCCGCACGGGCGGCCCTCCCTAACGCTCCCATTATAGACATCGACCAGTGGGTGGCGTCGCTCATGAACGATGTCTCCACACACACGCGAACCCTTGTCACAACATCAGACACGCCCACCCTCGACACTCGCCTGGCCCACCTATGGGAGGCCCACCATAGCATTCTAGAGCGCTGGAAAGGGCAAAAGCTCAATCGGACCCTTAAAAAGCGGCTGGCCGCGCTGCAAACACAAATTACTGAGCACGCTGAGGAGCTCTGCCGATCAAACTGGGGTCAGATTTGCGATAGTTTGGCTGGCAATCTGTCCTCCAAACGTAGCTGGCAACTTCTCCGTCACTTAATTGACCCCACGCAATCCAAAACAGCCTCACAACACCACGTCACACGCCTTATACACAAGACCGACCTTTCTCATGACGCACTCATCAATATACTTAGAAACACACATACAACTCCCGGTACCTCAAACCCCCTGCCCCCCTATACAGGCACCCCGAATGCCATCCTCGACGCAGAGATCACGGAAGCAGAAGTCAGAGCGGCCCTCCTGACTCTCCGTTCTAACTCCACCCCAGGAGTTGACTGGATCTCTAATGTCATGCTCCGCAATTTGGACGATCAATCGACCACTCAGCTCACGAAATACTTAAACAAATGCTGGCAGGAGGGCACTCTTCCCAATCCTGGCGTCACGCCAAAATCATATTCATACCAAAGCCCCACCAACCTCTTACACCCTCAAATCTCCGTCCCATTTCACTAACCTCATGCCTAGGCAAGCTTTTCGAACACGTCGCACTCGCCCGACTCACCCACCACATGGCGGAGCAAGACCTCTACCCGCACAGCATGGTGGGCTTCCGTCCCCATCTGTCGGCACAGGACGTCATGCTCCAACTCACACAAGACATATTTGATCCCCTCATTCCGGGTCACACAAAAGCTGTCCTAGCCTTGGATCTCTCCAAGGCCTTTGATCGCCTAGACCATCAAGCGATCATGGCAGCCCTCTCCCGCTTGAACATAGGTGAACGTATGTACACCATATTCAAGCATTTCTTACTAACCGCACGGCCGAAATTCACTTCGGTCCCTACATATCCCCCCATACACCCTTAGTGGGGTTGGCACCCCCCAGGGATCCGTCCTCTCCCCTTTTCTCTTCAATGTCACTCTCATTCCCCTTGCCCGCAATCTACAAACCATCCCTAACCTTCGTCATACACTTTATGCCGATGACATCACGCTATGGACCACCCATGACAGTGATGGAGACATAGAAAATACTCTACAATCGGCAGCTAACCTCACCCAAACACATGCGCGGAGTATCGGACTCTCCTGCTCTCCGGAGAAGTCGGAGCTCTTTATCATCCGCCCCACAACCCGAAACTGCCCCACAGCCCCCATCATGGCGACACTGGAAAACCGGCACATCCCGGAGGAGGTAAACACTCTCAGGGTACTGGGCCTCCACATCCAGAACAACGGGAAAAAAACACTCGCCATACGGAAACTCAAGCAGACAACGGTGTCGATATCCCACCTAATCCGCCGCGTTTCTGCACACCACCGGGGCATGAAGGAGCATGACCTATGTCGTCTCATTCATGCCTTCGTCCTCAGCCGCTTTCTCTTCACGCTTCCCTACCTGAAACTCCAGGCCGGGGAAATCTCCACCCTGGATGCCATGATCCGAACAGCATTTAAGCCAGCACTACACCTACCGCCAAATACCTCAACCGAAAAACTCCCCCAACTAGGCCTGCACAATACGGTAGGGGAGCTTATCGAGGCCCACCGACAGGCTCAATACATACGTCTCGCGAAAACAACCACCGGCAGACACATCCTACACACCCTCGGTATCCACCTACCGGCCACGGATCCCACACAGCTCCAGGTCCCCAGCCACATTCACCGCGAATTATTTATTAAACCACTCCCCAAAAACATGCATCCCACCTACCACGAACCCCGCCGCAGAGCTCGCGCGCGGGCACTCCACAAACACTATGGCAAGGAACCGTATGCCGTTTGGGTGGATGCCGCATGCACGGGCGAGGACGCGGTTGTAGCCATTACGAACCCCTCCCTCCATCCGATTGCCACCCTTCACATAACCCCTACTGCCACTTCGCAGGAGGCCGAAGAGGCCGCCATTGCCCTGGCCATCACACGCACGGAGGCCCGATATATTCTATCCGACTCTAAAACTGCCATACTAAATTTTGCTCACGGGAGATTTCACGTCCCTGCATTTCGCATACTGAACTCCCTCGCCGCACACCCACCCCGCCACATGGAGTTGATATGGGTGCCTGCCCACTCCGGGAATCCCGGAAACGAGGCCGCCAACGCTTTAGCCCGAGGTTCTCTCAACCGGGCACCGGCGGCCTCCGACCTGGGGTTCTCGCGGGAGCGCATGCACTCATTCAGTGAAATGACGCAGGCCTGCAAAGTGGAGCGTCGGCTCTACCCTCCACCCCATCCCTCCCTTGACCATTATCATCAGACACTTTGGAGGCGGCTTCAAACACGCACCTTACCCTCCCCTTATATACGCTCGCGCTATCACCAAGTCCACACAAACCCCTCGGGTACCCTCTGCCACCACCCCAAAGCCACTCTAGACCATATCCTTTTCCTCTGCCCGGCGGATCCTCCCCCGCGGGGCCTGGAGCACCTTACCACTTGGGAGGCTTTGTTAGACCCTACTGCGTTCTGAGGACCCGGCCAAGCAGGCCATCGCCACCGGCCGGGCTGCCAGCGTCATGAGCCTCCGGGACATGAACGTTCGAGTGCAGTGGGGCCGTGCGGGGGCCCACGGACCTGTGTGTCCCAAACTCCCCAAGTTTTCAAAACCACCACTCTACAGAAATAGTATTTTTTTTTTTAGAGCGCAGCTCCCGTTTCTGCGTTCCGTTTCGCGGCGTCACCGTCGTCCGTTGTAACCAGCAGTGGACACCCTTTAAGCTGCGAAACCAATGGAGCGGGAGCTTGGAAAGCAAAGGGTAAAATTGGTAAATTGTTTTTGAGGGAAGGAAATGAACAGTATGCGAGGTCTATTAGAAAAGTATCCGACCTTTGGCCGAAGAAAAAAAACTGTCATAACTGGAGCGTTAGAAACCTAATAACCTTCAAAGTAGTCACCTTGGGGCTCCATATGCATCTCCCAGCGGTGCTGCCATGGTTGGAAGAATTCCGAAAAGACCCTTTTCGGAATGGAATTTAGCTCTGCTGTCATTGCAGCCATAATGTCCTTTCTTTTCTGAAATCGCGCTCCTTTCAATGACCACTTGATTTTCGGAAACAGCCAGAAGTCGTAGGGGGACATATCAGGAGAGTAAGGAGCCTGTTGAAGAACTACAGGAGTCTGGTTTTTCGCCAGAAAAGTCTGAATCAAATGCGAGGAATGTGCAGGAGCAATGTCGCGAGGGATGCGCCAATTTCTTGTTGACCTCAATTCCGGACTCTTGCGCCGCACAGCACCACGTAGGCGATGGAGGACATCCCTGTAGTACTGTTTAGTCATTCTTTGACCCTGTGGGGTGCGTACTCGTGGTGTGCCACACAGAGGGAGTCAAAAAAGCAGTCAGCATCACTTTGACATTGCTGCGCACTTGTCGGGCCTTCTTTAGTCTTGGTGACGTGGAATGCGTCCTCTGTGACGACTGGGATTTGGTTTCCGGGTTGTACCCGTACACCCAAGACTCGTCACTAGTGATTATGATGTTGATGAAGTCGGGGTCACTGTTTGCGGAATCCAGCATGTCCTGTGAGACTTCAACACGAAGCTGCTTTTGCTCCACCGTGAGCAGCTTCGGCACGAATTTCGCCGCAACTCTCTCCATGGCCAAATCTTCGGTGATAATGGAATGTGCAGAAAAATTGCTGATGTCCACCTCTTCCGCAATTTCTCGGATAGTCACACAACAGTCCCGCATCACCTCAGCGTTCACTTCGGCAATTACCTGGTCATTTCGGCATGTTGGTGGCCGACCGGAGCGTGACTCTCTCTCCACGGATGTGCGGCCGTCTTTAAACCAGTTGCACCACTGCTTAATCTGTGTCCTGCTCATAGCATCATCACCGAAAGCCGTCTGAACATTTCGAATAATTTCCACTTGGCTATCGCCAAGTTTCTGGCAAAATTTGAGGTAGTAGCGCCGCTCCTCTCGCTCCGCCATTTTCCTTGCAACAAAAAACCGACGAGAGCACTGCGCACTCCCTCACTCAAACGCTGCTTCCCAGCGACTGACGCTATCGGCAGGAGGGAAAAAATTCGTGCATGCGCACGAGGGTTCAAGGTCGGCTGCTGTAAGCGCGCTTGTTTCATATCTATCAGGTGTTCGCAAAAAAAGATAAAGTCGGATACTTTTCTAACAGACCTTGTATGTCTCACACAGCTGCGAAACCAATGGAGCGGCAGCTGAAGCAGAGGGTAAAATTCGGTAAATTGGTTTCTGAAGAAAGCAAATGAGCAGTATCTGTCTCACACATACCTCGGCGGACACCTGAACCAGAGGGAAAACCTCTTGGAACAGTGGACACCTCAATCGTGCTTTAAGCTACGTGGCGGTATAGTAACAGATGTGCGCTGCATGCGTTGGCATTGACAACGTTGTGGTGGTGGTGGAACTTTATTTCCAGCGGATATAGAGGAGCGACCCGAAGTCGCCCCCCGCTTAAACGGCGGCCGCTATCCCTTGGACAGCGGCGGCGTCTTCAGCCAGCTGGAGGAGCTTGATCTGTGTCCTCGGGTCGGGGCTGAGCAATAGAGCCTGCCAATGATCAGAGTCGGTAATGAAGCGACTCGCGGGTAGGGACTGCGGGCAGTTCCAGATCATATGATTTAGATCGGCTTTGGCATCACAATTTTTGCATTTGTCTGAGTACAGTCCATCCGAATAGAAGCTACACAATTGGGGATTTGGATAGGTTTTAGTTTGAAGTTTACTCCAGGCTTTCGCCTGTTGCTTGGAAAGCGTTTTATCTGCTGGGGGAAACTTGACAACGTTGTGCCAGAAACGCGGCGCTGAAGCCATAGGCCGTCGGCGTTCGTTGTGTTCATTGGCGTTGGCGTTGGCCACGCTTTACACTCCGATCATTTTAAGGAAAGGAATTGCGCATGACTGGTTTCCTGGGTCAGCGGACGCCTGAATCGCGCTTATAGGCATGTGGGGTGATGAGAGAGAGATGTGGGCTGCATGCGTTAGCGCTGACAACGGTGAGCGAACTGCCGCGATCAACCATTAACTGCCACCTGCCAGGGTGACAGGGTGGGTGGGGTCTTTAATGTGGATATAAAGACAAACAGGAATTTCTTGCCACTTATGCGGGAGAACATCCCGTTCCTGTCGCTCGTAACGCCTCCCACGGCTCACAACCTCGCGGACTAATGGGCCTTTTTCCAGTGGGGTGTCCCTCTAGCGGCCGCCACTGGCAAACCGAGTTGGGGGGCAAGCCTAGAAACGCCTTTCTTTTCTGTGTGTTGAGCGTACGAAGCAAGCGTGTGTGTTGTCAGCTAGCGAAATAGTTTTTGAGTTCGCGCCGCGTTCCGCATATTTTTTTTCGTCATAGACGAAGCCGCACTGCAAATGCGCGATACTCTTTGCACACCAACACCACTTCGCCGTTTTCCCAACTAGTTTTTGCTGCGTCGTGTGTGGTCGTGTGTGGTCGTGCTGGCAGCATGGAGGCACCTACGTGCAGGACTTTCTTCAGCCTTTTCAGCGAAAACAACTGGAGTTCAAACTTCAGAGATGCGCCCGCGCTCAGCCAAGAAGACGTACAACGTCATTTCAAGGCTGTGGACGCCGGGTTGTGCGAGCGGCAAATGCGCCGTGGCTGGAATTTCCTCCAGGACAAGTATCTGAGGCACGTGCAGTGGCTGAGTGCAGAAGAGGCTGTGTACCTCAGAAGTACTTGTCTCCCTTCCATGAAGAGCGGGCACTACAAGCAGCTGGTCATGCTGAGCCGAGAGCCACTGCAAGTCGTGCAAGCTTTTTGCGAGTGTACCGCAGGGTAAGTACTTTCCTTCAACTACTGTAACATTGCACGATGATGCTTGCGCTAGGCCACTGCGTTACGCTCTCACTTCTCGCGGAAAACTGGCGAGTACAGGAGCAAATGAGCACCTTTTTACATTGAAGCTGTTCTGCCCGCACGCATGTGAACATGTTCGCAAGGGGATACCACCCGGCCGCGCGACAACCGGCGAGCAGCTGGCTTTTGCACCGTAGCGAGGGAACATGCTGCTCCTAAAACAAAATCCTATTTAATGCATCCCTTCGGCTTATAAAACTTGTTCTGCTTTCACTCTCGTGTGCGCCGTGCTTGTGTAATTTAATAATCTCTCAATAGAGCAGTTATGTTGGCCCATTTTCTAAGCTGTTTACCGATCCATATTCAGGCAAAGACGTTCCCTCCAGCGAGTGCAGTTGCCACTTTCGGGTCATGTATTGTACGCAATTTTTTTGTTAATTTCCCTTCTCAATCAGGTTGAGCGAGACATGTCCGCACATAGCTGCATTGCTGTTTGCGGTTGTGTATTTAAAAACACCATCAACTACAGACCAGCAGTGTGCATGGATTGTGCCATATGCAGGTAAGTGTCTTTCATGCTCATATTGATGGCAATGAGTGAATTTCAGCCAAGAAATCACAAAATGAATGAGGTGTGAGATTTTTATTGTCAAGTGACAGAAAACATGTCGTGACATTTGTTTCTTCAGTGCGGCAGCCTGAACAGCGAACAGTTGTGTCCGCACTGCACAACCAAACAAAAAACTGACTATGTTTCACTGTTCTGCTCTCCGTATTACAGCGCACAAACAAGCACTGAGGCAGCATAGCTGTAGTATATCTCAGCCCGACCAGCCTCTTGATGCTGAATGCTGATGAGAAAGTTGCACAATATTTCAATGTAACAAATAGTTTAAACCTTCCTCCGTAGTTGAGCAGTTATCTTCAGTGTGAAACAATGAAGCTGTAGCATAAGTAATACAGATAAGATTTCTCAGCTGCATTGCACATACATTGGTAGCACGTCATTTTTATGCTTTGAACACACCGAAATCAAAAGTTCAGCTTAATATAGGCACCATAATAGGCTACCATAATTCAAGTAAGTCATTCATTTATTGAAGATTTCATATGTTGCTCAATCTCTCCTAAACGTATTTTGTGCAGGAAACAGCCGCCCACCAGCCATGCCACTACAAGAAATCCCGTTTTGGAAGGTGCGCACTGGTAAGAGGAAGAAGGGCAAAACACCGAGAGGCGTTGATTCAGTTTCTCCTGTGAATATTGATTCAGAAGCTCTCATCGCCCACCTCCAAACCCATGAGCCTGATTTGCTGTGGCTACGTTATGCACAGCCATCAGATGCAAACAATACTGACTGCCAAGCTGCTCAAGATGAAAACTCTCCATTCATCCCTGCAGTTGCAGACACAGAAGACCTGCTCCTCGACGAGAACAGAGAGCTGTTCCGAATAGAAGTGAAAAAAATTTCGCCGATCTCTGCTCAGGACAGAGACAACATTTGTTGTCAGACACTTGGGCAGGCAGAGAACTCCAGGTGGTTTGAGGAGAGGCAAGGGCGCATTACAGCCTCATTTTTCAAGCGGGCAATCCACTGGAGAAAGGTGGACAGTATTTTGAAAGATATCTTCCAATGTACTGCACAATGGCCTCTGGCCCAAAATGACCCCCGTCGGTATGGCAGGGAAATGGAGGCAGTGGCTATTCAGAGGTACATCGAAACACGCAGGCTGCTGGACATTACGGTAGATGTTCAACAGACAGGCCTGCATGTGCACAAGTGCCATCCCTTTCTGGCAGCATCACCGGATGGTATAGTGAAGGAGCCAACAGGAGAAGGGCTTCTTGAGGTTAAGTGCCCCTATTCTAAGAGGGGGCTAACAGCAGAAGGCGCATGCGAGGACAGAAAGTTCTTTTGCGAGATGCTGAATGGTGAACCAGCACTTAAGAAAAACCACAGCTACTACTACCAGGTGCAGGGCCAACTTGCCATCACAGAGTATGAATGGTGCGATTTTGTCGTATACACAGCCCACAAACTGCCAGGGCATGACATTCATATTCAGCGCATTTACTTTGATGAAGAGTTCTGGCGCAACAACATGCTGCCAGGTCTCCTCTATTTTTATGAGAGGGCCATCCTTCCCGAACTACTTACATGCAGAGTGAAGCGCCTAGGCAAACTGCACACAACTGGTGTGGGTCACATCCCATTTCGTCAGCACCAGCAAGGGTTCTTCAGGAGTGAACTTTGTGGGGGGTTAAAGATGGTCATTCGCAGGGTGACTTAAACTTTTTTCACTAAGGCCGAGCAAGATACAGCCGGGGACAAAAGTCTCCAGACCACGTGCTCCTCAAACGAAGCTTATAGCTCTGCTATCGGACAGCGGCTGGAGACCACACTTTCATTTCATTTCATTTATTTGTCCCTTAAGGGCCTGAAGGCATTACATAAGGGGGGGGGCGTACATACAGGTTGGAGGGTAATTGCAGAGAACAGAGGTAAAACTTAAATTTTTGTTCTTTCATCTCCACAAGTGCGGTCTCCAGCCGCTGTCCGATAGCAGAGCTACCGGCTTCGTTAGAGGAACACGTGGTCCGGAGACTTTTGTCCCCGACTGTACATTGCAAATTGTGGAAATAGTTTATTTGGGTTTAAGGTCCCAAAGCAACTCAGGCTATGAGGAACGCCGTAGTGAAGGGCTCCGGAAATTTCGACCACCTGGGGTTTTTCTGTGTCTGCAACTGCAGGGATGAATAGAGTTTTCGTCTTGAGCAGCTTGCCAGTGAGTATTGTGCGCATCTGATGGCTGTGCATAACGTATACCCCCAACAAATCAGGCTCATGGGCTTGGAGGTGGGCGGTGAGAGATTCCGAATCAATATTCACAGGAGAAACTGAATCAATGCCTCTCGGTGTTTTGCCCTTCTTCCTCTAACGTGCATCGACATCGCACAGTACACGGGCCTCTGGAATTTCGCCTCCATCGAAATTCAGCTGCTGCGGCTGGGCTCGAACCCTCGTCTTTCGGGACAGCAGCCGAGTGCCGTAACCACTGATCCACCATGGCGGGGCAAGCAAATTGTGGAAATGAAGGACGCCGTAGTGGAGTGCTACAGATCTTGACCACCTCGGGTTCTTTATTGTGCGCTTATATCACAGGGTAGATAGGCATTATTGCAGTTCGCCTCCATGGAAATGCAGCCACCAAAGCCAGGGGCCAACCTTGACATCAGCAACAGAATGCCAAAGCCACTACAGCGGCTGCCAAGAAATGAAGTTTGGTTTATGGGGTTAACGTTATAGCGCCCGGCGACGCTATAAAGCGCATGCGCTGAGATCGGCGTTCCCGCGATAGAAGAAAATAAAGAATGACAGCGCATGCTCGGAGCGCACACCCGGCACGGGCTGTTCGGAACTATAAGCCTGCCACGTTGGTCATCTTGCTCTGGTGCTCCGCTGCGACCCCGCAAATCCTCAACAGTGGTGACCCGGCGAACCGTGCCTTCTATCCCAGCGGCATCCTAGCAAGGTGTACTGGCAGGACCCAAGTTTCAACCCGCCGCTCCCAGTGTTCCGGCCCGCAGGCGTCGGCGGGTGGTTCGCCCAACTGGAGGCTGCGATGTACCTGAACGGCATCACCATCCAGCCGTTTAAACACGCAGTCCTTTGCGACATCCTCCCGCCCGACCTCCTGCGTCGGCTCACCTACTCTGCCTTCGGCTGCCGGCCATACAATGAGCTGCGTGCGGCTGTCTTGGCGGACTTCAGCGCCTACTACGTTCCGCCGCCGCTCTACGAAGCAGCTGACCCGTTTTCGCCGCCGCCAGCATCTGGCCCTGCTCCGGCCTCGCTCGCGCCCACGCAGCCTTCATCAGAACCCGGCCCGCCTCAGCAGCGCCTCGCCGCCACTCCAGTCCAGCGTCTCCGGCCCAGCTTCTTTAGCACCGACCGCACCAGACGCTGCCGCATCGCTTCCGACAGCACATCCTGCTACTCCGGACACGCTAGCAGCACTGTGCGACGACTCCACGGCCCCAAATCCGCAGTCATTCCCTCAGCAGCTCGGTGAGGTGCCTGGCCCACCGTGTTTTGCCACGTCAGCGAACTCAGCGACAGATGCGCCTTGCGCCACCCTGTTCAGTGCCTCCGGCCGTACTGCCTCCCATAAGGACGATACAGCGTCTACGACACAGCCCGGTCAGCAACTTCTCTCATCTGCAATAGTGCCGCCGTCAGTCGAGCTCTTCCTCGACGAGTGCCCCATTCCGCCAACTTCTGTAACCTACTGCGTAGCATCGCTGCCAGTCAAAAGCTCACCTGCCGCCTCATCGCTCATTCCGCCAAAGCCGTCAGACACTGACCTGAGCAATCGTGCTAAAGGCGAAGTGAGATTGCCGCTACCGCAGCATATGCCACTTACCAGCCCCACTACCCCGGCAGCCACACCGCCTGCCCAAGAGGCCCCACCCCAAGCCCTTAGTACTGTCAACCACTTCTTGGAGTCTGACCCTGGCAGCTCGACACTGTCGCAGCAAGCGTCTGCTTTGGTGCCTGCCTTGAGCCACCTTCACCAACGAATGGCAGAGCTACCCTTAGCGAAAAGAGGATGTGCTAAAAATGCATTTCAAACGTATTGTATTAATTTCATATTTATTTCGCATTTTTTTGTCCCTATGCTTAAACTGCAATACGAATGCTCTCTAAATATACTAGGAATAATATTTTAAACGTTCTTAAAAATACGTGAAAAGTACATTTTTGCCCGCTTAGCATATTTATAATGCATTAAAAATATAATAAAAATATACATTAGAAATATACTAAAAATATACATTTAATACATTAAAAATGTCTTTACTCGGGCTTAAAAAAAAAGTCTAACTGGGCGGCTCCATGGAATGACACGGGTTAATTCATCAACTGGAGAACAAATCGTACACGGGTATTTATCATTAATCAACAGGAGTCTGATATTATAAGGTCACATGACTGAATGGGAACGGCAGATACCTACATACAGCATACCAAGACGACAGCGACACAGCAAACAACAAATCTTACGACAAGCGCTATACTTGGCTTGCCGTATATATACCCAGCGAAAGCGACGCACTATTTTGCACGGTGATACCTTTTTTTGCGCAAATACTGTGGGCTTCCAAATTATCGCAGAAGTACCCTACTGGTCGCGTTCGAATCTGGGATTAATTGAGAACGGAATTACTAGTTGAAACTTGCGTCAGGCACAGGTCAGGAGTCGAACTGTCAACCAACAGATACATGGGCGTGTAAGGGAGCCGGTCTGCCCTGCCACACGGGGTCCTTTCCGCTGGCTTACCCAAGGCGCTTTTGCTGGTATAATGCTATCACGTTCTCACACGGAAATGTTCGAATGACATTGAGTGGAATGGCATTCGAGAATAGGAATGACATTCGGACTCGATGGACTGCCGCGGTGCTGCACTACACTTTCGAAACGCATTCGAAAGCCTCAGCTCGTTTTCAGTGTACAGCGACGACGACAACGGCGGTCACACTAGTCCGACAACGACAGTATATATCACGCTGAACAACAGCATGTAATTATAGTGAAATATCTAGTTTATTATAATATGATTCTAGAGGGACACGTTTTTCAGGCCAACGACACCGACGAATCCGGTCGGCGGACGGTCAGCCTTGTCGGCGGCTGAGCGAGAGCACGGTGATGAGGCGGCGGTGTGTGCATGCTCGCGCTTCTAAATGAGCGAAACGAACGGCTATATTTCACGTGTGCATACCTGAACACTCACCAGCGATAAGCGCTTGCCAAATCAGTTTCAATCGACGACGGCTCTGTTCCCTTCCGCGACGACTAGGCCCAGCGAGTTCGCAGGGTTGGATCTGTGATTTCGGCGGTTGTGAAGAGCGAATCACAAGCTTTAGCGAATGCAAATGGTCACCAGGTGTAGTTTTGGCAACAGTGACCTGAAATCAACTATTGCTTACATCGCAGGGCACGCGTACGATGAACGGGAATCGCCGGTGTGACCCAGACTGCCGAGCCGTGCTTTACGGCCAGCAGCAGTCGTCGCCGTCGCTAGCTTGTGGATAACAAGTTAGGCCGTTTCAGTTAAAGCGAACAGTCGCCATACATACTTCTGGATAAAGTAGTTTAAAAAAAAGTACTGGTCACGTCGGAGAAAGCCGGGACAAGAAGCGAGAAGCGCCAGTCCTGCGCGATGCCAACAACCCGGCTTTCTCAGGCGTGCGATCGCATCATCGCTTCCCACACATTGTAGCACTGCGTAAACAATCACGAGTACAACCAGTAAAAAAGAAAACAGATTGTTTATTAGAACCAAAGCGCAGATTGCGTTTTATGTTATGTAAACAAGCGATGTAAACAACAGTATGAGTGCAGTCGTCCTCATCGGCGCACTCCCGGGGAAATTTCATGCTGACGCGGTTAATATTCATTGGCGTAATATTATCTTCAAGCACTCCCTTAGACAGAACACATGTAGCATCGTTAGATGACATTCGGCTGGAAGGCATTCGAAGCGCCCGTGTAGCAGGGGTATAAGTGGTGATTACCTTCCTGCTAGAAGTTACCATAAACGAAAGGATGACAAGAAAGGGAAAGTTTTCACTCTTCGCTGAAACGTCATTTCGAGCCCTAGATTGTTCCACGGTAGCTTGAAGTGTAATGCAAATATGTTTGCGCGGACAACCCATTTGTTAGAATTTAAATATACTTCAGACGGATTAATTGCGTATTTACGAAAGTACACTTTAAATAGATGGCCAGCACCAAAATGCGATGTCCCGAAACTCGATTTTGAGCATTAGATTGTTCAACGACAGCTTGTAGTGCGCTGCAAATATGCTAATGCGGACTGCCAATTTGCTAGAATTTCAGTGTTCTTTGGACGAATTAATTACGTATTTACGGAAGTACACTTCAAATACATTGACGACACGCAAATGCCATTTCCCGAAACACGATTTCGAGCACTCGACTGTTCATGGCAGCTAGAAGTGTGCAAAGACGTTTAAAAGGACTGCCCGTTTGTTAGGATCGAAATATATTTCGGATGAATTAATTTCATATTTACGAAAGTTTACTTTTAATACATTGACAAGATGCTAAAACTGCATACATATACGTTTACAAGGGCTGCCCGTTTTCTAGAATTGAAGTATACTTTCGATGAATTAATTTCATATTTCCGAAAATACACTTTTAATACACTGACAAGATGCCAAAACTGCATGCATATTTTTTAATGTATTTGAAAAGTGCTCCAAGTATGCTTTAAGTGAGGTATTTTTGGCACATTTTAAAAATATATTTCGAATACCAAGCATGAAATTTCAGAAACGTATTTCCTACATATTTTTAGTGCATTCATGAATACAAAATATGTTTAAAATACATTTTAAATAGACCTCCGTATATTCCAAAAGTATTAGTTTTTGCTAAGGGTACCCACACCGAGTAGTGCAGCAACTGTCCATCCACCAGCTGTGTCTGTTGCTGTCAGCCAGCCGTCTGATGTAGCCGTCTCAGCTCCACGGCCTGTCACTGCCACAACCTTCTTGCAGCCACCCACAGAAGACCATGCCCACACGCGCATCAGCACTGGCCAGTTGCTCCGGACTGCCACTCTCGCTTCACCCAAGCACCTGGCATTGAGCCCAGCAATTTCCTCCGGCATCGTCACAGCTGTCATCGTTGTGTCGACGGTCCCACCACAGCTGCTGTCAGTCCATGGAGCCGTTTCGGCCGCTCCTGTGCTTGTGACCGTGTACACGGCGCGTCAGATCCCCATCTACATCAGCTGCAACGTTCCAACATCGATGACACTTGTGTCAGCGGGCAGCACTACAGTCGGTGTCGGCCCGACCATGGTCTCCATTGCCCTAATATCCTTTGTCAGCTCTGCACCCTGCATCATTCGCTCCTTGCGCAGCAGCCAGGCTCGTCCACCTGAGCCAGCGCACTCCAGCCGACGGCTCTTCCCGGCCCCTGACCTGAACTTACCGGACCTTGTAGCGACCCCGTGGGGACACTGTTCCTCTAGCTGCCTGCTCGCCTGCCGTGGCTACTCCATCTCTGCCTGGCACGGGCTGTTCGGAACTAGAAGCCTGCCACGCTGGTCATCTCTCTCTGGTGCTCTGCTGCGACCCCGCAAATCCTCAACAACGTCTTGAAGTGACTCTGGCTATGAGGGGCGCCGTAGTGGAGGCCTGCGGATAATTTTGGCCACCCGGGGATTTCGACCACAATACACAGGACTCTAGCGTTTCGTCTCCATCGAAATGTGACCGCAGCGGACGGGATCGAATTCGCGTCTTTTTGGGTCAGTAGCCGAGTGCTATGACCACTGAACCACCGTGGCAGCCGAAAAATGGAAGTGCCAGAGACGTAGTCAAGAAGGCAGTGTGAGGTGCAAGCCACTCGCCGCCTGGAACAGCCAAACTCATAAGTGGCCTGGCAACCCTGACTGTCTCCGTGCGTTCCCTCTCGGAGTGCCGAGTCGGGGAGAGAGCCTTCAGCCGCGAGCGGAGACGCCGCCGTCTGTATTTCAAGCCCTTTGTTTGTAACTGTTGTTCGACGGTAGAATAAATGCATCCGTGCTCACATATGGCGCAGTCGACGTCCCGAACCTCGGTGTAGCCCGCCCATTCGAAGCCGCAAGCCACTTCACCGAAAGCCAGAGTCAACGTGTGTCGAGCACCAGCAGCCAAAGCCCAACGCCCGTCTCACCGCCGCCGCCGCCATGCCGCTCATAAACTGGGAGGAAGCCACCGCCTCGGACCTCGCTGGTTTTACAGCGCAATTCTTGCGAGATGAACTATCGCAACGCAATTTGGACAATACTGGTTCCAAGGACGAACTTATTTCTCGCATCCTTGCTGACACTGCCGCAAAACGAGTCCTGCTACCGGAAACAACTGTATCAGTCACCGAGACGCAGCCCGCTCCAACTCAAGGTGACCAGTTTTTCCAACCTATGCCAGTGTTCAGCGCCGACCCCGTACAGAATATGCAGATTTTGACCGCCTACCTTCAAAATCAACTATCTTTGACACTGTCACAAGCCTCTACGAGAGCAGTGCACGTAACAACTTTGCCGGACTTGTCATCAACGCTTCCGACGTTCAGTGGCGACGGAGGGTTATCCGTAACCCGATGGATAGACGATCTCGAGCGCACCCAACAGCTTGCCTCTTGGGAACCCGCTACCCTGCTAGCCATCGCCCTCTCAAAACTTCGTGGCCCAGCCGCTGACTGGAAGGAAATCACTGGCCACCAGCTAAAAACTTGGTCAGAGTGGAAGGAAGCGCTTATAGCGCAGTTCGGCGAGCGACTGTCGCTTATACAGTGGCAGGAACTTGTCGGTGCGCGTGAGCAAAGCCCCGGTGAGAGCCTGGTTACCTATACTCTCGCCAAGCTCAAGATAATTGGAAGGTGCCCACTTTCATTGAGTGACAAAGAGCGCATCGAATATTTAATTCAGGGCATCCGTGATGAGCAAGTGGCTACAGCGATCGTCGTTCAACGCCCGAAGACTGTCCAGGATTTCGTCAGCATCGCTTCAGAAGTTGATCGTGCCATGGACCACTCCCGCATGACTAGACTGTCAAAGCCATCCGCGCCAATTTCAAGTCGACAGCCGCATCCTATCACCTCCAGTGCTACAGCTACGACCGAGAGCACTGCAGACATCCGCCAGCCTTCCCGACCTATAAATAGCACCTACCAGCAACCAAACCGTGGAAGGCTGCCGCCCTCAAGAATATCCAACCTGCCACCTGCTAACCAAGAACATCGGTACGAGGCAATCTCTTCCAAGTATGGTGCACCTGCCTACAGACGAGGGCAAGACCTAAGCGAAGCAGTATGTTATAGCTGCAAGGAAAAGGCCCATCTGGCTAGCAACTGCACTAAGAAAGGACAGCCCTCCCGAGACAAGACGCAAACAATCCCTAAAACGCCAACAGCTTGTGTTGGCCGCACTGAGGACCCTTTGCTTGGATCCATGCTTAGGTGTGCGGTTATCACTACTCACGTCAAGGGCCTTGGAGAGATCAATGCCTTCCCAGACAGTGGTTCGAACGTCACTATCCTCGCTGCCAGCCTAGCTGAAAACCTCAGCATAGAGCCGTGGACAAAGCCACCCCTTCTCTTCGTAGGAGGAGCCTCCGTCGTGCCTCAGGGATCTGTCTTTTTGCGAATCAGCGTAGGTCCCCTCTCTGCAATTGTAGAAGCCGCAGTCCTTCAGAGAAATGCCCTTCCCCTTATTCTGGGAGAGGACTGGTTTTATGCTGCTCAAGCGGAACTTCATTTCAGACCACCATACCTTCCTGTTATCTGCCAGCCCTCTACAAACACTGTCGTGCTGTGCAAAGAGGAACTGTTACCGCGTATGTCCAATGCAGTGATACTTAAAACATCAACTTTGTCTCGCTTTGACCCACCGCATACCACCAGCGAACCCCTACAAGTGGATTTTGAACCAGACGAACAC
The DNA here is from genome assembly GCF_055824585.1 of Amblyomma mixtum. NCBI lineage: Eukaryota > Metazoa > Arthropoda > Arachnida > Ixodida > Ixodidae > Amblyomma > Amblyomma mixtum. Next base: position 79,787,872 of record NC_143018.1, read on the forward strand.
GAGCCAGTGTGGAGCAAGCTCAATAAGGCAGCCCAGTCTCAAACTAAGCCAGCAGACTACAAGAGCCCAGCCAAGCCAGCCTCATGCAGCGTATTTCCTTCTGAGCCATGTTCATCCACGCCCAACAGTTTCCCTGATATCATCATCGGGACCCAACTCAAGCCCGAAGAGCAGCAAGCAGTGAAGAAAATAGTGCACCGCCACTCACGTCTCCTTGCTACCAGCCCTGATGACATTGGCCTGTATGAAGGCATCGAGCACGAGATCAACTTACTGCCGGATGCAAAGCCTTATGGACGGCAACCATACCGCTACACAGCCAGTGATTGCAAGTTCCTCGAAGCCCAAACAGCATCTCTTCTTCAAAATGACATCATCCGTTCTTCATCTAGACCTTGGGGATTTCCTGCCATTGTCGTGACGCAGAAATACAAAAAGAGCCGCTTCATCCCGAACTTCTCGAAAGTTGCCGCACCTCTGCAAGCTGTCATCCGAAAGGCTGACTTCGAGTGGACAGTTGAGTGTCAACAAGCCTTTGAAGCCCTTCGTGCTGCACTTACAACAGCACCTATACTGGGACACTTCCACAATGAAACTGCTGTGCCTACAACCTCTACAAAAGATGCCTTGAAACATCTCCACTCAGTGTTTTACATGTTCGGTGCTCCTGACCATTGTTTGTGTGACCATGCCAAGTCATTTGAATCACACCTGTTCAAGAACTTCATGCATATGCATGGTGTGAACATACACTTCTCAGTAGCTTACAGAGCAGCTAGCAACGGACTGGTGGAACGTGCCAATGCCACACTTGTGACCGTCCTCCGAAAACTGCGCAACAATGATCAGGCACTGTGGGTCTCCAAACTCGATGAAGCAGCTTTCACTGTCAATGTAACCCGCCACAGAAGTACAGGATTTTCGCCATTCGAGCTTCTGTTTGGATTTTTGCCGAAACTCCCATATCAGAAAGTCCACACAACGCAAGCAGCCGACATTCGTGACAGGCTTATGAACTTGCCAGACCTTCGCAGCGAGGCTGCGAGTAACTCCCAGGAAGCTCAAAGGAACCGCAAGAGAATCTACGACTGCACCCACCGCAGCGCCTCATTTGACGTCGGAGACTTTGTCTGGGTGCGAAGACAAGAGCCAGTACTTGGCGGAACTGAAAAGCTCTCGCCAAAGTTCAAGGGACTCTACCAGGTGACACGGAAAAGGGCGCCCGTCACCTACGACGTTCGGCGCATAACGAACTCCGCCACACCCTCACCAGATGCGCGTACAGTGCACATAAGTCAAATGAAACTGTACCACCCTCCGTACTTTGACCCAGTGCTAGTGGAACCCACATGCGAAGCCGTGCAACCTATCTCGAGTCCTGATGAAGACAATGCCGAGCAAATGCCATTCATGACCAATGAGCCGGATCAGCCAACTGGTTCAGCGAGTCAGCGACCTCAGCGTCACCGTGCACCACCCAGGCGACTGCTTGACTACGACTTTGCCAAAGTAGACTAATGTTCCTGTCCAAGAGGACTTGGACTTGCAGGCGGGGTGGGATGTGAGGTGCAAGCCACTCGCCGCCTGGAACAGCCAAACTCATAAGTGGCCTGGCAACCCTGACTGTCTCCGTGCGTTCCCTCTCGGAGTGCCGAGTCGGGGAGAGAGCCTTCAGCTGCGAGCGGAGACGCCGCCATCTGTATTTCAAGCCCTTTGTTTGTAACTGTTGTTCGACGGTAGAATAAATGCATCCGTGCTCACAGCAGAACCACTGATGCCTTCAAGAAGCTGCTGCTTCACTGCTACCATCATACTCTACTGTTTGAAGCCAAGGAGCAGAGACTTTCTGAGAAGGCCGTTACTAGTCTGCAGCAATGAGAACGAGAATCTCACTGTACTGTGTCAAGTGTGCAAAAGGAAAAAAGCGATGACCGCAGCAGCAGTTATCAAACCTGCATCTTTAGCGGACTTCTTCGCCTAGACTCTTAATAGGGTAGAGGCTCAAGTATTGTGGAAATTAGGACACCAAGAAAGACTGTGCTGGCAGGCCATCAAGGGAAGAGTTCATAGTGCAATATGCTACTGCCAGGTAGTGGTATGTAATCTTGCTCAGAGTGCTGTCTCACAATCATTGCATTTGTGTGCAATAGAAAATGGCAGCAAGACAAGTTTATGTCCTGTTACAACCCTGCTGGCGACGCGTTTGACCATCAGTTGACCCCCGTTGAAAAAAAGAAAGTATGCCTGGCTGTGAAAGTGCCTGCGGAGATTTTCCCACTCTTTGTGGGGGGGGGGGGGGGTTCCCTTTGACAGGTTCCCAGCTAGAAGGACATCTGGGGCAGCAACCGACGATGGACAAACGACAGAGGAAGAAGGGAACGGTGCCTTCAAGCAATTAGCCATGTCCAACAGGAGCCGGCTCGAATCAGAGCTTGCCACAGTTGTGGCCCACGGCCCCGCATGAATCACCGGTGTGCTGCTTGCAAGACTGTTGCACCTCAGTAAGAAATAGCTGCGGACTTGTGATTTCTCCTCTCCCATTCGCACGAGTGCCTCTGCTTGCTACATGCTTTGCAACTTTTCTCATCTTGAAGAAATGTGCCATGTATTGCATTGGCCACCGCCTGGTGAAGGGGCAGACCTTAGGGGATTTAAGGAGCGTGCAGAGTGAGAATAAACACTCTGGGCCCTGGTGACAAGGCTCATTCAGTCGCTTGACGCATGAACTTCTGAGTTTTTGACTGTTTGTAAATTATGTAAATAAGTTGCACCAAAGGGGCCACTAAACCCACTTGTTATCATTTTCCCAAACTTCAAGTTCCCTCTTTCCTTGGCTCAAACACACTACCCATAGAGCCCGGGTTCGAGGTAGCCCCTGCCCCACAACAGTCCTTTCTTATCTCTGTGCTAAATACCTTGCGACCTACCACCTGCAGCATGGTCATGATGCGTGTGCTCACAAAAACCAACCTGGCTGCACTATACTAATCCTTGTCGCAGCAAAGGAGATGTTACTGCTCTTTTTCATAGCTGCAACATAAAAAATTGCGCTGCAGTTTTAACATGCACAGCTTGACTGGGATCGCACACAGAAAAGCATAACCTGATTTGGCAATGTACATATACCAGTCTCCAGTGCTGCAGTTCAGTACACTGCTCTGAAGCAGTTGCCAACCACTAAATGCTGCTTACACAACACTTGTAGCCTGTCAAGGTGCTCTCGCATAGTGCAATGACACTGAATGCAACATCTATGTGCCCAAGAATCTCTCGGCCGTATGAAAGGCAACCGACACACTTGCGCCATGCCTGCTGACAGTCTCATTTCACTGTGACACACAAGGGCATACGAGTGAAACTTTCAACTTCCCAAATGAGGTCTCTGACCCCCGGCTAAGAACAGGGATGTCCGCTTTGGTTTCCTTACTCTTTTTTTCACAGGGACATATGTCCCTTATAGTACATAATACGTGTAGACAGAAAAACAACCTGTGCTGGCTATGTACAGGAAGCACATCTGAAATGCTTTGGTTCAGTACACTATGTGCTCATGCAGTTGTTACCACTGAATGCTGTTTGTACAATACCGGTAAGCCTGAGTCGCTTTGGGACGTTAAACCTGATAAACCAACCCGAATGCTACATTTATGTACAATGGGGGCTGGAATTTCTTGACTGTGTGAAATGTGATCAACACACACATGGAGAAATGGTCATATCAGGACAGTTATGCGAGGGAAGACCGCTGATGGTCCCTCAAGGTAACAGATGGGATTTCCAGAGAAGTTTGACTTAGCACCGCTGCGGTGGCCTAGTCGTTTGAGCATCCGCCTCGCATGCGAGAGGTGCAGGGTTTGATCCCCCGAGCCGCCAGCTATCCACTAGTGATGCAGTGGGTGCAAGCTTTCCCCTGCCTGGTGCTCGGCTTCTTTAGGATGAAATGCTTGGGAAATGGGTCTTTGACCCCACCTTGTGCAATGAAAACTACCTTGTGCCGTAGAAATCCATCACCACCACCACTTAGCAGTTGGTGACAGAGTGAGGCGGGTGGATGAGATTATGAGGTTTGTGGAGCCCATTACAGCTTAGATGATAAACCACAACTGTTGTGTGATGTCAGTGGATATTAGAGAACCCCCAGTGGCCTAAATTCCAAGCACTGTACTACGGTGTCCCTTACAGCCCATGTGTCAATACATTAAACCTTTCATACCACCCGCTCGTATAGCACCTGCTACTTCAGCTGTCCTGTTCCTGCACTAGTGGATATTGGAAATTGCTGAGGTAAGCACATGTCTGTAGTACTGGATTTATAATGTCAGTCATTGTGATGGGGTATCCACCATCCAAAATATGAAATTCCTTGATGCGTCTGATGACACGCTCGATGTGTACGCGAGCGCTGGCAATGCTTCTGGTCTTCGAAACATCACCAGTGTTCATCTGACCTAATGAGGGCCTATTAAATGGCGGCATATGTGCCGTTACCCCGGGAGGCAGAAGGTCAAAAATTTTGAATCCTTTGTCCATCATAATGGCATCACCGGGTTTGAAAATATCTAGCAGTTTGCTTTTTAGAACTAAATCCCTGTCAGAAATTGACCCCCCCCCCCCCCAAGCATCTGAGACAAAGCAGACATAGCCGTCTGGTGTGGCACCTACAAGCACTTTAACTGTGTTGCCATGCTTATAGGGCGAGAAAGTTTGGCGCTGTGCATCTACTGATGACGGTGTCTGCAACCTGATCTCTGTGCCATCAATAACCATGCGCGTGTCCCGAAAGTTTAAAAATTGTTTCGGAAGATTTTGCTGCACTTCAGCTAGCGATGGCACACGGGTAATGGCACGCAAAGCTTTGTGCATAAACAGCACCCACTTAGAAAAGGTCTTGCTCACGTAAGACTGGGTCATGCCAAAACTGCGTGTAAGTTCCTTAACGGGCATCCCTGTTCGAAGCCTTACCAGCACCATGAAAAAATCATCAATGCTACCAAGTGCGCGTGATGGCCCTTTGGATGACTGAGGCATGGCACTGTTCAGAGCAGTGTACAGTCCTTTGAACACTTCATATGAAGGCAGCCCTGTATAATATTTACATTCACTAGGCTGCTGAAGTCTACTAGTGGTCAGCAGCCTTTCTTTCACACACTCGTATTGTTGCTCCCAAAATGCAGCCATGCCTTGCGACTTGGCAAGGGCTGCTTTTGTGGCTGCCAGTTCTTTGCGTACATCTGCAGCCTCGATAGCTGCGGGAAGGTGAACCAATGTTACCGAAGCCTCTGGGGAAAAAAAGAAAGAAAACAGGCACCGTCTAGCAATGAGAACACACCACAGCTTACAAACCCTTCGTGGAGAGAGATCACATGTCATAAATATCAAAAGTCGTGCAGAGTAAGTGCACAATTGAGGGCTGTACTCTGCTCACATGATGAAGTAAAGTTTTACTGTGACAAAAAACAAGGCATATTATGAAAGCTGACTGAGGCACAGGCTAGCACTGCTTAATTTTGCCACCTGTGCACATAAATTGTCTAATAATAAAAGCTATTTGTGATAGTTTTAACAAAGACAATGAATCAACCTTACTAGTAACAATGAATGCATTGACATGCATAGGTCGGCAAACTCACTCGGGCTCACATTCAAATCGTGATCCGAGTCCGGTAGAACACGAGTTTCCTGTGCACTCATAATACTGACTGCACTTTTGGTTGAGATGATGTAGAGCAACTTCACTGTTTGATGGTATATAATTTTTGTGACAGCTGCACCCTAGAACATTACTAAAAGATGAGTGATTAGTCTCCATGCTTGGTCTCGTCAGCTATTAGCTGTGGCTTGCTATATAGTGGTTCCTCTAGTTCTCCCTTGCTTGTTTTTTTAATTGGTTGGCGAACACATGCAGCAGCCTTAGATCTTTACATCCCGCGAGCGATTGCAGGCCTCTGAGGAGGGCGTGCCTACTGGCTAGCTGCAGTTGAGAGCTCATCGCATAACTGCGTTTTTAACCCCTTTTTTTGCCATTTTAGGCGCATAACTCAGGCCGTTCGGTGTAAAAACGCCCGAGCTCTCCGATGTGTGGGCTTATAGGAGTATGAGTGAAGGTGAGCCTGGGTGAGCCATTAGTTTAAATGTGCAACTGAGCCCGAATGAGTGAGCACAGATGGAGTCATGAGTCGAAATGAGTTGAGTCCATGCAGGTCATGAGTTGCAATGAGTGAGCCCAGGTAAGGCATTGCTGCAGTTATGAACAACTTCTCCGCTAAAGATATACGCCGTCCTTATAGTCTACAAAGAGTACACTATCGGATATTAATTACATTACCGGCCCAACTGTTTCTTGCTAGCAGCTGCCGTTGCACAAGCCTTCTTCCAGAATACCTCCATCAGTACAATACAATCTGCACAACCACATCTTGTAACACAGAGCTGAACTAGAGGTCGATCCATCAAATGAAAACATGGTTTTTCATACTTTGCAACAGGATTTTTTTCCAGTAATGAGCCAGAATGGCAGTATGCTGCACAGAACCCGAAAAAAGGCAAGGAAGTTCCATAATGCCACATTTAGGCATTTGTCATGATTTTTAGTCAAATGCCTAAATTTACAGTCCATAGTTATGAGGCGGCCCTAGTCTGCTTTTGTGATCTCATCCAGTGTTAAGTTGGTACCGCTGATGACCAAAAAGTTGAAGTCTTGCACCAGGTCTAACTGTTTCATGGTGTAATATTGAGTTGCAGGTTTACCACTAGAAAAGACAAACAACTCACCTATTTCTGCAGCGGAGCGCATGCCATGTGTGCCTGGAGAGAAAAAGGAAGAATCATTAGGTGTTGAAAATGATGATCACATGGCACCACTTCATTCGCAGTGTGTCTTACAAGGGTCTGCAGCCCCGGCAGCATGATCTCCTGAAGCAGGTGCTGCCCCGACATTTGCAACGTCCAAGGTTTCTGAAAAGTCCACAGTGCAGACAATGTTAGCTCTAGAATAGAATGCGAACCAGCTGTTTCCACAAAAAGAATAAGTGCACACTAATGTTCGAAACACAGAAGTGTGCACATTAGTTCAAAATATGTGGTTTTGACTATTAGGGGTATTTTGCAGCACTAGTGAATAATGTAAACTATAGAATGTTTCTTAGGCTTTTCAGGTATGAAGTGGTCATGATTACATCACAGTAAAGTGACATTAATACTAAATTTTTTACCTGGAAGTGGCAAATCAATACCAAACTCGTCATCAGAACCTTGGCCGTTCACAAGTGGTGTGCTGTTGGAACCTGTAAAGCAGTGCTCATAATTAATTTGTACAAAACAAATGCAAAACTAGTTTCTTATGTGCCTATAGTATCTAAAGGTTTGGAGACTTATTATAATAAGTTCATATGTAGTAAAATGGCTTGATGTGACAGTGATTTTCAATTTCTGATGAGGTGCATATTATTCAGCAAAAGCTCATTACCTGCTGCGTCGTGCGCGATCATACCCGCCGCTGGTTCGTCTCGTCGAGGAGCGCCTGGCAAATAAGATAGCAGTCAAATTGACGGGAATTTATCCAACTGCAATAAACAGGCTACCGTGCACAGCACCGGCATGCATGTAATAAACGGTTGAGGACAGACGGTGTAAATACCTCGCCTTTCCGCGGCACGCTGGTGCCTGCGCAGGATGCCTTCACGAGCAGGCCGATGCGTGAAGATGGATGGCACGTAGTCTGGGTGGGAAAGAGATCGGACTGGCTTCCCTGAAAATAAGCAGCATTTATTGTTGGTCACAAGGGCTACATGTCCAGAACACGCGAAAAGCAAAAACTAGAATAATGTCAAAAAAGCCTAATACAGCATCGGCGTGGATCGTCAAACGCCGTTTTCTCGGCGCGAAGTGCAACGCTTGAGCGCCGTCATGTACAGGGTGGTCCAAAATATGTGCGATCACGGCTCAGCGTGCCCGCGCTCCGCGGCGCGTCAGTGCTTCTGGTGTGGTCGCAGACGGCGACGCGCAGCAGACGATGACACGAAGCACCGCCTCCGGGCCCTGCGTGCGCCTGCGCCGCGTAGCTTCGATGCTCACCTCGGAGCGCGGCCACGCTGAGCCGTGTTCGCGCATATTTTGGACCACCCTGTATGTGCCGAGAAAATATCGTAGCCTAGCCTAACTCAGACGCAGTCTGTGATATTTTAACTGGCTGCGCGGAAATACGAGAAGCGTTAGAAAGCAGCAACCCATTCTGAAGAAGTTTTTACGCACCTGTATAGAAATGATCGCTGCAGATGCGGTCATGTTCTGACGGCTCCCATGGTGAGCCATCGGGGGAAACCCGACGCACAGCGACGACCCATCTTTTCCTGCGCTGCGAGTAGTAGCGCTCCGAAGGAAAGCGAAAAAACCTCACACCTTCCTTCCCGCGACGGTTAGTGCAGCCTACAGCCGCACAAGTGTTGGGCATTGTTCGGCCGGAGACTGAGGAACGCAGTGCTCACACGGATCAACGCAGTGCTATCCGTCCGCGCGTACGCTCTGCCCTCCAAAATGGTGGACGCGGCCTAGGGACTGCTGGGAGCGAGGCTAGTAATCTCGACTGGAAAAAGGCCCATTGCGCAGGCCTTGTCTTTGAGGCGTTGGTTTAGCAAGTCGAGCATATATTCATTTCTCCGTCCACAAAGCTTCCTTCATGACAATCAAGAACTGTTAGTGCAGTGTTTCTTGAAGAAGCAATATGTTTAAAAATAAGTTGTCTGTAACTCTACAAATATGTCTTGCTCGAATTATTTGCCTCAGTCTATCGAAAAGCTGAAACACCTGATGAGCTGCGCTCAAATTTCGCATTAGGAAGTAACCCAACAAACACAAAACCTCCTCAAAATCTCCCAAAAATAGCCCATCGGGACATTTAGAATCTCCCCACGAGATGCTCATTATTCCCAAACACATCCAAAAAACGTCCACACAACTAGTAATGTCCAAAAAGTTCTGCGTCCCATAGAAAGCTAATGCTCGATTTCTCCGCTCTGGTTCAATAAAATTATTCCTCCTTTTTCAAGCAGCCTGCAGGTACCCAAGCGGATATATGTGCCAAATTTCAGCCCATACTTACGTTACAGGTGGTGTAATACACCTGTCCACTCATGTGAAGGCGTGCTGGCTCGGCCGTTCTGAACTTATCCGTTTACGTGAAATGTCCTAGCATTTTACGCACAGATAAAAAATGAATTCAAAAAGTCACCCGATCTTGCCCATATAAGAGCAAATAGCGTGTGTGTTGTGTTTAATGGCGCATAAGCGGCTAAGGCTATCATGCGCCAAGAACAAGGTTTAGTAAAATTGGCTCGAGCAAAGTTTGAAGACAAAGTGTATAAAAACGGTGGTGTAAAGGGCCTAAAAGTTATTTTTATTACCTGGCTGATTAAATACAAACACTTTAGAAATGACTGTTTGCAGAAGCTTTTAAAAGTTGGTTAACCTCCGTGGACATCCTTGGCTTGGCAAGGATCTCGAGGCCCCCAACTACTCAGATAAAAACCTCAGCCTCCTTCTCAGGACTGAGAAAGTGGCTGAGGTGTATCGTTTTAAGTAGAGAAGCACAGGGTAAGAAATTACAGTTTTTGAAGAACACCGGCTTCCTTTAAAAAGCTAAAAACATCAAGCATACTAACGGGTGCATGTTCAGCTAAAATCAACGCCGGATGAAATGGAATATGTTCTTTGTAAAATGTAGCAAAATATTTTTTCCTTACTGATTCAAGTTTTGTGCATGATAGTAGTATGTGGTTTACGGTAAGTTCATGTCCGCATTGCTCGCAAACAGGTTTGTCTTTCTTTGTTAGCAGGAAGTTGTGTGTGAGATGTGTGTGTGCAATACGGAGACGGCATAAAATAACTTCGATGAATCGTTTTTGGTGTGAGCATGATTTCCATTTGCCTAGGATGGGTTTTACTAAATGTAGCTTATTATTTCTTTCGATATTCCATTGCGACTGCCATTTATTCCTTAATTTGCATTGCACCAACCTCATACCATCTTTGTAAGGAATGCACACTTTCTTTATTTCTTTGTTCCGAGCTTTTCCAGCACATTCATCTGCCTTCTCATTGCCAGTGATTCCAATGTGACTGGGGACCCAGCAAAATTTTATGTCTTGTCCCTGTATTGTGGCGCTTGTTATGTTGTGTATGATATCACCAATTAGTGGTGTCACTGCATTTCTATGGTCAAGTGAGGTTAGTATGCTCAGAGAATCAGTGTAAATGATACTGTTCTGAATGTTCTCATTTATTATTTTTTCTACAGCTAGCAAGACTGCGTAACACTCGGCGGTGAAAATGGATGCACACTCAGGTAGCCGTACTATTTTTTCCCAATTATTCTGAACTACAGCACTTCCCACGCAGTGCGCCGATTTTGATCCATCGGTATAAAATGCTTCGTATTCTCCGTATTTTTCGTTTAGTGCTAAATACTCTTGTAATATCTGTTCATGCGGTGTATGTTTCTTCTGAAATTGTGTTAATGTGAAGTCGCACACAGATGGTAGGCAGTACCAAGGGGGAGTGGATCACGTTTGCGGGAAATATTAGGCAATGTGTCCATTATATCTAGTTCTTGGCATTTCTCCTCAAACCGGAGAAGAAGTGGCCTGATTGCGAGAGGTTTGTTGGTAAATAATGTTCGGGATGGGCACTTTGTAACGAGTGGGTAACAGATGTGTTTAAGCTGGGAATGGATCTTTAAAATGTATGAGCATGTGAGCGTTGTTCTTCTGTCTGCAAGTGGTGGTTCATTAGTTTCTACGTACAGGCTTTTTATGGGTGACGTCCTGTATGCACCAGTTGAAAGGCGCAATCCCAAATTGTGCACAGGATCCAGTCGCTTCAAGTACGATGGCCTTGCTGATCCATACACTATGCAACCATAATCTAGAATGGAACGTACCACAGAGCGATAAATCTGTAAAAGGCATACCCGATCAGAACCCCAGTGTTTGCGTGAAAGGACTTTCAGTATGTTCTGTGCTAGAGACGCCTTTTTTTTTCAGTGCGTTTATGTGAGGCAGGAAAGTAAGTTTTTTGTCGAAAATGATGCCTAGAAATTTGTGTTCCTTTTTTAAAGGCAGCTCGGTTTGGTTTAGGTGTAATGTTGGATTTGTGTGCAAGCCTCGTTTGAGTGAAAAAAGTAAGGCCACTGTTTTCTGTGGTGAGAACTGGAAACCATTCTTGTCTGCCCATGTTGCCATTTTGTTGATTGTAAGCTGTACTTGTCGTTCGCATGCGGATATATTGGAAGATGTGCACGCTATCTGAAGATCATCAACATACATTGAATACATAATGGACCTTGGGATTATTTTTCTAATAGAATTCATTTTTACAACGAAGAGAGTTGTGCTTAAAATGCACCCTTGAGGAACTCCATTTTCCTGAATGAAGTCCCTCGAAAGGGTCGAGCCTAGGCGGACATTAAATGAGCGGTTAGACAAAAAGTCTTTAATGGAGTTCAGCATTCTGCCACGGATGCCGAGCTCAGCTAAGTCCTGGAGGATCCCGAACCTCCAGGTTGTATCATATGCTTTTTCTAAATCAAAAAAGACGCTAAGACAGTGCTGTTTTTGTATAAAAGCTTCTCTGACTGTATTTTCGGGACGGACTAGGTGATCTGTAGTGGAGCATCCTTTCTTAAATCCACACTGATGGATATCAAGCAGTTCACAGGATTGAAGAACAAAGGTTAGTCTGATATTTAGGACACTTTCGAAGGATTTGGCGAGGCAGCTGGTTAAGGCTATGGGTCTATAACTGCTAGGAGAGGTTGGGGGTTTACCAGGTTTAAGGAACGGTACAATAATAGCTTTCTTCCAGGCTTCAGGTATTTTCCCTGACATCCAAACTGTGTTGAAGAATCTTAAAAGTGCTTCTATGGCAGGCTCAGAAAGATGTGCGAGCATTTCATAATGTATATGGTCGGGTCCTGCAGCAGTTTTGTTTCCGGCAGACAGTACTCTGTTGATTTCTTGGCGGGTAATTAGACTATTGTATTTTTCATTTGCACCTCCAGTTGTTGGGAGCCTCTGTTTTTCAGCTGTATTTTGTATTTTAAAAAGGACTGCGTGTAGTGTGATGAACTTGAAACTGCAGTGAAATGTTCCCCTAATATGTCTGCCTGTTCGTCTATGCTTGTTTGTGTTCCGGGTGTTGTTAAAAAAGGAATTGTGAATGGTGAAAAGTTACCGTTTATTTTTCGAACCTGCTCCCACATTTTTTTACATGGGATCTGACTGTTGATAGTTGAAACATAATTCTGCCATGAAGCTTTTTCGGCACTGCGACGGACATACCGAGCTTTAGCTTTTGCCTTTTTAAAATTTAGGAAATTTTCATGCGTTGGATACCTACGGAATTTACCCCAAGCTCTGTTTTGTTGTTTTTTCGCTTCTTTACAGCCTTTGGTCCACCATACTTTATTGTTCTGTCGCGCCACTCCTCACGACTGAGGAATAGCTATGAGTGCGGCAGTTATGATACAATTAGTGAACTTTTCGTTTATCTGGTCAACGGTAAGATTTCCTAAAACTATATCTTCTAAAGTTGTCTTTGCTCTAAAAAGTGACCAGTCGGCGAGGTGAAGCTTCCAGCGCCGTGGCTTTGTGGGGATTATTTCCGGTGGTGATGTTAAAGTGATTAGTACAGGGAGGTGATCGCTGCCATATGGATTGTCAATGACGTCCCAGCTAAAATCGTTAAAAACAGAAGGTGAACTAAAAGACAAATCTAAAAAGGTCATTTTCCCTGAGGTAGGGGAGCAGTATGTGGCTTTTTCTGTATTTAAAAGGCATACATTATTTGTGAGGATAAAATCTTCAATTATTTGACCTCTAGAGTGACAGTGCTCGCTTCCCCAAAAAGGGGAGTGAGCGTTAAAATCCCCGACTACTAGATATGGTTCTGGAAGTTCATCAATGAGGCCTTGTAGATCGTGGACTGTTAGTGTGAGATGTGGAGGAATAGATACAGAGCAGATTGTAATTGTTTTGTAGGTGACAATGCTGACTGCAACTGCCTCAAGTTTTGTTTTCAGTCTGATCTCTTGAGCAGGGACGTCGCTTTTCACTATGATGGCTACGCCTCCCGATAGTCGGCTCGCCTGTTCCCGATCGCGGCGGAAAACAGTGTAATTCTTAAGAAAGTTATTTTTTTGGGGACCTAAATTTGTTTCTTGTAGACATAAGGCGACAGGAGCGTGTGCTCCTAGTATGTCTTTTATGTCACTGTAATTGTGTAAAAGTCCTCTACAATTCCATTGTATTATGAAAGCCATCTTATTTTTGTGTTTGTATCGGGTGAAAAACTAGATCAAGTTTTTGATGGCCCCGTGACTCGGGGCCTGTCTTTTTTTGATCGATCCAGAGAGCTCCGCCGACCGTCCGACGTGGACGGCGCGGGGCTGCCCGGGGTCGTGTCCATCGCCTCTGCGGAGGCGCTGGATGACCGTGCAGAAGGCACGTTCACGTTCGAGTTTGACCTCGACCTGTGGGAAGAGGTCTTGAGGCCCGCCGACCCGGGGGTCTGCGCAGCCTGACTTGGAGTTGGCAGAGTAGCGTGAGCTACTCCACCAGACGGCGCGGATGGCCCCGCCCCAGGCTCACTACGTGTGACCGGGACAGGTGCTGAAGCCTGGTGTGGTGCGCCGCGCCCACGCACCACATCGGCGAAGTTTTGTTTTGTTGTGAAGGAGAATGAGTTGGTGAGTGCAAAACGCCTTCTCGCTTCTTTAAATGAAATGTTTTCCTTTGTCTTTATGGTGATTATCTCCTTTTCTTTTTTCCAGGACGGACACGCCCTGGAGTATGCTGCATGGTCACCTTCACAGTTTGCGCAGTGCGGGGCTGCGTCACATTGATCAGAATGATCCTTCGAGGCGCATTTCGCGCACGTTTTCCGGCCGCGGCAACTTTGTGAGCCGTGACCGAACCTTTGGCAGTTGAAACATCGGCGAGGGTTGGGAATGTATGGTCTTACGTTAACTTTCAGATATCCTACTTCGACTGTGTCGGGCAGTGTGCTGGTGTTGAACGTCAGGATCATGTGTTTTGTGTCTATTTCCTTATTATCCTTTCGGATCTTGATTCTGTGAACATCTATCACGTCTTGGTCACTCAGACCTTCGAGCATCTCTTTTTCAGTGATGTGGACAAAGTCATTTTCGGATATAACGCCTCGGACGGTGTTCAGAGATCGGTGTGACGTCACGGAGACAGGAATATCCCCAACAGATACAATGTTTGCGAGTTTTGAGTGTTGGACGTTGTCACGCAGTTCGAGCAGTAAGTCACCGCTAGCCATTTTAGATACCTTGTAGCCAATGCCCAAAGCTTCTGTCAGACACTTTGACACTAGGAAGGGGGACAGGATTCTAGCTTGTTTATCTTGTACTTCACTATGGATCACATGGTACTTAGGAAAACTGACTTTTCTTTTTTGAAAAAACTCTTCTGCTTCGTTCCTCCCTCTCTTGAGAGAGCGATCTAGTTTGGAAAAAGGGGGAGCCATAAAAATTCTAGTTTTTCGGTCATGGTGCCAGCCACCCACCATGGAGCCCAACAAGGGGACGGGACAGGAACTTGCGAGCAAGTCCTGCCCACGCCAGCTGTACCCCTTAACTATAATCTAATATGACTCAACTCAGGGTAGTTGGTCACACACGGTTAACCCTCGCCGCCAGGAAAAAGAGGAAAAAACAAAGAAAAGAGGAGGAGACAGGAGAGTTGTAAGAAAGGGATAGGAAAGTGAAAGATAGAGGGGAGGATAGGAAAAGGCGACTGCCGATTTCCCCCGGTCGGGTCAGGCCGGAGGTGCCGTCTACAGGAAGCTGGGGCCAAAGTAGTGTGTTGCCTCCGCCGAGGGGCCTTAAGGGTCCTAGCGCTCGGCATCGGCTCAACCACCAGGATCCCCTTTTCCCCGGACACGGCGATGCCACGCACGGCTAAGCGCAGATGCTCGGGTCCGTGGTGACGCATTGTTCACCATCATCCCCCTGCGGGGATGTCCCTGCGGATGCTCGGGTTAACCCCGTGGTGTCGCCACTCACCAACGTCTGCATGCTGCAGACGCCTCCCTGCGGGGAAAGAGCAAATAGCAGCGCCATACAGAAGCCATTTCAGTTTACAAGCTGTGCTCTTAGCACGACTTGCAGGCTGCCGTCCATACCGGCGACAGCACCATACACCGCCACAATCAAAATGCAGTCATGTTGCAATCAAAGAAAAACAATACAGCCCGAATTGGAAGTCCGTGCCGAACAAAACTTATGTTCAACGGCGCAAATTTGAGTGCAAACGAATGTACAGTACGTAGCACTACGGCTTCACTCAAATAGTGATGGCCACTTTTTTCTCTAGCTCTGAGAAATCTGCAAAATGAAGCAAGAAAAACAGAATAAAGGCTGAAAATTGATGCACCTTAAACAAGTATTGTGAGGGCTACAAAAGCAGATATGCACGCGCAAAAGCAAACGTAAAGAGCAACTTCGGTGACAAACGAAATGACGAGATGGGCGTACGCTGCAGACACGCGCTTTCAGGTCACGGATTTTCTTCAAGTTGAAAGCCCCCTTTCACTTAGAGACTCGGAGCAAGCTTCAGCGACGTGTTATCAAAACAGAAAAAAAAAATTACTTCTGCTAGACTAAAATAAAAAAGTGCGAAAAGAACCCGCAGCATGTTTAAATACATAAATTAATTAAATAAACCAGCATACCTTGACGACGTTGCCTACGGAAACCCAGGGATGAAATAGAAGGCTGCAACCGCTGAAACCATGAATTAAACGCAGCCATTCTGCCCTGCGCCTTCTCACAGCACAGCGAACGCTCAAACATACGCGTTACACCCTCGTAACGGTCATGGTAGTTTTATTTTCTTTTGACTCTTTACGCCGACGATGTCACCTTGTGGACCACCCACGGCAGTGACGGCGGCATAGAGAACGCCTTACAGGAAGCAGCCACACTCACCCAAAATTACGCACGGACCTTCGTACTGTCTTGCTCCCCAGAGAAGTCCGAACTGCTCCTCATCCGTCCTAAGAACCACCGCTGTCCCCGCTCCCCCATTCCCATTAAACTTAATGGTGACCCGGTACCTGAGGTTGGCACCTTCCGTGTATTGGGCCTGCACATCCAGAACGATGGCAAAAACACCACCACCCTCAAGAAACTCAAGCAGGTTGTAGGTGCGATATCGCACCTCATCCGCAGGGTTTCGGGATATCATAGAGGCATGAACGAGCGCGACCTATGTCGCCTCATTCATGCCTTTGTCCTCAGCCGTGTGCTGTACACTACCCCATACTTACAACTATCCAAACATGACATAAACGCTTTGAATGCTTTGATTCGCAAGGCATTCAAAGTAGCACTTCGTCTTCCCCTCAACACACCCACAGACAGATTACTAGGCCTGGGCCTCCAAAACACGATCGGGGAACTGGTGGAGGCCCACCGACAGGCCCAATCCATCAGGCTCACACAAACCTCCACAGGTCGGTATATCATGGACTCCCTCGGAATCAGAATACCGGCCAACGACCCAACCCTCCTCGCCATCCCACGACCCCTTCACCGGGAGCTCCTCATCAGGCCGCTCCCGAGGAATATGCACCCGTCCCACCATGAGCAGCGCCGGTGGTGGTGGTGAAAAACTTTAATCAAAGAGAGCTTGAGGGTTAAAAAAAAAAACCCTGCTGCATGGTCGGTATCCTTAGTCCGGGACACCGCATGACGAGGCCCCGTCTCGCGCCCGCTTGACCAGAGACCTTTGGGACTCACGTGTGGAGCAGTTGAGGAGGGCAGTCTCCCATGCCTCTCGGGTGGGGGTGGGGGAGGGGGGAAGGTGAGGATTCTGAGTACATGCCCACACCATGTGAAAGATATCGCAGATCTCTCCACAGTGCGGGCAGCGCCCATCTGTGTTCAGATCTAAGTGTTTTGCTATTGCAGGACAGAGAAGGGTTCCTGTCTGCAGGCGCCGCAGAGTTCGCTCCTCCGCCTTACTCAACCTCTTGGCAGGTGCCGGGTAGAGACGGTGGCTGTCGCAATAATAAATTAGGATTTCGCGGAACCGCAGAAGCGGTTTATGAGCTTCTGAGCCATGAGAGCTAGGATGAGGAGCCCGGTGTGTGAGCGCTCGGGCGGCCGCATCAGCGGCCTCATTGCCTCGTAGACCCTGGTGGCCAGGAGCCCAGATCACTTTTGTGCGAGTTGGATCGGCGAGAGCGCGTCTTAGAATTTGCGAGGCAAGAGGTGATATTTCGCCTGCAAGATAATGTTCACAGGCCCGGCGAGAGTCTGTGATAACCGTTTTCGATTTTGGATCGGCGGCAGCGAGAGCTATTGCGACTTCCTCCGCTCGTGTTGAATTTGGGGCCCGAAAAGATAGCCCATCGACATTCATTCCCCGGTGGACTACGGCAGCCGTGAAAAATCCCGCGGGCGACGGCCCTGTGATGTCAACGTAATAGACGCCCTCTTTATAGCCATATTGCCTCTCAAGCGTGCGAACCCGCGCTTGTCGTCTTCCTTCATGTGAAGCCATGTCCATGTTACGCGGGAGCGGAGCGACCAAGAGCATGTGGCGCCACAGCACCGGGATGTTCTCCGTCCCCTCTGGTATGCATGTGTGTTGGATGTGTAAGCGGTTTAGCAGGCGGCGCCCAGGCACCGTCTGCGATAGCCGCGTATATTGGTTCACGAGGAGGGCCTCCCGCAACTCCTGATAGGAGTTTACCACTCCCAACGCCTTCAGTTTGGCGTTGGAGGTAGCCACCGGGAGGTCCAGTGCTCGCTTTGTTGCCTTCCTGATGATGGCGTCAATGCGCTCGTCTTGTTGTTTGGTGGTGCGTAGGTACGGCACGGCGTAGAGGATCCGGCTGGTCACGAAGGCACAGGCGAGCCGTAGCGCGTCCCTGCCCCGCAGACCACCCCGCTTGTTGGAAACACGGCGGATCATGCGCCCTACCTGTTCACCTATGCTCTTGAGTTTCGCTATAGTAGAGTCCGGCCTAAGTTTGTTATTGATGAACAGACCCAGGATCCGGAGCTCCGCCACTTCTCTGATGGGACCGCCCGACAGAGATATGTGTAGAGACGTGTTGTCCTTGTGGTTTGTCCTGACGTGTAGAAGCTCTGATTTGGCGGGAGCACATTGGAGACCACAGTCGGCAGCATATGCTTCGACTATGGAGGCGGCCTGCTGAAGGCGGTCCTCCATCTCCCCAAGGCTCCCCTCGGTGGTCCAGATTGTAATGTCGTCTGCGTAGAGTGCGTGTTTTATGCCATCCCCCTGAGCCAGTCGGCCGGGCAGGTGCATCATGGCGATGTTGAAAAGGAGCGGTGATAACACCGCCCCCTGTGTTCCTCAGCAGCGCCGCAGAGCCCGTGCGAAAGCACTCCATCGAGCGTACGGCTCTGATCCGGACGCCATATGGGTTGACGCTGCCTGCACGGGTGATGAAGCGACAGCAGCTGTGGTGGACTCCTCTTTATCCGCCCTCCTCACACTACCTCTCCCTCCGGACACCTCCCCAGAGGCTGCAGAGGAAGCCGCCATTGCACTTGCTATCACCCGCACGGAAGCCCGGTACATTTTAAGTGACTCTAAAACTGCGATTCTAAATTTTGCTCGAGGCCGACTGCATATCCCTGCTTTTGGCATACTGGACTCGCCCGATGCACCTCCACCCCGCCAAGTGGAGCTGATATGGTGCCTGCGCACTCCGGGAATCCCGGAAACAAGGCCGCCAACCTTTTAGCCCGAGGTGCTTTAAACCGGGCTTAGGTGGCCTCGGATCGGGGATTCACGAAGGAGCGCATGCACTCATTCAGCGAGCTGACGCAGGCCTACAGAGCCTCACGCCAGCTCTACCCCCCGCCGCACCCCTCCCTAGATAACAAACAAGCAACACTCTGGCGCAGACTACAGACACACTCTCTCCCCTCACCCCTTACCCTAGACCACTATCATCTCTCCTTCCCCAATCCGGCATGCGCCCTATGCCCAGAACCCTTCGTCTCTTCCCTCCGCATCCTTTCCCTCTTCCCGGCGGACCCTCCCCCGCGGGACCTAGAGAACCTCAAGACCTGGGAGTACTGGGAGCCCCTGCTGCGATCGGAGGACCCGTCCGTGCAGACCATTGCCACCGGCCGGGCTGCCAGTGTTATGGACCTTAGGAACATAAACACATGAGTGCAGTGGGGTGAGAGAGGGGACGTCAACATAGCCATGCGAACACTGCACAAACTGTATACCGCTGCGACAGGATGGCTGGGCGGTGGCGAAGTAGGTAGAGCAGGCTAATCCATGGGCCTCGCAGAAAGAGAGTGGTGGGTCTCCGAAGGTCGTTCCCGCCTCAGACCGTAGTAGCCGAACACGCTTCCACCACCAATCCACTGCAGTCGTCGGAGGCGCTGAGGCATGCAGGGTGCGTGTGAGGAGTCGCCTATTGCCACGAACTCCGCCGCCGCGAACGCCGCCGCGAACAGCGGCATCAGTAGGACCGTGAAGCTGCGCAAAGGACTTGACTTGCGATGCGCCACCGCTGCATCAGTTCCAAAAGTAATGGTATGGGCACGCTAAGGGGCGCGGGAAAACTGCCGCGAAACAGTAGCTACGAAGTCCACGACAGCCCAGTTGGCGCAGTGACGAGAGCAAGAACTGCCGCGCGCTGGAGCTGGTGCACGGCGGGGGCAGCGCGAATAAGAGCGCGCAAAATGGCTTCCGTCCAGCGAGGAAGCCGGGTGAGCGACGGGAGGCCATTACTTCACTTCTGCTAGACAGCGGCGCAGCGAGGAGTGCCGATAGTCGGAGATGCCTGGAGGGACCACCACACAATGTTGAAGTTGGGCAGCAGCAGGGAAAACGCTAGAGGACGGGAGAGCTGGTGGCCACTGCTTCTGGCGACGCGTTGAAAATGCAGACCGCCGTCGCCTGCCTGCAGCATGGAGCCGACGGCCCACGTGCGAGAAACGCATGCGCCGAAAGAGACGCGGGGTTTACCGCTTCCTTCGGCTGTTCGAATCAAACTTCTGCTTCATCTCTCAAAACGACGAGTGAGAGAGCAAAACCTTCTCTCCCCGCAGCTTGGGGCGCGAGGGAGAGAGAAAAGAGAGCGAGCAGTCGACTTTTATTTCTTGTTGAAACCATTGGTCCCGAAAACGTTATACCCAGTTATCCTTCTGGGCCAAAAGGCATTGATTCATTTTTGTTGCTGCCTAAAACTCCCGAAAAAACGTTCCTAGACCTTTAGTGGGAGCACTGCCTTTTTCCGTATGTTTCTGTCTTGCCTCTATGGTCTGGAAACGCTTAATAAACGTTGTACTGGGACTGGGATATTCGATCATTTTTAGGCGCACATGGGGAGGTACAGCCTTTGTCAAAAGTTTAGATCCCAGGGGGTTTGCTTCAAAGCACTATTGTGGCGCTCCTGTAGCGCTCATGGAAGTCCTACGCATCGGAGGGAGGAGGACGAAA
This sequence comes from Amblyomma mixtum, assembly GCF_055824585.1. Classification (NCBI taxonomy): domain Eukaryota; kingdom Metazoa; phylum Arthropoda; class Arachnida; order Ixodida; family Ixodidae; genus Amblyomma; species Amblyomma mixtum. The sequence continues at coordinate 79,808,391 of NC_143018.1, forward strand.
AATCTTCTTACCTTCAGGAGATTTTGGACGCTCAGCGCGCATTACGAGCCATGGAACATGGCTATTGGAGTACTCACGCCTATGAGGGATAAGACAATGAATCAGTTAAGACAGTTTATTTCGTTATATGCACCAGTTTGTTTCTGCTGAGCGCTCGAGGTAGCCTGGTAAGGAAATATCTAAAAAGGAGCCCAGTTATCAAGGACTACAAAATGAGCTTTGTTATAGTCGCTTATGGTCTTGGAGCGTTTTTACTATGGTGCATGCGATAAGTCGAACGTTAAATGCACGATATCGTGATTGCTCAGGCCAGGCATATGCATTACGTGTGACATGGTATCTTCAGATGATGTTAGCACAAGATGTAGAAAGGCCCCACCTTCTAAAGAACGGGTCCGCGAGCCATGGTCTCGCCCGGCGAGTGAAAGATCCATTCTAAAAACATCGGTTTATTCCAGATACACAAAAAGCCTTCTGCAAGGACACAACATTGGACGACGACATTACAGTTTCAATATAAACACAATTCAAACACTTCGCGTCTAAGAATGTGCCAGTCCGTAGCAGATCTGCTGTTCCCTGACCCCATCGCTCAGCCCCCCCCCCCCCCCCCCCCCGCAGTCGGCGCCTATGCTCAGGAGGGTGTACCTCCGGGTACCTGCCAAATTCTCAAACCCCCGTCACGCGAAGGTCCAAGATGTCGCGACTGAGAGAAGGATGAAAAGATGAAAAGGAAAGTGCACGGGCCTGCCGACGGGCTCCAGCCGAGCCACCACCGATGCCACGTGCAGATAGAAGGGAGTTGAAAGATAAGAGGAATGAGTGAAAAAAAGACGCGCGTAGCAGCAACCGCGTCCGCCGAAGAGAAGACGCTGGCTGAAATAACAGATACCCCTAGAGCCACCCTCCAAGATGGGTTTCATGTAATGGCTTACGACGTAAAAGCAGCTAAGACAGTAGGGCGGGCAAGGAAAAGTTTAAATATAAACACACGATATACAGGGTCTGCTCTGAAGTTAGTAGGACTGGTTTTTTCCTGAGCGAACGGGCGGACGAGAGGTGGCCTGCGCGTGCAGGATCGTTGAAGGGGGATATTGGGAATGCTGGGGAAAATCGGCAGTCGGCTCTCGGCCGTTGAAGAGAGCAGGTCGCTTGTACTTTGAACCCCTGTCGAAACGTCTCGTCACGCATAATCATCGAGCGTTTACTGGATCAGCGATACGCGATCAAATTTTGAGTAAATCTTGGTAAAACGGGCAAAGCGACTCACAACATGATTAAGGAGGCCTACGGTGACGCTTCCATGGGTAGATCAGGTGCTTTTGATAGGCACAAGCTTTTCCGAGAAGGTAAGGAAAGAGTGGAGGAAGACGACCGCTTCAGACGCTCTTTGACCAGCAAGACCAACGAAAATGTGTAGCGAGGGAAACATTTACTTAACAGTGATCTATCAGAATGATTGCTGATGACTTGAGCATTCCTCAAACCCAAGTTTTTGGGATCGTGACAGAAAACTTACCCATGAGGAAAGCGTGCGCGAAGTTGGTGCCGGGAGTGTTGTCAGAGGAGGAAAAGGCCAACCGGTAGCATCTTCTTCATCATGTGAATGAGGACCCCGATTTTTTGCCCAGCACAAGGCGGCAACGCTGCCTCAGCCCCCCTACAGTCCCGGCTTGGCCCCGCCAGACTTTCTTCTATTCCCGAGAATAAAATCGCCGCTCAAGGGGAAACATCACGGATCGGTAGAGGTAGTTTAACAGGCCGTGACGAGGGAGCTAAACAGCATTCCGGTCCAGGCGTTCCTGGAGGCGTACGAAAACTGTGAAACTCATTGGCAGCAGCGTGTAGGTGCGGAATGGTGCTACCTTGAAAAATTGTAATCGTTTGTACTATTCTCTAGAATAAATTTTGTTTTAAAACATGAGTCCTACTACTTTCAGAACAGACCATGTATATTGAAAGCTTTCCGGAGTCGTTGTGCACACGAGCTTTTGCAGATCTGAGGCACGAAGCAAGTATATGCAGTATATCGAATGACTTGTTCACGCCGCTAGGTAGTGAATTTACTTTATTTGAAAAAGACGTTTTTTTGTGTGTGTGCCCTTTAGGAGCACTTCGCGCATGGCTCCACCTCTCTGCCGCGGCGGCCGCGTTTCGATGGAGGCGGAACGCAAAAGGCGACCGTGTACTGTGCGATCTACCAGGTGGCTGAAATTATTCCGGAAACCTCCACTACGGCACCTCTTTCTCTCTTTCTTCTTCGCTCCCGCCTTCCTCCATTCCCTTACGGCGCAGTTCAGGTGTCCACCGAGATATGTTAGACAGATACTGCGCCATTTCTTTACCTCAAAAACCAATTTACCAATTTTAGCTCCACGTTATTCACGGTGGCCGACTCTGATGCTTCTTTGGGCGCTTTGGGACTAAGCATACTACCCGGTGATTCAAAAACATTCCTCCCATCCCCCACAGATGTGTCGAAGGCCGTAGGGCGTCGCTTCTTTGCCATTTATTTGAAAGTCGAGGAGTCCAGCAGGCTGTTGTCTGCGTCCGGTAACGTGGCACAGACACGTTCCCGCAAACAACTGCAAAATTCGCGCCAAAAGGCCTCCGCGACAGTCGTTCCCCTAGCGACAGACGCAGTCCCCATTCCCTCTTTTGTCAATCACGTTACGCACCCGTGAACGTACGCGTGCTTGAATATATTTTTCAAAATGCAAGCAAACAGCGCAGGCATGAGTAGCTTTAGTCAAAGTTCACAGCCAAATACTACTTCTTGTGAAGTTGCAATGTAATTTGAGCACGAGTTTAGATTATCAGGAAAGCTTTTAAATATTTCCCGAAGCGGTTGTAATACGGCCCACTACTGGTTGTTACAGAACGTCGGCGTTTGTCGACATACGTTTGAAACGATTTGGAAACAATCACAAAATAACTGCGAGTGTGCATGGTGCACAAAACATGTTCGCAAAAGTTTCGGTTTCGATTTCATAGACACGCTAGCGACGCTTAGCGGGCGTCAGTGTGTTTGTTGCTGTCATGGCGGTCATCAGCTGGGAAAGTCTAAAAATGGGAAACGTATGCACGTAGACGCCAAGACCGTTTCCGCGCAGTTGTGTACGCTGGAAGAAAACTGTCCAGGTGTCAACGGCGACGAAAGCAAAGGCGATGGCTCACGTAAGGAAACTGAACGTTAGCGGGTCCCGCTCAGACGAAGACAGCACTGATGCGACCACTGTATCCTACAAGTTCGCTTGGCCTGGTGAGTCGACGTCCAGTAGCGAACAAGTGACGCCGCGTTTCTTCAGCGACCCGTTTCGTCTTGCGCATCTGGAGTCGCTCATCCGAGGTGACCTGTACAGCTCCAGAAGGACGTCGCGCAACTTCGGCGACTACGCGCAGTGTCGTGAGCTCGGACTTCAGTACCGACAACGTCTCGGCGTGGACGAGACCTACGGCACTCGACACCTGCTCCAGAATGGCCTGTACCACGAGCGCGAGATTAGCCTGGGCCGCATCAACAAGATATTCTGCTCGGCCTGGCTCTCGGAGCGCCAGATAGTGTTCGGCACCAAGTGCAACAAGATCATGGTGCTCGACACGGAGAACGGCAAGCTCTGCCAGATCCCGAGCCTGCAGAGCTCGCGCGCGAGCCCGCCGCCCGAGAACCACTGCGGGATCCACGCGCTGCAGATGAACCCGTCGCGAACTCTGCTCGCCACGGGGGCGCACCACTCGAACGACACGGCCGTGTACAGGCTGCCGACGTTGGACCCCGTGTGTGTCGGTGAACGGGCTCACACGGACTGGATCTTCGACCTGGCATGGCTCGACGACGAGTTTTACGTGACTGGCTCGCGGGACGCCACGCTCGCGCTGTGGAGAGTGCAGGAGACGAGGGGCTTCTCCTGGCCCGAGTCCGCGCTGACGCCGAGACAGATGCGACCGCTGGCCGTGCGTGGCTGCAAGGACGCCGACAAGGTGCGCGCCCTGCTCTTCAGCCGTCAGCAGAGCGAGATCGTCGCACTGTCGCTGAACGCGTACATCCACCAGTGGGATGCGTGCACGCTGCGCTGGAAGGCGTCCCACAAGATGCCCTATTGCCAGGAGAACGTCTGCATGGCGCAGCAGCCCGAGCGGAGCGTCTACGCCGTTGGTTCCAAGTCGTACGTGACGTTCCTGGACTCGCGGACACTGCAGCAGACGCACAAGGTGCCTTCCAAGTGCATCGGCTGTGGGATCCGCTCGCTGAGCTTCATGGACGATCTGCTGACCATCGGGACGGGCATTGGCGTGATACTCTTCTTCGACCTGCGCGCCTCCAAGTACCTGGAGGACTCCGACCGGTCGCGGTACAGCATGCTCAAGGCCAACAGGGGCTTGGTCCACGCGGACGAACTGTTCCGCGAGGTTTTCTGGAACACCGAGTACAATCCGGCCATCTACACGCACTGCTATGACCCGTCGGGACTGCGGCTGTTTGCGGCAGGCGGGCCACTGCCTGCTAGCCTCCAGGGAAACTATGCCGGTTTGTGACACTGACGAGGGAGTAACCATATCCTTTCGTGACGATGCCAAACCCTGGTGGCAAGCCGCAGATTGCGGTTGCTGTCAGGTGCATGCATTTTCTGCTGACTGCGCCACTGTTACTTTTTCATCGAACGTTGAAGACTACCACATCATTTACTGCGCTCTTCAGCCTCTGGAAGAACTGGTACCTCATGTTTGTCCGTCTTTCCCCTAGAAGAACTGCCCGACCATACTAGACAAAAGCTGCAGTTGACAGGGCCATACATGCTTGCTTTGTGGCCCTTAACCATGGAGAAAGTTGTTATAGGGGCTCCTGTGTCTTGTTAAATGTTAAAAACATACTCAATAGCGCTACACTCAATCAAGCTAAGTGGTCTCACCTCAAGCCTACAGTACATGTGTATCTGCTTGCGCTCTTATATGTGCCACACATCGTCATGAGTGTCGTTCTACATGAAAAGGTTTCGACACATTGTTAACAATGCTTTAAGCTGTGTGGCACTGGGCGTTCATCTTAAGAGTATAACATTTATTACGCATGCTTGAGGTGAGAAGTATACTAAGGCCCCTCGAGGAGTGTTTTTTTTTTGTCATATGCGCAATGACAAATTGCATCAAACTCGTTGTATGAAATTAATGGACTGCGAGGCTCTCGAAAGGCTACACAATGGAAGACTGGACTCAACCTCAAGCTAATGTTTTGTGGTAATGCCCTTCGAAGCCAGTTAGTCTTGCAATGTTTTACCTTAGTGTTATGGCTGCTAATTAAGTGATGCGAGCGCTGTAAATGCATGTGTGGTAGCCCTCCTGTTTAAAGTATAGTGCAGGTGGACTGTTTCGTTTTGTGGAGATAAAAGCTTTGCCATCAGCAGTGTTTGAGCATTCAGAAAGTCTTTGCTTTGTTTAATGCATAAATCTGTTCTAAGCATCCACCTGAAATATACCAAATATTCCACCAATTGTGTATTCACCCATTGACCCAGAAATCTTTGCAGAGCTGAAGCTGTCTCCCCTCTGATGGCGCATGAACTTTGCACCTTGGACTCCCTTGACATAGGCTGTTGTATTCGGCAAAGACGTGAAGGTTCAGCTAGCCTGTCTAGCCACTCTTTACGATACTCTTGTGCAGCCGTCAGTAGCGCTGCCTTTAAGGTTTGCACCAGATTTTTAGTCTAAATGAACAGCCTCAAGTGCGTGCGAAAAAAATACACCACATTATAGTGGACACTATATCATAGTGCTTTCTGCCTCAGGCCACAACTTGGCACTCCCCTGTGGCTGCTAATAGGGTGTATCAATACATGTGCACATCATGGCTGCTTATGGTGGTAACTTCTTGCTTAAGCTTCCTCTTTAAGAGAGACCTCTGATATCTCCATGGAACCACAGAGGCTGTAGGGGAAGGAAAATGAAATTAAAATTAGTTTTAAGGAAACAAGGATCTCTCATATCTGGGTGGACACCCAAACTGGTGCCCCCAAGGGAAGGAAAATGAAAATTGTCTTTATGGAAAGGAAAAGGCTGTCTCTCTGGATGTACACAGGAACTGGCTGTTAGAGCCTCAAGGAAAATGAAATGAAAATTAGTTTTAAGGTAAGGAAATATGCCTGCCTCTCATATCTGGGTGGTGTACACTACCTTTCACTGTTATAGGGAACATGCTATCCCATGGCCTCCCTGCTACGCAGAGGGATCTCTACACTGAGCGCTGCCTGCCGCGGAGAATTTGTGAGAGTTGTCAGCACAAGACGCATGCGCAGTAAGCGTGATGGCTGGTCTTTCTGTGCATGCGCTTCATGCTGCCTGTGCACAGGCAGCGGGACTTTGTGAAGTGCGGAGGCCACGCGATCCATGTTCCCTTTAATAATGTACACCACAGTACATGTCTCAAAGCACCCTTCTAAGACTACACTATATTCACTAGACGGGCCTTTGTTCATTCCAAACCGTCGAGCTGGTGTGGTTAGGAGTGGTTAGCATGCTCACCTCCCACTCTGGAGGCTTTGGTTCCATTCCCCAACTCGACCAATTTCCTACTCGCTTTCATTTATTAATGCTTCTGGGATTTTTGGTCACACCATTAAAAAATTGAAAAATGGTTCTGAGTAAAGGAAGGGGCATAGTAACACTTCTGGGTGGAAACCTCAACCAGGCCCTGAGAGTAACAATGAGGAGGAAGAGAAAGAGGCCTCATATTGGATTGGGGGGGGATAATTTCAATCATCTGGGGACTCATAAAGAGATACTGAGGTCAAATAGAAGTTAGCCTGTATTGACAATGTACCACTTCTGATCACAAAATGACCACTCTTGGTGAAAAGGCAGGTTTTATAAGCTAGAAAAGACCAAAAAATGAAGTACTGGTGTCATCATCACTTGTCAATTTCACAAGTGAAATGCATGCATCAACATTAGGTTTTTGGGTACAGGAGGTTACACTACACAGCCATTCGCTTTAAAGTGTTAGCAACCCATCCTTTCTGGTGTGAATGCCAGTAGTTTGAATTGACCGGCGGGAAGATTTTTAAATCCATTTTTCTGGGCGGTAATGGAGCCTTTTTCCGAAGGAGAAATTTCAGCATGGACACATAGAGCCAGAGATTGTTTTTACCGAGAGCAGTAATTTAATGGAGTTGTCTTCAATGTTCCGTTAATGTCCACCGACATTGTACAGCACATGTGTGCCCTTTGTGTTTCGCCTGCATCGAACAACGGTCAGGATTGAATCCAGGTCCTTTTATGGCTCAGCAGCCTAGTGCGTCCTAACCACGGAGCCACCGCGACCGGTATGTGGTCAGCAATGGCTTTTTTGCGGCCTCTATAGTGCATGGAGAGGCAGTGTGCACACAGAGTTCCTAAACTTTTGTCTGAACTAAAGCTTCCATACTGGCAGTAGTATTATACGGCGCTTTGGCCCGCATACCCAAAAAATGCTGCCACCTGCAGCAAAAACTTTGAGGACACAGTTTCAATTTAAGAGTATGACATTACACTGTTAGAGGCTCCCTATGGACACTTGTCCATCCCCTGGCGCACCCTATCGCAGACATCAACGTGCTAGTTGCCATTACATACTGCATATTAGACATCATCCATATTAATTGGAGATGCTAATTCAGGGCCCTAACTAAGTGTTCTTGTAATGTAATTCGCCTACTTTGCAGTGCGAGGTGCTCGTATAAGGCCTCCATTTATTCCACTGAAAGAATGGTTCTCAGTGGTGTAGAGGTAGCATGCCCGATTCCCTACCCAAAGGACAGTGGTTCCATTCCGCTAGACCACCTTTTTTCTTTTCAACAAAACTGCTTTTTTATGTAACTACCCTCTCGAGCAGTGAGGATTTTCTAGTTACGAAAACGCCGACACCGGGTTTTTCACCGAACAGGACATTCAAAGATGTTCTAGGTTTTTCACCGAACAGGACATTCAAAGATGTTCTTGTTTGTCTTTGATGCAGAGGTCATCGACCTCTGCATCAAAGACAAACTAGAACCATCCCTAACATCAAATTACAAACTCAAGGGGCGGAGATTCCTGATGTTGAAAAAATCAGAATTTTAGGAATGATTATACAAAGCAACGGGTATAACGGTGATGCAATAACTAAGATAGAAAACTGCGCGCAACAAACTATGCGGCTCATACAGCGGATTGCCAACAGAAGACACGGCATGAAAGAGCAGAATCTCCTACGGCTGGTACACGCGTTCGTCAGCCGTATCCCGTATGCTGCCCCCTTCCATGATCTTAAAGTTTCAGAAAAGGAAAAGCTAAATGCAATTATCAGGCGATGCACGAAAGAAGCTCCGATCCGTACATCCACTCACCGCCTCCTAGAGCTAGGCATGCATAATACCCTGGAAGATATTACGGAAGCAGTGAGAACGTCCCAAGTGGAACGGTTAGCCGGGACCACTACCGGCAGGGCCATTCTAGAAAAACTCAATCTGAGCCGAGATAACAGAACAACCGCCAAAGTTGACATGCTCGGTGAAATTCGGGACAATATAGTTGTACCTCCATTGCCTAGGAATATGCATCCTATTCATCACTAAGCGCGCCGGGCCAAACGGGCAGAGGCGCTAGAGAAACGCTTCCGCTCCTACAAAGACGAGGATGTGGTCTACGTGGATGCCGCTGATTATGGTAAGAACACGATGACCGTCGCGGTCGTCAATAATAAACAACTCCTCAAAATAAGTGCCTCCATACTCTCCGGTAACCCAGAGACTGCAGAGGAAGCTGCCATAGCACTGGCTTGTGTAGGAACAAAAGCGAGGTACATCATCAGTGACTCCAAAGTTGCCATACTAAATTTCAGCAGAGGCCGGGTCTCCCCTCTAACGAATACAATTCTAAGCCGTCATGTAATAGACCGGAAAATTACACTAGTCTGGGAACCAGCACATGCATCCCTGCCTGGTAATGAGACAGCCCACGAGTTCACTCGAAGCTTTTCCTTCCGGGCGGACCCGAGCGAGGTGGTCTTTACAGACAGGGATCGCATGGCGACCTACGGAGAAATTACACAACACTATCGTTTGCAACGAGCTCGACTTCCTCCAGCGTATATATCCTTGTCCAGATACAAAGCCATCAACTGGCGCCGGTTACAAACTTACACCTTTCCAAACCCAGCCCTCTGGAGTCTTATGTACCCAGGGCAATTTTCAGTCAAATGCGCAAACTGCTAACTTAGGGCCACCTTGGACCACATACTATGGGAATGTCCTCATGCCCCCCGGGAAGGACGAGGTATAAACACAAAAGATCAATGGGAGACATCACTACTGAGCTCCGACCCGGCGACTCAGTTACAACTCGTCCGAGTGGCCGAAGCCGCCGCCGAGAGTCAAGACCTTTCAGCCGTCGTCTAGGCGGGTAGCCCTCTGGCTACCCTCTTTCTGTTGGACATTAAAAGTTTTCCTATCCTATCCTATCCTATTAAAGATGTTGCACTTATATCGCTGCACCATGAAACTACATCCGAGGAGCAAAACGGTGTAGTTTTCACCACCTTAAGCTCGCACGAGGTGCACGTGCACTGTGGCACCCAAGCTGCCAGAAGGTGTACCTCTGGGTTTCAAAAGAATGCAAGCGCAACAGGTGAAGGCAAAGGGCCAAGTGGACAAGATTAGAAAGTCCGCATGAAGAAGGGGTCGCGGCTGACGTAGTACAAGGTTAATAGGAGGGATATCGGAGAAGCCGCTCTCCTGTGTGGGATATAGTTCGGCTGATGATGAGGGTGATAATGCTTCTTGCTTCACATGGACGCGAATTTAGTGCAAACGATGAGTGGTGATGCGTATATTCTAGTAGCCATGCATGTCAGCTGTGTACCGGTAGACTCGACGGCCATTACAAATTACGTCCGCCGGCTAGAAATACTGGAGTTACTTTTCGTTACCCCCCATGCAAGCAGGGAAACACGGTTGAAAATCATGTCCAAGGTTCTCGGAGAGAAATTTTGAAAATTAGAGAATTGTAAGATCCTGTTATGGAAATGGGTAATGGTCCAATCTTTTGATATGACGGGGGACCTTTAACGTCCACTGACACCATGTGCTGTGGGATTTCAGTGCAGGTTAAAGATCCGAGGCGGTCGAAATTATTCTGGAGCCCTCCACTACGGCACTTCTTCTTTCCTTTCTTCTTTCACTCCGTCCTTTACCCCTTCCCTTACGACGTGGTTCGGGTGTCCACCGAGATATGCGGGACAGTTACTGCGTCATTTCCTTTCAGCAAAACCAATTTTCAATTTCGGCCGCGGCGGCCGCGGTTCGATAGAGGCGGAACGCAAAGGCGCCCGTGTGCTGTGCGATGTCAGTGCACGTTAAAGATCCCCAGGTGGTGGAAATTATTCCGCAGACCTCCACTCTGGCACCTCTTTACCTCATTCTTCATTCACTCCCAGCTTTCTTCTCTTACGCCGCGGTTGGGATGTCCGCCAATTGCTGTGAGATGTCAGACAATTACTGTGTTATTTTCTTTCCTCAAAAACCAATTTTTAGCGAAATCTTTAATTTAAAGCGTTTCCATCGATCGCATCAATTGAACAGTTAAGACTGCCATAGAAAACCAATAGGGAACGTTTTTGATCATACCAAAAATGTTAATAAACAATACAAGACTTCTTTCGGGTGATCTGCGGATATATTGAATGTTAGTAAAATCCTATATAATATTCAAAAAATGGATTCAAAAACTATTTCCTACTCAAAAATGCTTTTGTCCAAAATTGTTGAGTGTGGACAGATATGCGACTTTCACAGAAACTTCCCAATTCAGAAAAAAATTATCCAGAAATCTAACCCTGAACGGCAGATTGCCTGAGGCAGTCGCCCTACAAGCTGAGCAACCTGGACGGCTCTGAATTGATCAATCGCTGAGAGTGGGAACGGCGCTCGTTTAATGTGCTTGCGGGGATGCCAAAGACTTCTGCAACCCTCCTCTACCTTGCTGAATTAAAGCCCAGCTGAAGAGGTTTTAGAAGCATGCAGATAACGCATGCGAAGTCTTTTTGGGCTGTCATTTGTAATGGTGATGTAATAGCCTATTAAAGCCACGTCGCCGTTCAGGATTCTCTGCACAGCACAGCGACCAGCAGAGGCCACAATTGTGACGTCACGTAAGGGGGCGCTACGTTTCCAGCGAAGAAAAGGTGGTTTCAAAATAGAAAACCAGCGCCAGTGAAATTAACCCCTATGATGCGTTGTGTGGCGGCATCGGACGACACATGCCAGCGTGTATGCGAAGGCAGCGGCGGACATTAGAAATTTCGCCAACAATGACCTCATCACGAGTTTCTCCGCACCTCCTGAAAGCAGTGAGAAAAAGCCAGAACATCGTCAAGGATTTAGCCGGTGATTACGTTACTATCACACGTGCCACCTCGAAAGTACTTCGCATGCTTTACCTAGAAGCTTCATACATTCGAATTCTTCAGGCATCTCGAATTCTCAAGAAGACATTTAAGCTCCCTTTTGAGCCCACGGGATCGTCAGGCGACTAGTTTCCGGCTTTATTTTGGGAGCCCATGTAGCGTTGAGGATGGCTTGTTTCACTTGTGGCACCGAAGCTTCCATCGGAGCGCAGAGAGAGAAATGGACAGAAAGGCAAGGAGGTTAACCAGTCGATGCCCAGTAGGCTACCCTACACTTGGGGAGGAGAACAAAGGGGAAAAAAGGAAAAAGAGCGGCAATGAAATTAGTTTGTCAAGTGTCCATCGACCACTATGTCAAGGGGACAGAGGGCGCGCACTAAAAGCTGAGATTATAGACGGGAGTACAACCCCAAGTCCTTTAAGAATCTGAGGAGCGCTTTCACCGCTTTCTTTTGTGAGGAAGGTTGTGTCCAATTCCCCAGAACCTTGGACTCTTTTAGAGGACGCGAGTACAAGCGGTTGAGAGTAGCAGACAGTAAACCTCGCTCAAAGCGAGGGCAATCACAGAGGAGGTGCCCGATCGTTTCACCGCAACTGCACTGCTCACACGCTGGAGAGTCTGCCATTGGGATGAGATTGGAATAGGCATTTGTGAACGCCACTCCCAGCCACAGGCGGCACAACAGCGTAATATCACCGCGGGGGAGGCCGAACGGTATATGAAGTTCAAGCAAGAGGAAGTGGTGCTGGCGGGGTGTCTAACATCAACTGTTAAGAAAGTGTTAAGTGGTGTTGTTAGGTGTTAAAAATAAAAATGCAGTTCTATGGACGGATGTACGTGTGTATGCATGCATGTATGTATGTGTATATGTATGTATATATGTATATGTATGTACGTATGTATGGTTGGTTGGCTTATGGGGTTTAACGTCCCGAAGCGACTAAGGCTATGAGAGACGCCGTAGTGGAGGGCTCCGGAAATTTCGACCACTTTGGGTTCTTGAACGTGCACTAACATCGCACAGTACACAGGCCTCTAGAATTTCTCCTCCAAAGAAATTCAACCGCCGCGGCCGGGATCGAACCCGCGTCTTTCGAATCAGCAGCCGAGCACCATAACCCCTGAGCCACCGCGGCGGCGTACGTATGTATATATGTAGGTATGTATATACATAGTATATAGATACATACATACGTACGTACTTACATACATACATACATACATACATACATACATACATACATACATACATACATACATACATACATACATACATACATACATACATGCATGCATGCATACATACATACATACATACATACATACATACATACATACATACATACATACATACATACATACATACATACATACATACATACATACATACATACATACATACATACATACATACATGCATGCATGCATGCATGCATACATACATACATACATACATACATACATACATACATGCATACATACAGGCGCGGCCATAAGTAAACGGAGCACGCTATTGCGTTCGAAGAGCAATCACGCCTTCTCCATTGGAAATGAAGAAGCATTGTTTGTCTACAAGAAAGCCCATCAACCTCCGCTACCAGCATGCGCGTACCACTGCTAGAAATTTCAGTTATGTGACGCGTGAAAAATATTCAAAGACAGTTGCGTGCTCCATTTACTTTTGTCCGCGCCTGTACATACATACATACATACATACATACATACATACATACATACATACATACGTACGTACGTACGTACGTGCGTACGTACAGTCGCCGCACCGCGGCGCTGCTGTCGCCCACTGGCGCTTGCTGCGAGAGTGCCCCGCGTGACGACAGCCTTCGCCCACACTGTCGGGCTGTTACTATAGTGTACTAGATTAGGTGTAGTGGGGCGAGGACTGGAGACGCTGTGAAGCTATAATCCCAGACACGCCTAGGTGGCGCTGCAGTACCTTTCACCTGGGTCATCGTCCGCACTCCCGCATGCTCCCACTCAAGCGGCGTTCTGGCGCGCGCATCGAATGTATTTTATGAAGTCGATTCAACGCTAATTCTATGGACGCTTAAAAGAAAGAAAGCATGCAACACTACATATACTGCTTACAAGTAGGGCTATGCGGAGACTGCGATAAAAACAAGGAACCTTTTACCACACACAGAACAGCATTTATTTTATTCAAAAATATACAGCACTGAAGGAAAAAGTACTGAGAAACCGCAGTTCACGTGCTCCTGCTGAGCTTAAGATGTTTAGCTCGCTGCCGTTTTGTGGCATTTGAGCTATTCAGGCCCTTAATAAGGAAGTGCAAGCGCGTGAGTATGTAAAATGAAACAATTTTTACACTCACTTGTTCCCTGTGCTGATCGCAACCAACACTGTTAGAGCTCAAAAAGTTCGCTTTTACTTGTGACGCAACATCACAGATGCTGTTGGCATGCAGCTCTGTTACACTAAAACATTTAGTGAATATATTTTCGAGTGCAAGCATGAAGTTGTACAGCACTTTTGATGGGTACAACAGTCCACCCCAGTCACATTGCTCAGTAAAGCTAGAAGGGAGGCGGTCAGAAGCTGCTGCTGCTGGCTCAACTAGTAGTATCTTCTTACACGACGCACAGTTGAGGCTGAGCACGCATTTTCGTGCTACATATCCAGCAGTGTAGTATATAAGGCGTGCATCGCTTCTCTCAATCACAAGTGAGAAGTGTTGAGCACTGCTGCGAGGGATTGAGGGAATGAAAACCCCGATTCTCACCTTTTGATATCACACTTCCTCTGCATTTCGTGCTAAGGACGAGTCCGTCGGCATGAATCAATTGCTTCTCCAGTCCTTTTGTTAGGGACACAGCCACGAAGTCTGCTGGTTTACCCACTCCCTTGCAGATGTATAGGGACTCGGCGTCATCCAGCACACATTTCGCTTCATCCATATCGCGGCAGACTTTCTCAGAGATAAGGGTCCCCCGGCAATATGTTCTACAAATTACTTCACCCGGATTGCAACCACAGTTCACAAAAACAGTCTTCTCGATGACGACAGACTGAGCTTCGCTGTCGTACGAGGCCTGCACGTATGCAGCACCAGCATAATTTGGAAATTTGTGCATAGCCCACTGATTGGTCGGTTTGGGAACATTTTCAATGTCAAATGGAATGGCTGGCTCCACACATTCGTCCGGTTCGCTGGGTTGCGGCGTTGCACAGCAGTCGTGTATGTCTTCATCACAGAATTTCTTTGTTCCGTCATCTTTCGTTGCTTCTTCACACCGCCTCTTCGGTGGCTGTCGATCTCGAGTGGGCTTCTTCGAAAGATACTTCGGAAGGTTCGGCAGTATAGTGGGCACGGCGTCCGGTGAAAGCGATGGCTTTCCACGCGGAAGGCGCACCTCTTTTCCATCAATTACATGCACATAGTCTCTCAAAATGTACTTATCCTCGAAGTGCAACTCACAAAGAGCGTCAGTCACTTCTAAAGCCTTGTCAGCGCGATGAAGGTTGCGCTCCCAAATCCGGCGCTTGCATTCGTCATCGGGGACTCCAAACAAAGAAAGTTTTGGCGAGTTTTTAGCGCCACTATACCCCGTCCTGCAACCAGGCGCGAAGCAGTAGTTCCTGCGTCGAGGCTTCATCGTGAAGAAAAAACACAGTACACCACGAACATCGGAGCACAGCGAAGCGTCAACACACAAGAAGCACGTCGAGACAGGAAAGCCGGCAAGCAGCCGCTGCGCCGCGCCGGAATCCCCAGGTGAAAGGCGCAGCTGCGCCACCTCGCGGCCGCTTGAGATTTCTGGGATTTGAGCTTCACGCGCGCAGCCTACCAGGGCCTTCCCTCGGCCCACTACACCTAATCTAGTACACTATACTGTTACGTAACGCGCCTGATAAAGACTATGTGCGGTGTTTGCTTGTTTCGCCGCTGGGGCTCGCTTCGAAAGAGGGCGCCTGGATATTCGCGGGTGTCTGCGCGCGCCGCGTGGGCGCGAAAATCGAGTGTCATGGCAAGGTCCTCCCGCTTTGCGGCGCTCACTTGCCGCTGCTTTCAACAAGTGTAGGCTCGCGCAACGCTGATATACACCGGTTTGAGGGCGGCGAGGCTTTGCTTCTCTGTTCTAATTGCACTTGTTTTGAACCGCTTGTCAACTGCGATTAACAGCATGGATACGGTCAAAGGCTATATAAACGTTTTTCCTTGAATAAATCCTTTTGAAAGTGCAGCGCTCGTCCTGTCCCCTAACTCGTCCGTGGTGCCGCTTTGCGCTCTCGTTTCTGTCACAAATTCTACCCCGATAAGATTACAGGAGCGCTACACGTCAGCAGTACGTTCGCATCTGAGTCTATTTCACCTAGACCTTCATCCCGTCGACTGCTTAGCGTGCCCGTGCGCTACACTCCAAGTTGTACGTCACGCGAAGCAAGTTCGCTAAGTTGGCCAGTGCTGACGACCAAGCGCTAGTTCGCAGCTACTCTGTGGCGCTTCAGCCCATTCACTTGCCAACAGAAAGAGAACATTGATCTGGCAAACAGCACCTCCCCCTCTCTCCTTAGCTGCTCGCTCTCTCCACCAGTTTCTTTCAGTGTTATTGGCGGTCGCGCCCCTGCCCCGCTTGGCCCAGTAGTACATTAACTTCACTGGTTGCCTTTCGCCGCTGCTCTGTTTCCTCCCTGCTGGGCCGGAAAGTGGCCTCCCAAAGCCGGTCGGGTCTCCCGTCCTCGGATTTAGTCACTGCCTCTACGGTTGTGCATATACTTTCAGCGCTTTATTCACTGAAACGTTTTGGCCGCCCACCATCTGCAACAACGTCATGATGGGTGGCACGCAGTACACTCTGACTGGATTTGACGACTTCCTCGAGCGCCGTCGTGTTACTTTCGTCGAGCCGCTACCCAGCACGCGACTCTGTGGCGCCTGTGGTATGGTGCCCAGCCGCTCTCTGATCCTACCCTGCGGTCACGTGTTGTGCCAGGCGTGCAAGCGTCAGATCGCCAGTGAAGACCAGAAGTGCCCCATCGACGGCATAGAGTTTGCAGAGGCCCAAGTTGTCTCGATTAAATTCAGGCAGTCCGACTTGGAGCAGCGTCGCGTCCTCTGCGTCGTCGGTGGCCGTGAGTGCAGCTTCGCCGGTCGGCTAGGCGACCTGAAGGAGCATCTCGTTGTATGCTGTAATGACAAATTGAGGTGCTCTGGATGTCGGCAGTCCATTCTTCGCTGCTTAGTCGTTCAGCACTGCCGGCAGTGCTACGCCAAGACTGCTCCACAGCAGACTGTGAGCGCTACGGTCATCGCAAAGGCCGTTGAAAAGCTTGCCGGCATGAAGAGCGATCTCGAAATGATTCAGCAGCGGGCTTCCAGTGAGAAAGTTGACCTGGATGCTGTTGTCAATGGCGCCAACTCATTAGTAGAGCGCATGACCCGTCTTGAGCGTGAGTTGATCGAAAAAGAGAAGGCTAGCGGAGAACAAGGCGACTTGCTTCCACCAGTGAAGAACACCGCGGTAACTGCCGGGCCATACCGCGCTGCTTCCAAGCCTGGCGTCTTCATGTCAACGTGCAAGTTCTCTAAAATTTATGCCGGATACAATGCTATGACCGGAGTCAAAAGGGATCACCTGCTGTCAACGGAAAACGTGTTGGCTGGCTACACATTCAAGCTGGTCTGCAAGTTCCAGAAGCAGTGCAACGATGACGTGCTCTTAGCTTTCATCTTGTTTCTTGGCGACGGTGACTTGGATGATTTCTTAGAGTGGCCCTTCGCTAAGAACGTAACGGCAATCCTGTCGCATCCCAGGGATCAAAGAAAAGATTTAAGGCTGCCGGTGAAGATGGAAGATCCCGAAACGTTGAAAAAGCCTGCCCCCGGGTCTTGGAACGACGGTATTTCGACAGAGATGGTTCCCTGGAAGGACATCGAATTCCATGGGTTTGTTGTCAACGATACCGTCTACGTTAATGTTGAGTTCGAATAATGTCCGCAGCGTTTGCTTTCTACGCGTGTCTTGATTCCTTATTTCTTTGTCGTTTTGGACCCCCAGTGCATTGTTTCTTCAAGCCATGTCGGGGTGCATTGCTGAAACAGTGCAACGTTCTTTATATATGTTCACCTTTGAATTTAGTGCGTGCGCAATAATCCCATGGATACCAACCCCAAACATAGTCGTTCGTTTTCTGTTCCCTTGTCTGTTCGCAGCTGGCCTAGCGTGAGCGCTCCATCCAGCGGCACTGCCTGCTCACCGTCGTCTTCTACGCAGCACAAATCCGTGCTTTCGCACTGATTTGAATATAGTAAACATTCTCTGTAGTTTTTCCCCCGGCATTTGGCTCTGTGGCACGCATCAACTACCTTTCAACGCGGATTCGACCACATTTATACAGTGTCACAATTCGCAGTAATATTCTATACATATGACATATTGTACTTATTTTCGTTTGAAGGGAGAACCATATACAGTCTTTGTCAAAAATTTACAGCCCAATGGATTTGCTTCCAAGCTTTGTGGCGGGGCTATTAAGCACATTTCACAGTTCTAAGCTAGGTAGTGTTTAGGACCTCAGTTCCTCTCGCCTTCGTGTGATTAGGGTCCCTGAGTATCAAGCGGAGCCGCGCTGCAGGGCTCAGAAGCAGATCCCTTGGGCTGTATACTTTTGACAAAGACTGTACCTGCCTTCGAAGCCAAATCACGTTCTTAGCAGTTTTATTTTACGCTGGTAATCCGTTGTGTGTCGATTGTCACGATGTGTGTCGTCACCCAGGACTGCTGTGTTCTTTTTAACGGGTTACAGTCAAGGCACTTTGTCACTGCATCGATGTTATCAGGGAGAGACCTCGAAACCGCCTGTTCAGGTCACTTCGTGCCCACTCTGTACTTGTTCCGTTTTATCTTCGTTACACCTATGATTACATCGGATAATAATGATAATATAGCACTGAACTGCGCACCTTAGTCGTTGCATCTTAAACCCACACTGGGCGCTAGTATGGCAGTGCGAATGTAACCTCATCGGTTTTCTCGTCGCCGGGACTGGGTCGATGCACCTGCGAGGTACGATAGCCGTAGATGCGCGCCATTGTGGCGGTGTCAGGGTGACGTCACGGTCTCCCCCGGCGTCGCCCGATCACCACAGTCATGGAGGGCGGCAACTGGGTTGGCCCCTAGCTACACGTGCGACCATCCGGCAATGAAAGTGGACGGCGACCGATCCTGCCCGGGCGAAAATTAAAAAAAAAAGAATTGGATGTGGCCGACGCCTTATCAGAGTAGTGGCGTAAGCCGGCAAGCGTGTCAGGCTTTCTACTCATCACGTGTGCTGCTTTTCGCACCAGGCCCGATGGAGGCAGAGCAGACGCTTGCCCCCCCCCTCGGCGCGCGAAATGTGACGAGCCGTTTTCGGACTATGCCAGTGACGCAGCGATGCATTTGAACCAGGGGTCACTTCCGCTTCTATCGCGCTCCGCCGGAGATTCAAAAGAGTGAGATAGGAACGCGTCACGTGCACAGAACTTTTATAAAATATTTTATTTCCGGTCACTTGTGGCTTTTTTCAGCTTACCTCGAGATGATATCTTTATTACGCTCTCCGCTTCAATGCGTGAATAAAATTGGCAGTGGCTTAGCTCGGCTATGCCAGGATATACGTAGCGAAAGCTAAGTCGTCGTCCATACTGCCGCCTCAACTGTGGTTGCGGCGCACGCAAGCTCTCCTTTTCAATCCTCCGACATGTTTTCAGGCATGCGACTCAGCTGGCGAAGCGAGCGGAGGCGAGTGCAATGACGAGGCAAGCGGTGTGACGTCATACCAAACGGCGGCGGCGGCTCCCCGGCGAGGCGTTCGGTGTGACGTCATGCCAGATCGTTCTGCGAGCGCCCGGCGTCCGCCAGCTGCGGCAGTTGCTAGGCAACGGCTCAAGGTCGGTCTCTGTGCCTCCTCGGAGCACCGCCACAGCGAAATCGCAAATTCGTGGCCAATGTAGCTTTCGCTACAAAAATGTATTTTTGATTACGTTATGCAAGAGCTTCCCCGGTTTCACTGCCGCCAGGGCAGCGCTGTCATCGTTACGACTGTGGCGGCACGAGTAGCGCAACTCTCGACATGCCACAGGCCTGCAGCATTTGCAGCGGCTGTGCGTCCTAAGCAATTCGGTATCCCATCGTACCTTCTACTTGCTCATCTTTTCATGGCTGAGCTATCCAGGGAACTTGCCGAAGGTCGCTGAACGCGCACGCAGCATGCGCCAGGGCGACTGCTGTCTGGGCGTAAAAATGCGTGAAGCCCCCCGATTCTTTGTTTCGCTTATCGAGGTGTTTGACATACCGTCCCCGACAGCCCCAAGAGGGCAAGTGAAACCGAAAGACAGAAAACGACTTTGCATACCGCTATTCAGTCTCAACAATCTGCGTTTCGCATTTTCTTCTTTCTAAATTGTAACGGCTCTGTCACGCGTGCGTAAGTAATACTACAGCGTTGTCCGTATGGAGCGATTCTCGCTCGCGAAAGCGCGCCGCTGTCGCAGGCATTTCTGGCGCCCCCTTCATGCGACTGCGATGATGAAAGTTTGGCGGCTCGGCCGCATGCGTTTCACACGCGGCGTGTTTCCGAGAGCAAAAGTTGCTCCATGCTGGGCATGCTTAGAACAGCAGAACTCGCATTACCAGCTGAGTGATTGAAAACGAATTTTGTTGCGATCAATGACGACATTACTAGCATGCCTCTGGTAAAACATTTTATTAACGTTAATAAGAACAGAAGGTGCCAGCGTACTTACTGATTTTTGGCATCAATTTCATTCTTAGAAAAAGCTTCTGAAGAATCCACTGACGTAAATACAATTTGGCTTCATTTTAAGACCATTGTCCTGCACTGTATAACTAACTATAATTCGATGAGACAGAGAAATGTATCTTACGAACCCGTGGATCTCACTTGACGTTATGTATACTAAGCGGCATGTAAAAAAGCTTTGTTAGACTAACGAAAAAAAAAGCCGAATCCATCTACAACCTCCAAGTTAAAATCTGCTGTTATAGGATTCAAGGAAAACCTGAAACATTTGAAGCAGTAATCCAACAATGTGGCCTTTCCTAACTTCCTCAAAATAGCCCACAAAGATTCTGGAAACATGACGGAGTATATACGGCCGACAACCACCCAACTAACCAAAAAGGAAACTACAATGGGCAATAGTTACGTTTCTTTTCAGTCAGTCTTCACGAAAGACAATGGTATGCTTTCCTGTCTCCCACCGTCTCGTATTTCAGTTTGGTTTGGTTTGGTTTATTGGGGTTTAACGTCCCAAAGCAACTCAGGATATGAGTGACGCCGTAGTGAAGGGCTCCGGAAATTTCGACCACCTGGGGTTCTTTAACATGAAAATAAAGAGGCCCGTGTGCTGTGCGATGTCAGTGGTGCTTGATCAATTAGTGATAACGGACTCTGTAATCTTTATTCTCCTCCTCAACATTAATCCTAAAGAAACGAATGCCCTGATGGAATTCCAAACGTATTCTGGGAAAAAAAAATATGCTGAGTTGTGCAGCAATTATCTGGAACAGGTTCTTCGTTAGTCACTGTCAACGGATAATCTGCCGCATAACTGCAAAAAGCCTAAAATACTACCGATCCACAAGATAAGAGATAGATTAAATTTTGCTGGCTTCAGACCCATATCCTTCAATAGCTCTGCATGCAAAATACTACATAGCTACATTTCTAGAATGGCCCCGCCGAGGTGGTTCAGTGGTCACGGCGCTCGGCTGCTGACCCGAAAGACGCGGGTTCGATCCCGGCTGCGGCGGCTGTATTTCAATGAAGGCGAAATTCTAGAGGGCCGTGTTCTTTGCGATGTCAGTGCATGTGAAAGGACCCCAGGTGGTCGAAATTTTCGGAGCCCTTCACTACGGCGTCCTTCACAGCCTGGATCGCTTTGGGACGTTAAACCCCAATAAACCAACCAAACCAACATCTCTGAATGTTAAAACTTACTATCGCCTCGCCAGCATGGTTTTCGAGCTGGCTTATCAACCATCCCTCAACTAACAGACGTAGTTCATGACCACACTCTGCATTAATAACCATTCCCAAACTGACGTTATTTTACTCGACTTATCTAAACCTTTTGATTGCTGGTGCCATTGCAACCTAATTGCAAAAATAGGGTAGGTTATTGGGAAGGGTGAGCTTTGAACTTATAGTAGAGTTTTGAACATATCCTTCCCAAATTGTTATGTTCAACCATATGCCATCTGATGTCATCCCTGTCACATCTAGAGTTGCACAAGGATGGGTTCTCAGCCTACTGCACTTTCTGACAGAACACTTCCAGCCGCCGCGGTGGCTCAGCGGTTATGGTGCTCGGCTGCTGACCCGAAAGACGCGGGTTCGATCCCGGCCGCGGCGGCTGGAATTTCTTTGGAGGAGATATTCTAGAGGCCCGTGTACTGTGCGATGTGAGTGCACGTTAAAGAACCCCAGGTGGTCAAAATTTCCGGAGCCCTTCACTACGGCGTCTCTCATAGCCTCAGTCGCTTTGGGACGTTAAACCCCATAAACCAAACCAACCAGAACACTTCCAGGCAGTGCCTGATGGGCACAATCGCCGAAGTTTCTTCGCCAATATGCGACTGCTAGTTAAATACGGATTAATCACTACAGCCCCGAAAAGAAGGAGCAGTAAAGGAATTAACGAGATGTGGTCGACGTGGTGACAGCGCTCCAAGCACCCGAAAAGCGTTTGTCATTCTTAATTGTGACGTCCAGCGCTTTTTGATTGACATTTAAGGTGTTGTCGTTGTAGACTCTGCTTGCAAAAGGAAAAAAAAACAATCATAACAGCGATGAATAGAAATTTATTGTGCTTTAAAAAGATGTGTTGAACGAAATCACGACTCTCAACAGTTAAACAGGAAGTAAATTGTTAGCAAGACAATGCACCTTAAAAGAAAGCAGCCATTGAGGTAACAAATTTGCAAAAAATAGGTATCGCATTCGTCCCCCCCCCCCCCTTTAAAAAAAAGAAACTTCAAAATATCCCGCCCAGGAATATTCTTGCCCTGTCAAGATGCTGTTCCTGCCATCAAAACGCAATTCGCTCGGTATAAAAATGCAGACTTCTATGTTTCTATAAAAAAAAAATCGAACGTAGTGTGGGATTGAACGTACAGCGTGTCTGCGTTCGCAATTATTGTATAAAACTAAAAATGTTTTCTGTTTTAATACAAAATGTGTTTTCTTATGATTTTTACGAGACTTAATGAAACACAAAAATGAGTAGAGAACCTTGACAGTATGTTTTTGTGCGCGCTTTCTGGTTTTATGTTAAAAATAAGAACACGAAGCTTCTGGGCGAATATTGAAGCGAACGTTGAGTACAGTTGAAGCGAACGAAATCACCAAATATGCTGAAATCCCCAGCCTTTGGCTTTTTCTTAAAAATCATCAATGCACACCACGTCCTCGGCCCGGTGCTAATGCACTTCTCCTGCACACCTTGCAACACCTGCCGCAAGCGCCCAGATTTCTGCTTAGTTCCTTGTTTACCGAAGCAGAAGCTACTCAAAGATTTTCCACAAGATACAACGAGTACGCATCGACGAAGCAGAGGCAGCCATTTTTTAGTAAATAAAGAACGGAGAACGAGTACAGTCGTATCAAATCGGCCTATCGCCGCCTGTCCGGCTTGCACTGATCAATCTGCGTGCTGTACGATAGCATTACTCCCGTGGCGTCTCGTGAATATCTGCATGTCATATGATTAATTCATGAAGACGCAATGAAAGAACGACCAAGACACGTGCATCCCAGGAGTCACGCGCTTTGTTCATTGTGTCTTTTGCGCCAGAACATCAATATTACAGAATTCCACGCGCCCCAGCATATGCCGCCCTGAACTGACCTCGAACCTTGGGCTCCATTGTTATCGATTCAGGCACATGCAATCGTGGGCGCACAAAAGGGCAGTATTTATTTTCATAATCAATAAATTCTCAAGCAGTTTTGTGTACACACAAGTTTTTTGTTCGCGGTAGAATTATCTGCGGACGATTGGGCTTTGCGGTGGTGTCCACCAATATGCGACTTGACTCTCTCCGTTCCTGCCATTGTTCTCATTTGCCACTGTGAAACGTCGGAGATGGAAGCTAGCGATACTAGCGTCTGGCGACGCCGATCCATTGTGTTTTATCTGATTGTATACAAAGCCAGACTGACGCGATTTCTAGAGCCTGTGGAGTTCGTAGTATCTCCATAAAGAAGAGTTTTGCCAAAGCTTTCTTCTTGCGGTGCCATCCAGGAACCTGGCATTGAAGGTTTTTTTCCCGCCATTGCTCGAGATTGCAAGTGTCCACTGCATGGGACACCGGCTTGTGGCGTAATAATGTTTAGGCACGAAAGTACTGATTGCGTACAGTCACCTTATACAAAGGTCAGCGAGAAAGGCGTCACACGTACACACGTTGTGGACGTATATAAGCGCCGTGTTGAGACGGCAGGAAAGCGAGCAGGCAGTGACCTAGCATTTGAACTAAGAAAGGACTCAGTTTCTGACAGCTACACTGAATCAGCAGTATGGCTTTCCCACTGGCATCATGGGTTCTCCTGCTCTTTTTGACGTCACCTGCGTGGCAGGCGCCTGCACCTGCCACCACTTCAGAGCCGTTGGAAGGTAAGGTGTTCAGCTATTTCCCAGTACTGCATCTTTCAGCTAAGTAGAACAGCATTTTTCCGATTGATGCACTCTGGACGAATGAAAACAACTCAGTGCTTATGCAACCTTCCGTGGCTGACAAATGGCAACGTTAATCTTATGGAAACCAATCCTTTTGGTGTACATTCAGATCTTTATGCGAGCCTGTTGGTTAATTATAAAAAAAAAGTATCATCTCGGTTACATGCACTGCCAGTTAAAAATATCTGCGGTGTTCTATTTCTAGAATATTTCTAGATTTTGAGCGCTGTGTTCGTCCCTTTCTCCCCTTTGGCCCTGTGCCGTAGCGCTGCTTCACTAGATCTGCGGTTAATTTCTAAACAGCCTGCAGCCCGTTTTGTTGCATCGGGTAATATGTTGCGATTGGTAAATGTGTGGTAGCAGTGCGCCAAATTTAGCAAAGCTTATCAGTTCATGTCTGCCGTTCATTTACCTTTTCTCTTCTCCAGCGTGCAACAGTGGGGTCTGTTGTACTCAGTGAATTTTAATGAAGCGAGGTCATCTGTGGTCAAATAGCGCCAATGCTCGGTGTTTTTTCTTCTACGAAAGGGAAGGTCAGCGACCCACTTTGTAAGCATTTCACCATAGGGAAGCCGAGCACCAGGCTAGGGAAAGCTTGAATTCATTGTAAACCGGTGGTCATTTTGCGGCACTGGGAATCGAACCCCGCACCTCCTGAATACGAGTCGCATGCTCAGATCACCACGCCATCGCGGCGGTGGGTCTCTCGTACTTATGGCGACTCAACTTTGTCACAGAGACGTCTAGACTCCCTTCATGATCAAAGCTGTCTTCTCAAATCCTGTATTTAAAACCGCTCTTCCGTGATGCAAGGCTTCCAAATGTCCGCGCTGTTACTGGCTGTTTTTCTCTGAGCATTTCCCGTTTAATGCCAATATTAAGACCGCGATGAATACAAATTTCTCCTCTCTTCGAGAACATGGAAGACGTCCTTTACACGTCGCAATCCGGAATATTGGCACATGTGTATGAACGCTAATCTCAGCTGCACTTTTTGATGCACAATGACCTCACCCAGTATTGGCATTCAGGTTTATTATCTAAATAGTCGTTCATGATGAGCTGAAACCTTTCCTTGCTAGTGGTGTCATCTACGCTTGACACCAAGGAGGCTACTTTAGGTTAAGTATTGTCGTACCGTGGTTGTTGTTGTTGACTGTGGTGTTGCATATTTCTCACAGAGTTTTTGTTGTTTTTGTCGGGCAACGTAGAAATAAAGCTTGCTCCGTTGAACTCTTAGAAACATTTTAGCCAAACATTTTAGCTTATCTAGCAGCCATGCGTGGCATGCAGGGTGCCGTGTATGAGCAAAACTCTGTCCGAACGCGTGATTTCATTGGAGCAATCCCTGGATTCCCTTGCTTATAACAGCCCTACTAGAGCAGCAGCACTCCTGGTACTCTCCCTGAAAATAGCTGCTGTTTTTGCCAGAACTGAAGCTAACGTAAGCATACTGAACGAACCATCTTCTTTTTTTTTCTGGCATCCCAGAAAAGCAGCATGAAGCGTTGAAAGAGGCGGAAGACCCTGCAGTTTCATTAGGTTTATATGCGGTAAATATTTCGACCAGTCAGATCAACATCGACCGCGTTCAGAAACTCGGAACTTTACATTCAAGCAAAAAGCTGCCATATACTGTAAAGGAGGCTATGACTGTGCATAAAAGAACGCTGGCTTCGTTTACTGTATTTAAATGAACTAAATACTGCATTAGCTAAGATTTTTCGTGTGCCGTCCATACAGCTCGTCGAGCACTTGACTTAGATAGACAGGGACCTTCACAGTTTAAAGCTACGGTATGCCAAACTACGAACGGCTGTGCGCACAGTTGTAGACAGAATAATATACAACACTCTTCGGCGCTCCAATTCTTACCTCACATTTTGTAATAGGAAAAAAAAGTCGGTGGGCTCTCTGAGGAAAGAGACCAACCTTGCTTACTTGCAACCCGATTTTTTGGAGAAGGCAGTGCGAGAAAAACGTTTGAACGGTGAAACGTTCCCTATGTTACTTTTTCGCGATCGTATGTTTATGGTGTCATATCTGATACTGTCGTGCACTCAAAAAGTAACCGTCTCTTAGCACTTAGTTCCCCGCATCCGTTTTGTTAGTGATTTTAGTTCTCACTCAGCAGTTTTCTGGAATCGAGGCATTACTAATCAGCTGCAGGAGGTATAAAATGAAGCTGACGACCGGGCTTCAATGGCGTCACTTTGAAGCACGATCTCAATGGCGGTGAGTCATGACTGCACAGTGTTATTTCCAACTCAAAATTGGTTTTAGAATACAACGTGTCGTAATAGAAACACATCTGCGACGCATCCATGTTTTTACTGCTAAAAAAGGTTAATTTTAGCTGCACTTAATGTTGTGATGGCATTAGTGACACCATGTGTAGCAAGGTTTAGCTCAAAAATAGACAGTACCTTATCAATGGGCAGTTTACCGCTCAGCCAGTGACGTAAGCAATCATATTTCCGAAACTGACCAAATTTTATTTTATGCGGAACTCGGAAGGGCATTTCGAAGCGGATATGCAACCTGTTATATCTTTAGAATAATATGCATTTTCACTCTCCAACGTGAGAAAGAAGCATGTAAAGGCACTAGTAAAGCAGTCGTAAGCCTTGCTTTTATGAACTAAGAGATTTGGGAGTCAGAAAAAAACCACTTTATTAAACATTTGCATGATAGTTTGTTAAACTCTTTACACGCGGAAAGAGAGGAAAGTGATACCAGAGATTGGTAAATTGGTAAATTCGTTTTTGAGGAAAAGAAATGGCGCATTATCTGTCTCACATATATCGGCGGACACCTGAAGCGCGCCGTAAGGGAAGGGAGGAAGGTATGAGTGAAAGAAGAAAGAGAGAAAGAGGTGCCGTAGTGGAGGTCTCCGGAATAATTTCGACCACCTGGGGATCTTTAACGTGCACTGACATCGCACAGCACACGGGCGCCTCTTGAGTTTCGCCTCTATCGATTTCCGCAGGCCCCTTTTGTGGCTATTGCCTAGCTGGTCACTAAACCTCAAAACGCCTAAAGGAGCGCGAAGGTTCGGCAGTGATTCAGAGATTTAGAGGTTCTTGCTAGTAAAAACGCAGGTAACAAGGTACTGAACTTTCTTTTCTTACATAGGGGCCGAGAATGTCCACGTAGCGTGGAAGTAGTTTTTTCATTCTAGATTTACTCGTAGTGGGCCCGTTCTTATTGGTGACTCCTGGCTCCCTTTACGCAGGCGTCTCCTCATCGTCTCCTCAAGATCGTCTCCCAAATCCACGAGATCTCCTCGAGAGGGAGGGCCATTTCGAAGGAGACATCCTGCTACCCAAAGGCTACCCCGAGGATGTAAGTCAGCACCTTGTAAACAAAGTGTACTATAATTCATTCCATGCCTACACGATTCTGGATATAGTTGTTAGTTCAGTCTTAATTACGGGCGTGTCAAAGAAAGTTCCAAGGTTTAGACATTCGAATTGGAAGTTTCTGCTCCATAAGAAACAGATGGCGCACTGTTACGTGAAAACAAGTATATTTTCACGTTGCCGACATTCTAAATGTAAGTTTATTCTCTGTAAGAAAAAGATAGCACATAGAGAGGCGAAAATGAAAATACCAAGGCGTGCTTGAATTCAACTATATTCATACCTAACAATTCTGAACAAAAGCCTTTTTTAGCGGGACGCAGTTATGAACGAAATTTTTTCATGCAATGTTATTTTTCACTATAACAGTCAATATATCCGCTGATGACGCAACGGCACTTTCCCATTTTTTTCTTTCTATTAACCGTTTTGCAATCGTCAAAACCGTTCCCCATTAGTTTTAAGACAGTTTTAAGGTTCGATGATATCGATGGAAACACTATAAGGGAAAGTTGTTGCTACACTTGAGCATAATGGACCTTCAATATTTTCATAACAGGGCCTTACAATTTTTTAATTTTCAAAATTTTTGTCCAAGACCGTTGGACATGTGACACTTAAACGAAATGTCTCTCCCGCAAAAACCCGATAACACAACGGCAGGTGAATACCTCAATGTCTTCACATTCTTTGTTTTCAGCCGCCTCGTTAGCTCAGTTAAGGTGCTCGGCTGCTGACCCGAAGGACGAGGGTTCGATAACGACCGCGTCGGTCGCATTTCGATGGAGTGTATATGCTAGAGGCGTGTGTACTGTGCGATGTCAGCGCATTTTAAAGAACCCCAGGTTTGTCGAAATTATCCGGGGCCCTGCACTATGAAGTCTCTCATAGCCTGAGTATGCGTTCGGGCGTTACATCCCAATAAAACGAAACCTAACCATTGGCTTTCGCATATATCTTCAATTACTATGAAAATTGAATTCCAGTAAGTCGTAAATAAAATATAACGAGGAAGATGCACCAATATCTTCGGCGTTTTCATATTTAAAATGAAGAATTTGTTTTTGTATGACTCAATTGACACAGCTAGTGAAAGCACAATAATAACAAGTAATAATCAATTATTAGATCCAAAAGAAGGTGATTAGAGCGGGAATATCTTCTTCTTCTTGACACTGGTTTGTGGTTTACGCAGTTCAACGCCCCAAAGCGACTCAGGCTATGAGGAACGCCGTAGAGAATGGCTCCGGAAATTTCGACCACCTGCGGTTCTTTAACGTGCACTGACATCGCACAGTGCATGGCCCTCTCGAATTTCACCTCCATCGAAATTCGGCCAGCATGGCCGGGATCGAACCCGCGTCTTCCAGGTCAGCAGCCGAGCGCCATAACCACTGAGCCACCGCGGCGGCTCCTTTGTCATTCAGATGCCGGAAAGGTGCACTAAAATGGATTCTGAGCTCGTCTTTTTGCCGCGGGAAGTCCGGTAGACAGGCATCCCGCCATATAGAGAACTCTGGAGCGTCAAAATCCGCCGGAAATATTCAACATTCAATTTCTTTCTCGAATCCAGTGTAACTACTACAACCGATATTGACAGAAGAGTGTTGCCAACATAAGCGCCATTTTGGATGCCATGTAATCGCGTGGCGTCTGCACAAATTAAACCGCCATTATACCGGTGCATATTTTTATTTTTGAACGAATTATTGAGGCGTTCACATCTTCGCAAATAAAAGTGAGGAGTGTAATTATTGGAAATGTTATTTAATGGCACGAACGCAAGAAGTAATGAACTCCTCAGGCGTAAAGTCATGTGAGCATGAGCTGTGGTAGATGCACGATTCTACCTTATCTTTCTCTAAGGCACATGTCGAATAAAAACCTATCAGTAGAGACAGCAGGCGTGAGCTCCCGACTGGTTCGAACTCTGTTCCGCATTGGGATACTCACGTGCCTCTTATCTCTGATTAGAACATTCCCGCGGGAGCAGGCCATGTTCAGGCGATAGTAAAGCAGATAGGAGCCAGGACACACTCCAGATGGAACAGGCGGTAGAACTCGATATCTACCGCCTACTTCCCTATGTCATGTGCCTCTTTGATGCAAATGGAGAAAAAATTACGAGGAACTTTAGCGGCTAAAGTGGTGCAAGGCGAAAGCCTGAGTGCTGCATTCTACTACGCGATTGTTCACTTCACAGTCTGTTGGTGCATTAATTAACTGCCAATTAATGACGCTTAATCTTTGCCTTTAGGAGTGGAACGCAACAGCGTGTTGTATCGCTGCCAGGGAGTCCACAGAGCGCCACCACCCGTTCGGTGCAATGCGTTGCCCTTTGAACGCAACGCTTTTTGAGGAAAGGAAATGGCGCTGTAATTCTCTGTCATCTCGGTGGACACCTGAACCGCAGCGTACAGGAAGGGAGGAAGCGGAGTGAAAGACCGTAATGAAGAAAATGAAAATTGTATTTGAGGAAAGGAAATTACACAGTAACTGTCTCACATATTTCGGTGGACACCCGTCAAAATTCGCGCGCAGTGACGTCACGACCATTTCGACCAATCTGAAACGCGGACAAATTTGCTAACACGTCTTTGTCACGACAGTATGAGCCATTAAAGGCTTTCGCCTAAAAAGATTCATAACTGTGCAGCCGTTGTCAATGACACCAACGTCCGGCAGGGATGGCGCAATATTGCACCACGCAAAGACATTAATCGAAAATTCAAATCACAAGTCCAATTTTTTTCTGGGCAATAATATTGCCGCTAGCAATGAATGGGCTTTCGAGCAACCCTATTGCTTGCGCTAAAAAGCCGCATCTTGTGTCGCAAAGGATCCACACGTGAAGTGCTGAATCATATTCTGACCCCATGCCCGACATTCTTGAAAAGTGGAAAATTGCAAGATACTCTTATAGAAAGATTGAAGCAAAGGGTCCATTTTTCTTATATGTAGCAAAATATTCCTCTTAAAGTGTTGCAATCAATCTCATCGAACAGTTAAAGGTGCAGTGAAGAGGAATCTGAACTCTTTTTGCTGCGGGAACTGAATCTACACGTTCCGAGCATTCTTTGAAACGTCGATTTATTACCCTGTGTGGCCGATTTCCCTAATTAAATCAAGTTAACGTCCGGCTCGCGCCTTTTCTTTTTTTAATTCTCCCCGTACGGTGGGCTGAGTCGACCAACGCGTGGAGTGCCTTTCACCCAGTCCCGTGGCGGCTTGCCGCTCTGCCATCGGCGGAGTAACACGTAGTAATCCGTAGTAGCAAATTGTCCGCGCGTATTTTTATTTCTGCGGGCTTATTTTGCGGCTATATTATCGGCGAATGAAACTATTTATTCACGGAAACCTAAAAAACAAAATAAAGCGAAAGCAAAGCCTCCACGGAGCTGGCTGAATGGCACTCCACGCGTTGGTCGACTCCGCCCACCGTACGGGCAGAATTCAAAAAATAAAGGCGGGAGCCGGACGTTAATTCGATTTAATTAGGGAAATCGGCCACACAGGGCAATAAGTCGCAGTTTCTAAGAATGCTCGGAACGTGTAGATCGAGTTCCCGCGGCAAAAAGACGAGTTCAGATTCCTCTTCACTGCACCTTTAAGACTGCCGTAGAAAAACAATGGGGACCGTTTTTGACGATACCAAAAAAGTTAATTGAAAATCAAAGAAAGGCTGCTGTCGGGTGATCTGTGGATGCATTGATTTTTTTAGTGACATCTCACATTATATGAAAAAATTACTTTCATCCACGGTTTCCCCGCTCAAAAATACTTTTGCAAGGAATTGTTTGGTATGTCGGTGCGTCTGACTGCAACAACGTCTGGACAGCTGAGAATACTCCTCATGACTCTTCTGCAGAGGGGTGTGGTGACCCGAGATGTGCGGCTATGGCCTAATGGTGTCATTCCTTACGTCATCAAATCCAGGTCTGGTGAGTGAACCTGTTATCCCAGTGTCAGAGCTTTTTAAACATTTGCGTCAAATTTATATTTAAAGTCGGTAATCAGCGGCAGGTGGGACTCCCGGCTTGGCTACAGAATGATGCTAACAGCTTTTTTTGCAATTTTAGCTACCATATTTATTTATTTATTTATTTATGTATTTATTTATTTATTTATTTATTTATTTATTTATTTATTTGTTTATTTATTTATTTATTCAAGATACCCCTAAAGCCCCTCGAGAGGGTATTAGATCGACGGGGGGGGGGGTGGTACAGGCAATTGATCAAAATAAAACAAAACCACAAATAAAACACTTAGCATTACATAAACAAGCAAAAGAATCAAAGGTATGGCATCACGGCAAAAAGTGAAGATTACTACAGTATTAAAATTATACAAACAGAACACTAATTCAAGAATCATTTTAGTAACATACCCTGCAAAAAAAGGAAGCCATGAACAAATAAAATGACAATGTACGCAAAAAGTTAAGCAGTATAGTTATTGAAAATAGAAGATTAAAATATTTATCACAATCAGTTGTGGTTGCGATGTGGGAAGGCAGAGTGTTCCAGTCAGATATTGTGCGTGGTAAGAATGAATGCGCATAGTTAAATGTTCTGCACGTGAAACGCCTAACTTTAAAGGGATGATCGCGGCGGTCAAAAATCGAAGGAGGCAAAGAAAGAATGTCGTTATGAAGTGACGGATGATGATACAGTTTATGAAAAAGGGATAGTCGTGCAACTTTGCGGCGGAGACATAAATCATTGAGACCTGCCCGTTTCTTCAAGGCTGTGATGCCTTGCTGTGTACGTGAATAATCGGAGTAAATAAAACGAACTGCGCGGTTCTGCAATGATTCAATGTTATTTACCATGTAAGATTGGTAAGGGTCCCAAATAGCCGAGGCATATTCCATTTCATATTCAGTTCACCGCGCTAAAAAACATGTGCGCAAAATATTACGCTTAGTACATCAAATTTACTAATCGCACTAAAATAAATGACTTATAAAATAAATTATTTAGGTCCGGGATAAGCATACATACGAGGCACAACTGCAGGAATTAAAAATAAATGCGGTTTGGAGGGGATAAGGGAACTTCAAAATGCGGAAATTCATTTACACACATTTACAGCGGCAAATAAATAACTGAGAAGCCTTCGGGATGACATGCCTATTAAGGCGCGAAACATTTCATTCAACAGCGAATTCCAGAACAGTGCAAATTAGAAGGTATCACATGCATGCAGCTAAGTTTAAATTCTGAATCGCCAGCTTGTGATGTAAAAAAAATAATAATTTACGAAAAAAATTT
The DNA here is from genome assembly GCF_055824585.1 of Amblyomma mixtum. NCBI lineage: Eukaryota > Metazoa > Arthropoda > Arachnida > Ixodida > Ixodidae > Amblyomma > Amblyomma mixtum. The sequence continues at coordinate 79,841,167 of NC_143018.1, forward strand.
ATCCCTCTGCATCAATTACGTTAGGAAATTGCCAGCCGCAGATGCTTCTTGATCTAATGTGCATTGCCACAGGTCGTCGCCTGGTTATTTTCCTCAATTGTGTTTTTCGATTAAAGCTTCTGCGCGCTGCGCACCAAATTTCACTGTATTTGTCATTTTCCTACCAACGTTTGTGTAGACTATATTTTGTCAATGTACGAGCTTTCTTTGTAGTGCGTGAGAAGCAGTATTTATTATTTTCTTCTTACATGCAGCACAAAATTTACGATGAGTACGATCTAGTCAGGTGTAAGCAGGCGCCTTTCGTCTTGGGTTTTTTGTTATTTTAAAAAATTATAAATCCCCAGATATAAATGTGCAGAAGCGCTTTCGAAGTAAGCAGCGTCGCAACATTTTACTCGTCTTATTTCGACAGCTGGAGACATAAAGAAGATCCGGGACGGAATGGCATCGGTTGAGGCCGTGAGCTGCTTACGCTTTGTGCAGCGTACAACAGAATACGACTACATTTCCATTGATTCTTCCGACGGGTAAGAACGATTGGCGGCTACTCTTGGTCGCTCGGGAAAAGCAGTTCGCACCTTTGTTCGGGCAAGGACTTGGCGCTTGTAGCAAAACAGACATGAACGCCGACTCTACTGATTCACATTATAAACACGAATGTCCCTGTATGAGAGTAAAAAGAAAGTACGCTGTCCTCTTGCGTATTCCCTTTTAGGGGGCAGATTATGCTGCCCAAGTTCCGGAGCATATTTCAATCGCTAACTATACGGAATGCTTACTTTTGGCAACGGAGGTATGTTCCCTCTGCAAAGCTCAAAAACTGGGTGCAGGCAGCAATGGGATGAAGCTCATTGAATTCTAAAACCTCTTCAGTTGCCCTTTAGTTTCGGCAATTTAGCCTCAATACAAGACAGTGACATTGCACGGACCGATGTTCGAGACGCATTTGCGCTCATTTGCCTCTTCGTGCTCATCTCCTTCTCTTGTGTTTCTCTACGATGTTGCAGTCGTGTCGCAAAACCTAGCCTCATGTGCCGTACTGTGCAGCTGCAGTTCGTTCATCGGCCGCCAGGGGGGAGAGCAAGTACTGTCTCTGAAGGATGGCTGCCTCGCCAAGGCTACAGTTATGCACGAGTTGCTACATGCTGCTGGTTTTTACCACGAGCATACGCGCTCCGACAGAGACGACTACGTGGTGATCTTCCCGGAAAACGTGAAGGAAGGTGCGTATTTGTTTAGAACAACTTTTGGGAACAGTGGCATACCGCAGTGTCAGAGCTACGAAAGCCAGAAAACGGGTGCGGTTCCCGTAGCGACAGCCATTCAAAAAATGAAGCACCACCGCTGTGGCCATTGGAGATATATCTTTGCGAGCAAAGTGAGAGACGTGAGGTCAAAGGATAAGTTACCGCAGCGTTTTATTTGTAAAATCCTGATATTCACTAGAGCAGTCAGACCGCTTGAAGACAGTTATTGTTGCATTACATACTACCTCAGGCCCTTCACAGGCTCCAGAAAAATAAATGGCTTTCAACGTTTATAAATGGTCCCATCAGGAAGCTAGTGGTCTTTGGAAAGTTGTGAGCCCTAAGCCATACTTGCCATACGTTTATTGTTGAACACTGTCCTTACATGCAAGGTCCAAACGGGCAGCTGTGTTCAGACCGTTTTCTTGTTTCAGCTTCAGGGTCATTCCTCGTAGGTCTATAAAGACACGCCCTGACCGCAAAAATTGTACCCACGACCTCTGTACTCCATCCAGTGGTCAGAACAACAACGAACTGTTTCGCACATTTAAAGCAGTTGCACGGACATTTCGAGCCTCACGCAGTGGAGAGTAGTGACCCCGCCAGAGCATTCAGCACAAATGGAACCAAGTTTTTGATTTCGAGTTCAAGCGTGCTCATAGATGCGAAAAAAAGTTATACTAGGAAAGCATTGTAGATGTAAAAAATTCTAAGTATGTTTTCTGAAACCATTAAGCAAGCAACTAGTAACCAGGACTGTAACCAGTAAGCACGAAACCAGTAAGTAGGAAGCAAGAGCTGCTGTTAGCTGCTTTCTCATATGAATACCAGCAATGTTGGTCAAATGTTTTAGGGGAATCCCCCGAGGCGGAGTAGATTTGTAATAGGGGAGTAATTACTCATGGCATCCCCGCAAGTATAGCGTTAAGGCTACGAAGGAAAGCTATACAACTTCGAAAGAAACTTCATAGTTCAAGAAAAATTCATCCTGGTCCGGCGTTCGAACCTCGGACGACCGCTTCACCAGCAATCCAGCTCAAATGTTCGCTGTTTTAGTGCAAAGCACTCTTTAGCGTGGTTAAGCCCAACCAAGAATCTTGCGTAAAGCCTCGGAGTAACTCGGGTAAGCTGGGGTTCGGAGGAGCGTCGCGCCAGCTGTAACCAATAGGAGGAGGGCATCGCGCCAGCTGTAGCCAATAGGAGGAGGGCATCGCGCCAGCTCTAGCCAATAGGAGAAGGGCATCGCGCCAGCCGTAGCCAATAGGAGGAGGGCATCGCGCCAGCTGTAGCCAATAGGAGGAGGGCATCAAACCAGCTGTAGCCAATAGGAGGGCATCGAGCCAGCTGTAGCCAATAGGAGGAGGGCATCGCAGCAGCTGTAGCCAATAGGAGGAGGACATCGCGCCAGCTGTAGCCAATAGGAGGAGGGCATCGCGCCAGCTGTAGCCAACAGGAGGAGGGCATCGAGCCAGCTGTAGCCAATAGGAGGAGGGCATCGAGCCAGCTGTAGCCAATAGGAGGAGGGCATCGCGCCAGCTGTAGCCAATAGGTGCAGGGCATCGTGCCAGCTGCAGCCAAGTGAAGAGAGGGTGTGAAGATGAAGAGCGAGAAACGCTGTTGCGTGCACATGCAGATGCCAGAAAGAAGAGGCGAAGAATGAACACATGCTTTCACACGTCTACTCCGTTTAACTATGTTAAAGCCCCACCACTTTTTTTAAGTCGGTGATGTTGGTTAGACGTACAATATATATTTTTCGAAAAAGACGGCACTTTGCCATTGTTTTCAAAAGCGTACGTTTGCAGCCTTTTGTGTTTGCGTCCAGCTACTGTCGCTGCAGGCACTGGTACAACATAGCACGGTTGACTTTCGTGCTTACTCCCGCGTGTCTCTACTAAAATACTACTGCGCTTCTCTACTTGAACTTCCAGGCAAAATGCACAACTTTAAGAAGCGGCAGCCATCTGAAAACCGACTGCTGACGCCCTTTGACATGAAGTCTGTGATGCTCTACGGGTCCGAGACGTTTTCCCGTGCGCCAGGGCTGCTAACCATACTGACCAAGGACGGAAGACGTCTGCCAATGACCTACGACAAGAAGGGACTCAGCGCCAGCGACGCCCGTCGCATCCGCATGCTGTACAAATGTCCACGACACTTACTAGACTTTTTTTGGACGCATAGCCAACGGCTAGTTCCGGTCCAAGTACACAAAATATTTAAAAGCTAATATTGCTAACGTCACGTGAGCAGAATAAACACATGCATTATTGTCCTCACTTACAAGCAGTTCTTCATTAATGCTGCTGAAGACATTAGCATATGTGGATCTCCGTGTGAAATGCACCTATACTCCGAGTAAATAACTTATAGCTGAATATTTCTTTTCTCTTCACGGGCGAATCACTTTATTGGCGACGCAGTGGACCATTTTACTCCTTCGCACTTCATGACATTCATTAAAGAAATCGTCCATGCACTCTGCATTGGTACTTTTGAGAAAGAAACAAACCAATGAACTAATAAATAATCCCTGGTCTCGAATACGCATCATGCAATTTCGTCACCGCTCATACTGCTGACCTTCATCGTCACTTTGCCCTGTCGCGGCGGCAGCAGCCGCCTGCTTTGTCGTAGTCTTCCAGCCTGAATGTGAAGGAGGTAGTGTCGCTGAGTGTGCGCTTGGGCCTCCTGGATCGACTTTTCCCTGTATTGTTGTGTCGCTGCCAAACACTGTCGATATTTGGTGTGATGTGTGTGTGTAGTAACAATCATGGCATGTGTGGTTACATTAAGGTGTGCGATTACTGATGATACATCATACATGATCGATGATGCTCATGTCACGTCATGGCTAAGCATTATTAATTGGTGTGTAATCGGTCTGTATGGAAGTCATGGTCTCATGTATTGCGATGAGGGTGAGTGTATGGTATGGTGAAGCTTATGACTAAGCATGATATGCGGATCGTGACTAAATACATGATACGCGGTCATGACGAGCATATAATGCCATGGCTTATCATGACAATTTTTTCGGGGGTGATTAATTACTGCTAACTGCTATGTATAGAAACCATGTAGCAGAGCAGTGTGCATGATTCATGGGAGATGACTCAGCCATGCAAACCATGCTCATGACTCAGCAAAATATCAATGTTTTATTAATCAGGTCAGTAACACTGATGACGTCACCATGCCGTAGCAGAGGGCGAGCGTAGCGTCACCAAACCGGCCCATCGGTCTCCTCATGAAGTCGCAACCCAAGATAGGCATTGTCTAGGCGCAAGCACATTTTTTGCCACCGTGGCAAGCAGAATCGCGCTTTTGAAATTCTACAAGCCGATAAGTTTAGAACCAACCATTATCTACAAACGTCTAACTCCAAGCCGGCGCCGAACTGTAATAGAAGCGTATTAGCAGGGTTTGTATGCAGAATCTATCTGATTTCTGGCGCCCGGCACTACAGGTATTATTATGCGCTAGAACACATTTTATAGCTCAATTAGCCTATTTTTAAGCATTGCTGGCTGGCTTCGTCGTTCTATAATTCCCACTGAGAGTGCTATGAAGCACTCCATGAACGACTTCCCGAAGACTCTCAATATGCTAAAAGATCAACACTTTGAAACAATCAGCGTTCAACCATGTCAGGAATGTACAAGAATTTAGCAGTTTTTCTTTATCAGTAAGTTGAAAGACATTTCGTCACATTTTCTCAAACATACGTATACTGATAGGCCTTTGTCCTACAATCTGCTCCTGATTTTCTTGGTTTCCCCCCGAACATGCAGAATTTACGGTTCACAATCTGTCCATGGCCCGGCACTGGTTTTGTGCCCTCAAGAAAGCCGCACTGTACCTCAGTTTTAAAAATAAAATCCCGTCCGTCTTCTCAAAACCCAAAGCATAATATATCGGTTTACTACTATTAAATTGGTGCAATGTTTTCAGGTTCTGTGTTCTCATATCATTTATATGTCTCTGTATATCTTTATTTCAGGCTAAAATTAACTCCATAGCATAGAGTCACTCAACTATTTTTTTTTATTTCCTTTTTACAGCATATTGGGCCCCTTTTTTGAAAATGGATTTCGATTCTACTTCTTTCTGTGTAATTACCTTTTCTGATGTTTATGTTCTACTATTGACTGCCCATGAAATGTAAACCAGTTTTAGGCTTAGTCAGGAAGCATTCAGCACTCTTTTACAGCACCTCGTGGGCATACTGTACCATAGTACTTAATTATACCCCTTACAGCCTTCACAGTAACGATGTTCCCACGGAAAAGACAGCTTGCTTAACGCTACTTAGATGTGGCCTGACATGCGGATTAAGTCTCAGGTTTATTCTTCGTGCGTTTAATCCTCTGGCGTACTATAACTTGAAGCTTTATCACCCAGAAAGCGAGATTCCTTCAGAGACAGACGCAGTTTTTCAATGCAGCTTGAAGCTACGGACCATGAGATTAGATTCTAACAACCCACCAGTATACCGGCTTTATGCTCTTGAATTACAGAGCGAAAAAAAAATACATGCATAAAGCATTGTCTATAATTATACGATTTTATTTCAGGTAATCGCTCGTTTCCCACCCTTGCGTAGCGTATTGTTCGGGTTTAAACTCTATTTTAGCATGACGTAACAAGAAAGTCGTTAAAGCAACTTGTAGCAAAATTATGCAACTTATCGCGAAATACTTAACATTCAAAATGTCTAAATACTGTGATTCTTGCAGAGATATTCATCGCAAAATTTTTAAGATAATCTAAAATGCTTTAAAGTCATCACCTTCCTTTCGACAGGATTTGTTAGCGTTCTTTCTGCCGGCAAAAAAAAAAATTCTGTTTCAAAACACCCAGATAAATCGATTTATTTTTGGATTAAAAGAAAGTAAAGCTTACAAACACAGCAGTGTAGCACAAGGCAGGACAACCTGCGTAATGAAAGGTCCAGATCACCATGGTTTATCTGTTCGACGATTGATTCACATCGTATGTCGACAGCAGCGTCGGCCCGGTCAGCGACCGTCCGCCAAGAATCGAGCAGGCCACCCAAGGAAAAAGCACCTTTCTTCTTGCGTGCTGGCTTTTTATCTCCTCAAGTCGCGTGGCATGCCCCTGCGTTGAAACACTGCGTTATCTGACGGCGCGTTGCGACACTCGGGCCGTTATCTCGGTGCACGCGCCTAGAGCTTTACAGGCCCCATAGCGTGGCGATAGGTGAACGGAGCTAGAATAATACCTAAAGCGAAGTGTCTCGCAAAAAAAAAATGGCTGTGGTTTGTCCAATGGCCATCCCGAGTAGAATTGCGGAAGCAACGGCGCGGCAATCACATCGGCGGCGGCACCTCTGAGTCACCCGAGTAGCGGAGGAGTCGGCGGCGGCCCCAGCGTCGCAGCGGTGCGTCATGTGACGTCACTCCTCCTGGAGAATGCACTGCTGGCGCAGCGGCGACGGCACCTCTGAGTCACCCGCGTAGCGGAGGAGTCAGCGGCGGCTCCACGCTGCTCTGACATCACTTGCTAAGCCATATGTATGCGCGCACGGCTTCTGGGAAAAACTGCAATGATGAAGGTGACCTAGAAGGCGAAATGTGTGGCAGTGAATACGAAAGTATGTCACACACGATACCAGCACTGGTGAAAAACAAAGCACCACGACGCTCCACAGCTGTAAGACCCCATGGACAGGCCCCTGTGTAGAGTGGTTCAAGTTGTCAGGCTCATCATTCAGCATCCAAGGTGAAGTTTCACATCCAAGGCTGAAGTCATACTTTGCTTTATGGATGAAAAAATAACTGTCAGTGCCCAGTAAACCATAAAACGTACCGTAGACATCAGCAAGATATTTACGCTGGACATTAGACACCTCCATTAGACATCCATATTAGTACCGTTTACGAAAAATCTACGTACCTACAACATGAAAATTGGGGTCCAGTTCACATTGTAGGTACGTACTGCAGACATCACGCTCTACATTTATCAGATATTTGTGAACATGTAAGTACGCCCAGTCTACGTAGCCTAGACGTCTATATAGAGAGAATATGACTATGCATAGATCAATATCCAGGTGAAAATTTCTAACTGGTTCCAGTCCTACTGTTTTAAGAGACACATTTCCAGACTGGAACCAGCTGCAATACGAGATGCAGCTGACACCTGTTACAATTCCAGATGGAATGGAGACCTACTGCAGCCCAGCCACAGACTTCCCTATGGAGTCGTCGGGACGTCCAAGCACTCCAGCTAGCTCAAATACAGTTGAGTAAGCGAGTACATGGCCATCATGGGAGCCCAAAACACTGCAGATGACTTCCTAGTGCGTCAGTATTTTATTGCGCTCGGTGCTTTCACTGAATCTTCTCGTTGGGCATAATCGTCAGGTTAACAGCTGCGGTGGAATCAATACTCTTCAGCCGAGCCCAATAGGCCAGGGTTGCTGCAAAAGAAAGCATAATTGTTCACTTTTACAGGTGACAAGAGAATGGCACAGCAACCACAACAAACAAACCCAGTAATTTACGCCACTTTTACCGACGCAAGTCTATGAAGCGTGAAAGGTTGCCCTTGCAGCACTAAAAGGCAGTCGTGCTGAGCGGAGTATGCTTGCACACGCACTTCGGCACACCATCCGAACGCATGCCCACATTTCGGTAGTAGAGGCCAGTTGCATACATCACCAGCCTTTGTTTCAATACACCGCGAGTTTGGCAAAACAGCCAAACGAGTGAGCGTAAAAATATAACGTGCCGATAAATGCGTTAGAATTTCTTCATTACGAACGCAAAAATAGCATAAAATACACTTCAATGAGTAAACTGAGACTGAGTACGCACCAAGAAAGGTCACGATCCCAGCCGGTGAAAACGACTTGTAGTCCTAATTCGTACTGACGGGTCCACTTCGCCGAGTAGTAAAAGCAAGCAAACTGTCTTCCTTCAGCTCCATCAAGGAAAGAACGGTTGAACAATCTTGCCAGCAATAATAAGGGAATAATTAATTCTGTGTCGAGGTTCTTCAAACACAATGTTCCCACGGAACACGATTGAAATCGCACACGCGCTGCGCTCTACCACTGCCACCATGGCTGAACCTAGCCTCGTGCGGATGTGCGAAACTGTCACATATTTTGTGTCGTCTCTTTTTTGTACTTAGTAGCAGGCTTGGTGTGGCATGAAAAATAAGTTAATTATTTTTAAATTGTAGCATATTACTTTTTTCACAGCTGCAATCGCCATGCGCAGTTTGCGCTATTATTAATAAAATACGATACGAACTACAACGCGATGGCGGCTTAGACAATTCACCGCACTTTCCCCGCCGCCGCCTGTCCGCAGCATAGAACAGGCATATGGGCAGCGCATGTAGCATGAAGGCAAGATGACCAATTATCATTAGGGTAACGGGCTGGATTCAGAGAGAATGCAAGCACAGCAGAGAGGATCAGGGCAGGTGGGCAGATGAGGTTCGGAAGTTTGCTGGGATAAGGGGGCCGCCGCTGGCACAGGGTTAACGGAGAAATTTTTGGCCGGCAGTGGACATGATTACAGTGTTGACATGATGATAAAAAGCGGGACTCAAGAAGTTTATTTTCAAGAAATATGAGGTCACACATTCAGCAACACAAATGCCTAAGCTTTCCTCAGCTCAACATTCCAATAGTTATCATTGCTAGCGCGATTAGCAGATTTAAGACATTTTTGAAAAAAAAAACTCCCAAAAATTGAACTGAACCAATTCTTGTATTTTAAATAGTTGGATAAGTTGAATAAAACATGCTTAATCAGAAAAAATGGTTATTATATAGTCCTGGCTGCTAAATAACAAACAAGTTTTTTAGTGTGTCCTCACTTTTTCAGTGTGGTTGAGATAGCTTGCAGGCTGTAGCACAAGGTATAAATTGAATGTAAGAATAGTAATGAAATAACAATGCGAATCCTGACCAAAGTGACTGGCATTTCAAAACAACTGCGTACAGTTGAGTCACAAACCTGATGCGTGTGCATTCAGATTTGTCTTTACTACTTCCCGTATTTTTCTTCTTTCTAGGCAGGATAATGTTGCCGTGAAGCGAGCACGAAAAAACACAAAAACACAGGCAGCGCTGTTCATGCCTCCAATTTGTAGTGAACAGCGATTTCAAACTTTAAATGCAGTAAGGCAACACGAAATATCGAACGATTGAAAAATATGGAATTCTTAAATTATATATCTCGCTTACATACCCAGGACGTGACAAGTAATATCTACGAGAAGTCTAGGTTAAGGCAGATATGATGTCGTGGGTACGTCTGCAGCTTTTCCACGAAAAAAGGTTGGTAGATAAGACGTCTGAGAGATTTTGGTTTGGTACATAGACGTTCAGACTTAATCTGGACATCTATGGGAGGTTTGTGGTTTGCTGGGTGTTCTTGATGTAAGAGCATATGATACACTTAAGAGCAGCCACTGCAGTGGCTCAGTGGTTATGTTGCTTGGCTGCTGACCCGACATGGGCTACGACACAGGCTTAATCACAGCCACAGCTTTCGCATTTCGATGGAAATGAAATGCTAGAGGCCCGTGTACTGTACGATATCAGTGCACGGTAAAGAACCCCAGGTGGTCGAAATTATCCGGAGCCCTCTACTACGTCGTCCCTCATAGCTCGGGTCTGTTAGCGACATTAAAAAAAACCAAACCAAACATTGGAAGCTAAGAATACTTCCAGCACAGCTGGATCAATGCTTGACACATGATGTAAATGTTGGAAGCTTTCAGCTTTTTTCAGCATCATTTATATTTTATCATTCTGGAATGCTTCAGCAAGATTTGCTGCCATACCTCATTGTTGTTAATTACAAGCACATGCTTGTGTGGACTGTTAATTCGAAAGTAGGTCGCCAAGCTGTCTTGCTTGTAACCAGGAACACGGCATGCGCTGAAAATTTTCTTGTACTGTGACATATCTAGAGGATCTTTGCCCATCATTTCTGGCCCAAATTGTTGCCTAGTCAGACAAAGAAAAAGAAAAATCAGTTTTATCCGCCTGCTCTTCTGCGGCAGAACCAGGTTTTAAAACAACAACATTCTTGTGCGATTGTTTAAAACCCAGGTAGTCACAATTAATGCATAGCTCTCTATGATGATGTGCCTCTTGGTTCAGGAGTAGGTAGTGCACCAAAATTTGTGAATTTCAATTTTCTGCTATTTACTGCCATGTCCTTAGTCTACTGATGGGCATACCCAATGGGCAGTAGCATTCTCTTGGACATCCCACGGACGTCCCATGGATGTCCTAAACGTCCACAGGACGTCCAAGGAAGTTTCATTGCCCATTGGGTACCTGCCGCAGTGGCTCAGTGCATTTGAGGTTTGGCTGCTGATCCCAAGTTCATGGGTCTGACTACAGCTGTGTGGTGCCCATATGTATTTCGATGGAGGAAATACAAAAACATCCCTGTGCTGTGCAATGCCAGCACACGTTAAAGAACCCCAGGTGATCTCAATTATCTGGAGCCCTGCACTGTGGCAGCCCTCATAGCCCACGTGTAAGGCCCCTAGTTTCCCACGATTCTGCAAAAAAAAATGTGTATTTAAGCATATCTTGCAGAATTTTGTGCAGCCAGGTTTTCATTTTTTATACAATTGTTGTTATGGACGTCAGTAGGAGCGTGATGAGAAAACGATTGATTTCCCATATTTGCATGAATACAACATGAAGGAGAGTCAAAGTCTTCAGGAAAATTTTAAAAGGAATATTACGATTATAACAAAATCCAAAACCATTCAGACCTACCATAGCCAGAGGAAGATCTGCTACACGTCAAGTTTCTACGAGCAAAAAATGTGCTGTGTTGTGTTGGATTTTATGGCACATAGGCAACTGAGGCCATCATGCGCCAAGCACAAGGTATAAGAAAAGTTTCCTGCAGAGTTTTATAGAACTGCGAAAAATCATCGGTGGTGTAATGCCTAAAATGTTAATACTGCATAGTGATGAAAAATGAAAGCAATTTAAGAAATGGGTACTAATAAAAGCTCTCAAGAGGGTGCGGTAACCTCAGTTGCCATCCTTGGGTGGGCAAGGATATCGAGGCTCCCAACCAGAATAAAGAAACCTCAGCCTTCTTCTCGGGAGTGAGGAAGGACGTTCTTAGTCAAGAACTGAAGTCCTACCTTCTGAGTGGCAAGTGTACCTGAATACTGCTTAAGAACTGAAATCCAGTGACAGGAACCTAACACCGTTTCTTTCTAAGCAAGACAAACAAGTTGAATATTTCGATTTTCAATCTTGGTTGGAACGAAAGGAGTGACCTCAACTCTCTCTTTCATTGCAGTCGTTACGAAGGTCTTGCATCAAAAGAACGCCATTCTTCGAGGGAACATAACACGAAACATTATTTCATGCTGAGTTACAGTACCCACCTTCAATTTTAGAAGATAGATCTCTGCAGCATGTGCGGCATTTGCTAAAATAATAAACCTCATTTTCTTTCGTGCATCCTATGCTTACAGCAAAATTTTGCAGAATTTTGCTAAATTTCGAGCATTGTTTATTTTGGTTTTGGAATTTGTAATTTGTAATTTTTCAGCACAGAAAATTAGGGGCCTTACCAATGTGTCAATTTCGCACGTCCAACCCTCAAATTCACAATAGCTGATAGGCATGAATGCAAGTGTATTAAGCTGAAAAAAACAGCAAGCCATGTGTGAATACTTGTAGTGATGTCTGTAGCACAAAAACATGGATGACAATAAACTGATGAACACGTCTTAGTGTTGTCCTTGACTTATTTGCACTGTAAGCATGACTTTAAAGGTACAATATTAACCAGCCTAGGAAAACACTATTCAACTCACGTGTGAATAAACCACTATGTAATAAAGATCCACAGTGGCTGCAGCACACCACTGAAGAATCACTATACACCACAGTCAGAAATCAATATAGCATGCTCTTCCAGCGCCGACGTACACGATGGACATTACAGAGGTTCGACCTCTTCACAGATCTGATTTTGGAAAAAAGCTGCTTGTTATGTCTGCACGATTTTTTCTTAATAAGCCCATTCCTAGCCTATACTCTCCGAGGGCAATTTAAAACAGGACAACCAATATGAATGAAATAAGAATTGCGTTAGGATTTGGCTATTAGCTCAACTATTGCAGAATAAGTTTTTTGACAGATTAGAAAATGAGCCCTAACATAAGAGTAGCGCAAAACCAGGACGACGGACTCTTATGGTATGTTACGTGTTACTCTTATGTTATGGATCAATACCGACTTGCCCAAATTTCCACCCTGGTAGAAAATGAGACCGAAAACTCACATTTCTATCAATTCTTTGAAATCTAGAGCATCACCTATGAGCAGAGCTGCATGCTTGTGAATTAAGAGTAAACTGAACTCTGTGAGGCATGCCTTTGATGTTTTTCACATCAAAACAGCATTAGAAAAAGTTACCTTAGTTGGTCTTCCTCCTGCATGAATGTTTGCTTAGGCAGGGCCATAGCAGGGGATGAGTACACAACTACTGGCACCCTATATGAAAGGTAGGCTCCTTGCAACCACCAATCTGCAACCTAAACATAAAAAGCATTGCACGTTTACAACAACCACAATGCACTTGAATTTTAAACAAGCATGAACAAAGCCCACAAGTCTATTTCAACATAGCATGTCTACGCTTACTACTTTAGAATATCCTAATAAGTGTCTTTTATTGGTGCTATTGAGCAGAAAATGCAATTTACAGAAATGTGTTAGGCCAGACAGCAAAGCAAAGAATAGTTCACTGCAGATAAGGACCTTGTATCACCTCAACATCAGAGCTGATGCAGCCCCAGAATTGGGCAGCAGCCCAGGAGGAATGCAAAACCTGTGCTGTGCACAACTTAAGGTGACATCATCCTAGTTCCCTAATGTAATGCTCACCTTTAACTCTTGGCTCATAAAGTTTCAATTGATAATTCTTACAGGAGCAAAAACATTCCACATAAAATAACAAAGCACACACTGACCCATTTTTATGTTGATGTTACTTTAGATTCCAGTACCTTATACAACTTCTCTCCTATTCCATTCGGCTTTCCGAATTCCTGAACAACCTGGAAAAGGCCGAAAGACCAATAAGAAAACAATGACATAATGAAGCATGGTACCTTCTGCCACTTCTATACATGTGAATGGGACAGCAAACATGACAAAAACAGCCAAACATGCCTTTAGCATCAAGTGCCTCATAATTGGATTGTCCAGAAGTTGGGCATTTAAAAACCTAAAATTTCATTTTTAAGTATTAATCATTATGATATTTATGTGAAAGCATGTTTATGACCGGACAAAGTTGGCATTATAACACTATCCAAAGTGGTGCTAATAACAGAAACGAAATGTGTGCTTGTGGGTATATGACAAAGAATCTGAAACGGCACTCAAATTTTCAGCGAAAAAGTCCCAGATTATACAAATGAGAGATTCCAAAGCTTTGCCGTCACGTGCGTGGCCATATCAGGAAATGCAGTACAGGAAAACGAAATTCAGGCACATCTCAAGCTGCTTCTTTCATAGCACCAGGTTTAAGAGGATACAAAGTGATAATTTACATGCAGTTACTTATAAAAAACTCCTGCGCAGAATGCCCCCACAGTACATGAACGGCTTAAAAAAATGGAAAAAAGCTCTGAAACAGTTTGGTTCCACAGCTGACCATACTGGCAGCAAATTAGGGTATATGTAGGCTGGTTAAAATATCCAATAACATGCTTGGAAAGACATTTGTTTGTACAGCTCCATTGTCACAATAATTAGCAAAGTAAATGCACATGGTCAGTGGCTGGTACACCGATTTTGATGAGCACTATTTGTATGCTTGCAGTGAGTCTTCCATGCTCACAGCTTCCTGGCTTTTCAACAATTAAAGTATATATTCTGAAACTTAACATAGGGTTACTTGTGCACAAGTCAGGTTCTACCCACCTCCTCTTATGCAACACATAAACACAGAAAACAAGATTTCTAGGCAATTTTAGGCAGTTCATGCGTAGTATTAGAAAAATACTTCAGATTAGTATGTAGAGGTATCGAAAAAGCCACTTCAAAGAACTTGAAGGTTCCGCACTAGACAAAAAATGCAAAAAATGCAACTGCCATTGGCATTCCAAGCAACATCAATTGAAATGAGCACTCTTTTGTGCAGGCTTAAGCCAACGCACTGACAGCCCACGGTTGATACAGTGTAACTAGTCATGATAGTACAAATTACAACAAAAACTAGCAACCTCTGGCAACAGCTATGAGGCTCTCTATGTCATTACCTCATTTGCCATGCCTTCTGCTGTCAGCGTAAAGTACCACTCATAGACCAAATCAAAATACAGCATTATCACAGGCATAATAACACTTATTGTATAAAAATACACCTTAATGGCGAGCATTTTCAACCATTGACGAGAGGTAACATGCCTGCTTTTGACTGCAAATGTAAATAAATGTGAAACACTATTGTGCTGAACAACCAGATTTTCGGAACCAACAGCGAATTCGCACACAACCACCAATGATAAGATGCTCAAATCAAGCAAAAAAATGGGCAAATTACAAATGCAAGAAGCAAGTGGGGGGATATATGCCCAAAGTTCAGTCTCTCAACACCATCATTCAGTATGATCAAATGTACTGTACTTAATTCTGTGCCCACAGATAAGGCTCGCATAAAGCACAGTTGTTGACACAGCATTTGACACCATTTCTACTACTCAAAGCAGCAGCTAAAAACTAGCAGTAGGATACTGGCCATGTTAGATGCATCCCTTTCATACAAGGTGAAATCAAAAGGACCTTCCTCTACAGTTATAAATATGGTAAAAAAATTCCACACAGTCTAACTGCCTCATCAGCCCTTTTATAACGGCATTTAAAAATGCCCCGACTTGATTATCAATTCAAACAGCATGCAAAATATTGTTTTCATAAGTTAACAAGAATACATAATACACCTCGATTCACATTTTGGCATGTTACGCAGCTTCCTTCTAGTAAAAGTTTAAGATTTCTCCAAGAAAACATCTAGATCTCACTGAAAGCAAGAGCAAGTAGCTGTAGTCAATCAACTCGTTTCAAGCGCGTCAAAATTTGAAATGTTGTTCGCGCAAAGAACATCAGCAAATGCTAGGCAAGAAGTTCTGCTTACCTTCAGTGTTTTCTCAAGTTGGCCAGGTGTAATAAGTGGCTTGACTGACTCCACGTATCTTTGAAGGATTTCTTTCAATGGAGGCACTGGTAACTTCTTCAACTCTGTTTGCTTCGACATCATAAGACCCATTTGAAAAGCTGATGCAGCCGGACGCAGGGAAACAGTTTTACTGAATTCAGTGACCTAAACAAAACCAAGCATGCAATAATGAATTGGTTGGTTGGTTGATGAGGTTTAACATCTCAATGAGACTCAGGCTATGAGAGACGCCATAGTGAAGTGCTCTGGAAATTTAGACCACCGGGGGTTCTTTAACGTGCAACTGACATCGCACAGTACACAGGCCTCTGTGCAATGTCAGTGAATTGAAAGACAAGCAGAAAGGGGTCATACTGGAGGCTGGGCACTAAAAAAAACTGCTCAACGTCTCATCCAAATGCAAACACAAACTGGAATTGAGAAGAATGGCCTCAGGCTCAAGTTAGTGCATGGTGAAATGAACAGCGGCGCAACAAGGACACTAACAAGAAAGGGACACCACTGGAATTGGAATTGCACTGGAAACTGCAATTGCACATGCAAACTGGAATTGCACATGCAAAGTCAGATAAGAGAGCTGCATCCTAAATAACATGATCATTTGATAATTTATGTATTTAAAGTGCAGAGAAAAAAAGCTAGAAACGTTAAGTTGGCCATTAATAAGCCGAATGATTCTCTACAAACAGTGCAGGATAAATACGAATTCAGAGTTTTAGATGGCATCTACTCACCATTTTTCCTCGTGCACAGGCAAGTAACCCGTGAATGAGCATTTGTTGTTTGTTGTTGTTGTTGTTCCAAAAATAATGGCGCACACCCACTGTGGGGGATTGGCCATGACACAGGTGGTGACAGACTGAAAATGTTAAAAAATTGAATAAAATTCAGAATTTTATAGGTAATAATAAAAAACAAGAAAAATAATAATAATAGTAGTAATAACAATAAGTAAATAAATAAAAAGGTATTCAGATTTGTTAATTGAAATAAAATAATGGACACTGTGAGATCGGTGACCGAAAGAGGGAACAGGGCTAAACTCGCCATGTTTAGGAAGCTTTGGTAGCAGATAAATTTTGTACATGAGAAAGAGCTTAGGACGGCAGCGGTTTCGTCTCTGAAAGGAAAGATTGAAGGGCGGAGAGCATATTCCAGTTACTGTGCCCAAGGGAGGAAGCACCAAAAGACTAAACAACCCCAGCAGACAGACTCAGACCGAGCTGTCGTAACGGATGCTCTGGCAGGCGCCTCCGTAAAAAGGAGAGGCGGGGGCAGGTCAACAAGTGATCTAACGTTTTGGGTCCAGCGCAGAGCGGGCACATTGGGAGGACTTCCACACCAGATCTATGAATGTAGAGGTTTAATTGAGGCAAGCAACAACGTAGACGCATGAAAGAAACCTCAAGCTTGCGTGATCGCCATCTTTACTGCACCACGGGTAGAGGAGATGCCGGAACTCTGGAGAGGAGGTAAGTGTTGATGCTCCAAATTCTTTCAAGAGCAGATACCTGCGAAACCTGGCCGCAGTAATATATGAACTGGGCGGAAGGAGAGATACGACTGGGCCTTGAAGAAATGTCTTCGCCAGGGTATGATATAGCTCCCTCATTCAAATGAAATGGATTCCTTGGTGCCCAGGCACCCAAACCAACCGTAACAAACACACGTGGGGTGGAATCAATCATTTGAGTAAGCCGAGTGCCTGAGATCCTGCAGACGCGGTGAGAGATGAACACAGAGATAATGAATCCTCATAATTATGACAGAAGACAAGGAGCTGTATAACTTGCGCAACACCAAGACTACTGCTAGAAATTCGGCCAAATAAATTGGAGTGTAATCGGGAAGGCAGACTGAGAATGACCAGTCAAGGGAGAGGGAGAAAATACCAACAGTGGCCTTTCCTTCACACTGTGAGGCGTCTGTTGCAATGAGCACATGAGAGTCAAAGCGCATCAAGTAATCCTGTATTAAATCATTGAGCAAATGGAAAGGCAATAATTTTGCATGTTTTGGAAAGAAATCATCAAAGAAAACCTGAATACCTAGATAAAGAATTGGCACAGACCGGAGGGATGTCCGAAATGCGGACTTTTAAAGGTCAAGGATGGATTGCTTAAAACAAATCTGTCGAGTATGGAAAGAAGATTAGCTTTCGGTGAAAAAGGGCCTTGGCTGATAAAGGAAGATAAAATTTGAAGCATGAAGCGATGTATCGCACACGTTTGGACTGTTTAAAGCTGAAATCTTGAAAGCATTGATCGAATACGCGCTTCCATGTACAAAACGAAATTGGCTCAAATTTGGAAGGCCCAGACAAAGCTGCAACGCCTCCCACTCCAAGAGAATCAGGGAGCGAAGTTTATACGCAGACGCACCACAGAATAAGACACATCCGAACTCTAAGACTTGATGGACATACATCCTATAAATAATAAGAAGCAAATGCCTTCTCATGCCGGAACGAACACTGCTCAGCCTGCACAGCATACCGACTGCTCAGAGTCCTTTCACACTGATTTGCTCTATATGGGGCCGCCAGGAAAGTGCAGGGCCATAAATTACTCCGAGGTATGTGATACTTTGCGCTTGAGGAATTAAACGGTGCCAATAAACAATTGAGATATTAACTAAATAAGAGAGCGAAAAAATCAATATAGCGCATTTATTAATCTGAGCGGACATATTAATGTCCCCTCAGGTCGCATTGAACAAGCCCAGCTGTTCTCAGTTTCCTTGACTGCCTCGCTTCTTCTTCTGTGGTTGTTTTGGTGTCTCCTGATGCTGGCGCCTGTAAGCAGAAACGAATACGAAAGCAAGTTTGCCAATCCCAAATATTACTGTTGCTCATATACGTTCTAAGGTTCCAACTTTGACTAGTTTTCTTTCTAAATCTCTAAATATTATGATGCACAAAGGGCTGCACGCTAGTGTATGCAGCAGTTACCGCATTAATGCGAAATTAAGCCTCCTGCGGTTCAAAGCAGTTCAAAAAGGGATGGTTAAATTCGCACTAATACGGTAATTTCCAGGAGGCCAACACGTCCATGCCCTGGGATAGAAAACAAGCGGGATGCCTTCCATGGAATTCAACAAGACTACTCAGGCCAGTCGGTTAAATCACTTCCAATGCTGAGTTCGAAATGCGCAAAAATGAAGACGAAGAGCACGAGACAGCGAGCCCACTGCGCTCGTCTGTGTTGCATGTGTAGTACCTTTCTTTTGCCCCCATTTTCTCGTGCATTTCGAACTGAGCTCTCACTGCAAGACACATTGGCAGTTGCCACAACAGATGCTTCCGTTCACTTATAATTCATCAGTCAGCATATCGCGCTGGCCCTATACAGCTAGAGACTGCACTTCCTGGATGTTCGCCAGAACTGCGCCGGCGTTGAAATGGAATGAAAATTCGATGACATCAAATGCGTCCACTCAGTAACAGCACTTTCTGTTCCATCATGTTACCCAGAAATGGGCCAGCCGATGGGCTGGTACGAGTAAGGGCCAGGTTAAAATTCAGGCGGCACTTTGGCTCTCTAAAGTGCTGCAAGGCAAAAGCCTTTCCTGGCGCACTGTTTGTTTATTTTTATTGTTTTTCTGTTTCATACGTTCTTGTTTCTTGTATTTTTGTTTCTTTTCTTATTCTTATTTGGTTTTTATTCCGTTTCTTTTCTTATTTTTATTTTATTTTCTATTTTTGTTTCTTTTCTTATTTGTATTTCTTATTTCTTTTATTATATTTATGAAAGCCACGCATTCACTTGACGCGCCTTTATTCATGCTCGAAACCCTGAGCGTTCGTGGCTGAGTGGTAGCGTCTCCACTTCAAATGCCAAAGCCCCTGGTTCGATTCCGAGCCTCGACAAAGTTGCCTTTTTTAGTGACGCCGAAACGCGGACACATTTGCTAACTTTCCTTGTCACGACAGTATGAGGCATTAAAGGCTTCCGCCTTAAAATGAGAGATGCGTTGTCTGTGGTCGCCAGAGTTCGCACCCTTTATCATCACCAGATACGAAAATCGCGGGGCCGCGCACAGCTCCACCGACTTCAACACTTCAACGCGCTGTGAGCCGCGTGTTCGCTCTTGAAATGGATCGTTAACATTCACACTAAAAGTATATTCAATTCAACATGGACGTGGCTACTCTCTTTGTGCCAGTATGGTACCTACGAGCTTTCTTGTTGTTGTCGCATGCCTTCCTCGATGATGGTGAGCATTCTTGATAATAAGTCGCTCTGTTGGCGCCGTGCCTCCGTCATTTCTTCAAGACCCCGACCAAACTCCGACAAGAAATTCGCAAATTCTCGATCTGAAAGAGGAAATAAAAGTTAATTTTCCAGGTCACCAACTATTCTTCAAAGTGCAAACATAAACGCTTGCTCGCGCACAGTCTCTGCGCCGTCAGCTGAGTTGCAGTGAACGACTACGGTCTACTCATTAGATGCAGCACGGAAATAAATTGAAGTTCAGCATATCTTTTATTTCGCACGTTTTTTTTTCTTTTTAGCCTGTTGACATCTTTAGATTTCGTGAGTTCTTAAGCAATCTCAAGTGACCAACCCGAGCTAGTGGTGCACCGCAGCGAGAAATGATCTTAAGCGTAATAAAAAAAATTCTGGGGACACTTTGGCTCTCTAAAGGGCTGCAAGGCGAAAGGGTTTCCTGGCCAGTTTGTTTTTATTTAATTTTATTTTCCATATTTTGTTTTTATTTTTTTGCTCGTTTTCTTAGTTTTATTGTTTTTATTTTCACATCTTATTTCTATTTTGTTTTTATTTTTGTTTATTTTGTTATTTTTATTTTCCTTTTCCTGACTTTACTTCTTTTTTATTTATGAAGCCCATGCATTCAGTAGATGTGCCTTTATTCATGCTGGAACCTTGAGCCTTTTGAAGCAGTGACGCCGAAAGGCGGACGAATCTCCCGACGCGTCTGTCCACACTTCTGCCGACGCGTCTGTCGACACTCCTGCCGACGCGTGTCCACACTTCTGCCGACGCGTCTGTCGGCACTCCTGCCGACGCGTCTGTCGACACTTCTGGCGACGCGTCTGTCGGCACTCCTGCCGACGCGTCTGTCGACACTCCTGCCGACGCGTCTGTCCACACTTCTGCCGACGCGTCTGTCGGCACTGCTGCCGACGCGTCTGTCGACACTTCTGGCGACGCGTCTGTCGGCACTCCTGCCGACGCGTCTGTCCACACTTCTGCCGACGCGTCTGTCGGCACTCCTGCCGACGCGTCTGTCGACACTTCTGGCGACGCGTCTGTCCACACTTCCGCCGACGCGTCTGTCGGCACTCCTGCCGACGCGTCTGTCGACACTTCTGGCGACGCGTCTGTCGACACTCCTGCCGACGCGTCTGTCCACACTTCTGCCGACGCGTCTGTCTGCACTGCTGCCGACGCGTCTGCTAACGACAGTATGAGGCATTAAAGGCTTTCGCCGTAAAAAAAATGAGGCTCAGGCTAACTACTAGCGACGTGCAGGAGGCAGCGTACGAGGTCTGGCAGAAAAAGATAGCAGGTGGGAAAGAGGAAAACGAACTGCGCGCGCGCGTGCGCGCAATTTTTTTCGCCAGCTTGCTCGTTCACAGGCCGCTGACTGGCCGATAGACCGACGTTCACGCAGTAGGCCGTAGGCCCTTCGCGAGGGTTTCAAGCTAGACGCGCGAAATCACCTGAACAGACCATCACGTTTTTTTTTTTTTTAATCCGCTATATCCGCGTGCGTGCGACCAAGTGCTCCACATTTCTAAGAGCACTCAAGCACTCCGTTTGCAAGCACGGTTGGGGCATCTGCGAGATTTTTGTCTGCCCCTGAGAATTAAATAGCCTAAGTCGGTATAAAGAGTTACTACAATGTGTAAGAAAGACACTAATTCGAGCTCTGCGTCATATGCAAACAATGGCGGCACACGCAAACAAAGGCGCAGTGCGTCATGCAGCCGTACGCGCGTTCGCGGCAAATACGTGGAAGACTGCACGAAGACAAGAAGCTTCGCAACAGAGCGCAAGTCAGCACGGCATAAAGCCAATAAAACGTGCACTTACCCTGGTCACCCTCATTTCCGGCCATTTTGTCTGCAACCAGAAACAGCAACAGACAGCGCGCCAACACCACACAGCAGCAAATTACCGCGCGCCGTCGGAATTTTCAAATCCAAACTGCCACTAAGGGATCTTGACATATATCATTGGCTGAAAGGTGTCACGTGTGCTTGAAACGATCCATTTAGGGGGAAAGGAAAGAGACCTTCTCGGAAGTTCCGAAGCATATATATACAAATGTCGCCAGGGGCCCCCGCTTCGGCGAGCGCGGCTTCGGCCGCTTATCTGTTTTTTGAGCAGCGTCCGCTCCGGCGGACGCAGTTGTTGCTGAGACGAGCGTCTTTCCTTTCCTCTCTCTCCTTCCTCTGATCTTTTAACTCTCCTCTATCTGCACGTGGCAGCGGTAGTGGCTTGGCTCGAGCCAGTAGCAGGCCCGTGCAGTTTCCTTTTCATCCTTCTCAGTCACAACAACAACGGGCCCGCCGCAGAGTGAGTATCTGTTCTCGCTTCGGCGAGCGCGGCTTCGGCCGCTTATCTTTTTTTTTTGTGCAGCGTCCGCTCCGGCGGACGCAGTTGTTGCTGCGACGCGCGTCTTTTCTTTCCTTTTTCTCTTTTCTGTGATCTTTTAACTCTCCTCTATCTGCACGTGGCAGCGGTGGTGGCTTGGCTCGAGCCAGTAGGCAGGCCCGTGCAATTTCCTTTTCATCCTTCTCTCAGTCACAACAACAAGCCCGCCGCAGAAAAAATATCTGTGGCATTCGGCTCGCAGCCTTCGGGCTGCGGCCGTGTATATTTTTAAGCATGAAATGCTTTTAGCCCCCGTTGTCGGCAGTGTGGTGACGTCACGCCGAGACCGAGAGCCATCATCCGGGCACTGAAATCCACTCATCCGGGCACTGAAATCCACTCATCCGGGCACTGAAATCGAGTCATCCGGGCACTGAAATCGAGTCATCCGGGCACTGAAATCGAGTCATCCGGGCACTGAAATGGAGTCATCCGGGCACTGAAATCGAGTCATCCGGGCACTGAAATCGAGTCATCCGGGCACTGAATTCCAGTCATCCGGGCTCTGAAACGAGAACATCCGGGCACCGTACGAGACTTAACGAGATTTAACGAGACTCTCTAAGCCCTCCTACGCGACCGGCATGCAAGCAACGGTTGGTCTCCAAACGAGTCACAAAAAATAACTGCTGCCAGTGCCTTCTCAATGTTTATCAAGATATCAGTCGCGCTGTGGGTTTGATAATGCACGGAATTATAATTTCCGATTTCTAATAACGCCTGCAAAAAGCACATAAATGCCACGTACACTTCGTTGTCGTACGTGATCTCTTAGGGGCTTCGCGCATCGAAGCAAAGCTGCGCAGGTGCACAGGGGCCCGGGGGAGAAGCGCTGCGTTCAAAGGGCAAGGCATCGCGCCGAACGGGTGGTGGCGTTCCTCCCTTGCTTTACGGTGCGGTTCGGGTGTCCACCGAGATGGCAGAGAATTACTGCGCCATTTCCTTTCCTCAAAAAACCAGATGGCAAGGCAT
The DNA here is from genome assembly GCF_055824585.1 of Amblyomma mixtum. Classification (NCBI taxonomy): domain Eukaryota; kingdom Metazoa; phylum Arthropoda; class Arachnida; order Ixodida; family Ixodidae; genus Amblyomma; species Amblyomma mixtum. Next base: position 79,864,237 of record NC_143018.1, read on the forward strand.
CGCGCTGAACGGGTGGTGGCGTTCCTCCCTTCCTGTACGGTGCGGTTCGGGTGTCCACCGAGATGACATTAGGCCCGTAAACATTTCTTGCTTACTCTACTCTCGGTTACGGGAGAGGCAGAGATTTTTTTTCAGCCAGCGTCCGTTCCGGCGGACGCGGTTGTTGCGCCGCGCGTCTTTACTCTCTCTTTTATTCTGTCTTCTTATCTTTGAACTCTCTTTTATCTGCACGTGGCAGCGGTGGTGGCTCGGCAGAAGCCAGTTGGCAGGTCCGTGCACTTTTCATTTTCATCCTTCTCTCAGTCGCAACCAACCGGGCCCGCCGCAGCGGTTCGGCGGCTACAGCGTTCGGCTGCCGAAGGCGAGGGCCCGGCATCAAGTCCCGGCCTGGGCAACCGCGTTTAGATGGAGACGAAACGCAAAGGACGCCCGTGTGCTGGCCGGTCTTTTGTCCTCTGTAATTTGTCGCAGTTTTCGGGTTATGTAAGCCGTGAAAAACAGGTAAACGACATGAAAAAAAATGGAGAACGCTTAGGCTTCGCTTTTAAGAGTGAAAACGCGACAGCGTCTTGCAGAGCTGCCATGGAGTACACGGAATCCCATCGCCCGTTCGGCGCGACGCCTTGCCTCGCCGTTGTACAAATGAACAATTGGTCTTTTAGGAAGGGAAATGACGCAGTAACAGTCCCACTTGTCTTGGTGGACACCCGGACCGCGCATGATACAATTTTTTTTTCAGGGAGCCCCCGATATAGGTCGCCGGTTACCCCGATTATAGGTCGCCGATTCGAATCCCTGACGTGAGCTATAGCTTCTAACTTACACAGTAAGTTTATGCTGCACTTAACGTTGAATCGTATGACACCATCCGGACCATTCTGCGGCGTACGGTTGGCATAATAAGATTTTTTTTCCGATGCGCGGTGCCGACAACTACAGCTACGTCACCGAAGGCTTTTCGGCCGAACGAGCTGTACATGCTGTCACGTAAAACGAAACGTTACCGAGCATAGCCGCTACACAGCAGTTTCCCATGCCGATCGCAGCCCCGTAACACGCAGCCTAGTGAGCGGAGGAACAATTAAAAGGGCGCTGAAAGGGGCTCTTATAAAGTTGCTCTATGTCTGGGATGTTAACGCAGGCCGCTTCAAGAATATTGTCCAGCAAAATTTCGCTTTATAGATGCTATCTGTAGTCAAAATAGGAATTTCAGCGTCTTCGTGCATTTTCCTCTCCTCTCGTTACTCTTTGCACACTGGAAGGTCGCCGCTTGGACCAGCTCCACCGCCGCTGGCGGAGCTTCCTGATCCGCCGGAGCTGCGCGACTTAAAAGAATCTACCCAATAGCCGCCTCTCAGCTTGTATACGCAGGTGCGAACGACGGAGGAGGGTGCGAGCATGAAAAAGTCGCCGGGAGGGGCTCGCGAACTTTTGCGCGAGATTGTGGGTTCCCTGCTTCGTGCAGAATTAATTAATTGACTGAGGTGCTCATGACAACACCATGCAGTGATTGAGCGAGTTGATGCGCTCTCCTCGGAAGGCGTTTCTCCTTTAAGATTTGCAGAGCTATCACGATCGACACCGCTTCCCGAGCGTGTCTCGAGGTACGAGTGGTACGAGCAGAGGGGCAATGAACTTTATTAGCCGAGTGGGAGGGGCGGAGCCGTTCATAACGCTGCATGTCAACCCCGCAGTATGACCGAGAGCTCATATGCGCCTGGGCGACCCAGTCCGCCCATTGGACGAGGCTCGGCTCCTAGCTGCGCAGCGCGGTCGCCCAGCTCGGGGTGTGGGTGCGGGGTTTAGATAGTAGGAGATGGAGGATGACGGGAGATATCTGCGGCCACTAGAGAAATTTTACTGCGAAAGCAATACTGCTTGCACTTTTCTGCCATCGATGGAGGTTCATCCTTCGCTCCGGCGGAGCTACGGCGCGCTACCACGTGACCGCGTGACGTCACGACAAGAGGAGAGCTGGGGGCCCAACTCGTCCCATGGATGGAGGCTCATCCGCTCCGGCGCAGGTGCGGCGCGCTACCACGTGACCGCGTGACGTCACGACAAGAGGCGAGCTGGGGGCCCAACTTGTCTCATCGATGGAGGCTCATCCTTCGCTCTGGCGCAGCTGCCGAGTGAGGGCGCTCGCTAGACTGGGATAAAACGGGGCTGCGGCTGTGCTCCTCGCCGTGGTGTGCTATGTCGGAGGATGCGTACAAGGCGAGGCTTGAACGGTGTGCCGCGGCCAAGCGACGGCGCCATGCCGAAGAAACAGACGAAGAAAGGGAACAACGGTTGGCGAAGCAACATGCGTATGCTGCAGAATGGCGAGCACGCCGGCTAGCTGCGGGTGCATCTACAAGTTCAGAGTCAGGTTTAAACGAAGGATGTTTCATAGACGCTCTTAATGCCCTGAAGAATCTATGAGTAGTGCGCAGCGATATAATCACAAGAGAAGAAAACGCCGTGCGGAAGAAACGCCGGAACAGAAAGAAGAGCGGCTTGCTAAATTGGCTGAAGGCTTAGCTTGGTTAAGCCTGGCTGATTGCGAAAGCAAAAATGGCTGAGGCTTAGCTAAGGTTAAGCCTAGTCAGATGCGAAGCATATTGATGGCTAGGCTTGGTAATACATGGCTTTCCTTGGTTGAATACTTGGTCATTTTAATACAACCACTAGAAGCCTTCGTCGTGGGGGGAGACAACGGCATGGCTACAGCGGAACGCCAAATAACCCCGAGACGCACGTTGGGTGAGCGCCTGGATTGCCATGGAAGCCGCGTCCGCCTGCCCGGTGGAGCGAGCGTTTCACCTACACCAAGTGTGAACGCGCGTTCGAAATGCGCGGGAGTGTGACGTCACCATACCACGTGATTCACACGGCGTGCAACCGCAGCGACGGTATAGTGCCTAGAATATACTGCCAGTATATTCTAGGCAGTATAGCGACGGCACAAGTTGGAGCCCCGTCTGTCATCTGTCGTGACGTCATTGTGTCACGTGGTGTGACGTCACCATACCACGCGGTCTGCACGGCGTGCAACCGCAGCGACGGCACAAGTTGAAGCCCCATCTCTCATCTGTCGTGACGTCATTGTGTCACGTGGTGTGACGTCACCATACCACCTGGTCTGCACGGCGTGCAACAGCAGCGACGGCACGAGTTGGAGCCCTGTCTCTCATCTGTCGTGACGTCATTGTGTCACGTGGTGTGCACAGCGTGTAATCGTCACGAAGGGCTTGGGTTACCTATTGTAATATGCTTCGCATAAAAACCAATTTACCGACGAGAAAGGCGTAGAGCCGAACGGGCAATGGCGTTCGATCTGTGGACTCCCTGGCAGCGCTGCAAGACGCTGTCGCGTTCCAGGAGAAGCTCAACATCTTAGCCACACATCAGTGACACAAGCAGCAACACCGCGCTTAAGGCTTTCGCCTCACCGCACTTTAGGTCAACAAATTGCCCCCCCCCCCCCCTGAATTTTTTTTAAGCGGGAAGATTTCAATGGCGTACGTACCTGACGGCGCTTCGCTGAGCATTCCTGAATCACAGAGCTGTTAGGCGCGGCACCAGTGACCGATCGCTAATACCAACGCGGAGATGCGTCTGCGAATGGCAGCAGTGATCTAGACGAGTTCGTGGGTATAGCCTGGCACCAGGGATCCGCCGATCCGCTCTCAGCTGGGGGAAAAAATCTCTGCCTCTCCCGCAACCGAGAGTAGAGTAAGCATGAAATGTTTACGGGCATAACACGAAGCGTACGCGGACATGACGAGACGTAGGCCTGACAAGAATGTATATGCAGCGCGTTCGAAACTGCGTAGAGGCGAAAGCGTTTTCCGCACCACTTTTCCTATGTGACACTGGTGATGTCACCACTGAATTACGTCACACATAACTGATGACGAAGAAATGACAAAATTACTAATTAGTGACTAATGACCGATTAATGACTAAATACTAATTAACAGCTAATTAATAACGCTCAAGCTTTGCTTTTAGGAGTGGAACACGACAGCGTGTTGTAGCGCTGCCAGGCAGTCCACGGAACGCCACTACTCAATCGGCGCGATGCCTTGTTCTTTGAACGCGACGCTTTTTGAGGAAAGGAAATCACGCAGTAATTCTATGTCGGGGATTCTGGTGTGGGCTAGTTGGTTCATGCTTAATAAACAGATTCACAACAGCGCTACGGAACGAGGACAGAAGGAACACGAAAGGACAGCGCCCGTCCTGTGTTTTTCGTGTTCCTTCTGTCCTCGTTCCGTAGCGCTGTTGTGAATCTGTTTAATTCTCTGTCATCTCGGTGGACACCCGAGCCGCACCGTACAGGAAGGTAGGAACGCCACCACCCGTTTGGCGCGATGCCTTGCCCTTTGAACGCGACGCTTTTCGAGGAAAGGAAATCACGCAGTAATTCTCGGTCATCGCGGTGGACACCCGAACCGCACCGTACAGGAAGGGAGGAACGCCACCACCCGTTCGGCGCGAAGCTACCGGCGCTTCTATGCCGGTCCTGTAGGAGGGCTTAGAGAGTCTCGTTAAATCTCGTTCGGTGCCCGGATGTTCTCGTTTCAGTGCCCAGATGTGTGGAATTCAATGCCCGGATGTTGGCTCTCGGTCTCGGCGAGACGTCCCCACACTGCCGACAACGGGAGCTAAAAGCATTTCATGCTTAATAACACCAGGCTGCGCTTGGTTCTGCTGGTAGTTGGACATGGATGTTGGACATTCATCATGTCGCAACAACATGCCGTCGGCGCAGAGCGGCGGTAGACATGGCGGATGCGGGCTGAAGAAACGGATGAACTTGCTTTCGCAATTTCCGGGCTTAACCAAGCTGAGCCTCTGCCAATTTTTTTTTTTTTTTTGATTGCGGCTTTGGAGTCGGTGGTAATTTGGGGCATGGGTTGGAGGAGGTGATGGCTAACGAGACGGCTGCCTCCTCGGTAATATAGGAGGAGGCAGTCACGACGGAGGCGGAGAAAGTGGGGCGGCCGGAATTGTTCCGTAACCGCGAGCGCAAAGGCATTTCAGTGGCCATACTCGACGGAATCCGCTTAGGCCACCTCCTGGTTATTGCAGTAGCGCTTGTGTAGAGTCTCCGCCCTTTTGTTGCGAAAGCAACACTACGCTAGTCGCTGAGCCATTTCGCGGATCTCTGGAAAGGCCAATCTGCGCATGCGCGAGGAGCGGATGACGTCACACAGCGCACAGCTGGCGCGCTGGGGCCGCCGCCGCGAGCTTTCCATCGCCTCGCCGACAGTCTCCCTCTCTCTCTCTCCCTCTCTGAGGCGCAGTAGCGATTGCGCATCGCCATCTGCGTGGTTTGTGGTGTATTATTATATGGCTACGCGCAGATGTTGCTTTCGCAATCCTCCAGGTTTAACCAGAGCTAAACCACAGCCAATTTTTCTGGCGTCGACCCGTATGTAAGACAGGATGCAATGATGTTACGGTGAAGGGGGGCGAATGTCAAGGCATTGTGAACTGAAGGGGAAGGGAGACTTTGGGGGAAAGAGGGACTCGTAGCGGATACCAACGTGGCAGCCCGTCGTCGTTTGCGAAAGGCGCTTATATTGTCCCCACCTCATGTAAGCTCTGCGGGAAACCGGGAGACTTTATTCACATCCTTCTCACATGCCCTACCTTCCCACACCCTCCATCCCCAACCACGGCGGAGTCACACTGGGAGACTCTCCTGGCCAGCTCCGCTGCTGCTGACCAGCGCCGGATAATTACCGACGCCTTGAAGCGGATAGCCCTCCACGGGCTGTCCTTTGCCCTTTAAGGGCAACCCCCTAAGGGTTGCCTCGTGCCACGTAAGGGGAGGCAGGGTTTGCCCCCTCTGCATTGCTTGGCAATAAATGTTTCCACCATCACTACCACCTAAGTGGGCTTCTATGAGTTCCGCCGCCGTGTTGTAGAGGCCTAGTGCCTGAAGCGAGGCACTGGAGGTGGCGGGGGGCAGGAGTAAGGGGGCTTGTAAGTTTTGCGGATGAGGATGTCTATCCTGTCTATAGTTCTCCTGTCGAGAGGGTAAGGTGTGGGAGGGGCCAGACTAGCCGACTTAGGGTGAAGGCTTGTACGAGGCCCACGGTTTCGTGCTCTCAAAGCCCACGATTCCCGCATATGATTTGCGGTAGACGAGGCGGATTAAAATGAAAATTTGTTTTTTTTTAGGAAAGGAATTTGGGCAGCAGTAGTCTCGCATCTAGGAGGACACCAAAACCCCGCCTCCAGGAAAGGGGGGAAGGTGGGATGGAAAGAGGAAAGAGAGAAAGAGGTGCCGTAGAGGGCTTCATAACAATTTCCTCACCACCTGGGGAGTTTTAACGTGCGCTAACATCGCACAGCAAACAGGCGCCTCTGCGTTTCGTCTCCACCGAAACATGTCCGCCGCGGCCGGGTTTGAACCCGGCAAATTCGGCTCAGTAGCCGAGCATCTTAACCGCTGAGCCACTGCGGCGCGTGGTCTGGTCTACGTGTTGGGATGGATGGATGGATGGAAACAGCTTCATTACACACACAAAAAAAAAAATCTTCCAGGGTGGTATGTTTGTTGGATGAAGGAGGTGTTTTGGCAGTTCTGTCAGGAGGAGGAAAACGCGAGTCACTCCCATCCCGACTTTTTGGAGATACCTCCGCTGAAGCCGTAACTCCGTATGTCATTCGCTGTGAGCGTAACTTAAAGAGGAATTGACCCTATAGCGTCTGTAGTAAAGAACACCATCTAATCGCAAGAAGGTTCTGAAAGGAGAAAAAAATCAAGGGAGCACTTTGACCATCTAAAGTGCGCAGAGACGAAAGCCTTTAACTGCCGCTCTCGCTGCTCTCTTCCTCATTGCGCATGCGCCGTTGTTAAACAACCTGAGGATTGAGCATAGGGGAGCAGTGTGCGCGCTGAGTGGGTTTGCGCGTTTGCTGGGTATCATTAACTGATTACCAATCGCTAATTGACTAATAATCATTAACTAATTACCTAAATATCATTAACTACTGTTCATACATCTACTAGTACACCATTAACTATCATTACTGACTTTTTAACACCGCCGCGGTGATTCAGTGGTTATTACGCTCGGCTGCTGTCCCGAAACGTGGGTTCGATTCCGGCCGCTTCGGTCGATTTTCGATGGAGGCGAAATTCTAGCGGCCCGTGTAGTTTGCGATGTCAGTGCACGTTAAAGAACCCCAGGTGGTCGAAATTTCCGGAGCCCTTCACTACAGCGTCCCTCATAGCCTGAGTCGCTTTGGGACGTTAAACCCCAATAAACCCTATAAACCAAACCTGACTTTCCAAGTAACCATTAACCATTCTTACTGTCATACTGATGATTGACAGGTACCGTGGAGGCACGGACGGATGGACACGTTGGCGAGTCGTGAGCCATAAAAGGCTTTCGCTTTAAAAGGTCTCGCTCTCTATTATGCGAAGCATACTAAAATAGCCCAACCCAGCTCCTCGAGCGCGGCGGTGTCGTTACCATTGACCTTTCGTGACCTCCATGTCATACCACGTGGTGCGTGACGTCACAGCAAATGAGAAACGGGGGCCCAGCTCGCGCCGTCGCGCGAGGCGTCGTGACCAAGGAGGACCACGTGATGCGTGACGTAACGACATAGGTGGTGGTGGTGAAAAACATTTATAGTGCAATAAATATTTACAGAGAGGTGATTGGGGTAGGCCCTATTGGCCCTTTCCCCTAACAATACTAGGTGGAGCCCCTATTCCGGGGCCCCATTGGCAAGCAACGCCGCCCGCGTCCGGTGAACCAAGGCCTTTTGGGTCTTTAGGTCCTGACAGCCGAGCAGGGCCGCCTCCCAGTCCTCTCTGGTGGGGTTGGGGTTGGGGGGGATGGATGGGTTGGATTGGCACGCCCAAACCATGTGGAAGGTGTCAGCCACCTCCCCACAGAACCGGCACGTGCCATCAAAGGATTCGTTGAAATGTTTAAGTACCGCCGGGCACAGTACAGTGTTAGTAAGAATTAGGAGAAACGGGGCCCAGCTCGCGCCGTCGCGCGAGGCGTCGCGACCAATGTGTTTCCTGCTTCTGCCGCTAGGTGCGCTGTAGTGAACACGTGATACTGGAGCGGCGGTATGCAAGGGGGTGCGCCTGCCTCTGCTAGGCGTACACGGGATAGAGGTGCCTCCTGGAGACAGGGCTGCTCGTTGGAATGAGAAGCAAAAGTTGCGGCGTGCTACAGAGACTGATGAAGAGCGTTAAGAACGTCGAGCCAAGTGGCGTGCTCGATATGCAACTCGGCGACAATATGCTTCGCATCTGACTAGGCTTAACCTAAGCTAAGCCTCAGCCATTTTCTCACTCGCTATCCCTTTTGTATTTCTGACCAGCGCGGCCATTGCAACCGCTACTCCTTCAGACGCGTTATCTCGGACGCTATCGCCTTCTTTGCGGCGCCGGTCACTAGAGCGTCGCGTTCCTTTATGTGTTAGTAATGTCGGTGCTTCAACAACTACGGCAGTGTTTGGTTTTGTGTTCGTGACCGTAGAAATTGCGAAGAGTGCAGGGAGACCCACAGGGATAAGACGGAAACCGCTACCTGCGCTTGCTTTGGAGCCATCGCTCATTTCGGCGCCGTGTATCATGAACTGTGATTATCACAGCTGTTGACGAAGCAGTCATCGTGTTTGGCCCGCAGAAGAGTCGGCACATCGTGCGAACCAATTGTGTAACCTGAATTTTATTGGTGTCGCATATATCAACATGGGCAGTGAAGGACATTCGATAATAGTGGTACGCTTTCATGCGTTTACAGATATAGTGATTTTGAAGCGAAAAGTTTCACTACGCGGGTCAGAGCCGAGCTTCGCGTGAGCCGAACTGGTGAGTTATACGCATGCGCGAAACCGAGTGACGTCACGCGCCACGCAGGTGGTCGCTCCTCACCGCTGCCGCAGGCGTCGCCGCCGCCAACTCCATCGCCTGACCTTTCGGCGCAGCCACGCGCTACTGCGCATGTGCATCGCCTCCTCGCTGTCGCTACAACTGCGCGCTTCGCCTCCTCAACCACCTTTTAACCGTTCGTTGCAGCTGCGTGTTGCCCCATGTTCCCCGCGTCGCAGCCGGCAACCCTCCTCTACGCATTCCTGCGGGCAGTTTCAACCGCGCCTATTTCCGTCTCCTCGTCCGCCTCTGTACAGGCAGTGTGTGGACGGCCGAACGCCTCCACCGTTATCGTGGTGCTCCCAGTGCATTGTGCGCGAGCTGCGACAGCCATGACGTCAAACCAAGCATAACTGAAGCTTTTCCCTTGTATATCCATGCTTAACGAGAGCTAAGCCACTGCCTATTGCGAAAGCAATATTACGCTCATGAACGGCCTTTCGCGTAGCGGCGGCCGGTAGCCACGTTTGACCTTTAGAATAACCTCTGGCGTCATATTAGGGTGAGAGATGGGCTACCAAGTCGAGTCGTCGCGCAGCGGCGGCCGGTAGCCAAGAGTGACCCGTAGACGCGGCGCACTGCTTTCCTTCTTAAGACGCGGCGCGCCGCGTTCCTTCTTTAGACGCCACGCGCCGCGTTCCTTCCGTTAGAGGCGCTGCTCTCGCTTTCGCAACCTACCAGGCTTAACCAAAGCTAAGCCACGACGAATTTTTCAAGCATGAAATGCTTTAAGCTCCCGTTGCCGGCAGTGTGGTGACGTCACGCCGAGACCAAGAGCCAACATCCGGGCACTGAATTCCACTCATCCGGGCACTGAAACGAGAACATCCGGGCACCGTACGAGATTTAACGAGACTCTCTAAGCCCTCCTACAGGGCCTTTGAAAAATTCCGGATCATCCAATGAAACTGCAGGGGTTTCAGATCTTGCAAAAAGCGGTCACACCTCCAGCTTTACCTGCAGTCCCTAGGTGACATGCCGGCGCTCATTGCCCTACAGGAGCCCGGCATAGACGCTAAATTATACAGCACCTTTCAGGGGGGCCCCTCTACGTGCATCCTGGTGAATAAGGCTTACACCGTGGTTCAGGTCGACTTAGACTTGAGTACCGAGCAAGAACATACAATGGTCCGAGTACTGCCTCTCAGACGCCGCGACCCGTCAATACATATCCTCAACATATACTGCCCTCCGCGTAAGCCGCGCGTAACTTTCAATGAAATCTTCCTTCGCGCGATAAAATTGGCAGCCAAAGAGCCTCTAGTGATCGTTGGAGACTTCAATGCTCCCAGCCTTCATTGGGGCTACCACTTCGAACAGGCAAGAGGAAGCTGGCGGAGCTCATCTCCACCCTCAGCCTCACGTTGCTCACGGACCCGGCGTATCCCACTCGAGTGGGGAATTCGGTAACCCGCGACACGTGTCCAGACCTTTCTCTTGTTAAAAATGCTAGAGCGGCTGCATGGGAGAACTTGGGAGATTCTCTAGGCAGCGATCACCTCCTTCTCCGGATTACACTCGAGGCAAAGGCAGCGCGCAAAAAATGGGGTCAGGCCAAGCTGACCGATTGGCACAAATTCCGGAATCACACTATCCCTCCCGTACTATTTTGCGGCGGCTACGCGGAATGGGCTAACCACATATACAACATTCAGAAACAACACGTCACAACACTACAAACCACCGAAGAGATCCCCGCAGTGGACACCCACCTCCTGCATTTGTGGGAGGCGCGCCGGAGCTTAACTAAACGGTGGAAAAAGCAGAAAACTAATCGCAAATTACGCGACCGCATAGCCAAACTCACAGAGCAGGCTGCAGCGTATGCTGCCGAGCTCTCAGATTCAAATTGGATAGCACGCTGCGACGCCGCAGCTCATCAGATGAGCTCGAAGGGGACGTGGCGTCTCTTTCGCAGTCTAATCGACCCCTCCCAAACGAGAGGGGAGACGCAAAAGCAGCTCCGGCGGGCTCTGCAAGGGTATCAAGGTACGACGGCGCAACTTGCGGACACTCTGCGCGACAGATATCTCTGTCGTATGGAGGACCCGCCTGGGCCACAGTACATGTACTCTGGCAGGCCTAATGAAACACTCGATGCCCCTTTTGAGTTGCACGACCTTAAGGCGGCCTTAGCAAAAATGCGCCGGGGTACGGCTCCGGGACGGGACCACATAACAGTGAACCTGTTGGCGAACCTACCGGACTCAGCCTACCTTCATTTATTAGAATACATCAACCAGATCTGGGACGGGCGTCCACTCCCTCCCGAGTGCAAAACGTCACTTGTGACGTTTATCCCTAAAACAGGTAAGGCCGTGAATACGGACAACCTGAGGCCCATATCACTGACCTCATGTGCGGGCAAGCTTATGGAGACGATGGTACGGGATCGCCTCTCTCCATACCTGGAGAGTAAGGGCTTCTTTGCAGTCACCATGTTCGGGTTTCGCCCTCACATGTCTGCACAGGATGTCCTTCTCCAGCTGCACGGGGATGTAATACGACCCACAACTATGCAACACAATGACAAAGCCATCCTCGCCCTTGATCTGAAAGGGGCTTTTGACAATGTGAAACACGGAAGCATCCTGGCCAACTTGAGTTCTACCGATTGTGGGGCTAGGACCTACGCGTATGTAAGAGATTTCTTGTCTAATCGCCAGGCCTTTCTTCGGATTGAGGGCGAGGAATACGGCCCTTACATGATGGGAACACGGGGTACCCCTCAGGGAGCAGTGTTATCACCGCTCCTGTTCAACATTGCTATGATGCGCCTCCCAAGCCAATTGGCCCGGGTGGAAGGCATTCAACACGCGTTATATGCAGATGATATTACAATTTGGACCAGTCAGGGGAGCCTTGGGGACATGGAGGACCGCCTTCAGCAGGCTGCTTCCATAGTCGATGCGTATGCTAATGACTATGGGCTCCAATGTGCTCCAGCGAAATCAGAGCTTCTGCATGTCAGAGCGAACCCAAAGGATAGGACAGCAATACACATCTCTCTGTCAGGAGGTCCTATTAGAGAGGTGGAGGAACTCCGTATTCTGGGCCTTTTCATTCACCAGAGACTCAGACCGGACTCCACTATTGCGAAACTCAAGAGACTAGGCGAACAGGTAGGGCGCATGATCCGCCGCGTTTCCAACAAGCGGGGTGGTCTGCGGGGCAGGGACGCGCTTCGGCTCGTCTATGCCTTCGTGACTAGCCGGATCCTCTACGCCGTGCCATATTTCCGCACTACTAAGCAAGACGAGGCGCGAATAGACGCCATCATCCGCAAGGCAACTAAGCGAGCCGTGGATCTCCCGGTGGCTACCTCTAATGCCAAACTCAAGGCATTGGGGGTGCTAAACTCCTACCAGGAGCTGCGGGAGGCCCACCTCGTGAACCAATACACGCGGCTCACGCAGACGGCTCCTGGGCGCCGCCTGCTAAACCGCTTACACATCCAACACGACTGCACTCCAGAGGAGGCGGAGCGTATCCCAGTACTATGGCGCCATATGCTCTGGGTCTCCCCGCTCCCCCGTAACATGGACACCGACTTGCATGAAAACAGACGACAAGCGCGGGCTCGGGCTCTTGAGAGACAACACGGCTCCCGACCCGGTGTATATTATTTATTTATTTATTTATTTATACATACTGCACCGCAATTTGTAGCGCTATGGCAGGAGTGGGAAAAACACAAAATGCAAGGAAACAAAATGCAGCAAAATGTACAAAGTGAGAAATACAAAAAGTTAAAATCACAAATGGAATATCAAACAAGAAAGGAACTGTTAACAACAGGGTAAGAATACACAGCTATTATGCGTCTTCAACGGCAGTTACAAAGATTTGAAATGGACAAGAACGAATGGACCCAGGTAAAGAATTCCAGGCTTCTATTGAGCGGGGAAAAAAACTGAATTTGAACAAATTAGCATGCGCAAAATACGGTATCAAATTAAGCTCGTGATTACTTCTTGTAGATGATGATGGTGCAAAGTTAATGTAGTGGTTAGCTGAGAGCCTTACTGAGGAATTGACGACACAATGTAAGAATTTTAATGATTCAATGTGGCGACGGGCAGACAGCGTGGTTAAATTCAATGAGAGAAGTGTAGAAGAGGGTGAGAAATCGCGATCATAACGATGACAAATAAAACGCACAGCTTTCTTCTGGACTGCTTCTAACCTGTTAATTTCGAATTGCTTGTACGGGTTCCACACTACAGCTGCGTAATCAAGAACAGGGCGAATTAGAGATTTATACAACAGTAGCTTTGTGTCTTTTGGTGAAATGGGTAGCGTGCGTCGTAGATAACCTAGTTTTTTTAGTGCTTTATTACATACGTAATCAATGTGATTAGACCAAGACATGTTATGCGCGAATATGACACCAAGATATTTGTACTGAGAGACCCTATCCACCACACGGCCATTGAAAGAGTAACTAAAATGGGAAACGGAAGATTTGTTACAAAAAGACATGAGGACGGTTTTGTCGAAATTAATTCTCATTTGCCAGGTACTACACCAACTACAAAACATAGCAAATGACTCTTGGAGGTGACGATGATCATTAGGGCCATTAATTACTTCGTATAAAACGCAGTCATCAGCGTAAAGACGAATGTTAGAAGAAATGTTATGTGGCAAGTCATTTATATATATTAAAAAGAGTAGTGGTCCAAGGACGGAGCCTTGAGGCACTCCTGACGTTACATCAGCAGCAGCAGAATGAGAATAATATTTAGAACAACTAGCTTATCAGGACGGCCAGAGCTAAGTCACGGAGTCGATGATGCGGCAGTCAAGGACACAGGCGCAGAACAAGCAGGATCATTGTATGCTTTTACCAACGAGTTAGAACTTTCAACCCAATTGTAACGAACCTTGTCAATGTAGACGTAGCAGGGCCATCGCCCACGGGATTTTACTCGGCCGCTGTCGTTCACCAGGAAATGCACGTTGATGGACTCTCCTTTCGGGCCGAGGAAGTAGCGATAGCGCTTGCTGCCGCCCACGCCAATTCGAGAATAATCATCACGGACTCCCGAAAAGCATGTGAACATTACTTGGCAGGGGAGATCTCCCCCTTAGCTGCTTGTATTCTACGACGGACTGCCACTGACCCAACACCCAAACGAATCAATTGGGCTCCTGGCCACCAGGGCTTACGAGGTAATGAGGCCGCTGACGCGGCTGCCCGAGCGCTTACTCACCGGGCTCCTCATCCCAGCTCCTCTGGCTCGGAGACTAACCAGCCGCTGCTGCGATTCAGGGAAATATTAACACATTATAGCGACAACCACCGCCTTTTCCCGGCCCCTGCAAAAGGGCTGAGTAAGACGGAGGAGCGAAATTTAAGGCGCCTGCAGACAGGTACTCTACTCTGTCCTGCAATAATAAAACATTACGATCCTAACACGGATGGGCGATGCCCACACTGTGGGGAGACCTGTGATATCTTCCACATGGTGTGGGCATGTACTCAAAATCCCCACCTCCCCCCTTCCCCTACCCCTTCCAGAGAGGCATGGGAGACTGCCCTCCTCAACTGCTCCTCGCTTGAGTCCCAAAGGGCTCTGGTGAAACGGGCGAGAGACGGGGCCTCGTCGTGCGGTGTCCCGGACTAGGGACGCCGACCATGTAGCGGGGCCACTCTGTGGCTCCCAAACTCTTTTTCACAAAATAAAAGTTTTCACCACCACCACCGGCATGCAAGCGCCGGTAGCTTCGCGCCGAACGGGTGGTGGCGTTCTTCCCTTCCTGTACGGTGTGGTTCGGGTGTCCACCGAGATGACAGAGAATTACTGCGCCATTTCCTTTCCTCAAAAAGCGTTGCGTTCAAAGGGCAAGGCATCGCGCCGAACGGGTGGCGGCGTTCCTCCCTTCCTTTACGGTGCGGTTCGGGTGTCCACAGAGATGACAGAGAATTACTGCGCCATTTCCTTTCCTCAAAGAGAGTCGCGTTCAAAGGGCAAGGCATCGCGCCGAGTGGGTGGTTGCGTTCCTCCGTGGACTGCCTGGCAGCGCTGCAACACGCTGTCGCGTTCTACTCCTAAAGGCGAAGCTTACGCGTCATTAATTGGCAGTTAATTAGTATTTAGACATGAACTAGTAATTAGTCACTCATTAGAAATTTGTCATTACTTCGTCATCAATTATGTGTGACGTAATCCAGTGGTGACGTCACCAGTGTCACATAGGAAAAGTGGTGCGGAAAACGCTTTAGCCTCTACGCACCTTAGACAGTTTCGAACGTGCTCCATATACATTCTTGTCAGGCCTGCGTCTCGTGTCCGCGCACGCTTCTGCATCGTCCTGAATTTCATGCTTACTCTACTCTCGGTTACGGCAGTGGCAGAGATTTTTTATTTTAAAGCGCAGCTCTATGGCGCCCGTTTCTGCGTTTCGCGGCGGTGGGTGGTGAAAACATTTATTAAGAAGGGACAGAAGGTATGTTTGGATGAGCCCTTAAGGGACTGATCCTTAGAAGCACTAGGTGGAGGTCCCTAGTATGGGACCCCAGTGGCGGTGGCCGCCGCCCGGGCGCGTCCGACTAAGGCTTGTTGGGCCTGGGCAGCCGAGCAGGGCCGTCGCCGCTGTCCGTTGTAACCAGCTGTGGACACCCTTTAAGAAGCGAAACCAATGGAGCGGGAGGTTGGAAAGCAAAGGGTACAGTTTGTAAATTGGTTTTTGAGGAAAGGAAATGCGCAGTATCTGTGTCACACATATCTCGGTGGACACCTGAACCAGAGGGAAACCCTCTTTAAGCTACTGGCGGTAGTGACAGATGTGCACTGCATGCGCTGGAATTGGCAACATTGTGCCAGAAACGCGGCGCTGAAGCCATAAGGCCCATCTCCATGGACACATCGGAGGCGCACCAGCGCAGCGCTTACGCGCCCAGCGCCGCACCGCGACAAGCGTCGAAAAACACATGCAACTCGATGGCCTGTCGCGGCTACCGCGTTAAGCTCGGCTCGGCGAAGCAAACGGCGCGAAGGGCCGTACCGGATGCCGAGAGAACTACGTTCTCTGATTGGTTACACCGACCGCAAACCAGCGAGTCACTTCCGGCGCCGGCGCGAGGGAGGCGCGAGCGAGGCGCGAATATCTAACATGGACAGATATTTGCCAAGCGCCAGCGCCGGCTCGCGTCGGCGCGTCGCGCATGCGCAGTCCGGGTCCGGCGTACGCTGGTACGCGTAGGCGCTGCGCTGGTGCGCCTCGGATGTGTCCATGGAGATGGGCCTATAGGCCGTCGGCGTTCGTTGTGTTCATTGGCTCCGGCCCACTCGGGGCTGGGAGGAAACGAGGCAGCCGACGACGCAGCCGCCCGCGCGCTCTCTAACCGGGCAACCTCGTTCCCCGCCTCCTCTGAAGAAGTAGCGGAAGCAACGCCTGTCTACACTTACAGGGAAATAACTCAACCATACCAAGATAGACATAAACTGTATCCCCACCCGTGTAAAGGATTAACGAGAGCGGAAGAACGCCAGTTCCTCCGCCTCGTCACGAACACCATGATATGCCCGGCCTCGCTAAAGCACTTTGACCCTGCCTTCTCCGGGGAGTGCCCCCACTGTGGGGAAAGGTCCTCGGACTTCTACCACATGGTGTGGGCGTGCCCCTCCAACCCTGCTTTTACTCCCAATCCAAACCCCACCCGAGAGGACTGGAAGGCGACCCTGTCCTGTTCCGACCTGACAGCCCAAAAGGCGCTGGTCGAACGAGCAATGGCGGCAGCGGAAGCCACTGGGGTCCCGTACTAGGGACTCCACCTAGTGTTTGTGAGGGGAAGGGCACTAAGCCTGTCCCCAGAGCAACCTCCATGTAACTCCCTGTTTTCAGAGGAAATAAACGTTTTTACCGCCACCACCACCTGATCATTTTAAGGAAAGGAAGTGCGCATAACATGCACCCTGGGTCAATGGACGCCTGAATCGCTCTTATAGGTACATGGGGTGATGAGAGAGAGAGAGAGAGATGTGGGCTGCATGCGTTAGAGCTGACAACTGTGAGCGAACTCTCGCGATCAACCATGAACTGCCACCTGCCAGGGTGACAGGGTGGGGGGGGGGACTTTAATGTAGCTATAAAGACAAACAGGAATTTCTTACCGCTTATGCGGGAGGACATCCCGTTCCGTTCCTCTAACTCGTAACGGCACCCACAGCTGTGACAACCTCGCGAACTAATATCGAAGACCTCGTCTTTGAGAACCAGTCTGCTACGTGGACATCACAAGGCGGTCGCCCGCGGAATTCTACACGGCTGCCGTAGTCCACCGGGGAATGAATGTCGATGGGCTATCTTTTCGGGCCCCAAATTCAACACGATTCGGAGGAAGTTGGAATAGCTCTCGCTGCCGCCGATCCAAAATCGAGAACGGTTATCACAGACTCTCGCCGGGCCTGTAAACATTATCTTGCAGGGGAAATATCATCTCTTGCCTCCCGAATTCTAAGACGCGCTTCCGCCGATCCAACTCGCACAAACGTGATCTGGGCTCCTGGCCACCAGGGACGAGGCAATGAGGACGCTGATGCGGCCGCCCGAGCGCTCGTATACCGCGCTCCTCATCCTATCTCTCCTGGCTCAGAAGCTCATAAACCGCGTCTGCGGTTCCGCGAAATCCTAATTCATTATTGCGACAGCCACCGTCTCTACCCGGCACCTGCCAAGAGGTTGAGTAAGGCGGAGGAGCGAACTCTGCGGCGCCTGCAGACAGGAACCCTTCTCTGTCCTGCAATAGCAAAACACTTAGATCTGAACACAGATGGGCGCTGCCCGCACTGTGGAGAGATCTGCGATATCTTTCACATGGTGTGGGCATGTACTCAGAATCCTCACCTTCCCCCACCCTCACCCGAGAGGCATGGGAGACTGCCCTCCTCAACTGCTCCACACTGGAGTCCCAAAGGGCTCTATAGTAAACCGGGCGCGAAACGGGGCCTCGTCGTGTGGTGTCCAGGACTAAGGATACCGTCCGTGCAGTGGGGTTTTCTGACCCTAAAATTCTCTTTGAGTATTAAAGTTTTTCACCACCACCACCAGGCATTGGTGCAGCAAGTCGAGCATATATCCATCTATTTCTCCGACCACACAGCTTCCTTCATGACAATAAAGAACTGTTAGTGGAGTGTTTCTTGAAGAAGGAATATGTGTGAAAAATAACAAGTTGTCGGCAATTTTACATACAAGTCTTGCTCTAATTCTTTGCCTCAATCTATCGAAAAGCTTAAACAGCTGATGAGCTGTGCTCAAATCTCGCATTAGGAAGTAACGTAATCATGGGCAATTTTTTTTGCAATTATCTGCAATTGTAAGGTATACCGTACATGCATTAAATTGCGTGCACCCACTGTGAACAGACAGATCCTTCTGTATTACGTGGACAATATGCAGGAATGATCGTACATGTATTGCGTGAATGGTGTATGAAATGATGTAATGAAAATGTCAGCTGCGCCGTTTGGGGTAAACTTAACACCTCCGGTGCGTCGACGCACATCATCCGTATTGCAGGGAGTGCTGTAACGTAGAAATACAGTGTAGATTCAGAAATGTCAATTTTACACTGAAAGGAACGGGAAGGATATATGTGTCAATAAAACCATGAAAAGTGTACAGTAGCGCAGAGGTGGTCCGGAGCAGGTTCAGCGGTGGGTGCCATAACGACACTTTAATTGGTATTTCCAAGTTTTATTATGTTCCAGAATTGTTTTGGATTAGTGTTCAGAATGTTCAGGAGGGTTACTTTAAGGAAGGTGGATTTAGTGGACTTCAGTGCGTGTTCATATGCTGAAGCAGCTGCCTTTTATGCAGTCCAATGGGCAGGTTTTAGTGAATACTTGGCAGTTGGAAAAAGTATTTTCTTCTTGTTAGAAAATCGTTTTAAATATTTGTTATACCACGGAGCTGGGCTATATTAAGTTCACACGCCAAAGAGGGATAAGACAATGAATCAGTTAAGACACTTTATATCGGTACATGCACCACTCTGTTTCTACTGAGCGCTTGAGATAATCTGGTAAGAAAATATCCAAAAGGAGCCCAGTTATTAAGGGCTATAAAATGAGCTTTGTTATAGTTGCTTATGGTCTTGGAGCGTTTTGACTATGGTGCATGCGATAAATCGAACGTTAAGTGCACGATATCGTGATTGCTCAGGCCGGGCAATGCACTACGTGTGACATATTTTCAGATGATGTTAGTACAAGACGTAGAAAGGCGGAGAGGCCATATACTGAAGGCCCAGCCTTCTAAGAACGGGTCCGCGAGCCATGATCTCGCCCGGCGAGTGACAAATCCAGTGTTCTAAAAACACCAGTTTATTCCGGATACACAAAAAGCACTTTGCAAGGACACAACATTGGACGACAGCATTACAATTTTAATATAAACACATTTTAAACTCTTCGCGTCTAAGGAACAATGGACTCCCCGTCACCCGTGTGAATGTGCCAGTCCGTAACAGATCTGCTGCTCCCTGACCCCATCGCTCAGTCTCCCCCCCCCCCCCCCCCCCGCCTCCGCAGTCGGCGCCTATGCTCAGGAGGGTGTACCTCCGGGCACCTGCCAAATTCTCGAACCTCCATCACGAGAAGGTCCAAGATGTTATTGTTGTTGCGACTGAGAGAAGGATGAAAAGGAAAGTGCACGGGCCTCCCGACTGGCTCAAGCCGAGCCACCACCGCTGCCACGTGCAGATAGAGCAGAGTTAAAAGGTAGGAGGAAAGAGTGAAAGAAGAGACGCGCGTCGCAACAACCGCGTCCGCCGAAGCGAAGACGCTGGCTTAAACAACGGATACCTCTAGAGTCAGCCTCCAAGATGAGTTTCATGTAATGGCTTACGACGTAAAATCAGTTAAGACAGTGGAGTGGACAAGCAAAAGTTTAAATATAACCACACGATGTATATTGAAAGCTTTCCGGAGTCGTTGTGCACACAAGCTTTTGCAAATGTGAGGCACGAAGCAAGTATGTGTAGTATATCGAATGACTTGTTCATGAGGCTACGTAGTGAATTTACTTTATTTTAAAAAGACGTTTTATTGTGTGCCCTTTAGGAGCACTTCGCGCATGGCTCCACCTCTCGGCCGCGGCGGCCGCGTTTCGATGGAGGCGGAACGCAAGAGGCGCCCACGGGCTGTGCGATGTACCAGGTGGCCGAAATTATTCCGGAAACCTCCACTACGGCGCCTCTTTCTCTCTTTCTTCTTCGCTCCCGCCTTCCTCCATTCCCTTACGGCGCAATTCAGGTGTCCACCGAGATATGTGCGACAGATACCGCGCTATTTCTTTACCTCAAAACCAATTTACCAATTTTAGCTCCACCTCATTCATGGTGGCCGACTCTGATGCTTCTTTTGGCGCCGACGACTAAGCATACTACCCGGTGATTCAAAAACGTTCCTCCAATTCCCCACAGATGTGTCGAAGGCTGTACGGCGTCGCTTCTTTGCCATTTCTTTGAAGGTCGAGGAGTCCAGCAGGCTGTTGTCTGCGTCCGGTAACGTGGCACAGACACGTTCCCGCAAACAACTGCACAAATTCGCGCCAAAAGGCCTCCGCGACAGTCGTTCCCCTAGCGACAGTCGCAGTCCCCATTCCCTCTTTTGTCAATCACGTTACGCACCCGTGGACGTACGCGTGGTTAAGAAGAACTTCTTGTTGGGCGAGTTGGTGCATACTGTTGTAGGTACGAATTGCGCACAAAAGACACACACAGGAAAACACACGAGAGAGACTGAAAGAGCGCAAACTATCAACTGGTGTTTATTAGATTCAGTGCCGCTTTATAGGCAGTGTGCACACGTGCCTACAAAGAGGGGAAGGAGAGGATAAGGAGGCAAATCAAACCCTGCGCGACAAACCATCAGAAACGCTCCAAAAAATTCTTTTCCGCGTTGTACAGTGAAACGGATGTGTCACTCACACAGTTATCACCTCTTGCCTTGATATGATATGCCTCTAGAAGTTCACGGGAAACTTTGTCCTTGCTCCTGCCCAGAATTCTGATACTTTTTAGGAGTGGCTCACAACCGTTGCATGCAATGCAATGAGCAGGCAAATTAGCTCCTTCTTTGTTCCTAATTGAACGCTGATGCTCCCCTGCGCGTTCATTCACGTAGCGTCCTGTCTGGCCCACATACACGCGACCACACTTGAGCGGGATGAGATACACAACGCCCGTGGCGCATTTCACAAATTGTGCCGCATGCTTTATCTCGCATGCTCTTCGTCGAGCGCCTTCCGCGCTGATCCTAGGGCACAACCCGGCGAGCTTGCGTGGCGCCGAAAACACCACAGGGACGCCATGCCTATTCGCCACTTTTTTTATGTTGTGGGCCACCTTGTGTATATACGGGACGACCGTAGTCTTTCTTCGTGGTAATCGCTCCTCGTTGTTGGCGCGGTTTCCTTTTTTTACCTTCCGAAGAAGGTTCTCGGCCACAGCTGAGATGACCTCGCAGGGGAAGCCGGCTGAAAGCAGCCTTTTTATCTGATTATGGAAGCTAGTGTGCATTGCATGCGGGCATGACTTCGTCAGAGAAGATCCCAGGCACGAGCTAACAATAGCTCTCTTGACTATCTTCGAATGGGCAGAGTCATAGGGAAGAAGCCCTTTCTGCGCTCGCGGTGCGTAGTGCCAGCAGACGTGATGCAAACCTAGCTCTAGGTTGATATCTAAAAATTGCAGCGAACCATGGGTCGGAAGTTCGTACGTAAAACTCAAACCCTTCCCATAGCGTTTAAAAAGAGTTAAAATGCTATCCACTGAATTAATGGGGGTCAAGGTTCTTTGTTTAGATAAAACAATTAGAAAATCGTCAACATATCTAAAAGCCTTAAGAACACCCTGGTTAGTAAACTCATGATTCAGGGATCGATCAATAGCGGCTAAAAATATATTGCAAAGGGTCGGTGCGACGCAGGATCCAATGCAAATGCCTTGTCGTTGAATGTAAAAGTCATCATTAAAAGAAATAAAAGTAGCTTGCAAATAAAATTCTAGCAAGGAAATGAAGCTGTCTGCTGGCACCGGTGTGCCAGCAGAGCACGAGTTTAGATTATCAGGAAAGCTTTTTAAATATTTCTCGAAGTGGTTGTAATACGGCCCACTACTGTTTGTTCCAGAATGTCGGCGCTTGTCGACATATGTTTCAAATGATTTGGAAACAATCACAAAATAACTGCAAGCGTGCATGGTGCACAAAACGTGCTCGCAAAAGTTTCGGTTTCGATTTCATAGACACGCAAGCGACGCTTAGCGGCCGTCAGCGTCAGTGTGTTTGTTGCTGTCGTGGCGGTCATCAGCTGGGAAAGTCTGAAAATGGGAAACGTATGCACGTAGACGCCAAGATCGTTTCCGCGCAGTTGTGTATGCTGGAAGACAACTGTCCAGGTGTCAACGGCGACGAAAGCGAAGGCGATGGCTCACGTAAGGAAACTGAACGTTAGCGGGTCCCGCTCAGACGAAGACAGCACTGATGCAATCACTGAATCCTACAAGTTCGCTTGGCCTGGTGAGTCGACATCCAGTAGCGAACAAGTGACGCCGCGTTTCTTCAGCGACCCGTTGCGTCTTGCGCATCTGGAATCGCTCATCCGAGGTGACCTGTACAGCTCCAGAAGGACGTCGCGCAACTTCGGCGACTACGCGCAGTGTCGTGAGCTCGGACTTCAGTACCGACAGCGTCTCGGCGTGGACGAGACCTACGGCACTCGACACCTGCTCCAGAATGGCCTGTACCACGAGCGCGAGATTACCCTGGGCCGCATCAACAAGATATTCTGCTCGGCCTGGCTCTCGGAGCGCCAGATAGTGTTCGGCACCAAGTGCAACAAGCTCATGGTGCTCGACACGGAGAACGGCAAGCTCTGCCAGATCCCGAGCCTGCAGAGCTCGCGCGCGAGCCCGCCGCCCGAGAACCACTGCGGGATCCACGCGCTGCAGATGAACCCGTCGCGAACTCTGCTCGCCACCGGGGCGCACCACTCTAACGACACGGCTGTGTACAGGCTGCCGACGTTGGACCCCGTGTGTGTCGGTGAACGGGCTCACACGGACTGGATCTTCGACCTGGCATGGCTCGACGACGAGTTTTACGTGACTGGCTCGCGGGACGCCACGCTCGCCCTGTGGAGAGTGCAGGAGACTAGGGCCTTCGCCTGGCCCGAGTCCGCGCTGACGCCGAGACAGATGCGACCGCTGGCCGTGCGTGGCTGTAAGGACGCCGACAAGGTGCGCGCCCTGCTCTTCAGCCGTCAGCAGAGCGAGATCGTCGCACTGTCGCTGAACGCGTACATCCACCAGTGGGACGCGTGCACGCTGCGCTGGAAGGCGTCCCACAAGATGCCCTATTGCCAGGAGAACGTCTGCATGGCGCAGCAGCCCGAGCGGAGCGTCTACGCCGTTGGTTCCAAGTCGTACGTGACGTTCCTGGACTCGCGGACACTGCAGCAGACGCACAAGGTGCCTTCCAAGTGCATCGGCTGTGGGATCCGCTCGCTGAGTTTCATGGACGATCTGCTGACCATCGGGACGGGCATTGGCGTGATACTGTTCTTCGACCTGCGCGCCTCCAAGTACCTTGAGGACTCCGACCGGTCGCGGTACAGCATGCTCAAGGCCAACAGGGGCTGGGTCCACGCGGACGAACTGTTCCGCGAGGTTTTCTGGAACACCGAGTACAACCCGGCCATCTACACGCACTGCTATGACCCCTTGGGACTGCGGCTCTTTGCGGCAGGCGGGCCACTGCCTGCTAGCCTCCAGGGCAACTATGCCGGTTTGTGGTACTGACGAAGGAGTAACCATATCCTTTCGTGACAATGCCAAACCCTGGTGGCAAGCCGCAGATTGCGGTTGCAGTCAAATGCGTGCATTTGCTGCTGACTGCGCCACTGTAGGATTTTCATCGAACGTTGAAGACTACCACATCATTGTCTGCACTCTTCAGCCTCTGGAAGAACTGGTACCTCATGTTTGTCCGTCTTTCCCCTAGAAGAACTGCCCGACCATACTAGACAAAAGCTGCAGTTGACAGGACCATACATGCTTGCTTGGTGGCCCTTAACCATGGAGAAAGTTGTTATAGGGGCCCCTGTGTCTTGTTAAATGTTAAAAACATACTCAATAGCGCTACACTCAATCAAGCTAAGTGGTCTCACCTCAAGCCTACAGTACATGTGTATCTGCTTGCGCTCTTATATGTGCCACACATCGTCATGAGTGTCGTTCTACATGAAAAGGTTTCGACACATTGTTAACAATGCTTTAAGCTGTGTGGCACTGGGCGTTCATCTTAAGAGTATAACATTTATTACGCATGCTTGAGGTGAGAAGTATACTAAGGCCCCTCGAGGAGTGTTTTTTTTTTGTCATATGCGCAATGACAAACAGGTAGGCAATTACAATTCCTTGCCATCAGTGTTCACAGCATCAAACTCGTTGTATGAAATTAATGGACTGCGAGGCTCTCGAAAGGCTACACAATGGAAGACTGGACTCAACCTCAAGCTAATGTTTTGTGGTAATGCCCTTCGAAGCCAGTTAGTCTTGCAATGTTTTACCTTAGTGTTATGGCTGCTAATTAAGTGATGCGAGCGCTGTAAATGCATGTGTGGTAGCCCTCCTGTTTAAAGTATAGTGCAGGTGGACTGTTTCGTTTTGTGGAGATAAAAGCTTTGCCATCAGCAGTGTTTGAGCATTCAGAAAGTCTTTGCTTTGTTTAATGCATACATCTGTTCTAAGCATCCACCTGAAGTGTACCAAATGTTCCACCAATTGTGTATTCACCCATTGACCCAGAAATCTTCGCAGAGCTGAAGCTGTCTCCTCTCTGATGGCGCATGAACTTTGCACCTTGGACTCCCTTGACATAGGCTGTTGTATTCGGCAAAGACGTGAAGGTTCAGCTAGCCTGTCTAGCCACTCTTTACGATACTCTTGTGCAGCCGTCAGTAGCGCTGCCTTTAAGGTTTGCACCAGATCTTTAGTCTAAATGAACAGCCTCAAGTGCGACAAAATACACCACATTATAGTGGACACTATATCATAGTGCTTTCTGCCTCAGGCCACAACTTGGCACTCCCCTGTGGCTGCTAATAGGGTGTATCAATACATGTGCACATCATGGCTGCTTATGGTGGTAACTTCTTGCTTAAGCTTCCTCTTTAAGAGAGACCTCTGATATCTCCATGGAACCACAGACAGGCTGTAGGGGAAGGAAAATGAAATGAAAATTGGTTTTAAGGAAACAAGGATCTCTCATATCTGGGTGGACACGCAAACTGGTGCCCCCAAGGGAAGAAAAATGAAAATTGTCATTATGGAAAGGAAAAGGCTGTCTCTCTGGATGTACACAGGAACTGGCTGTTAGAGCCTCATGGAAAACGAAATGAAAATTAGTTTTAAGGTAAGGAAATATGCCTGCCTCTCATATCTGGGTGGTGTACACTACCTTTCACTGTTATAGGGAACATGTTATCCCATGGCCTCCCTGCTACGCAGAGGGATCTCTACACTGAGCGCTGCCTGCCGCGGACAATTTGTGAGTGTTGTCAGCACAAGACGCATGCGCAGTAAGCGTGATGGCTGGTCTTTCTGTGCATGCGCTTCATGCTGCCTGTGCACAGGCAGCGGGACTTTGTGAAGTGCGGAGGCCACGCGATCCATGTTCCCTTTAATAATGTACACCACAGTACATGTCTCAAAGCACCCTTCTAAGACTACACTATATTCACTAGACGGGCCTTTGTTCATTCCAAACCGTCGAGCTGGTGTGGTTAGGAGTGGTTAGCATGCTCACCTCCCACTCTGGAGGCTTTGGTTCCATTCCCCAACTCGACCAATTTCCTACTCGCTTTCATTTATTAATGCTTCTGGGATTTTTGGTCACACCATTAAAAAATTGAAAATTGGTTCTGAGTAAAGGAAGGGGCATAGTAACACTTCTGGGTGGAAACCTCAACCAGGCCCTGAGAGTAACAATGAGGAGGAAGAGAAAGAGGCCTCATATTGGATTGGGGGGGGGGGGGATAATTTCAATCATCTGGGGACTCATAAAGAGATACTGAGGTCAAATAGAAGTTAGCCTGTATTGACAATGTACCACTTCTGATCACAAAATGACCACTCTTGGTGAAAAGGCAGGTTTTATAAGCTAGAAAAGACCAAAAAATGAAGTACTGGTGTCATCATCACTTGTCAATTTAACAAGTGAAATGCATGCATCAACATTAGGTTTTTGGGTACAGGAGGTTACACTACACAGCCATTCGCTTTAAAGTGTTAGCAACCCATCCTTTCTGGTGTGAATGCCAGTAGTTTGAATTGACCGGCGGGAAGATTTTTAAATCCATTTTTCTGGGCGGTAATGGAGCCTTTTTCCGAAGGAGAAATTTCAACATGGACACATAGAGCCAGAGATTGTTTTTACCGAGAGCAGTAATTTAATGGAGTTGTCTTCAATGTTCCGTTAATGTCCACCGACATTGTACAGCACATGTGTGCCCTTTGTGTTTCGCCTGCATCGAACAACGGTCAGGATTGAATCCAGGTCCTTTTATGGCTCAGCAGCCTAGTGCGTCCTAACCACGGAGCCACCGCGACCGGTATGTGGTCAGCAATGGCTTTTTTGCGGCCTCTATAGTGCATGGAGAGGCAGTGTGCACACAGAGTTCCTAAACTTTTGTCTGAACTAAAGCTTCCATACTGGCAGTAGTATTATACGGCGCTTATACGGCGCATACCCAAAAAATGCTGCCACCTGCAGCAAAAACTTTGAGGACACAGTTTCAATTTAAGAGTATGACATGACACTGTTAGAGGCTCCCTATGGACACTTGTGCATCCCCTGGCGCACCCTATCGCAGACATCAACGTGCTTGTTGCCATTACATACTGCATATTAGACATCATCCATATTAATTGGAGATGCTAATTCAGGGCCCTAACTAAGTGTTCTTGTAATGTAATTCGCCTACTTTGCAGTGCGAGGTGCTCGTATAAGGCCTCCATTTATTCCACTGAAAGAATGGTTCTCAGTGGTGTAGAGGTAGCATGCCCGATTCCCTACCCAAAGGACAGTGGTTCCATTCCGCTAGACCACCTTTTTTCTTTTCAACAAAACTGCTTTTTTATGTAACTACCCTATCGAGCAGTGAGGATTTTCTAGTTACGAAAACGCCGACACCGGGTTTTTCACCGAACAGGACATTCAAAGATGTTCTAGGTTTTTCACCGAACAGGACATTCAAACATGTTCTAGTTTGTCTTTGATGCAGAGGTCATCGACCTCTGCATCAAAGACAACCTAGAACCATCCCTAACATCAAATTACAAACTCAAGGGGCGGAGATTCCTGATGTTGAAAAAATCAGAATTTTAGGAATGATTATACAAAGCAACGGGTATAACGGTGATGCAATAACTAAGATAGAAAACTGCGCGCAACAAACTATGCGGCTCATACAGCGGATTGCCAACAGAAGACACGGCATGAAAGAGCAGAATCTCCTACGGCTGGTACACGCGTTCGTCAGCCGTATCCCGTATGCTGCCCCCTTCCATGATCTTAAAGTTTCAGAAAAGGAAAAGCTAAATGCAATTATCAGGCGATGCACGAAAGAAGCTCCGATCCGTACATCCACTCACCGCCTCCTAGAGCTAGGCATGCATAATACCCTGGAAGATATTACGGAAGCAGTGAGAACGTCCCAAGTGGAACGGTTAGCCGGGACCACTACCGGCAGGGCCATTCTAGAAAAACTCAATCTGAGCCGAGATAACAGAACAACCGCCAAAGTTGACATGCTCGGTGAAATTCGGGACAATATAGTTGTACCTCCATTGCCTAGGAATATGCATCCTATTCATCACTAAGTGCGCCGGGCCAAACGGGCAGAGGCGCTAGAGAAACGCTTCCGCTCCTACAAAGACGAGGATGTGGTCTACGTGGATGCCGCTGATTATGGTAAGAACACGATGACCGTCGCGGTCGTCAATAATAAACAACTCCTCAAAATAAGTGCCTCCATACTCTCCGGTAACCCAGAGACTGCAGAGGAAGCTGCCATAGCACTGGCTTGTGTAGGAACAAAAGCGAGGTACATCATCAGTGACTCCAAAGTTGCCATACTAAATTTCAGCAGAGGCCGGGTCTCCCCTCTAACGAATACAATTCTAAGCCGTCATGTAATAGACCGGAAAATTACACTAGTCTGGGAACCAGCACATGCATCCCTGCCTGGTAATGAGAAAGCCCACGAGTTCGCTCGAAGCTTTTCCTTCCGGGCGGACCCGAGCGAGGTGGTCTTTACAGACAGGGATCGCATGGCGACCTACGGAGAAATTACACAACACTATCGTTTGCAACGAGCTCGACTTCCTCTAGCGTATATATCCTTGTCCAGATACAAAGCCATCAACTGGCGCCGGTTACAAACTTACACCTTTCCAAACCCAGCCCTCTGGAGTCTTATGTACCCAGGGCAATTTTCAGTCAAATGCGCAAACTGCTAACTTAGGGCCACCTTGGACCACATACTATGGGAATGTCCTCATGCCCCCCGGGAAGGACGAGGTATAAACACAAAAGATCAATGGGAGACATCACTACTGAGCTCCGACCCGGCGACTCAGTTACAACTCGTCCGAGTGGCCGAAGCCGCCGCCGAGAGTCAAGACCTTTCAGCCGTCGTCTAGGCGGGTAGCCCTCTGGCTACCCTCTTTCTGTTGGACATTAAAAGTTTTCCTATCCTATCCTATCCTATTAAAGATGTTGCACTTATATCGCTGCACCATGAAACTACATCCGAGGAGCAAAACGGTGTAGTTTTCACCACCTTAAGCTCGCACGAGGTGCACGTGCACTGAGGCACCCAAGCTGCCAGAAGGTGTACCTCTGGGTTTCAAAAGAATGCAAGCGCAACAGGTGAAGGCAAAGGGCCAAGTGGACAAGATTAGAAAGTCCGCATGAAGAAGGGGTCGCGGCTGACGTAGTACAGGGTTAATAGGAGGGATATCGGAGAAGCCGCTCTCCTGTGTGGGATATAGTTCGGCTGATGATGAGGGTGATAATGCTTCTTGCTTCACATGGACGCGAATTTAGTGCAAACGATGAGTGCTGATGCGTATATTCTAGTAGCCATGCATGTCAGCTGTGTACCGGTAGACTCGACGGCCATTACAAATTACGTCCGCTGGCTAGAAATACTGGAGTTACTTTTCGTTACCCCCCATGCAAGCAGGGAAACACGGCTGAAAATCATGTCCAAGGTTCTCGGAGAGAAATTTTGAAAATTAGAGAATTGTAAGATCCTCTTATGGAAATGCGTAATGGTCCAATCTTTTGATATGACGGGGGACCTTTAACGTCCACTGACACCATGTGCTGTGGGATTTCAGTGCAGGTTAAAGATCCGAGGCGGTCGAAATTATTCTGGAGCCCTCCACTACGGCACTTCTTCTTTCCTTTCTTCTTTCACTCCGTCCTTTACCCCTTCCCTTACGACGTGGTTCGGGTGTCCACGGAGATATGCGGGACAGTTACTGCGTCATTTCCTTTCAGCAAAACCAATTTTAAATTTCGGCCGCGGCGGCCGCGGTTCGATAGAGGCGGAACGCAAAGGCGCCCGTGCGCTATGCGATGTCAGTGCACGCTAAAGATCCCCAGGTGGTGGAAATTATTCCGCAGACCTCCACTATGGCACCTCTTTACCTCATTCTTCATTCACTCCCAGCTTTCTTCTCTTACGCCGCGGTTGGGATGTCCGCCAATTGCTGTGAGATGTCAGACAATTACTGTGTTATTTTCTGTCCTCAAAAACCAATTTTTAGCGAAATCTTTAATTTAAAGCGTTTCCATCGATCGCATCAATTGAACAGTTAAGACTGCCATAGAAAACCAATAGGGAACGCTTTTGATGATACCAAAAATGTTAATAAAATATACAAGGCGGCTGTCGGGTGATCTGAAGATATATTGAATGTTAGTGATATCTTATATCATATTAAAAAACTGGATTCATGAACTATTTCCTACTAAAAAATGCTTTTGTCCAGAATTGTTGGGTATGGACCGATATTCGACTTTCACAGAAACTTCCCAGTTCAGGAAAAATTAATCCAGAAATCTAACCCTGAACTGCAGATTGCCTGAGGCAGTCGCCCTACCAGCTAAGCAACCTGGACGGCTCTGAATTGATCAATGGCTGAGAGTGGGAACAGCGTTCGTTTAATGTGCTTGCGGGGATGCCAAAGGCTTACTGCAAACCTCCTCTACCTTGCCGGATTAAAGCCCAGCTGAAGAGGTTTTAGAATTCACTGAGTTTAAAGGAGCTGAATATGAGAAGCATGCAGATAACGCATGCGAAGTCTTTTTGGGCTGTCATTTGTAATGGTGATGTAATAGCCAATTAAAGCCACGTCGCCGTTCAGGATTCTCTGGACTGCACAGCGACCAGCAGAGGCCAGAATTGTGACGTCACGTAAGGCGGCGCTACGCTTCCAGCGAAGAAAAGGTGGTTTCAAGGAAGAAAACCAACGCGAGTGAAGGTAAACCCTACGATGCGTTGTGTGGCGGCATCGGACGACGCATGCTAGCGTGTGGGCGAAGGCAGCGGCGGACATTTCAAATTTCGCCAACAATGACGTCATCACGAGTTGCTCCGCCGCTCCTCAAAGCAGTGAGAAAAAGCCTGAACATCGTCGTGGATCTAGCCGGTGATTACGTTACTATCACACCTGCCGCCTCGAAAGTACTTCGCATGCTTTACCTAGAAGTTTCATACATTCGAATTCTTCAGGCATCTCGAATTCTCAAGAAGACATTTAAGCTCCCTTTTGAGCCCACGGGATCGTCAGGCGACTAGTTTCCGGCTTTATTTTGGGAGCCCATGTAGCATTGAGTATGGCTTGTTTCACTTGTGGCACCGAAGCTTAGCGCAGAGAGAGAGAAATGGACAGAAAGGCAAGGAGGTTAACCAGGCGATGCCCAGTAGGCTACCCTACACTTGGGGCGGAGAACAAAGGGGAAAAAAGGAAAAAGAGCGGCAATGAAATTAGTTTGTCAAGTATCCATCGACCACTATGTCAAGGGGACAGAGGGCGCGCACTAAACGCTGAGATTATAGACGGGAGTACAACCCCAATTCCTTTAAGAATCTGAGGAGCGCTTTCACCGCTTTCTTTTGTGAGGAAGGTTGTGTCCAATTCCCCAGAACCTTGGACTCTTTTAGAGGACGCGAGTACAAGCGGTTGAGAGTAGCAGACAGTAAACCTCGCTCAAAGCGAGGGCAATCACAGAGGAGGTGCCCGATCGTTTCACCGCAACTGCACTGCTCACACGCTGGAGAGTCTGCCATTGCGATGAGATTGGAATAGGCATTTGTGAACGCCACTCCCAGCCACAGGCGGCACAACAGCGTAATATCACCGCGGGGGAGGCCGAACGGTATATGAAGTTCAAGCAAGAGGAAGTGGTGCTGGCGGGGTGTCTAACATCAACTGTTAAGAAAGTGTTAAGTGGTGTTGTTAGGTGTTAAAAATAAAAATGCAGTTCTATGGACGGATGTACGTGTGTATGCATGCATGTATGTATGTGTATATGTATGTATATATGTATATGTATGTACGTATGTATGCTTGGTTGGCTTATGGGGTTTAACGTCCCGAAGCGACTAAGGCTATGAGAGACGCCGTAGTGGAGGGCTCCGGAAATTTCGACCACCGTGGGTTCTTGAACGTGCACTAACATCGCACAGTACACAGGCCTCTAGAATTTCTCCTCCAAAGAAATTCAACCGCCGCGGCCGGGATCGAACCCGCGTCTTTCGAGTCAGCAGCCGAGCACCATAACCCCTGAGCCACCGCGGCGGCGTACGTATGTATATATGTAGGTATGTATATACATAGTATATAGATACATACATACGTACATACATACATACATACATACATACATACATACATACATACATACATACATACATACATACATACATACATACATACATACATACATACATACATACATACATACATACATACATGCGCGGCCATAAGTAAATGGAGCACGTATTGCGTTCGAAGTGCAATCACGCCTTCTCCATTGGAAATGAAGAAGCATTGTTTGTCTACAAGAAAGCCCATAACCTCCACTACCAGCATGCGCGTACCACTGCTAGAAATTTCAATTATGTGACGCGTGAAAAATATTCGAAGACAGTTGCGTGCTCCATTTACTTTTGTACGCGCCTGTACATACATACATACATACATACATACATACATACATACATACATACGTACGTACGTACGTACGTACGTACGTGCGTACGTACAGTCGCCGCACCGCGGCGCTGCTGTCACCCACTGGCGCTTGCTGCGAGAGTGCCCCGCGTGACGACAGCCTTCGCCCACACTGTCGAGCTGTTACGTAACGCGCCTGATAAAGACTATGTGCGGTGTTTGCTTGTTTCGCCGCTGGGGCTCGCTTCGAAAGAGGGCGCCTGGATATTCGCGGGTGTCTGCGCGCGCCGCGTGGGCGCGAAAATCGAGTGTCATGGCAAGGTCCTCCCGCTTTGCCGCGCTCACTTGCCGCTGCTTTTCAACAAGTGTAGGCTCGCGCAACGCTGATATACACCGGTTTGAGGGCGGCGAGGCTTTGCTTCTCTGTTCTAATTGCACTTGTTTTGAACCGCTTGTCAACTGCGATTAACAGCATGGATACGGTCAAAGGGTATATAAACGTTTTTCCTTGAATAAATCCTTTTGCAAGTGCAGCGCTCGTCCTGTCCCCTAACTCGTCCGTGTTGCCGTTTTGCGCTCTCGTTTCTGTCACAAATTCTACCCCGATAAGATTACAGGAGCGCTACACGTCAGCAGTACGTTCGCATCTGAGTCTATTTAACCTAGACCTTCATCCCGTTGACTGCTTAGCGTGCCCGTGCGCTACACTCCAAGTTGTACGTCACGCGAAGCGAGTTCACTAAGTTGGCCAGTGCTGACGACCAAGCGCTAGTTCGCCGCTACTCTGTGGGGCTTCAGCCCATTCACTTGCCAACAGAAAGAGAACAGTGATCTGGCAAACAGCACCTCTCCCTCTCTTCTTAGCTGCTCGCTCTCTCCACCAGTTTCTTTCAGTGTTATTGGCGGTCGCGCCCCTGCCCCGCTTGGCCCAGTAGTACATTAACTTCACTGGTTGCCTTTCGCCGCTGCTCCGTTTGCTCCCTGCTGGGCCGGAACGTGGTCTCCCAAAACTGGTCGGGTCTCCCGTCCTCTGATTTAGTCACTGCCTCTACGGCTGTGTATATACTTTCAGCGCTTTATTCACTGAAACGTTTTGGCCGCCCACCATCTGCAACAACGTCATGATGGGTGGCACGCAGTACACTCTGACTGGATTTGACGACTTCCTCGAGCGACGTCGTGTTACTTTCGTCGAGCAGCTACCCAGCACGCGACTCTGTGGCGCCTGTGGTATGGTGCCCAGCCGCTCTCTGATCCTACCCTGCGGTCACGTTTTGTGCCAGGCGTGCAAGCGTCAGATCGCCAGTGAAGACCAGAAGTGCCCCATCGACGGCATAGAGTTTGCAGAGGCCCAAGTTGTCTCGATTAAGTTCAGGCAGTCCGACTTGGAGCAGCATCGCGTCCTCTGCGTCGTCGGTGGCCGTGAGTGCAGCTTCGCCGGTCGGCTAGGCGACCTGAAGGAGCATCTCGTTGTATGCTGTAAGGACAAATTTAGGTGCTCTGGATGTCGGCAGTCCATTCTTCGCTGCTTAGCCGTTCATCACTGCCGGCAGTGCTACGCCAAGACTGCTCCACAGCAGATTATGAGCGCTACGGTCATCGCAAAGGCCGTTGAAAAGCTTGGCGGCATGAAGAGCGATCTCGAAATCATTCGGCAGCGGGCTTCCGGTGAGAAAGTTGACCTGGATGCCGTTGTCAATGGCGCCAACTCATTAGTAGAGCGCATGACCTGTCTTGAGCGTGAGTTGATCGAAAAAGAGAAGGCTAGCGGAGAACAAGGCGACTTGCTTCCAGCAGTGAAGAACACCGCGGTAACTGCCGGAGCATACCGCGCTGCTTCCAAACCTGGCGTCTTCATTTCAGCGTGCAAGTTCTCTAAAATTTATGCCGGATACAACGCTATGACCGGAGTCAAAAGGGATCACCTGCTGTCAACGAAAAACGTGTTGGCTGGCTACACATTCAAGCTGGTCTGCAAGTTCCAGAAGCAATGCAACAATGACGTGCTCTTAGCTTTCATCTTGTTTCTTGGCGACGGTGACTTGGATGATTTCTTAGAGTGGCCCTTCGCTAAGAACGTAACGGCAATCCTGTCGCATCCGAGGGATCAAAGAAAAGACTTAAGGCTGCCGGTGAAGATGGAAGATCCCGAAACGTTGAAAAAGCCTGCCCCTGGGTCTTGGAACGACGGTATTTCGACAGAGATGGTTCCCTGGAAGGACATCGAATTTCATGGGTTTGTTGTCAACGATACCGTCTACGTTAATGTTGAGTTCGAATAATGTCCGCAGCATTTGCTGTCTACGCGTGTCTTGATTCCTTATTTCTTTGTCGTTTTGGACCCCCAGTGCATTGTTTCTTCAAGCCATGTCGGGGTGCATTGCTGAAACAGTGCAACGTTCTTTATGTATGTTCACCTTTGAATTTAGTGCGTGCGCAATAATCGGATGGATACCAACCCCAAACATAGTCGTTCGTTGTCTGTTCCCTTGTCTGTTCGCAGCTGGCCTAGCGCGAGCGCTCCGTCCAGCGGCACTGCCTGCTCACCGTCGTCTTCTACGCAGCACAAATCCGTGCTTTCGCACTGATATGAATATAGTAAGCATTCTCTGTAGTTTTTTTTCCCCGGCATTTGGCTCTGCGGCACGCATCAACTACCTTTCAACGCGGATTCGGCCACATTTATAGTGTTCCAATTCACAGTAATATTCTATACATAAGTCATATTGTACTTCTTTTTCGCTTGAAGGGGGAACCATATACAGTCTTTGTCAAAAATTTACAGCCCAAGCGGTTTGCTTCCAAGCTTTGTGGTGGGGCTATTAAGCACATTTGACAGTTCTAAGCTTGGTAGGGTTTAGGACTTCAGTTCTCCTCGCCTGCACTGGGTCGATGCACCTGCGAGGTACGATAGCCGTGGATGCGCGCCATTGTGGCGATGTCAGGGTGACGTCACGGTCTCCCCCGGCGTCGCCCGATCGCCACAGTTATGGAGGGCGGCAACTGGGTTGGCCCCTAGCTACGCGTGCGACCATCCGGCAATGAAAGTGGACGGCGACCTACCTGCCCGGGCTAAAATTAAAATAAGAATTGGATGTGGCCGACGCCTTATCAAAGTGGCGGCGTAAACCGGCAAGCGCGTCAGGCTTTCTACTCATCACGTGTGCTGCTTTTCGCACCAAGCCCGATGGAGGCAGAGCAGACGCTTCCACACGCGACACCCCTCGACACGCGAAATGTGACGGTCCGTTTTCAAACCACGCCAGTGACGCAACGATGCATCTGAACCAGGGGTCACTTTCGCTTCTATCGCGCTCCGCCGGCGATTCAAAGGAGTGAGGGGAGGAACGTGCACAGAACTTTTCTAAAGTATTTTCCTCCCGGTCACTTGCGACTCGTTTCAGCTTATCTTGAGATTATATTTTTATTATCCGCTCCGCTTTAATGCGTTAATAAAATTGGCAGTGGCTTAGCTCGGCTGTGCCAGGATATAGGTAGCGAAAGCGAGCGCAACGACGGGGCAAACGGTGTGACGTCATACCAAACGGCGGTGGTGGCGAGGCGCGCGATGTGACGTCATGCCAGATGGCGTGGCGAGCGCGCGGCGTCCGCCAGCTGCGGCGGTTGCTAGGCAACGGCTCAAGGTCGGTCTCTGTGCCTCCTCGGAGCACCGCCACAGCGAAATCTCAAGTTCGTAGCCAGTGTAGCTTTCGCTACAACAATGTATTTTGGTTAGGTTATGCGAGAGCTTCCCCGGTTTCACTACCACCAGGGCTGCGCTGCCATCGTTACGACTATGGCGCCACGAGTAGCGCAAGCAGCGCAACTCTCGACATACCACAGGATGCAGCGGCTGCGCGCCCTAAGCATTTAGGTGCCCCGTTGCACCTTCTACATGCTC
This sequence comes from Amblyomma mixtum, assembly GCF_055824585.1. Taxonomy (NCBI): domain Eukaryota; kingdom Metazoa; phylum Arthropoda; class Arachnida; order Ixodida; family Ixodidae; genus Amblyomma; species Amblyomma mixtum. The sequence continues at coordinate 79,900,306 of NC_143018.1, forward strand.
AGCGCTTCATGGCTGATCTAGCCGGGAAACTCGCCGAAAGTTTCTGAAAGCGCACACGTAGCATGTGCCAGGGCGACCGTTGTCTGCTAAGCAGGGCACAAAAATGTGCGAAGCCGCCGATCCTTCGCTTATCCTGGTGCTTGACATACCGTCCCCGACAGCCCCGAGAGGGCAAGTGAAACCGCAAGACAGAAAGCGACTCTGCATACCGCTATTCGGTCTCGACATTCCGCGTTTCGTTTTATGTGAAGCATACTAGCCGCACAACCGAGCTCTTCCTTGCTGCGCCGCGCGCGGCCGCGTAGCTACCACTTGACCTACATCGGCGCACCACGTGATATGACACCACAACAGCTGTGAAAGCTTGGGCTCAACTCGTGCGCTCGCTTGCGGACGCGCAGCCTCCACCGGCGGCCTAACTCCCGCTCCTTCCGCTAGGGGCGCTGACGTCACAACAGCTGTGAAAGCTGGGGCTCAACTCGTGCGCTCGCTTGCGGACGCGCAGCCTCCGCCGGCGGTATTCTTCGCATCCTAGGCTTTTTTCTTGCTTCTAAATTGTAACGGCACTGCCACGCGTGCGGAAGTAATATTACAGCGTTGTCTGTACGGAGCGATTTTCGCTTACGAAAACGCGCCGCTATCACGGGAATTTCTGGCTCCTCCATCATGCGCCTGCGATGATGAAAGTTTAGCGGCTCGGCCGCATGCGTTTCACACGCGGCGTGTTTTCGCGAGCAAAGGTTACTCCATGCTGGGCACGCTTTCGAACAGCAGAATTCGCATTTGCAGTTGAGTGATCGAAAACGAATTTCGTTGCGATCAATGACGGCATTACTAGCATGCCTCTGGTAAAACATTTTATTAACGTTAACAAGAGCAGAAGGCGCCAGCGTACTTACTGATTTTTGGCATCAATTTCATTCTTAGAAAAAGCTTCTGAAGAATCCACTGACGTAAATACAATTTCTCTTCATTTTAAGACAATTGTCCTGCAGTGTATAACTAATTATATTTCGATGGGACACAGAAAAAGTATCTTACGAACCCGTGGATCTCACTTGACGTTATCCATGCTAAGCGGCATGGAAAACAGCTTTGTTAGACTAACGAAAAAAAATCCGAATCCATCTACAACCTCCAAGTTAAAATCTGGTGTTATAGGATTCAAGGAAAAACTGAAACATTTCAAGCAGTAATCGTACAGTGTGATCTTTTCTAACTTCCTCAAAATAGCCCAAAAATATTCTGGAAACATGACGGAGTATATCCAACCGACAACTACCCAATTAACCAAATAGAAAACTACAATGGCCAATAGTTATGTTTCCTTTCAGTCAATCTTCACGAAAGACAATGGTATGCTTTCCTGTCTCCCACCGTCTCGTATTTCAGTGCTTGATAACGGACTCTGCAATCTTTATTCTCCTCCTCAACATTAACCCTAAAGAGACGAATGCCTTGATGGAATTCCAAAAGTATTCCGGGAAAAAAAATTGGCTGAGTTGTGCAGCAATTATCTGGAACAGGTTCTTCGTTAGTCACTGTCAACGGATAATCTGCCGCATAACTGCAAAAAGCCTAAAATACTACCGATCCACAAGATAAGAGATAGAATAAATTTTGCTAGCTTCAGACCCATATCCTTCACTAGCTCTGCATGCAAAATACTACATAGCTACATTTCTAGAATGGCCCCGCCGCTGTGGTTCAGTGGTTACGGCGCTCGGCTGCTGACCCGAAAGACGCGGGTTCGATCCCGGCTGCGGCGGCTGTATTTCAATGAAGGCGAAATTCTAGAGGGCCGTGTTCTTTGCGATGTCCGTGCACGTGAAAGGACCCCAGGTGGTCGAAATTTTCGGAGCCCTTCACTACGGCGTCCCTCATAGCCTGGGTCGCTTTTAGACGTTAAACCCCAATAAACCAACCAAACCAACATCTCTAGAATGTTAAAACTTACTATCGCCTCGCCAGCATGGTTTTCGAGCTGGCTTATCAACCATCCCTTAACTAACAGACGTAGTTCATGACCACACTCTGCATTAATAACCATTCCCAAACTGACGTTATTTTACTCGACTTATCTAAACCTTTTGATTGCTGGTGTCATTGCAACCTAATTGCAAAAATAGGGTAGGTTATTGGGAAGGGTGAGCTGTGAACTCATAGTAGAGTTTTGAACATATCCTTCCCAAATTGTTATGTTCAACCATATGCCATCTGATGTCATCCCTGTCACATCTAGGGTTGCACAAGGATGGGTTCTCAGCCTACTGCACTTTCTGACAGAACACTTCCAGGCAGTGCCTGATGGGCACAATCGCCGAAGTTTCTTCGCCGATATGCGACTGCTAGTTAAATACGGATTAATCACTACAGCCGCGAAAAGAAGGAGCAGTAAAGGAATTAACGAGATGTGGTCGACGTGGTGACAGCGCTCCAAGCACCCGAAAAGCGTTTGTCATTCCTAATGGTGACGTCCAGCGTTTTTTGATTGACATTTAAGGTGTTGTCCTTGTAGACTCTACTTGCAAAAGGAAAAAAACAATCATAACAGCGATGAATAGAAATTTATTGTGCTTTAAAAAGATGTGTTGAACGAAATCACGACTCTCAACAGTTAAACAGGAAGTAAATTGTTAGCAAGACAATGCACCTTAAAAGAAAGCAGCCATTGAGGTAACAAATTTGCAAAAAATAGGTATCTCATTCGTTCCTCGTGCCCCACATCACGTGCCCCCTCTAATACCCCTTCTCCACCCCCCCCCCCCCCCCAAAAAAAAAAAAAACCTTCAAAATATCCCGCCCAGGAATATTCTTGCCCTGTTCCTGCCATCAAAACGCAATTTGCTCGGTATGAAAATTCACACTTCTATGTTGGTGTAAAAAAAATCGCACGTAGTGTGGGATTGAACGTGCAGCGTGTCTGTGTTCGCAATTATTGTATAAAACTAAAAAGTTTTCTTTTTTACACAAAATGCGTTTTCTTTGGATTCTTACAAGACTTAATGAAACACAAAAATGAGTAGAAATCCTTGACAGTATGTTTTTGTGCGCGCTTTCTGGGTTTATCTTAAATTAAAATAAAAACACGAAACTTCTGGGCGAATATTGAAGCGAACGTTGAATACAGTTGAAGCGAACGAAATCACCAAATATGCTGAAATTCTCAGCCTTTGGCTTTTTCTTAAAAATCATCAATGCACACCACGTCCTCGGCCCGGTGCTAATGCACTTTTCCTGCACACCTTGCAACACCTGCCGCAAGCGCCCAGATTTCTGCTTAGTTCCTTGTTTGCTAAAGCAGAAGCCGCTCAAGGATTTTCCACAAGATACAACGAGTATGCATCGACGAAGCAGAGGTCGCCATTTTTTAGTAAATAAAGAACGGAGAACGGATACAGTCATATCTAATCGGCCTATCGCCGCCTGTCCAGCTTGCAGTGATGAATCTGCGTGCTGTTCGATAGCATTACTCCCGTGGCGTGTCGTGAATATCGGCATGTCATATGATTAATTCATGAAGACGCAATGAAAGAACGAACAAGACACGTGCATCCCAGGAGTCACGCGCTTTGTTCATTGTGTCTTTTGCGCCAGAACATCAATATTACAGAATTCCACGCGCCCCAGCATATGCCGCCCTGAACTGACCTCGAACCTTGGGCTCCATCGTTATCGATTCAGGCACATGCAATCGTGGGCGCACAAAAGGGCAGTATTTATTTTCATAATCAATAAATTCTCAAGCAGTTTTGTGTACACACAAGTTTTTTGTTCGCGGTAGAATTATCTGCGGACGATTGGGCTTTGCGGTGGTGTCCGCCAATATGCGACTTGACTCTCTCCGTTCCTGCCATTGTTCTCATTTGCCACTGTGAAACATCGGAGATGGAAGCTAGCGATACTAGCGTCTGGCGACGCCGATCCATTGTGTTTTATCTGATTGTATACAAAGCCAGACTGACGCGATTTCTAGAGCCTGTGGAGTTCGTAGTATCTCCATAAAGAAGAGTTTTGCCAGAGCTTTCTTCTTGCGGTGCCATCCAGGAACCTGGCATTGAAGGTGTTTTCCCGCCATTGCTCGAGATTGCAAGTGTCCACTGCATGGGACACCGGCTTGTGGCGTAATAATGTTTAGGCACGAAAGTACTGATTGCGTAGAGTCACCTTATACAAAGGTCAGCGAGGAAGGCGTCACACGTACACACGTTGTGGACGTATATAAGCGCCGTGTTGAGACGGCAGGAAAGCGAGCAGGCAGTGACGTAGCATTTGAACTAAGAAAGGACTCAGTTTCTGACAGCTACACTGAATCAGCAGTATGGCTTTCCCACTGGCATCATGGGTTCTGCTGCTCTTTTTGACGTCACCTGCGTGGCAGGCGCCTGCACCTGCCACCACTTCGGAGCCGTTGGAAGGTAGGGTGTTCAGCTATTTCCCAGTACTGAATCTTTCATCTAAGTAGAACAGCATTTTTCCGATTGATGCACTCTGGACGAATGAAAACAACTCAGTGCCTCTGCAACCTTCCGTGGCTGACAAATGGCAACGTTAATCTTATGGAAACCAATCCTTTTGGTGTACATTCACATCTTTATGCGAGCCTCTTGGTTAATTATAAAAAAATTATATTATAAAAAATTATATTATAAAAAATTATAAAAAAAAAGTATCATCTCGGTTACATGCACTGCCAGTTAAAAATATCTGCGGTGTTCTATTTCTAGAATATTTCTAGATTTTCAGCGCTGTGTTCGACCCTTTCTCCCCTTTGGCCCTGTGCCGTAGCGCTGCTCCACTAGATCTGCGGTTAATTTCTAAACAGCCTGCGGCCCGTTTTGTTGCATCGGGTAATATGTTGCGATTGGTAAATGTGTGGTAGCAGTGCGCCAAATTTAGCAAAGCGTATCAGTTCATGTCTGCCGTTCATTTCCCTTTTCTCTTCTCCAGCGCGCAACAGTGGGCTCTGTTGTACTCAATGAATTTTAATGAAGTGAGGTCATCTGTGGTCAAATAGCGCCAATGCTCATGGTGTTTTTTCTTCTATGCAAGGGAAGGTCAGCGACCCACTTTGCACCAGGCTAGGGAAAGCTTGAATTCATTGAAAACCGATGGGCATTTTGCGGCACTGGGAATCGAACCCCGCACCTCCTGAATACGAGTCGCATGCTCAGATGACTAGGCCATCGCGAAGGTGGGTCTCTCGTACTTATGGGGACCCAACTTTGTCACAGAGACGTCTAGACTCCCTTTATTATCAATGCTGTCTTCTCAAAGCCTGTGTTTAAAACCGCTCTTCCGTGTTGCAAGGCTTCCAAATATCCGCGCTGTTACTGGCTGTTTTTCTGTTAGCATTGCCCGTTTAATCACTCTCCAACGTCAGAAAGAGGCATGTAAAGCCACTACCAAAGCAGTCTTAAGCCTTGCTTTTATGAAGTAATTTTTTTTTTCATATTTTGGTAAGCATAGGAAAAATGAAGGGAAGACACATTTGGGAGTGAGAAAAAAATCCCTTTATTAAACATTTGCATGATAGTTTGTTCAACTCTTCACGCGCGGAAAGAAAGGAAAGTGATACCAGAGATTCATTAATTTATTTCCGCAGGCCCCTTTCGTAGCTATTGCCTAGCTGGTCACTAAACCTCAAAACGTCTGTAGGAGCGCGAAGGTTTGGCAGTAATTCAGAGATTTAGAGGTTTTTGCTAGTAAAAACGCAGGTAACAAGGTAGTGAACTTTCTTTTCTTACATAGGGGCCGAGAATGTCCACGTAGCGTGGAAGTAGTTTCTTCATTCTAGATTTACTCGTAGTGGGCCCGTTCTTATTGGTGACTCCTGGCTCCCTTTACGCAGGCGTATACTCGTCGTCTCCTCAAGATCGTCTCCTAAATCCCCGAGATCTCCTCGAGAGGCAGGGCCATTTCGAAGGAGACATCCTGCTACCCAAAGGTTACCCCGAGGATGTAAGTCAGCACCTTGTAAACAAAGTGAAGGAACAACCATATCCAGAACCGTGTCTGTGTGGAATGAATTTGTACAGTACTAATTACGGGCGTGTCAACGAGAGTTCCAAGGTTTAGACATTCGAATTGGAAGTTTCTGCTCCATAAGAAACAGATGGCACACTGTTACGTGAAAACAAATATATTTTCACGTTGCCGACATTCTAAATGTAAGTTTACTCTCTGTAAGAAAAAGATAGCACATAGAGAGGCGAAAACGGAAATACCAAGGCGTGCTTGAATACAACTATATTCATACCTAAAAATTCTGAACAAAAGCCTTTTTTGGTTTGGTTTGGTTTTGGTTTATGGAGTTTAACGTCCCAAAGCGACTAAGGTTATGAGAGACGCCGTAGTGGAGGGCTCCGGAAATTTCGACCACCTGGGGTTCCTTAACGTGCACTGGCATCGCACAGTACACGGGCCTCTAGAATTTCTCCGCCAAAGAAATTCAACCGCCGCGGCCGGGATCGAACCCGCGTCTTTGCGGTCAGCAGCCGAGCACCATAACCACTGAGCCACCGCGGCGGCCTAAAAGCCTTTTTTAGCGGGACGCAGTTATGAGCGAAATTTTTTTTCATGCAATGTTATACTTCACTTTAACAGTCAATATATCTGCAGATGACACACTCGCACTCTCCCATTTTGTTTTTTCTATTAGCCGTTTTGCAATCGTTAAAAGCGTTCCCCATCTTTTAAGGCAGTTTTAACTGTTCGATGAGATCGATGCAAACACTATAAAAGAAAGTTGTTGCTACACTTGAGAATAATAAACTATTACCTTCAATATTTTCATAACAGGACCTTACAATTTTTTAATTTTCAAAATTTTTGTCCGAGAACGTTGGACATGTGACACTTAAACGAAATGTCTCTCCCGCAAAAACTCGATAACACAACGGCAGGTGAATTCCTCAATGTCTTCACATTCTTTGTTTTCAGCCGCATCGTTAGTTCAGTTAAGGTTCTCGGCTGCTGACCCGAAGGACGAGGGTTCGATAACGACCGCAGCGGTCGCATTTCGATTAGAGTATATGCTACAGACCCTTGTTCTGCGCGATGTTGGTGCATTTTAAAGAATCCCAGGTGGTCAAAATTATCCGGAGCCCTCCGCTATGGAGTGTCTCATAGCCTGAGTAAGCGTTGGGGCGTTACATCCCAATAAAACGAAACCAAATCATTGGCTTTCGCATATATCTTCAATTACTAAGAAAATTGAATTCCCGTAAGTCGTAGATAAAATATAATGAGGAAGATGCACCAATATCTTCGGCGTTTTCATGTCTAAAATGAAGAATTTGTTTTTGTATGACTCAGTTGACACAGCTAGTGAAAGCGCAATAATAAAAAGTAATAATCATTTATTCGATCCAAAAGAAGGTGATTACAGCGGGAATATCTTCTCCTTCTTGACATTGGTTTGTGGTTTACGCAGTTCAACGCCCCAAAGCGACTCAGGCTATGAGGAACGCCGTAGAGAATGGCTCCGGAAATTTCGACCACCTGCGGTTCTTTAACGTGCACTGACATCGCACAGTGTATGGCCCTCTAGAATTTCGCCTCCATCGAAATTCGGCCGCCGTGGCCGGGATCGAACCCGCGTCTTCCAGGTCAGCAGCCGAGCGCCATTACCACTGAGCCACCGCGGCGGCTCCTTTGTCATTCAGATGCCGGAAAGGTGCACTAAAATGGATTGATTCTGAGCTCGTCTTTTTGCCGCGGGAACTCGACCTGCACGCTCCAAGCAGTCTTGGAAACTTCGATTTGTTGTCCTGTGCGGTCCATTTCCCTATAAATCGAATTAAACGTCCCGGCTCTCACCTTTTAAAGCGAAAGCGTGTAGATCGAGTTCCTGTGGTAAAAAGACTAGCTTTATTATTTTCCCGGCGTAAAGTAGGCAAGAAGAGGCAAAATTAAATTGCCTGTTAGGATTATATCGTCCGTTAGGCTGATTTGCGCTCGTAAAATTTTGACTCAAGCGATTCTTGCTAGCACCCTCAATATATTATTTCAGACATAATATAATAACGATGCATTGTGCCTAGATATTTTGTGAGGCGAGAAGTCCTGCCACTAAAAGTGGCTACTATGACCAGCACAGCTTTGTGCAGAAAGTGTTTTTGTTTTTTCAATTTGCTCCTCTTTCTGATTCCCTCTTTAGTTAACCAGTTTACGTAAAGTGAAAGCCAACAGAGAAAAGTTATTCAAGAGCCAGGTGTGAAAATTTCGCCCCATTAGTGACGGATATAAAGCCCAGCTGAGAACTTCGAGCTGCCTGGAACTAAACAGCGCCCAAAAAGAGCGCAAGGAAGACAAAATAGGGACACAAATGGACGTGACACCCGGTGGACAGGCATCCCGCCATATAGAGAACTCTGGAGCGTCAAAATCCGCCGGAAATATTCAACATTCTCTTTCTTCTTCGAGCTCCGCCGCGGTGGCTTAGTGGTTATGGTGTTCGGCTGCTGACCCGAAAGACGCGGGTTCGATCCCGGCCGCGGCAGCCGAATTTCGATGGAGGCGGAATTCTAAAGGCCCGTGTGCTGTGCGATGTCTTTGCACGTTAAAGAACCCCAGGTGGTCGAAATTTCCGGAGCCCTCCACTACGGCGTCTCTCATAGCCTCAGTTGCTTTGGGACGTTAAACCCCATAAACCAACCAACCAACCGATATTGACCGAAGAGTGTTGTCAACATAAGCTCTATTTTGAATGCCATGTAATCGTGTGGCATCTACACCTATTTACCTGCCATAATACCGTTGATATTTTTATTTTCGAACGAATTATTGGGGCGTTCACATCTTTGCAAATAAAAGTGAAGAGTGTAATTATAGTAACTGTTATTTAATGACATGAACGCAAGAAGTGAAGAACTCCTCGGGCGTAAGGTCATGTGAGCATGAGGTGTGGTAGATGCACGATTCTACCTTATCTTTCTCTAAGGCACATATCGGATAAAAACCTGTCAGTAGAGACAGCAGGCGTGAGCTCCCGACTGGTTCGAACTCTGTTCCGCATTGGCATACTCACGTGTCTCTTATCTCTGATTAGAACATTCCCGCGGAAGCAGGCCATGTTCAGGCGATAGTAAAGCAGATAGGAGCCAGGACACACTCTAGATGGAACAGCCGGTAGAACTCGACATCTACCGCCTACTTCGCTATGTCATGTGCCTCTTTGATGCAAATAGAGAAAAAATTACGAGGAACTTTAGCGGCTAAAGTGGTGAAAGGCGAAAGCCTGAGTGCTGCATTCTGCTACGCGATTGTTCACTTCACATATTGTTGGTGCATCAATTAACTGCCAGTTAATGACGCTTAATCTTTGCCTTTAGGAGTGGAACGCTACAGCGTGTTGTATCGCTGCCAGGGAGTCCACAGAGCGCCACCACCCGTTCGGTGCAATGCCCTGCCCTTTGAACGCAACGCTTTTTGGGGAAAGGAAATGGCGCTGTAATTCTCTGTCATCTCGGTGGAAACCTGAAGCGCAGCGTAGAGGAAGGGAGGAAGTGGAGTGAAAGACCGTAATGAAGAAAATGAAAATTGTATTTGAGGAAAGGAAATTGCACAGCTGTCTCACATATTTCGGTGGACACCCGTCAAAATTCGCGCAGAGTGGCGTCACGACCATTTCGACCATTCTGAAACGCGGACAAATTTGCTAACACGTCTTTGTCACGACAGTATGAGCCATTAAAGGCTTTCGCCTTAAAAGATTCATAACTGTGCAGCCGTTGTCAATGACACCAACGTCCGGCAGGGATGGCGCAATATTGCACCACGCAAAGACATTAATCGAAAATTCAGATCGCAAGTCCAATTTTTTTCTGGGCAATAATATTTCCGCTAGTAATAAATGTGCTTTCGAGCAACCCTTCTGCTTGCGCTAAAAAGCCGCATCTTGTGTCGCAAAGGATCCACACGTGAAGTGCTGAATCATATTCTGACCCCATGCCCGACATTCTTGAAACGTGGAAAATTGCAAGATACTCTTACAGAAAGATTGAAGCAAAAGGTCCATTTTTCTTATATGTAGCAAAATATTCCTCTTAAAGTGTTTCAATCAATCTCATCGAACAGTTAAAGGTGCAGTGAAGAGGAATCTTAACTTGTCTTTTTGCCGCGGGAACTGAATCTACACGTTCCGAGCATTCTTAGAAACGTCGATTTATTGCCCTGTGTGGCCGATTTCCCTAATTAAATCAAATTAACGTCCGGCTCCCGCCTTTTTTTTTTTTTAATTCTCCCCGTGCGGTGGGCTGAGTCGGCCAACGCGTGGAGTGCCTTTCACCCAGTCCCGTGGCGGCTTGCCGCTCTGCCATCGGCGGAGTAATACGTTGTAGTCCGTAGTAGCAAATAGCCCTCGTGTATTTTTATTTCTGCGGGCTTATTTTGCGGCTATATTATCGGCGAATGAAACTATTTATTCACGGAAACCTAAAAAAAACAAAATAAAGCGAAAGCAAAGCCTCCACGGAGCTGGCTGAAGGCACTCCACGCGTTGGTCGACTCCGCCCACCGTACGGGGAGAACTCATAAAATAAAGGCGGGAGCCGGACGTTAATTCGATTTAATTGGGGAAATCGGCCACACAGGGCAATAAGTCGCAGTTTCTAAGAATGCTCGGAACGTGTAGATCGAGTTCCCGCGGCAAAAAGACGAGTTCAGATTCCTCTTCACTGCACCTTTAAGACTGCCGTAGAAAAACAATGGGGAACGTTTTTGACGATAGCAAGAACGTTAATTGAAAAACAAAGAAAGGCTGCCGTCGGGTGATCTGTGGATGCATTGATTATTTTAGTGACATCTCACATTATATGAAAAAATTACGTTCATCCGCGGTTTCCCGCTCAAAAATACTTTTGCAAGGAATTGTTTGGTATCTCGGTGCGTCTGACTGCAACAACGTCTGGACAGCTGAGAATACTCCTCATGACTCTTCTGCAGAGGGGTGTGGTGACCCTAGATGTGCGGCTATGGCCTAATGGTGTCATTCCTTACGTCATCAAACCCAGGTCTGGTGAGTGAACCTGTTATCCGATTGTCAGAGCTCTTGAAATGTTTGCATCAAATTTATCTTTAATGTCGGTAATCATAATGTCGGTAAAGCGGCAGGTGGGACTCCCGGCTTGGCTACAGAATGATGCTAACAGCTTTTTTGCAATTTTCAGCTACCATATTTATTTATTTATTTATTTATTTATTTATTTATTTATTTATTTATTTATTTATTTATTTATTTATTTAATTATTTATTTATTTATTTATTCAAGATACCCCTAAAGCCCCTCGAGAGGGTATTAGATCGACGGGGGGGTGGTACAGGCAATTGATCAAAACAAAACAAAACCACAAATAAAACACTTAGCATTATATAAACAAGCAAAAGAATCAAAGGTATGGCATCACGGCAAAAAGTGAAGATTACTACAGTATTAAAATTATACAAACAGAACACTAATTCAAGAATCATTTTAGTAACATACCCTGCAAAAAAAGGAAGCCATGAACAAATAAAATGACAATGTACGCAAAAAGTTAAGCAGTAGTTATTGAAAATATAAGCTTAAAATATTTATCAGAATCAGTTGTGGTTGCGATATGGGAAGGCAGAGTGTTTCAGTCAGATATTGTACGTGGTAAGAATGAATGCGCATAGTTAAATGTTCTGCACGTGAAACGCCTAACTTTAAAGGGATGATCGCGGCGGTCAAAAATCGAAGGAGGCAAAGAAAAAAAGTCGTTATGAAGTGACGGATGATGATACAGTTTATGAAAAAGGGATAGTCGCGCAACTTTGCGACGGAGACATAAATCATTGAGACCTGCCCGTTTCTTGAAGGCTGTGATACTGGTAGTACGTGAATAATCGGAGTAAATAAAACGAACTGCGCGGCTCTGAAATAATTCAATGTTATTTACCATGTAAGATTGGTAAGGGTCCCAAATAGCCGAGGCATGCATATTCCATTTCATATTCAGTTCATCGCGCTAAAAAACATGTGCGCAAAATTTTACGCTTAGTACATCAAATTTACTAATCGCACTAAAATAAATGACTCATAAAATAAATTATTTAGGTCCGGGATAAGCATACGTACGAGGCACAACTGCAGGAATTTAAAATAAATGCTGTTTGGAGGGGATAAGTGAACTACAAAATGCGGAAATTCATTTACACACATTTACAGCGGCAAATAATTAACTGAGAAGCCTTCGGAATGACATGCCTATTAAGGCACGAAACATTTCATTCAACAGCGAATTCCAGAACAGTGCAGATTAGAAGGTATCACATGCATGCAGCTAAGTTTAAATTCTGAATCGCCAGCATGTGATGTAAAAAAAATAATAATTTACGAAAACAATTATCCCTCTGCATCAATTACGTTAGGAAATTGCCAGCCGCAGATGCTTCTTGATCTAATGTGCATTGCCACAGGTCGTCGCCTGGTTATCCTCCTCATTTGTGTTTTTCGATTAAAGCTTCTGCGCGCTGTGCACCAAATTTCACTAGACTTGTTATTTTCCCGCCATCGTTTGTGTACACAATATTTTGTCAATATACCGTCTTTGTCAAAAGTAACCAGGCTCCATGGTTTGTTTCTAGCTTGCACAGTGGAGCCCTTGCGGCTTTCCTAAAGATCAAAACGTGTTGAAAGGTAAGAAGACCCCCAGTCCTTGCCTTTAACGACCATTTCAGCTTCAGGGAAGCTGTAAGGGCTCCACTGTACGAGCTAGAAGCAAACCATGCAGCCTGGTTACTTTTGACAAAGACGGTACGTACGAGCTTTTGTTTGTAGTGCATGAGAAGCAGTATTTATTATTTTTATGCGAAGCATACTACTTTAGCTACCACTTCAGCCCTTCATCGGGGTTATGCGCCTCCAAATCACGTGATACATGACGTCACACCACGTGACACGATGATGCCATGCCACACCACGTGACACGATGACGTCACGGGAGTGGAGAAACGGGGGCCCACCTCGTGCCGTCGCTGTGGTTGTGCGCCTCCAAATTACGCGACACGATGATGCTTCGCATTCTCCAGGCTCAACCAAGTTAAGCCTCAGCCATTTTTTTTTTCTTGCATGCAGCACAAAATTTACCATGAGTGTGATCTAGTCAGATGCAAGCAGGCGCCTTTCGTCTTGGGTTTTTTTGTTATTTTAAAAAATTATAAATCCTCAGATATTAATATGCAGAAGCGCTTTCGAAGTAAGATGCTTCGCAACATTTTACGCGTCTTTTTTCTTCGACAGCTGGGGACATAAAGAAGATCCGGGACGGAATGGCATCGGTTGAGGCCTTGAGCTGCTTACGCTTTGTGCAGCGTACGACAGAGGACGACTACATTTTCATTGATTCTTCCGACGGGTAAGAACGATTGGCGACTACTCTTGGTAGCTCGGGAAAAGCATTTGGCGCCTTTGTTAGGACGAGCACTTGGCACATGCAGCAGAACAGCCATCAACGCCGACTCTACTGGTTCACATTATAAACACGAATTCCCCTGTATGAGAGTAAAAAGAAAGTAGGCTGTCCTCTTGCGTATTCCCTTTTAGGGGGCAGATTACGCTGCCCAGGTTACGAAGCATATTTGATCACTAACTATACGGAATGCTTACTTCTGGCAGCAGAGGTGTATCCCCACTGCAAAGCGCAAAACCTGGGTGCAGGTAGCAATGGGATGAAGCTCATTGAATTCTAAAACCTCTTCAGTTGCCCTTTAGTTTCGGCAATTTAGCCTCAATACAAGACAGTGACATTGCACGGACCGATGTTCGAGACGCATTTGAGCTCATTTGCCTCTTCGTGCTCATCTCCTTGGCTTGTGTTTATCTACGATGTTGCAGTCGTGTCGCAAAACCTAGCCTCATGTGCCCTACTGTGCAGCTGCAGTTCGTTCATCGGCCGCCAGGGGGGAGAGCAAGTACTGTCCCTGGAGGATGGTTGCCTCGCCAAGGCTACAGTTATGCACGAGTTACTACATGCTGCTGGTTTTTACCACGAGCATACGCGCTCCGACAGGGACGACTACGTGGTGATGTTCCCGGAAAACGTGAAGGAAGGTGCGTATTTATTTAGAACAACGTTTCGGAACAGTGGCACACCGCAGTGTCAGAGCTGTGAAAGCCAGAAAACGGGTGCGGTTCCCGTAGCGACAGCCATTTAAAAAAATGAAGCAGCACCGCTGTGGCCATAGGTGATATATCTTTGCGAGCAAACTGAGAGACGTGAGGTCAAAGGATAAGTTACCGCAGCATTTTATTTGTAAAATCCTGATTTTCACTCGAGCAGTCAGACCGCTTGAAGTCAGTTATTGTCGTTGCATTACATACCACCTCAGGCCCTTCACAGGCTCCAGAAAAAAGAATGGCTTTCAGCGTTTATGAATGGTCATATCAGGAAGTTAGTGGTGATTGGAAAGTTTTGAGCCCTAAGCCATACTTGCCATATGTATATTGTTGAACACTGTCCTTACATGCAAGGTCCAAACGGAGAGCTGTGTTCAGACCGTTTTCTTGTTTCAGCTTCAGGGTCATTCCTCCTAGGTTTATAAAGACACGCCCTTGACCGCAAAAATATTACCCACGACCTGTCTACTCCATCCAGTGGTCAGAACAACAAAGAACTGTTTCGCACATTTAAAGCAGTTGCACGGACATTTCGAGCCTCACGCAGTGGAGTGTAGTGACCCCGCCAGAGCATTCAGCACAAATGGCACCAAGTTTTTGATTTCGAGTTCACGCGTGCTCATAGACGCGAAAAAAAGTGTATAGGAAAGCATTGTAGATGTAAAAAATTCTGAATATGTTTTCTGAAACCATTAAGCAAGCAACCAGTAACCAGGACTGTAACCAGTAAGCACAAAACCAGTAAGCAGGAAGCAAAAGCTGTTGTTATCTGCTTTCTCATATGAGTACCAGCAATGTTGGTCGAAAGTTTAGGGGAATCCCCCGAGGCGGAGTAGATTTGTCATAGGGGAGTACTTACTCATGGCATCCCCGCAAGTATAGCGTTAAGGCTACGAAGGAAAGCTATACAGCTTCGAAACAAACTTCATAGTTCAAGAAAAATCCGTCCTGGTCCGGCGTTCGAACCTCGGACGACCGCTTCACCAGCAATCCAGCTCAAATGTTCGCTGTTTTAGTGCAAAGCACTCTTTAGCGTGCTTAAGCCCAACCAAGAATCTTGCGTGAAGCCTCGGAGTAACTCGGGTAAGCTGGGGTTTGGAGGAGCGTCGCGCCAGCTGTAGCCAATAGTAGGAGGACATCACGCCAGCTGTAGCCATTAGGAGGAGGGCATCGAGCCAGCTGTAGCCAATAGTAGGAGGACATCACGCCAGCTGTAGCCAATAGGAGGAGGGCATCGAGCCAGCTGTAGCCAATAGGAGGAGGGCATCGAGCCAGCTGTAGCCAATAGGAGGAGGGCATCGAGCCAGCTGTAGCCAATAGGAGGAGGGCATCGCGCCAGCTGTAGCCAATAGGAGGAGGGCATCAAGCCAGCTGTAGCCAATAGTAGGAGGGCATCGCGCCAGCTGTAGCCAGTAGGAGGAGGGCATCGCGCCAGCTGTAGCCAATAGGTGCAGGGCATCGCGCCAGCTGCAGCCAAGTGGAGAGAGGGTGTGAAGATGAAGAGCGAGAAACGCTGTTGCGTGCACATGCAGATGCCAGAAAGAACAGGCGAAGAATGAACACATGCTTTCACACGTCTACTCCGTTTAGCTATGTTAAAGCCCCACCACTTTTTTTAAGTCGGTGGTGTTCGTTAGACGTACAATATATATCTTTCGAAGAAAACGGCACTTTGCCATTGTTTTCTAAAGCGTAAGTTTGCAGCCTTTTGTGTTTGCGCCTAGCTACTGTCGCTGCAGGCACTGGTACAACATAGCACGGTTGACTTTCGTGCTTACTACGCGAGTCCCTACTAAAATACTACTGTGTTTCTCGACTGCCAGGCAAAATGCACAACTTTAAGAAGCGGCAGCCTTCTGAAAACCGACTGCTGACGCCCTTTGACATGAAGTCGGTGATGCTCTACGGCTCCGAGACGTTCTCCCGTGCGCCAGGGCTGCTAACCATACTGACCAAGGACGGAAGACGTCTGCCAATGACCTACGACAAGAAGAGACTCAGCGCCAGTGACACCAGTCGCATCCGCATGCTGTACAAATGTCGCAATTTTCTATTCAAATCATCAATATCATCATCATCATCAGCCTGACTACACCCACTGCAGGGCAAAGGCCTCTCCCATGTCTCTCCAATTAACCCTGTCCTTTGCTAGTTGCCGCCACTGTAGCCCCGCAAACTTCTTAATCTCATCCGCCCACCTAACTTTCTGCCGTCCCCTGCTACGTTTGCTTTCTCTTGGAATCCACTCCGTTACCCTTAAGGACCAGCGGTTATCTTGCCTTCGCATTACATGCCCTGCCCAAGCCCACTTCTTCCTCTTGATTTCAACTAGGGTGTCATTAACTCGCGTTTGTTCCCTCACCCACTGCGCCCTCTTCCGATCTCTTAGCGTTACACCTATCATTTTCCTTTCCATAGCTCGCTGCGTTGTTCTTAACTTAAGCTGAACCCTCTTTGTTAGCCTCCACGTTTCTGCCCCATAGGTGAGTACTGGTAGGATACAGCTGTTATATACTTTTCTCTTCAGGGATATTGGTAAACTACCATTCATGACCTGAGAGAACCTGCCATACGCGCTCCACCCCATTCTTATTCTTCTAGTTATTTCCCTCTCATGATCCGGATCTGTGGTCACTACCTGCCCTAAGTAGACATATTCTCTTACTACTTCCAGTACCTCGCTACCAATTGCGAACTGCTGTTCCCTTGCAAGGCTATTGAACATTACTTTGGTTTTCTGCATGTTAATTCTTAGCCCCACCGTTCTGCTCTGCCTGTCTAGCTGATTGATCGTGCTTTGCAGTTCTTGTCCTGAGTGGCTTAGCAAGGCAATGTCATCAGCGAATCGCAAATTACTCAGGTATTCTCATTAACTCTTATCCCCAACTCTTCCCATTCCAGTCCCCGGAATACCTCCTGTAAGCAGGCAGTGAAGAGCATTGGCGATATCGTGTCTCCCTGCCTGACACCTTTCCGTATTGGAATTTTATTGCTGACTTTATATAGGAGAACTATAGTAGCTGTGCAATCGTTATAAATATCTTCCAATATTTTCACATAGCACTCTTCCACACCCTGATTCCGCAATGCCTGCATGACAGCTGAGGTTTCCACTGAGTCGAATGCTTTCTCGTAATCAATGAAGGCTATATATAGAGGTTGGTTATATTCTGCGCATTTCTCTATCACCTGATTGCTAGTGTGAATGTGGTCTATTGTCGAGTATCCTTTACGAAAGCCTGCCTGATCATTTGATTGACTAAAGTCCAAGGTTGTCCTGACTCTATTAGCGATTACCTTAGTAAATACCTTGTAGGCAACGGACAATAAGCTGATCGGTGTGTAATTCTTCAAGTCCTTGACGTCTCCTTTCTTATGAATTAAGATAATGTTAGCATTCTTCCAAGCTTCTGGTAGTCTCGAGGTCACAAGGCATTGCGTATACAGGGTGGCTAGTTTTTGTAGCACAATCTCTCCTCCATCCTTCAAAAAATGTGTTGTTACCTGATCCTCACCAGCCGCTTTCCCTCTTTGCATTGCTTCTAAGGCTTTCTTTACTTCCTCCTTCGTTACTGGCGGGATGTCCCATTGCTGTGCTCGACTGCCTCCCTCAGTAACTTGATGATTACATGCGCTACTGTATAGATTTGTGTAGAACTCTTCGCCTAATTCAACTATCTTATCCATATTGCTGATGACATTGCCCTGTTTGTCTTTTAGCGCATACATCTGGTTTTTACCTATGCCCAGTTTTCTCCTCACTGATTTTAGACTACCTCCGTTCCTTCGAGCATGCTCGATTTTCTCCGTGTTAAACTTTCTTATGTCGGCTACCTTGCGCTTATTTATTAACTTCGATAGCTCTGCTAGTTCTATCCTGTCTGTGGAGTTAGACGTCCTCATGCTTTGGCGTTTCTTAATCAGATCTTTAGTCTCGTGAGATAGCTTGTTGGTATCCTGTCGAACCATCCTACCACCTACTTCTGCGGAGCATTCTGTAACGATAGCTGTAAGATTATCATTCATTGTTTCAACACTACGGTCGTCTTCTTCAGTTAAAGCGGAAAATCTGTTTTGGAGCGACATTCTGAATTCCTCTACCTTCCCTCTTAATGCTAACTCGTTAATAGCCTTTCGCTTCACCAGTTTCCTCCGTTCCCTCTTCAAATCTAAGCTAATACGAGACCTTACCATTCTGTGGTCGCTGCAACGGACCTTACCGAGGACATCCACATCCTCTACAATGCCAGGGTGTGCACACAGTATGAAGTCTATTTCGTTTTTAGTCACACCATTGGGGCTCTTCCACGTCCACTTCCTGTTTGCTCGTTTGCGGAAGAAGGTATTCATAATCCGTAAATTATTTCTATCTGCGAACTCTACTAATAACTCTCCCCTACTCTTCCTAGAACCCAAGCCATAGTCACCTACCGCCTTGTCTCCAGCCTGCTTTTTACCTACCTTTGCATTAAAGTCGCCCATTAGTACAGTGTACTGTGATTTTACTTTGGTCATTGCCGATTCCACATCCTCATAGAAGCTTTCAACTATCTGGTCATCATGGCTTGATGTAGGCGCGTAGGCCTGCACCACCTTCAGCTTGCACCTCTTGTTAAGCCTAATTACGATAGCTGTCACTCTCTCGTTAATACTGTAAAACTCCTCGATGTTGCCAGCTATATCCAGATTTATGAGAAATCCCACACCTAGTTCTCGCCTATCTGCTAATCCACGATAGCACAGTACATGCCCGCCCTTTAGTACTGTATACGCCTCATCTGTCCTAACCTCACTAAGCCCTATGACATCCCATTTAATACCGGCTAATTCCTCCAGCAGCACTGCTAAGCTAGCCTCACTTGATAAGGTTCTTGCGTTAAACGTTGCCAGGTTCAGTTTCCAATGGCGGCCTGTCCGGAGCCAGAGATTCTTAGCACCCTCCGCTGCGTCACAGATCTGACCGCCGCCTTGGTCAGTTGCTCCGCAGCCGCTTTGGACTGAGGGCCGAGGGTTAATTGGTTTGTTCATAGAAGGTTGTGGCCAAGTACTACACCAGGGTGGCCAAATCCTGTTCTCATGAGGAAGTGCGTTGTCGGGTCTGGTCACCGAAATCAGGCCGCACTCCAAGCCTGGTTATGCAATTCCATCGACACGCGGAGTTTTTTTTTTATCCGGTGGAGAATTGCGTGGCACCGAGATTCGAACCCCGGTCCTCTTGCACGCGAGACGGATGCTGTACCTCTACGCCATCGCTGCATCTCTATTCAAATCAATGCAATTCAACTTTCTTTGAAATCTCTTTTACGAAAATTACAAAACTCTTTTTGGACCCATAGCCAACGGCTAGTTCGGGTCCAAGTACACAAAATATGTAAAAGCTAATATTGCTAACGTGACGTGAGCAGAATAAACACAAAAATTATTCTCCTCACTTGCAAGCAGTTCTTCATTAATGCTGCTGAAGATATTAGCATATGTGGATCTCCGTGTGAAATGCACCTATACTCCGAGTAAATAACTTATAGCTGAATATTTATTTTCTCTTCACGGGCGAATCACTTTAATGGCGACGCAGTGGACCATTTTACTCCTCCGCACTTCATGATATTCATTAAAGAAATCGTCCATGCACTCTGTATTGCTACTTTTGAGAAAGAAACAAGCCAACGAACTAATAAATAATCCCTGGTCTCGAATACGCATCATGCAATTTCGTCACCGCTGATACTGCTGACCTTCATCGTCGCTTTGCCCTGTCGCGGCGGCAGTAGCCGCCTGCTTTGTCGTAGTGTTCCAGCCTGAATGTGAAGGAGGCAGTGTCGCTGAGTGTGCGCTTGGGCCTCCCGGATCGACTTTTCCCGGTATTGTTGTGTCGCTGCCAAACACTGTCGATATTTGGTGTGATGTGTGTGTGTAGTAACAATCATGGCATGTGTGGTTACATTAAGGTGTGCGATTACTGATGATACATGATACATGATCGATGATGCTCATGTCACGTCATGACTAAGCATTATTACTTAATTGGTGTGTAATCAGTCTGTATGGAAGTCATGGTCTCATGTATTGCGATGTGGGTGAGTGCATGGTATGGTGAAGCTTATGACTAAGCATGATATGCGGATCGTGACTAAATACATGATACGCGGTCGTGACGACCATATAATGCCATGGATTATCATGACAATTTTTTCGGGGGTGATTAATTACTGCTAACTGCTACGTATAGAAACCATGTAGCAGAGCAGTGTGCATGATTCATGGGAGATCACTCAGCCATGCAAACCATGCTCATGACTCAGCAAAATATCAATGTTTTATTAATGAGATAAGTAACACTGATGACGTCACCATGCCGTAGCAGAGTGCGAGCGTAGCGTCACCAAACCGGCCCATCGGTCTCCTCATGAAGTCGCAACCCAAGATAGGCATTGTCTAGGCGCAAGCACATTTTTTGCCACCGTGGCAAGCAGAATAGCGCTTTTGAAATTCTACAAGCCGATAAGTTTACAACCAACCATTATCTACAAACGTCCAACTCCAAGCCGGCGCCGAACTGTAATAGAAGCGTATTAGCAGGGTTTAGTTGACTAGCCTGCTTGTATGCAGAATCTATCTCATTTCTGGCGCCCGGCACAACAGGTATTATTATGCGCTAGAACACACTTTATAGCTCAATTAGCCTATTTTTAAGTACTGCTGGCTGGCTTCGTCGTTCTATAATTCCCACTGAGAGTGCTATGAAGCACTCCATGAACGACTTCCCGAATACTCTCAGTATGCGAAAAGATCAACACTTTGAAACAATCAGCGTTCAACCATATCAGGAATGTACAAGAATTTAGCAGTTTTTCTTTATCAGTAAGTTCAAAGACATTTCGTCTCATTTTCTCAAACATATGTATACTGATAGGCCTTTGTCCTACAAGGCATTTCTGTAGCGGAATGTCTTAAAGAAAGAAAGAAAGAAAGAAAGAGAGAAAGAAATAAATAAAGAAATAAAGAAAGAAAGAAAGAAAGAAAGAAAGGAAGGAAGGAAGAAAGAAAGAAAGAAAGAAAGAAAGAAAGAAAGAAAGAAAGAAAGAAAGAAAGAAAGAAAGAAAGAAAGAAAGAAAGAAAGGAAGAAAGAAAGAAAGAAAGAAATCTGCTCCTGATTTTCTTGGTTTCCCCCCGAACATGCAGAATTTACGGTTCACAATCTGTCCATGGCCCGGCACTGGTTTTGTGCCCTCAAGAAAGCCGCACTGTACCTCAGTTTTAAAAAGAAAATCCCGTCCGTCTTTTCAAAACCCAAAGCATAATATATCGGTTTACTACTATTAAATTGGTGCAATGTTTTCAGGTTCTGGGTTCTCATATCATTTATATGTCTCTGTATATCTTTATTTCAGGCTAAAATTAACTTCATAGCATAGAGTCACTCAACTATTTTTTTATTTCCTTTTTACAGCATATTGGGCCCCTTTTTGCCAATGAATTTCTATTCTACTTCTTTCTGTGTAATTACCTTTTCTGATGTTTATGTTCTACTATTGACTGGCCATGAAATGTAAACCTGTTTTAGGCTTAGCCAGGAGGCATTCAGCGCTCTTTTCCAGAACCTCGTGGGCATACTGTACCATAGTACTTAATTATACCCCTTACAGCCTTCACAGTAACGATGTTCCTACGGAAAAGACAGCTTGCTTAACGCTACTTAGATCTGGCCTGACATGCAGATTAAGTGTCAGGTTTATTCTTCGTGCGTATAATCCTCTGGCGTACTATAACTCAAAGCTTTCTCACCCAGAAAGCGAGATTCCTTCACAGACGGCCGCAGTTTTTCAATGCAGCTTGAAGCTACGGACCATGAGATTAGATTCTAACAACCCACCAGTATACCGGCTTTATGCTCTTGAATTACAGAGCGAAAAAAATACATGCATAATGCATTGTCTATAATTACACGATTTAATTTCAGGTAATCGCTCGTTTCCCACCCTTGCGTAGCGTCTTGTTCGGGTTTAAACTCTATTTTAGCATGACGTAACAAGAAAGTCGTTAAAGCAACTTGTAGCGAAATTATGCAACTTATCGCGAAATACGTAACATTAAAAATGTCTCAACACTGCGATTCTTGCAGCGATTTTCATCGCAAAATTTTTAAGATAATAATTAACTAACCTAAAATGCTTTGAAGCCATCACCTTCCTTTCGACAGGGTTTGTTAGCGTTCTGCCGGCAAAAAAAAAATTCTGTTTCAAAGCACCCAGATAAATCGATTTATTTTCGGTTTAAAAGAAAGTAAGGCTTACAAACACACCAGTGCAGCACAAGGCAGGACAACCTGCCTAATGAAAGGTCCAGGTCACCATTATTTATCTGTTCGACGATTGATTCACATCGTATGTCGACAGCAGGGTGGTGGTGGTGAAAACTTTTTAATAAACAGCAGGAGAGTTTGCAGACCAAAAATGGCCCTTTACATAGGTGGAGTCCTTAGTCCGGGACCCCGCTGGACGAGGCCGCTACTCGCGCCCGTTGGACTAGAGCCCTTTGAGACTCCAGCCCCGAGCAGTTGAGCAGGGCTGCCTCCCATGCCTCTCGGGAAGGGGAAGGATTGCGGGGAAGGGAAGGATTCTTTTGACAGGCCCAAACCATGTGGAAGGTATCGGAAACTTCCCCACAGAGAGGGTAGCGCACATCAATTTTGGGGTCGAAATGTTTCACTATTGCAGGACACAACAGAGTGTTGGTCTGCAAGCGCCTCAGAGTTCGCTCATCAGCTTTACTCAGGCCCTTAGCAGGGACCGGGAAAAGACGATGGCGTTCGCAATAGTCGTCCAGAATTTCTCTGAACCGCAGAAGCGGTTGCACAATCTCCGAGCCTGAACAGCCTGGGTGAGGTGCCCGGTAGGTAAGCGCTCGGGCAGCCGCGTCCGCATCCTCATTACCTCTAACGCCCTGATGGCCTGGAGTCCAAACTATGCGTTTGTGCGAAGGGTCCGATTCCCTCACTGCGCGCTTTAATATACTCCAGGCTAAAGGTGAAATCTCGCCAGCCAGGTAGTGTTGACAGGCTCGACGCGAATCTGTCACGATTACCTTCGAATTCCAGTCCGAGGCGGCAAGCGCAATGGCTACTTCCTCAGCCTGTGCTGAATTTCGAGCTCGAAAGGAGAGCCCGTTAACGCATTGATCCTGGTGAACTACTGCGGCCGTGTAGAATCCATTGGGCGACGGCCCTTCCACGTCAACGTAGTATACACCCTGTTTGGATCCGTGTTGGTGTTCGAGGGCCCGAGCGCGCGCCTCTCGTCTGCCTTCGTGAGTATGTGTGTCCATGTTGCGCGGGAGTGGAGTTGAGCTCCAATTGAGTTGAGCTCCAATTTGGTCCTGAACGACAGAAAGAGCTGTCTCAGCAACCTGTGCCCCTATAGCAGGCATGATTTTTGCCAATTCGGCCTGAAGAAGTTGCTGAATGGAGCCCCGGACCGCTTCCATGATTTTACCTGGCAGAGCATCAATTTCGCTCTCCAGGTTGTACAGGCGGCTCTCCACCATTGGCAGCCTACCAACCACTGTGCTGGCCGACTGCTGCGACACGCTTGTCAGCCCAGATACGACCGAGGCACTCTCATCTCGGTCCTCCGGCTCGGCTAGTTCTATAGGCTCGGAAGGACCAGCTTGAGGTTCTTTACGTCCCTCTAACTTAGCCTCCAGCTCCTGAATTTTCCGCACTAGGAATTCTGTTTGGCGCCTAAGTTCAACATTTTGCCTCTGTAGGGCGGCTTCCGTAGGAGAGAGGGAGGGAGAAAGAGGCCCGGAGGCAGCCCTAGCCCAATCGCTCACCTTGTTTTGGGCGGTCGCTAGAGGCGGGAAATCCCCAGCGCTGAAGTTCGGCGACCTCGCCTGGGTCCCGGACTTCACAGCCGTCTTGACATGACCGGACTTGCCCGGCGCAGAAGTGGACTTGCTGTCCTTGGCATTGGTGGGCGGAGCTTGCTTCTGAGCCGACTTCCGCTTGCTTTGATTCCGTGATGGTCCCGGCTTGATCGGTTTCTGGTACTTGCCGACGCAGCCGGCAACAGCGGTGAAGTGGGCACCCGCGCACAGCAGACATCGGGGGGTGCACTCATGTTGTGCTATGCCCTCGGGTGTGGTGGCCACCTGAGAGCCGCAGAGGCCGCAGCGTCCCGACTGCGGCCGCGGGCAGATGTCAGCCCGGTGCCCCACCGTGCCGCATCGATGACAGGCGGGGATCGTTTTCTTGTACAGTCTCACAGGGATGCCCTGGTCGCTGCAGAAGATTTGGCGGGGTACCTTCTTCCCTTGAAAGGTGACCACTGCGATGGCGGTGCCGCCCAGCTTGCGCACAGAAAGGATTTCTCCGTGTCTCCACTCCAGCTTCTGCTTGAGGGAGGCCGATGTTTCGCCGGGGTGAACGTTGATCACTCCCTTGCAGACCTCGCCAGAAGCCTTGGCGTGCCCGCGAAACAGAAGCTGGCGGTCGCCGACCGTCAGCGTGACATCGCCGAGGAGCTTCTCAGCGGCTGGCACAGAGTTCACGCCACACACCAGCACATTTTGGTCCCACACGGGCCATACAGAGAGTTGCACCTCTCCACAGTCCCGTATGATGTTGCGCACGGCAACTCCGGCTTCACCTGGAGCGAAGGTGGCCTTCAGATCCAGCGTCTTGCGTGGCTTGAGCACCACGATGAGGTCGTCGCGTCCAATGCGCGGCGTCTGCTGCGGCCGCCACTGGGGTTTGCAAGTTGCGCCCTTCAAGGCCGCGCCACGGACACTTCCTTGCGAAGCGTGCGCGGACCGAACTGCCGCCTGGTGCTGGGCGGCGGCACCAGTTGGCTTGGGAGCGTTCGTCTTCTGCCGGCGTCTCCAGATTTTGACCATATCTGCCAAATAGTCATCTTCTGATGTTGGAAGGTCCTCGGGTTGAACGGTTCCCATGCGTACGACTTGCATGGACAGCGGATCATAGCCGGTAACCGTATTTGGAGCCGCCATCGCCGAGGAATCCCCAGCCGAGGCTGGCGAACGCCGACGAACGCCCCGACGCCGTTAGGATTAGCGCCGCGGCGGTGGGCGAAAGCTTCAAAATCTCAGAATTTCGTCAAAAATGGGCCCACCTTGATGGAAGTGGGGCCCACTTGTGCCGCTGATCTTCGCGGAGACGATGGTGCCAAGATTCGTGGGGTCCGGGTTGACAGACCGCAATAAGGAGCGATCAGAATCGGAGCCGATGTGCGCCCGTCTTCTCCCTTCGCGCGCCCTCAGCGTTCCACAGCAGGGACGGCCCGGTCAGCGACCGTCCGCCAAGAATCGAGCGGTCCACCCAAGTAAAAAGCACCTTTCTCCTTGCGTGCTGGCTTTTTATCTTCTCAAGTCGCGTGGCATTCCCCCTCCGTTGAAACACTGTGTTATCTGACGGCGCGTTGTGACACTCGGGCCGTTATCTCGGTGCGCGCGCCTAGAGCTTTACATGCCCCATAGCGTGGCGATAGGTGAACGGAGCTTGAATAATACCAAAAGCGAAGTATCTCGCAAAAAAAATGGCTATGGCTTAGCTAAGGTTAAGCCTGGATATGCGAAAAGCTCTCGCTGCTTTCCAGCCAACTTCCAGGCTACCACTTCTGGATCGGTGTTTCTGCGCCGGCCGACTGTTGCTTCTTCTTCTCCTTCCATGGCGAGTGTCTGCGCCTGTTCTATGGGCAGGCGCGCCTTATACGTATACCCCTCCTTTCAAATGTGCACTGCGCAAGGCTGCGGCGAAAGGTCAAACGGTGGCGAGGACGGCCGCCTCTTCTATGGCCGCCGCCGCCGCTCACGCGTTCTCGCAACGCCTTGCGAAAGAACCTTCTCTTGGGACGGCGGCGGCGACCGCGCGGCAGCGGCGAAGGGTAAAACGATGGCGAGGAGGAGAAGCGGCGACGCTCAGCAGACGGAGTCAGCGCGCGGCGGCGCGGCTGCGGCAGCAGCGGCTACCTGCGCTCCGCGTGGCGTCGCTCGGTTTCGCGTATGCGCAGCTGTGGCTAAAATCGACCACGGCGCACGCCAGACCCGGTGTTGACGAGCCTAGTGAAGCTTTTCGCTTCAAAAAATGGCTGTGGTTTGTCCAATGGCCATCCCGAGTAGAATTGCGGAAGCGACGGCGCGGCAATCACAGCGGCGGCGGCACCTCTGAGTCACTCGAGTAGCGGAGGAGTCGGCGGCGACCCAAGCGTCGCAGCTGTGTGCCGTGTGACGTCACTCCTCCTGGAGAATGCACTGCTGGCGGAGCGACGACGGCACCTCTGAGTCACCCGCGCAGTGGAGGAGTCGGGGGTGGCTCCGCGCTGCTCTGACGTCACTTGCTAAGCCATATGTATGTGCTCTCGACTTCTGGGAAAAACTGCAATGATGAATGTGACCTAGAAGGCGAAATGTGTGGCAGTGAATTCGAAAGTATGTCACACACTGTACCAGCACTGGTGAAAAACAAAGCACCACGACGCTCCACAGCTGTAAGACCCCATGGACCGGCCCCTGTGTAGAGTGGTTCAAGTTGTCAGGCTCATCATTCAGCATCCAAGGTGACGTTTCACATCTAAGGCTGAAGCCATACTTTGTCTTTGAGATGAAAAAATAACTGTCAGTTTTCTTGATGTAAGAGCATATGATACACTTTAGAGCAGCCGGCGTGGTGGCTCAGTGGTTATGGTGGTTGGCTGCTGACTCAACGTGGGCTGCGATGCGGGCTCAGTCCCAGCTGCAGTTTTCGCATTTCGATGGAGGCGAAATGCTGGAATCCCCTGTACTGTGCGATATCAGTGCACGGTAAAGAACTCCAGGTGATCGAAATTATCAGAGTTCTCCATTACGTCGTCCTTCATAGCCCAAGTGTGTTTGGGACATTAAAAAAACCAAACACATAGAAGCGCATAATACTTTCAACACAGCTAGATCAAGCATTGATAGACACACGACATAAATGTTGGGAGGTTTCAGCTTTTTTCAGCCTAATTTATAATTTATCATCCTAGAATGCCTCAAAAAGATTTGCCGCCATACCTCATTGTAGTGAATTACAAGCACATGCTTGGATGGACTATCACTTAGAAAGTAGGTCGCCAAGCTGTCTTCCTTGTAACCAGCCACACTGCATGTACTGAAAATGTTCTGGCACTGGGACATATATCTAGAGGATCCTTGCCCATCATTTCTGGCCCAAATTGTTGCCTAGTCAGACGAAGAAAAAGAAAAATTAGTTTTATCCGCCTACTCTTCTGCGACAGGGCCAGCTTTTAAAACACCAACATTCATGTGCGATTGTTTAAAGCCCAGGTGGTCACAATTAATGCATAGCTCTCTGTGATCATGAGCCTCTTGGGTCAGGTGTAGTTAGTGCATCAAAATTTGTGAATTTCAATTTTCTGCTATTTACTGTCATGTCCTTAGTCTACTGATGGGCATACCCAATGGGCACTAGTATTCTCTTGGATGTCCCATGGACGTCCCATGGATGTCCTAAACATCCACAGGACGTCCAAGGATGTTTCAGTGCCCATTGGGAACCTGCCGCAGTGGCTCAGTGCATTTGGGGTTTGGCTGCTGATCCCAAGTTCATGGGTCTGACTACAGCTGTGTGGTGCCCATATGTATTTCGATGGAGGAAATACAAAAACATCCCTGTGCTGTGTAATGCCAGCACACGTTAACAAACCCCAGGTGATCTTAATTATCTGGAGCCCTCCACTGTGTCAGCCCTCCATAGCCCAAGTGTAAGGCCCCTAGTTTCATACGATTCCGCAAAAAATCATGGATTTAAGCATATCTTGCGGAATTTTGTGCAGCCAGATTTTCATTTTTTAAACAGTTGTTGTTATGGACGTCAGTTTAGGAGAGTGATGGAAAAATGATTAATTTCTCATATTTGCATGAATACAACATGAAGGGGAGTCAAAGTCTTCAGCAAAATTTTAAAAGGAATATTACGATTATAACAAAATCCCAAACCATTCAGACCTACCATAGCCAGAGGAAGATCTGCTACACGTCAAGTTTCTACGAGCAAAAAATGTGCTGTGTTGTGTTGGGTTTTATGGCACATAGAACACTAAGACCATCAAGCGCCAAGCGCAAGATATAAGAAAAGTTTCATGCAGAGTTTTACAGAATTGTGAAAAAACATTGGTGGTGTAGTGCCTAAAATGTTAGTACTGCATAGTAATGAAAAATGCAAGCAATTTAAGAAATGGCTACTGATAAAAGCCTTAAATAGGGTCAGGTAACCTCAGTGGCCATCCTTGGGTGGGCAAGGATCTCAAGGCTCCCAACCAAAATAAAAAAAAGCCTCAGCCTTCTTCTCAGGAGTGAGAAAGGACATTCTAAGTCAAGAACTGCCGTCCTACCTTCTGAGTGGCAAGTGTACATGAATACTTCTTAAGAACTGAAATCCAGTGACAGGGACCTAACACCGCTTCTTCCTAAGCAAGACAAACAAGTTGAATATTTCAGTTTCCTGTCTTTCTTGGCTGTAACAGAAAAAGTGACCTCAATACTCTCTTCCACTGCCGTCGTTATGAATATCTTACCTCAAACTAGCACCATTCTTTGAGTGAGCATAACACGAAACATCGTTTGATGCTGAGTTACAATACCAGCCTTCATGTTTAGAAGATAGATCTCTGCAGCATGTACGCCATTTGCTAAAAAAAATAAACCTCATGTTTCTTTCATGCATCCTGGGCTTGCAGTGAAATTTTGCGCATTTTTTATTCTGTGTTGGAATTTGTAATTTTGCAGCGCAGAAAATTAGGGGCCTTACCCATGTGTCAATTTGGGACGTCAAGCCCTCAAATTCACATTAGCTGATAGGCATGAATGCAAGCGTCTTAAGCTGAAAAAAATACTTAGCAAACCATGTGCGAATACTTGTGGTGATGCTTGTAGCACAAGAACATGGATGACAATAAACTGATGAACACATCTCATAGTGTTGTCCTTGACTTCTTTGCACTGTAAACATGACTTTAAACGTACAATATTAACCAGACTAGGAAAAAACTATTCAACTATACGTGTGAATAAACCACTATGTAAACAAAGAGCGACGGTGGTTGCGCTCCACTGAGGAATCACTATCCACCATAGTCAGAAATCAATATAGCATGCTCTTCCAGCACTGACACAATGGACGTTACAGATGTTCAACCTCTTCATACATCGGCTGTTGGAAAAAAGCTGCTTGTTATGTCTGAGCAATTTTTTCTTAATAAGCCCATTCCTAGACTATACCCTTTAAGACCACTTTAAAACAGGACAACAATTATGAATGAAACAAAAATCTGTTCAGGATTTGGCTATTAGCTCAACATGTGCAGAATAAGATTTGTTTCACAGATTAGAACACGAGGCTGAAAACTCACCTTTCTACCAATGCTTTGAAGTCTAGAGCACCAGCTATGAGCCGAGCTGCATGCTTGTGAATTAAGAGCAAATTGAACGCTTTGAGGCATGCCTTTGATGTCTTTCACATCAAAACAACATTAGAGAAAAAGTTACCTTAGTTGGTCTTCCTTCTGCATTAATGTCTGCTTGGGCAGTGCCCTAGCAGGGTTTCACTACACAACTACTGGAATCCTATGTGAAAGGTAGGCTCCTTGCAACCACCAATCTGCAACCTAAACATACAAAGCGTTGCATATTTACAGCAAACACAATGCACTTGATTTTTAAACAATCATTAACAAAGCCCACAAGACTATTTCAACACAGCATGTCTATGTTTACGAGTTTCAAATATCCTAATCAGTGTCTTTTGGTGCTATTGAGCAGAGAAGACAATTTACAGAAATGTGTTAGGCTGCACAGCAAAGCAAAGAATAATTCACTGCAGATAAACACCTTATATCACCTCAACACCAAGCTGATGCAGCACCAGAATTGGGCAGCAGCCCAGGAGGAATGGAAAACCTGCGCTCTGCAGAACTTAAGGTGACAACATCCTAGCTCCCAATGTAATGGTCGCCTTTAACTCCTGGCTCATAAAGTGCCAATTGATAATGCTTTCAGGAGCAATAACATGCCACATAAAAGAACAAAGCACACACTGAACCAGTTTTCTGTTGATGTTGCTATAGATTCCAGTACCTTATACAACTTCTCTCCTATTCCATTTGGCTTTCCAAATTCCTCAACAACCTGGGAAATGCCAAAGGGCCAGTTAGGAAACAATGACATGATGAAGCAGGGTAACTTCTGCCACTTCTATACATGTGAATGGGACAGCAAAAATGACAAGAACAGCCAAGCATGCCTTTAGCATCAAGTGCCTCATAAGTGTATTGTCCAGCAGTTGGGCATTTAAACACCTAAAATTTCATCTTTAAGTATTAATCATAATGATATTTGAAAGCACGTTTTATGACAGGACAAAGATGGCATTATAACTCCACCCAAAGTTGTACTAATATAGCAGAAAGGGGATGTGTGTTTGCGGGTATATGAGAAAGAATCTGAAACGGCATTCAAATTTTCAGTGAAAAAGTCCCACATTATACAAATGAGAGATTACAAAGCTTTGCTGTCACGTGGGTGGCCATATCGGGAAATGCAGTGCAGGAAAACGAAATTCAGGCAGATCTCAAGCTGCTGTTTTCATAACACCAGATTTAAGAGGATACAAACTGATAATTTATATGCTTGGAAAGACATTTGTTTGTATAGCTCCACTGTCGCAATAATTAGCAAAGTAAGTGCACATAGTCAGTGGCTGCCACACCGTTTTTGATGAGCACTATCTGTATGCTTGCAGTGAGTCTTCCATGTTCACAGCTTCCTGGCTTTTCAGCCAATAAAGTATATATTCTGAAATTTTATATAGGGTTACTTGTGCACAACTCGGGTTCTACCCACCTCCTCTTATGCAACATGTAAACTCAGAAAACAAGATTTCTAGGCAATTTTAGGCAGTTCATGCATAGTATTAGAAAAAAGTACTTGAAATCAGAATTCAGAATATTAAAAAAGACACTTCAAAGCGCTCAAAGGTTCAGCACTCGACAAGTTGCTTAAAAATACAACTGCCATTGGCATTTCAATCGTCAAAAAGTGCACATCCACGCAACAGCAGTTCAAATATCTAGTGCCGCTTTAACATACAGCAAAGAGTAACATACACAATGCTAAAAAACGAAATTCATCAATTGAAATGAGCACTCTTGTGCATAGTCTTAAGCCAATACACTGACAGCCCATGGTAGATACAGTGTAGCTAGTGATGATAGTACAAATTACAACAAAAACTAGCAACCTCTGGCAACAGCTATGAGGCTCTCTATGTCATTACATCATTTGCCATGCTTTCTGCTGTCAGCGTACAGCACCACTCATAGACCAAACCAAAACACAGCATTATCACAGGTATAATAACACTTGTTGTATAAAAATACATCTTAATGGCGAGCACTTTCAACCATCGGCGAGAGGTAAATAAATGTGAAACATTACTTGGTTAACAACCAGATTTTTGCTGCCGACAGCGAATTCACACACAAGCACCAATGATAAGATGCTCAAATCAAGGAAAAAAGAGAAAGGCAAAGTACAAATGCAAGAAGCAAGTGGGGGCATAGATGCCCAAACTTCAGTCTCTCAACACCATCATTCAGTATGATCAAACGTACACTACTTAATTTTGTGCCCCCAGATAAGGCTTGCATGCAGCACAGTTGTTGACACAGCGTCTGGCACCATTTCTACTACTTAAAGCAGCAGGTAAAAACTAGCAGTAGGATACTGGCCATGTTAACTGCACCCCTTTAATTCAAGATGAAATCAAAAGGACCTTTCTCTACAGTTATAAATATGGTAAAAATGCCACACAGCCTCACTGCCTCATCAGCCGTCTTATAACGACATTTACCAATGCCCTGACTTGATTATCAACCCAAACAGCATGCAAAACTTTGTTGTCACAAGTTAACAAGAATACAATATACACCTCGATTCACATATAGGCACATCACGCAGCTTCCTTCCAACAAAAGTAGTAAACACCTATAGATATCACTGAAAGCAAGAGCAAGGAGCTGTAGTCAATCAACTCGTTTCAAGAACATGAAAATTTAGAGCGTTCTTGCAAAGCACATCAGCAAACGCTAGACAAGAAGTTCTGCCTACCTTTAGTGTTTTCTCAAGTCTGCCAGGTGTAAAAGTGGCTTGACTGACTCCACGTATCTTTGAAGGGTTTCTTTCAATGGATGCACTGGTAACTTTTTCAACTCTGTCTGCTTCGACATCATAAGCCCCATTTGAACAGCCGATGCAGCCAGACGCAGTGAAACAATTTTGCTGACTTCATTGAGCTAAACAAAACCAAGCATGCAAAAATGAATTGGTTGGTTGGTTGTTGGGGTTTAACATCTCAATGAGACTCAGGCTATGAGAGACGCCATAGTGAAGTGCTCTGGAAATTTAGACCACCGGAGGTTATTTAACGTGCAACTGACATCGCACAGTACACAGGCCTCTGTGCAATGTCAGTGAATTGAAAGACAAGCAGAAAGGGGTCATACTGGAGGCTGGGCACTAAAAAAACTGCTCAACGTCTCATCCAAATGCAAACACAAACTGTAATTCAGAAGAATGGCCTCAGGCTCAAGTTAGTGCATGGTGAAATGAACAGCGGCGCAACAAGGACACTAACAAGAAAGGGACACCACTGGAATTGGAATTGCACTGGAAACTGCAATTGCACATGCAAACTGGAATTGAACATGCAAAGTCAGATAAGAGAGCTGCATCCTAAATAACATGATCATTTGATAATTTATGTATTTAAAGTGCAGAGAAAAAAACTAGAAACGTTAAGTTGGCCATTAATAAGCCGAATGATTCTCTACAAACAGTGCAGGATAAATACGAATTCAGAGTTTTAGATGGCATCTACTCACCATTTTTCCTCGTGCACAGGCAAGTAACCCGTGAATGAGCATTTGTTGTTTGTTGTTGTTGTTCCAAAAATAATGGCGCACACCCACTGTGGGGGATTGGCCAAGACACAGGTGGTGACTGACTCAAAACGTTAAAAAATTGAATAAAATTCAAAATTTTATAGGTAATAATAAAAAACAAGAAAAATAATAATAGTAGTAGTAATAACAATAAGTAAATAAATAAAAAGGTATTCAGATTTGTTAATTGAAATAAAATAATGGACACTGTGAGATCGGTGACCGAAAGAGGGAACAGGGCTAAACTCGCCATGTTTAGGAAGCTTTGGTAGCAGATAAATTTTGTACATGAGAAAGAGCTTAAGACGGCAGCGGTTTCGTCTCTGAAAGGAAAGATTGAATGGCGGAGAGCACATTCCAGTTACTGTGCCCAAGGGAGGAAGCACCAAATGACTAAAACAACCCCAGCAGACAGACTCAGACCGAGCTGTCGTAACGGATGCTCTGGCAGGCGCCTCCGTAAAAAGGAGAGGCGGGGGCAGGTCAACAAGAAGTGATCTATCGTTTTGGGTCCAGCGCAGAGCGGGCACATTGGGAGGACTTCCACACCAGATCTATGAATGTAGAGGTTTAATTGAGGCAAGCAACAACGTAGACGCATGAAAGAAACCTCAAGCTTGCGTGATCGCCATATTTACTGCACCACGGGTAGAGGAGATGCCGGAACTCTGGAGAGGAGGTCAGTGTTGATGCTGCAAATTCTTTCAAGAGCAGATACCTGCGAAACCTGGCCGCAGTAATATATGCACTGGGCGGAAGGAGAGATACGACTGGGCCTTGAAGAAATGTCTTCGCCAGGGTATGATATAGCTCCCTCATTCAAATTAAATGGATTCCTTGGTGCCCAGGCACCCAAACCAACCGTAACAAACACACGTGGGGTGGAATCAATCATTTGAGTAAGCCGAGTGCCTGAGATCCTGCAGACGCGGTGAGAGATGAACACAGAGATAATGAATCCTCATAATTATGACAGAAGACAAGGAGCTGTTTAACTTGCGCAATGCCAGGACTATATACTGCTAGAAACTCGGCCAGATAAATGGAAGTGTAATCGTGAAGGCGGAGTGAGAATGGCCAGTCAAGGGAGAGGGAGAAATTACCAGCACCGGCCTTTCCTTCACACTGTGAAGCATCTGTCGCAATGAGCCCATGAAAGTTAAAGCGCATCAAGTAATCCTGTATTAAACCGTTGAGCAAATGGAAAGGCATCAATTTTGCATGTTTTGGAATTAGAAAGATATCATCGAAGACAACCTGAATACCTAGATGAGGATATGGCACACACCGAAGGGATGTCCGAAATGCGGACATTTAAGGGGTCAAGGAGGGATTGCACAAAACAAATCTGTAGACTATGGAAACGAGACCAGCTTTAGGTGAAAAATACCCTAGGCTGACGAAGGAAGATCAAATTTGAGGCACAAAGCGACATATGGCACATTTTTATCAATGTTTGGACTGTTAAGAGCCGAAATCTTGAAGGCAATGATGGAATACGCGCTTCCAGGTATAAGACGGTATTGGCCACAAATTTCGAAAGGCCCAGACAGAGGCGCAACACCTCCCGCTAAAAGAGAATCAGGGGGCGAAGTTTATACGCAGGTGCACCAGAGAACAAGACGCAGGCGAACTCTAAGACTGGATGGACATGCATTCTATAAATCATAAGAAGCAGGTGCCTTCTCATGCCGGAACGAACGTTGCTCAGCCTGCGCAGTATACCGACTGCTCGGACTCCTTTCACAGTGATATGCTCTATATTGGCCCACCAGGAAAGTGAAGGACCATAAATAAATGCGAGGTATTAGATACTTTGGGTTTGAGGAATTAGATGGTGCCGATAAACATTAGAGATATTAACTGAATAAGAGAGAGGAAAAATCAATAAAGCGCATTTATTAATCTGAGGGAACATATTGATATCCCCTCAGGCTGCACTGAACAAGCCCAGCTGTTCTCATTTTCCTCTTCTTCTTCTTCTTCACCTCATTTTAATGGCACATACCCACGTGGGGGGATTGGCCAAGGTGGAGTGGTATACATAAGAAAATTTCCATAAGATTAAACGTGAAATTTGAAAAATGTATTCATGAAAAACGACAGAAGAATAATTGAAGTGAAATAACAAAGAACATTTTGGCGAGAATAATAATAATTAAAAAAAACAAAAAAAAACTCCGAGATTTTTAAAGGAGTTAGCAAATTTTCCTCGCCGTCCTCGCTTCTTCTTCTGTGGAGTCTGCTGATGCTGGCGCCTGTAAGCAGAAACGAATCCTGAAGCAAGTTTGCCAATCCCAAATATTGCTGTTGCTCACATACGTTCTAAGGTTTTAACTTTGACTAGTTTTTATTTTTCTAAATCTCTAAATATTAAGATGCACACAGGGCTGCACGCTAGTGTATGCAGTGCTTACCGCATTAATGCGAAATTAAGCCTCCTGCGGTTCAAAGCAGTTCAAAAAGGGATGGTTAAATTCGCACTAATACGGTAATTTCCAGGAGGCCAACACGTCCATGCCCTGGGATAGAAAACAAGTGAGACGCCTTCCATGGAATTCAACAAGGCTACTCGGGCCAGTCGGTTAAATCACTTCCAATGCTGAGTTCGAAATGCGCAAAAATGAAGACGAAGAGCACGAGACAGCGAGCACACTGCACTCGTCTGTGTTGAAAGTAGTAACTTTCTTTTGCCCCCATTTTCTCGTGCATTCCGAACTGAGCTCTCACTGCAAGACACATTGGCAGTTGCCACAACAGATGCTTCCGTTCACTTATAATTCATCAGTCAGCATATCGCGCTGGCCCGATACAGCTAGAGACTGCACTTCCTGGATATTCGCCAGAACTGCGCCGGCGTTGAAATGGAATGAAAATTCGATGACATCAAATGCGTCCACTCAGTAACAGCACTTTCTGTTCCATCATGTTACCCAGAAATGGGCCAGCCGATGGGCCAGCCGATGGGCTGGTACGAGTAAGGGCCAGGTTAAAATTCAGGCGGCACTTTGGCTCTCTAAAGTGCTGCAAGGCAAAAGCCTTTCCTGGCGCACTGTTTGTTTATTTTTATTGTTTTTCTGTTTCATACGTTCTTGTTTCTTGTATTTTTGTTTCTTTTCTTATTCTTATTTGGTTCTTATTCCGTTTCTTTTCTTATTTTTATTTTATTTTCTATTTTTGTTTCTTTTCTTATTTGTATTTCTTATTTCTTTTATTATATTTATGAAAGCCACGCATCCACTAGACGCGCCTTTATTCATGCTCGAAACCCTGAGCGTTCGTGGCTGAGTGGTAGCGTCTCCACTTCAAATGCCAAAGCCCCTGGTTCGATTCCGAGCCTCGACAAAGTTGCCTTTTTTAGTGACTCCGAAACGCGGACACATTTGCTAACTTTCCTTGTCACGACAGTATGAGGCATTAAAGGCTTCCGCCTTAAAATGAGAGATGCCTTGTCTGTGGTCGCCAGAGTTTGCACCCCTTATCATCAGCAGATATGAAAATCTCGGGGCCGCGCACGGCTCCACTGACTTCAACGCGCTGTGAGCCGCGTGTTCGCTCTTAAAATGGATCGTTAACATTCACAATAAGAGTATGTTCGATTCAACATAGACGTGGCTACTCCCTTTGTGCCAGTACGGTACCTACGAGCTTTCTTGTCGCATGCCTTCCTCGATGATGGTGAGCATTCTTGATAATAAGTCGCTCTGTTGGCGCCGTGCCTCCGTCATTTCTTCAAGACCCCGACCAAACTCCGACAAAAAATTCGCAAGTTCTTGCTCTGAAAGAGGAAAAAAAAGCTAATTTTCCAGATTACCAACTATTCTTCAAAGTGCAAACATAAACGCTTGCTCGCGCGCACTCTCTGCGCCGTCAGCTGAGTTGCAGTGAACGACTACGGTCTACTCATTAGATGCTGCACGGAAATAAATTGAAGTCCAACATATCTTTTATTTCGCGGGATTTTTTTTCTTTTTAGCCTGTTTACATCTTTAGATTTCGTGAGTTCTTAAGCAATCTCAAGTGACCAACCCGACCTAGTGGTGCACCGCAACGAGAAATGATCTTAAGCGTAATAAAAAAAATTCAGGGGGCACTTTGGCTCTCTAAAGTGCTGCAAGGCGAAAGCGTTTCCTGGCCAGTTTGTTTTTACTTACTTTTTATTTTTCATATTTTGTTTTGATTTATTTTTTGCTCGTTTTCTTAATTTTATTGTTTTTATTTCTAGTTTCACATCTTATTTTTATTTTGTTTTTATTTTTGTTTATTTTGCTATTTTTATTTTCCTTTTCATGACTTTACTCCTTTTATTTTATTTATGAAGCCCGTGCATTCACTAGATGCGCCTTTATTCATGCTGGAACCTTGAGCATTTGAAGCAGTGACGCC
Organism: Amblyomma mixtum; assembly: GCF_055824585.1. NCBI lineage: Eukaryota > Metazoa > Arthropoda > Arachnida > Ixodida > Ixodidae > Amblyomma > Amblyomma mixtum. Next base: position 79,937,828 of record NC_143018.1, read on the forward strand.
GAAAGGCGGACGAATCTGCCGACGCGTCCGTCGACACGGCTGCCGACGCGTCTGTCGGCACTCCTGCCGACGCGTCTGTCGACACGGCTGCCGACGCGTCTGCTAAGGACAGTATGAGGCATTAAAGGCTTTCGCCTTTAAAAAATGAGGCTCAGGCTAACTACTAGCGACGTGCAGGAGGCAGCGTACGAGGTCTGGCAGAAAAAGATAGCAGGTGGGAAAGAGGAAAGCCAACTGCGCGCGCGCGTACGCGCAATTTTTTTCGCCAGCTGGCTCGTTCACAGGCCGCTGACTGGCCGCTAGACCGACGTTCACGCAGTAGGCCATAGGCCCTTTGTGAGGGTTTCAAGCTAGACGCGCGAAATCACCTGAACAGACGATCACGTTTTAAGGCGAAAGCCTTTAATGCCTCATGCTGTCGTTAGCAATCCGGGTCGGTAGCCGTGTCTCCGTCTGTGTCGGCAGCCGTGTCTCCGTCCGGGTCGGCAGCCGTGTCTGCGTCCGTGTCGACATATGTGTCCGCGTTTTGACGGGTGTCCACCGAGATATGCGAGACAGTTACTGCATAATTTCCTTTCCTCAAATACAATTTTAAGTTTCTTCATTACGGCCCCTCTTTCTCTTCCTTCTCTCACTCCCACTTCCTCCCTTCCTGTACGGTGCGGTGGGGGTGTCCACCGAGATGACAGATAATTTCCTGTCCTCAAAAAGCGTTGCGTTCAAAGGGCAAGGCATCGCGCCGAAGGAGTGGTGGCGTTCCTCCCTTCCTTTACGGTGCGGTTCGGGTGTCCACCGCGATGACAGAGAATTACTGCGCCATTTCCTTTCCGCATAAAGCGTTGCGTTCAAAGTGCAAAGCATCGCGCCGAACGGCTGGTGGCGTTCCTCCCTTCGTTTACGGTGCGGTTCGGGTGTCCACCGAGATGACAGAGAATTACTGCGCCATTTCCTTTCCGCATAAAGCGTTGCGTTCAAAGTGCAAAGCATCGCGCCGAACGGCTGGTGGCGTTCCTCCCTTCCTTTACGGTGCGGTTCGGGTGTCCACCGAGATGACAGAGAATTACTGCGCCATTTCCTTTCCGCATAAAGCGTTGCGTTCAAAGTGCAAAGCATCGCGCCGAACGGCTGGTGGCGTTCCTCCCTTCGTTTACGGTGCGGTTCGGGTGTCCACCGAGATGACAGAGAATTACTGCGCCATTTCCTTTCCGCATAAAGCGTTGCGTTCAAAGTGCAAAGCATCGCGCCGAACGGCTGGTGGCGTTCCTCCCTTCCTTTACGGTGCGGTTCGGGTGTCCACCGAGATGACAGAGAATCACTGCGCCATTTCCTTTCCGCATAAAGCGTTGCGTTCAAAGTGCAAAGCATCGCGCCGAACGGCTGGTGGCGTTCCTCCCTTCCTTTACGGTGCGGTTCGGGTGTCCACCGCGATGACAGAGAATTACTGCGCCATTTCCTTTCCGCATAAAGCGTTGCGTTCAAAGTGCAAAGCATCGCGCCGAACGGCTGGTGGCGTTCCTCCCTTCGTTTACGGTGCGGTTCGGGTGTCCACCGAGATGACAGAGAATTACTGCGCCATTTCCTTTCCGCATAAAGCGTTGCGTTCAAAGTGCAAAGCATCGCGCCGAACGGCTGGTGGCGTTCCTCCCTTCCTTTACGGTGCGGTTCGGGTGTCCACCGCGATGACAGAGAATTACTGCGCCATTTCCTTTCCGCATAAAGCGTTGCGTTCAAAGTGCAAAGCATCGCGCCGAACGGCTGGTGGCGTTCCTCCCTTTACGGTGCGGTTCGGGTGTCTACCGAGATGACAGAGAATTACTGCCCCATTTCCTTTCCTCAAAAAGCGTCGCGTTCAAAGGGCAAGGCCCCGCGCCGAACGGGTGGTGGCGTTCCTCCTTTACGGTGCGGTTCGGGTGTCTACCGAGATGACAGAGAATTACTGCCCCATTTCCTTTCCTCAAAAAGCGTCGCGTTCAAAGGGCAAGGCCCCGCGCCGAACGGGTGGTGGCGTTCCTCCCTTTACGGTGCGGTTCGGGTGTCTACCGAGATGACAGAGAATTACTGCCCCATTTCCTTTCCTCAAAAAGCGTCGCGTTCAAAGGGCAAGGCCCCGCGCCGAACGGCTGGTGGCGTTCCTCCCTTTACGGTGCGGTTCGGGTGTCTACCGAGATGACAGAGAATTACTGCCCCATTTCCTTTCCTCAAAAAGCGTCGCGTTCAAAGGGCAAGGCCCCGCCCCGAACGGCTGGTGGCGTTCCTCCCTTTACGGTGCGGTTCGGGTGTCTACCGAGATGACAGAGAATTACTGCCCCATTTCCTTTCCTCAAAAAGCGTCGCGTTCAAAGGGCAAGGCCCCGCGCCGAACGGCTGGTGGCGTTCCTCCCTTTACGGTGCGGTTCGGGTGTCTACCGAGATGACAGAGAATTACTGCCCCATTTCCTTTCCTCAAAAAGCGTCGCGTTCAAAGGGCAAGGCCCCGCGCCGAACGGCTGGTGGCGTTCCTCCCTTTACGGTGCGGTTCGGGTGTCTACCGAGATGACAGAGAATTACTGCCCCATTTCCTTTCCTCAAAAAGCGTCGCGTTCAAAGGGCAAGGCCCCGCGCCGAACGGGTGGTGGCGTTCCTCCCTTTACGGTGCGGTTCGGGTGTCTACCGAGATGACAGAGAATTACTGCCCCATTTCCTTTCCTCAAAAAGCGTCGCGTTCAAAGGGCAAGGCCCCGCGCCGAACGGGTGGTGGCGTTCCGTGGAATGCCTGGCAGCGCTACAACACGCTGTCGCGTTCCACTCCTAAAGGTTATGCGTCACTAATTAGCAGTTAATTAGTATTTAGACATTAATCAGTAATTAGCCACTAATTAGTAATTTGTCATTACTTCGTCATCGGCCCCGCCGCGGTGGCTCAGTGTTTACGGCGCTCGGCTGCTGACCCGACAGACGCGGGTTCGATCCCGGCCGCGGCGGCTGAATTTCGATGAAGGCGAAATTCTAGAAGCCCGTGTGCTGTGCGATGTCAGTGCACGTTAAAGAACCCCAGGTGGTCGAAATTTCCGGAGCCCTCCACTACGGCGTCCCTCATAGCCCGAGTTGCTTTGTGACGTCGAACCCCAATAAACGAATAAACCAACCAATTATGTGTGACGTCATCTAGTGGTGACGTCACCAGTGTCACACAAGCAAAGTGGTGCGGAAAACGCTTTCGCCTCTAAGCACTTTAGACAGTCAAAGTGCCCCTTAATTTTTTTTTTTTTAATGCGCTATATCCGCGTGCGTGCGACCAGGTAATGCTCCACATTTTCAAGAGCACTCAAGCGCTCTATTTGCAAGCACGGTTGGGGCGTCTGCGAGATTTTTGTCTACCCCTGAGAATGAAATAGCCTTTCTAAGTCAGTATAAAGAGTTACTGCAATGTGTAAGAAAGTCACTAATTCGAGCTCTGCGTCATATACAAACAATGGCGGCACACGCAAACAAAAGCGCAGTGCGTCATGCAGCCGTACGCGCGTTCGCGGCAAATACGTGGAAGACTGCACGAAGACAATTAGCTTCGCAACAGTGAGCAAGTCAGCACGGCATAAAGCCAATAAAACGTGCACTTACCCTGGTCACCCTCATTTCCGGCCATTTTGTCTGCAACCAGAAACAGCGAGAGACAGCGCGCCAACACCACACAGCAGCAATTACCGCGCGCCGTCGGAATTTTCAAATCCAAACTGCCACTCAAGTATCTTGACATATATCATTGGCTGAAAGGTGTCACGTGCGCTTGAAACGATCCAATCAGGGGGGAGGGAAGAGACCTTCTAGGAAGATCCGAAGCATATATACAAATGACGCCTGGGACCCGCAGCCATCTGTTCTCGCTTCGGCGAGCGCGGCTTCGGCCGCTTATCTGTTTTTTGAGCAGCGTCCGCTGCGGCGGACGCAGTTGTTGCTGCGACGCGCGTCTTTCCTTTCTTCTCTCTCCTTCCTCTGACCTTTTAACTCTTTTCTATCTGCACGTGGCAGCGGTGGTGGCTTGGCTCGAGCCAGTAGCAGGCCCGTGCAATTTCCTTATGGTGCTCGGCTGCTGACCCAAAAGACGCGGGTTCGATCCCGGCCGCAGCGGCTGGAATTTCTTTGGAGGAGAAATTCTAGAGGCCCGTGTACTGTGCGATGTCAGTGCACGTTAAAGAACCCCAGGTGGTCGAAATTTCCGGAGCCCTCCACTACGGCGTCTCTCATAGCCTTAGTCGCTTTGGGACGTTAAACCCCATAAACCAAACCAAACCTTTTCATCCTTCTCTCAGCCACAACAACAACAATAACAACAACGGCGGTTCGGCGGCTACAGCGTTCGGCTGCCGAAGCCGAGGGCGCGGCATCAAGTCCCAGCCTGGGCGACCGCGTTTAGATGGAGACGAAACGCAAAGGACGCCCGTGTGCTGGCCGATCTTTTATGATCCTCTGTAATAGGTCGCAGTTTTCGGGTTATGTAAGCCGTGAAAAACAGAGAAACGACATGAAAAAAATTGGAGAACGCTTAAGCTTCGCTTTTAAGAGTGAAAACGCGACAGCGTCTTGCAGAGCTGCCATGGAGTACACGGAACCCCATCGCCCGCTCGGCGCGACGCCTTGCTTGGCCATTGTAAAAATGAAAAATTGTATTTTAGGAAGGGAAATGACGCAGTAACAGTCCCACTTGTCTTGGTGGACACCCGGACCGCGCATGATACAATATTTTTTCAGGCAGCCCCCGACATAGGTAGCCGGTTACCGCGATTATAGGTCGGCGATTCGAATTCCTGCCGTGAGCTATAGGCTCTAACTTACACAGTAAGTTTATGCAGCACGAAACGCTGAATCGTTACACCATCCGGACCATTCTACGGCGAACGGTTGGCATAATACGATTTTTTCCGATGTGCGGTGCTGACAACTACAACTACGGCGCCGAAGGCTCTTCGGCCGAACGAGCTGTATATGCTATCTTCCACCTTCGGGTGGCAAAATCACAATTGCCCTCGGGCCAAATCTTTTATTTTGCTATTGGGCTTATACCCGCGATACATTAGTGGTGCGGGAGAGGCAAATTTTCTTATTCATTTTTGTCGCCTCAACTATCATTTGTATATGCTATCTATCCCATCCATTTGCCCATCCCTACCGCTACTTCCCAGGGAAGATCAGGGGAGTTTCCCCGGGCCCGCTCCCCCGGCTATGGGTCGCTATAGTAGCTTTCCCTCATTGATTTATTTCCACCTTCGGCTGGCAAAATTACGAGGGGGTACCCAAAAGAAACCGGACTTATTTTTGTTTGAACTTATTTGTTCACATTTTCAGCACAGACCTTCAAAGTACTCTCCACTTACAATGATACGTTTGTCGAATCTTTCATTCTATTTTTCAAAACATTGTTTAAATTCATCTTTTGTGATGCTTGACAGTCCCTCCGTCGTTTTCTTCTTCACCTCAGCAACATCAGCGAAACGCTTTCCATTCACCTGTCTTTTCATTCTACGAAACAAAGAAAGTAGCACGTGGCAAGGTCGGGTGAGTATGAGGGTTGAGGAACAGAGGTCATGCCATTTTTGGTCCGAATTTGTAGTAGAGACAGGGCTGTCTGAGCAGGGGCATTGCCATGCTAGAAAAACCAGTCACCCGTCTGCCACAAATCAGGCCGCTTCCACCGAACACTGTTGCCCAATCTTTTCAAAACATCCAAGCAGAAAGCCTGGCTAACTGTCTCGTACAATTGCCTACGGGCCATTTCGTTTATTTTGATCGGTTTACACCCGCGATACAGTAGTGGTCCGGGAGAGGCTCATTTTCTTATTCATTTAATATGCCTCGAACAACTTGATGTATATGCTAACGCGTAAAACGAAACGTTACAGCAGTTTTCCATGCCGATCGCAGCCCCGTAACACGCAGCCTAGTGAGCGGAGGAACAATTAAAAGGGCGCTGAAAGGGGCTCTAATAAAGTTGCTCTATGTCTGGGATGTTAACGCAGGCCGCTTCAAGAATATTGCCCAGCAAAATTTCTTTAATGCGCTTTGTAGATGCTATCTGTGGTCAAAATAGGAATTTCAGCGTCTTCGCGCATTTTCCCCTCCTCTCGTAACTTTTTGCACACTGGAAGGTCGCCACTTGGACCGGCTCCACCGCCGCTGGCGGAGCTTCCCGATTCGCCGGAGCTGCGCGACTTAAAGGATCTACCCAATAGCCGCCTCTCACCTTGTATACGCAGGTGCGAGCGACGGAGGAGGGTGCGAGCATGAAAAAGTCGCCGGGAGGGGCTCGCAAACTTTTGCACGAGATTGTGGGTTCCCTGCTTCGTGCAGAAGTAATTAATTGACTGAGGTGCTCATGACAACACCATGCAGTGATTGAGCGAGTTGATGCGCTCTCCTCGGAAGGCGTTTCTCCTTTAAGATTTGCAGAGGTATCACGATCGACACCGCTTCCCGAGCGTGACTCGAGGTACGAGTGGTACGAGCAGAGGGGCAATGAACTTTATTAGCCGAGTGGGAGGGGCTGAGCCGTTCATAACGCTACTCACTCTTCGCCGCACCATAAAAGAGGTCTACCTTGAGCTCCGCCTCGACAAACGCCTTTACCCTCCCCCTCATCCATCACTCACGGTGCCGGAGTCTCGCCTTCTTCGGCACATTCAGATGAATGCAGTTATCACCCCGTCCCGCCTCTTCCTCTATCGCTATCGATCGTACCCTTCCTGTCCCAACTGCCCCTGTATCTATGCGGACCTGGCCCATTGCCTCTTCTATTGCCCGGCTGCTCAGCAGTCGGGTTCCTTCCCCCCACCCTCTCTATCCATCACCACCTGGCTCGACTGGCTTGGCGCTGAAGGGGAAGAAGAAAAGCGGCTTCTGGTCGCCCAGGCGGTCGAAATGCTCGGCCTATAAATTCTGGTCGAATAAAAGTCTTTTACTACTACTACTACTACGCTGCATGTCAACCCCGCAGTATGACCGAGAGCTCATATGCGCCTGGGCGACCCAGTCCGCCCATTGGACGAGGCTCGGCTCCTAGCTGCGCAGCGCGGGCGCCCAGCTCGGGGTATGGGTGCGGGGTTTAGATAGTAGGAGATGGAGGATGACGGGAGATATCTGCGGCCACTAGAGAAATTTTATTGCGAAAGCAATACTGCTTGCACTTTTCTGCCATCGATGGAGGTTCATCCTTCGCTGCGGCGGAGCTGCGGCGCTCTACCACGTGACCACGTGACGTCACGACAAGAGGAGAGCTGAGGGCCCAACTCGTCTCATCGATGGAGGCTCATCCGCTCCTGCGCAGGTGCGGCGCGCTACCACGTGACCGCGTGACGTCACGACAAGAGGAGAGCTGGGGGCCTAACTAACTCGTCTCATTGATGGCGGCTCATCCGCTCCGGCGCAGGTGCGGCGCAGGGCTACTACGTCACCGCGTGACGTCGCGACAAGAGGAGAGCTGGGGGCCCAACTCGTCTCATCGATGGAGGCCTTCGCTCTGGCGCAGCTGCCGATTGAGGGCGCTCGCTAGACTGGGATAAAACGAGGCTGCGGCTGTGCTCCTCGCAGTGCTGTGCTATGTCGGAGGATGCGTACAAGGCGAGGCTGGAACGGTATGCTGCGGCCAAGCGATGGCGCCATGCCGAAGAAACAGACGAAGAAAGGGAACAACGGTTGGCGAAGCAACGTGCGTATGCTGCAGAATGGCGAGCACGCCGGCTAGCTGCGGGTGCATCTACAAGTTCAGAGTCAAGTTTAAACGAGGGTAGTTTCATGGACGCTCTTAATGCCGAAGAAGAACCTATGAGTAGTGCGGAGCGATATAATCACAAGAGAAGAAAACGCCGTGCGGAAGAAACGCCGGAACAGAAAGAAGAGCGGCTTGCTAAATTGGCTGAAGGCTTAGCTTGGTTAATCCTGGCTGATTGCGAAAGCAAAAACCAATTTACCGACGAGAAAGGCGTAGAGCCAAACGGGCAATGGCTTTCGATCTGTGGACTCCCTGGCAGCGTTGCAAGACGCTGTCGCGTTCCAGGAGAAAACATCTTAGCCACACAAGCAGCAACACCGCGCTTAAGGCTTTCGCCTCACCGCACTTTCGGTGAACAAATTGCCTCCCCCCCCCCCCCCCTGAATTTTTTTTAAGCGGGAAGATTTCAATGGCGTACGTACCTGACTGCGCTTCGCTGAGCATTCCTGAATCACAGAGCTGTTAGGCGCGGCACCAGTGACTGATAGCTAATACCAACGCGGAGATGCGTCTGCGAATGGCAGCAGTGATCTGACGAGTTCGTGGGTATAGCCTGGCACCAGGGATCCACCGATCCGCTCTCAGCTGGGGGAAGTAGTAGTAGTAGTAGAAAACTTTTATTGAGATCTTTTAAGAGATTCGCGGATTCGAAGCCTCCGTCGTCTTTCGTGGCGCCGGCGACTTGAGGCTTCTCTTCAGCAAGGTTGGGCCCCTAGTCCAGGGCTCCACTGAGTCGCGCTGCATCAGTAGCGTGCCGCACTAAGGCCCTTTGGGCCGCGAGCTCGCTGCTGGTGAGGCGGCTCTCCCATTGCTCCGCACTCGGGAATTCGTGTTGGTGGAATGCTTTATTTCGTTCGCACTCCCATGTGATGTGGTATAGTGTGGGTGTGTCGCCGCACCAGGGGCAGTTTGCTCTGTATTGTGTTGGTGGAAAAAAATCTCTGCCTCCCCCGCAACCGAGAGTAGAGTAAGCATGAAATGTTTACGGGCATAACAAGAAGCGTACGCGGACATGACGAGACGCAGGCCTGACAAGAATGTATATGCAGCGCGTTCGAGAACTGTCTAAAGTGCGTAGAGGCGAAAGCGTTTTCCGCACCACTTTTCCTATGTGACACTGGGGATGTCACCACTGAATTACGTCACACATAACTGATGACGAAGTAATGACAAATTACTAATTAGTGACTAATGACCGATTAATGACTGAATACTAATTAACTGCTAATTATTGACGCTCAAGCTTCGCTTTTAGGAGTGGAACGCGACAGCGTGCTATAGCGCTGCCAGGCAGTCCACGGAACGCCACTACCCAATCGGCGCGATGCCTTGTCCTTTGAACGCGACGCTTTTTGAGGAAAGGAAATCACGCAGTAATTCTCTGTCATCTCGGTGGACACCCGAGCCGCACTGTACAGGAAGGTAGGAACGCCACCACCCGTTCGGCGCGATGCCTTGCCCTTTGAACGCGACGCGTTTTGAGGAAAGGAAATGGCGCAGTAATTCTCGGTCATCGCGGTGGACACCCGAACCGCACCGTACAGGAAGGAACGCCACCACCCGTTCGGCGCGAAGCTACCGGCGCTTCTATGCCGGTCCTGCAGGATGGCATAGAGAGTCTCGTTAAATCTCGTTCGGTGCCCGGATGTTCTCGTTTCAGTGCCCGGATGAGTGGAATTCAGTGCCCGGATGTTGGCTCTCGGTCTCGGTGTGACGTCCCCACACTGCCGACAACGGGAGCTAAAAGCATTTCATGCTTAATAACACCTGGCTGCGCTTGGTTCTGCTGGTAGTTGGACATGGATGTTGGACATTCATCATGTCGCAACAACATGCCGTCGGCGCAGAGCGGCGGTAGACACGGCGGATGCGGGCTGAAGAAACGGATGAAGTTGCTTTCGCAATTTCCGGGCTTAACCAAGCTGAGCCTCTGCCAATTTTTTTTATTGCGGCTTTGGAGTCGGTGGTAATTTGGGGCATGGGTTGGAGGAGGTGATGGCTAACGCGACGGCTGCCTCCTCGGTAATATAGGAGGAGGCAGTCACGACGGAGGCGGAGAAAGTGGGGCGGCCGGAATTGTTCCGTAACCGCGAGCGCAAAGGCATTTCAGTGGCCATACTCGACGGAATCCGCTTAGGCCACCTCCTGGTTATTGCAGTAGCGCTTGTATAGAGTCTCCGCCCTTTTGTTGCGAAAGCAACACTACGCTAGTCGCTGAGCCATTTCGCGGATCTCTGGAAAGGCCAAGCTACGCATGCGCGAGGAGCGGATGACGTCACACAGCGCACAGCTGGCGCGCTGGGGCCGCCGCCGCGAGCTTTCCATCGCCTCGCCGACAGTCTCCCCCTCTCTCTCTCTTCCTCTCTGAGGCGCAGTAGCGATTGCGCATCGCCATCTGCGTGGTTTGTGGTGTATTATTATATGGCTACGCGCAGATGTGCTTTCGCAATCCTCCAGGTTTAACCAGAGCTAAACCACAGCCAATTTTTCTGGCGTCGACCCGTATGTAAGACAGGATGCAATGATGTTACGGTGAAGGGGGGCGAATGTCAAGGCATTGTGAACTGAAGGGGAAGGGAGACTTTGGGGGAAAGAGGGACTCGTAGCGGATACCAACGTGGCAGCCCGTCATCGTTTGCGAAAGGCGCTTATATTGTCCCCACCTCATGTAAGCTCTGCGGGAAACCGGGAGACTTTATTCACATCCTTCTCACATGCCCTACCTTCCCACACCCTCCATCCCCAACCACGGCGGAGTCACACTGGGAGACTCTCCTGGCCAGCTCCGCTGCTGCTGACCAGCGCCGGATAATTACCGACGCCTTGAAGCGGATAGCCCTCCACGGGCTGTCCTTTGCCCTTTAAGGGCAACCCCATAAGGGTTGCCTCGTGCCACGTAAGGGGAGGCAGGGTTTGCCCCCTCTGCATTGCTTGGCAATAAATGTTTCCACCATCACCACCACCTAAGTGGGCTTCTAGGAGTTCCGCCGCCGTGTTGTAGAGGCATAGTGCCTGAAGCGAGGTGGTGGTGGTGGAAAACATTTATGTACAGATATAATACAGGAGGTTATGCATGAGCTGGCCCAGAGGGGGCCAGCCCTTACAAATACTAGGTGGAGGTCCCTAGTTCGGGACCCCAGTGGCATCGGCCGCCGCCCAAGCTCGCGCGACCAAGGCCCGTTGGGCCTGCAGGTCAGAGCAGCCGAGCAGGGTCGCCTCCCAGTCCTCTCGGGTTGGGTTGGGGTGAGGGGGGATAGCAGGGTTGGAGGGGCAGGCCCACACCATGTGGTAGATGTCCGAAGACTTCTCCGCACAGTGCGGACAGCTGCCAGAGAAAGAAGGGGCAAAGTGTTTGAGAGCTGCCGGGCACAGCAAAGTATTAGTATACAGGCGGAGCAGAAGCCGCTCCTCCGCCTTTGACAGACCTTTACACGGGCGGGGATAAAGACCATGGCCAGATTGATAAGAGTAAAACGATGTCTTTGAAGGTGTAAGCTGGAATAAATTCGAGTTCCTGATCGTCAGGGTCGGAGGGGAATGTCCGGTGAGAGAGCGCGCGGGCGGCGGCGTCAGCTGCCTCATTTCCCTCAAGGCCCATGTGAGCGGGAGCCCAAGCGATACGTCGGTGCGCGGGGTCACCGGTGTAGACGCTGTTTTGAAGAATGCGGTAGGCTAGATACGGTACCCAGCCCTGCTCGACGTTCCGACATGCCCCTCGCGAGTCGGAAATAATTGTTTTTGAATTGGAATCAGATGAAGCCAACGCAATGGCGACCTCCTCCGCGTGTGTTATGTCACGGGCTCGGAAAGTAAGGCCGTTCACTGTTTTGGATTGGTGGACGACTGCGGCTGTGTACCATCCCCCATGGTGGGGGCCTGAGGCATACACGTAGATTGCGCCGGGTTTCGATCCATAGTGGCGGGCCAGGGCTTCCGCCCGCGCCAGGCGCCGGCCATTATGGTCCTCACGATTCATGTTCGCGGGAAGAGGGCGCACGTGGAGGGCGCATCTCCACTGGGATGGAATACGTACGCGCTCTTCCATGAGAGTGGTGTGTTGGATGTGTAGTCGGGCAAGAAGGCGGCGGCCCGACGATGTCTTCGAGAGACGTGTGTATTGGTTAGTCAAGTGGGCTTCCCGGAGCTCCCGAAATGTGTTCACCATGCCTAGCCCCAGGAGGCGCTTGTTGGAGGTGGTCACGGGGAGGCCTAGAGCCCGCTTAATAATTTTGCGGAGGATGACTTCGAGTGAATCCTCGTCTTGCTTCCGCAGGTGGAGGTATGGAGTCGAATATAGAATTCGACTGGTTACAAATGCATGCGCCAGCCGCAAGGCGTCCTTACATCGTAACCCACCGCGCTTGTTAGAAACCCGGCGGACCAAGCGGCCACCTGGTCCCCCACCTGGCGTAGTTTGGCCCATGTTGTTTCTGACCGTCTGTCTTGATGTATAAAGAGCCCCAGTACCTGGACTTCGATATTTTCAGGGATTGGACCTGTCTCGAGAGACAATGAAATTTTGGCTGTGCACTTTGGTGAGGGACGTATGTGCACAAATTCAGACTTTTGGGTGGAGCATTGGAGGCCGCAGCGGCGAGCATAACGGTCCACTATGGTCGCCGCCTCCTGCAGGTTAGCCTCAATGTCTGCAAGGGAACCCTGCGTGGCCCACAGGGTGATGTCATCAGCATACAGCGCATGCTGCACACCGGCGACAGCGCCCAGCTGGGCTGGTAGGCGCATCATAGCCAAATTGAATAAGAGGGGAGAGAGCACCGCGCCCTGGGGTGTACCCCTGGTTCCTAAATGAAAAGGGCCATGTTCTTCATCCTGGATCCGAATGTAAGATTGTCGGTTAAAAATTGCCGAATGTATTGAAAGGCATTTCTGCCGCAGTTAGTTTGAGAGAGGTGGGTGAGAATGATCTCGTGGGTAACGTTTTCGAATGCACCCTTCAAATCCAAGGCGAGTACGACCTTGTCATTGTGAGGGCATTCCACGGGGTCGAGGACAGCCCGATTGAGTTGTAGCAGGACATCTTGTGCAGATCTGTGTGGGCGAAACCCGAACATGGTGTCTGCGAATAGGTGTTTGGATTCCATGAACTCGGACAACCTGTCACGTACCATCGTCTCCATGAGTTTGCCCACACAGGAAGTCAGAGAGATGGGGCGGAGGTTGTCCGTGTTGATGGCCTTGCCAGCTTTAGGAATGAAGGTGACCAGGGCGGTCTTCCACTCGATGGGTAGTGGCACTTCCCCAAGCCAGATTGAGTTAATGTAATTCAATAAAGACAGGTATGCTGGGTCGGGGAGGTTGGCTAACAATTTGACTGTAATTTTGTCCCGACCCGGAGCGGTGCCGTGTTTCATTTTTGCCAGGGCCGCCTTCAGGTCGTGGAGCTGGAACGGTTGATCCAGCTGAACGTTCTCAGAACCTGCATAAGAGTACGCCGGCCCGCGGGAGTCCTGGGTGGTGCACAAGTACTGGTCCCGGAGCTTGTGCGCCAATTGATTTGTGTTGCCCTGAAAGCTGTGTATTGCGCTTTGGAGGTGTTTTTGAGTTTCCGTGCGTGTTTGCGCTGGGTCAATTAGGGCGCGAAAGAGTCGCCACGTGTTCCGGCTGGACATTTGCCGCGCGGCCGTATTGCATCGGACCACCCAGTTGGAGTCGGCGAGTTGGGCCGCATACTCAGTCGCTCGTTGAGTGAGCTCGGCGATGCGAGCTTTAAGTTTCCGGTTGTGCTTTTGCCGGCGCCACCGACGGACGAGGCAATGCCGGGCCTCCCAGAGATGGAGCAGGTGGTTGTCCACATCCGAGACCGCCTCTGAGAGCTGAATTTGAGTTTCGGAGGAGCGAAGGCCAGAGACCAATTGTTGTGACCAAGACTGGTAGCCCTGCTCATGTATGGGTGTGACATTGTTATAATTCTGCCTGAACTTGGTCCAATCTGGGAGTCGGGCTTGTGTTGTTGGTCGCGCGAAAGGCTGGGTCCTAATCGTAGTATTCAGGAGGCAGTGGTCGCTGCCGAGGGTTTCCTCGGTGTTGACCCAGTCTGCATATTGAATGAAGCGAGGCAGTGGAGGTGGCGGGGGGCAGGAGTAAGGGGGCTTTGTAAGTTTTGCGGATGAGGGTGTCTATCCTATCTGTAGTTCTCCTGTCGAGAAGGTGAGGTATCGGACGGGCCAGACTAGGCGACTTAGGGTGAAGGCTTGTACGAGGCCGTCGGTTTCGTGCTCTCAAAGCGCACAATTCCCGCATATGATATGCGGTAGATTAGACGGATGAAAATAAAGATAGGTTTTTTGACGAAAGGAAATGGCGCAGTAATTGTCTCACATATAGGCGGACACCAAAACCCCGCCTCCAGGGAAGGGAGGAAGGTGGGAGTGAAATAAGGGGGAAAGAGGTGCCGTAGAGGGCTCCCATAATGATTTCGAGCACCTGGGTGGTGGTGGTGGTGAAAACTTTATTTACAACAGGGGAGTTTGGGACACACAGGTCCGTGGGCCCCCGCACGGCCCCACTGCACTTAAACGTTCATGTCCCGGAGGCGCAGCCCGGCCGGTGGCGATGACTTGCTTGGCCGGATCCTCAGAACGCAGTAAGGTCTCCCAAGCCCCCCAAGTGGTAAGGTGCTCCAGGCCCCGCGGGAGAGGATCCGCCGGGCAGAGGAAAAGAATATGGTCTAGAGTGGCTTTGGGGTGGTGGCAGAGGGTACAGGGGGGGTCTGTGAAGACTTGGTGATAGCGCGAGCGTATATAAGGGGAGGGTAAAGTGCGTGTTTGGAGGAGCTTTAACGTGCGCTAACATCGCACAGCAAACGGGCGCCTTTGCGTTTCGTCTCCATCGAAACGTGTCCGCCGCAGCCGGGTTTGAACCCGGCAACTTCGGCTCAGTAGCCGAGCATCCTCACCGCTGAGCCACTGCGGCGGGTGGTCTCGTCTACGTGTTGTGATGTATGCTGGATGGAGGATGTGTTTTGGCAGTTTTGTCAGGGGGAGGAAAGCGCGAGTCACTTCAGTCCCGGCTTCTTGGAGAAACTTCCGCTGAAGCCGTAACTCTGTATGCCATCCGCTGTAAGCGTAACTGAAAGAGGAATTGACCCTATAGCGTCTGTAGTAAATTGATTGATTGATTGATTGATATTCTTAGAACATGTCAGTGGGCCGCCTAGTCGATAGTCCACTGGCTGTTGCTGCTGCGCTGGCCCTCCCCACCAGCCAGTGCTGACGGTCAGGATCATCGCTGAGCAGAATAGCCTCCCATTGCTCCTGTGAGCGGTTTGGAATGGGGTCAACTAAGGGATTAAATTGGCATGCCCACACCATGTGGTAGAGGTTAGCTACCTGTCCACAGTGTGGGCACTGTGGAGAATATTGTGTAGGGTACCACTGGTGTAACTTAGCTGGCGTTGGGTATGTGTTGGTTTGTAGTTTCCTAAGGGCGTTCTAACTTACTGAGGGATTTATGTGGTGTTGGGTACTCCTTTCTGGCTTTTCTGTATGGCGCAAGATTGTCAGCATAAACTGCTAAACCTATTAGGTCGCGGCACTCTTCAAGGTCATCAGGGGGAGACGACCGGTATAGAAGAGCTCGGGCATGCCTGTGGGCGTCTTCATTTTCTCCTGGTAGTTCCAGGTGACCGGGAAACCAGATGACTGAGGCTTGATTGGGTGGATACTTAGTCAGTAATGACAACCCTAACCTGTGAATTAATCCGTTATTGAAGTTGCAACAGGCGTTCTAAGAATCAGTGAGCACAACGGCGTTCGTTTAGGTTATATGCTACAGCTAATGCAATAGCTGCCTCCTCTGCGTGAGTGGGGTTAGATGTTTTCATCGAGGCGCAGTTCACCATCGATCCTGAAGGCGTTGAGACCCCAACTGTCATGACTCCATTCTTAAGTCCTGCTGCGTCCACGTAAAGGGTGTTAGTCTGCTTGTCCCATTTCTTCTGCAGGGCTTCCCCTCTTGCCTTCCTCCTCTCGATGTTATATGCGGGATGTATATTCCGCGGAATGGGGTGCACGTTGATGCGTCTTCTTACATCGCGTGGTACCTCTTCCCTTTGGTCTATTGTATAGGGCTGATGGACACTTATCTTCTCGAGCAGTTCTCTGCCGGGTTTTGTGAGTGCGAGCTTATTGAGTTGTGCGAGCCATTGTGCTTCCCACATCTCTCTGAGGGTATTATGTACTCCTAGAGCCATGAGCTTTGACGTTGGCGTGGAGTTCGGTAGCCCCAGTGCTGTCTTGTAGGCTTTCCTGATCAATGTCTCCAACTTTTTAATTTCCTACCTGGAGAGGTTAAAGGGCAACTCCGGCGATTTTTCGATGTGCATCGATTGAAATGAAATTTTAAGTCTGTATTCTTTATGATATTCTGATGACTCATGTAAAATTTCGCACCTGAAACCGGCGTAGTTTTTCCGCAAGCGAATTTTGAAGAAAAGCGCTCCTCGACGCGAGCTGACGCGAGCGGCACCCACTGACCGAGCAACTTCTACAGGCCACCCTGTTCTGTGACGTCCCTGGCGGGGCGGCGTGTCAAGCTGGTTGGGCGCGCGCTGGCGCTGGCTGTGCAGGGGAAAACTGAAAATTGGTTTTGAGGAAAGTAAATGACGCAGTAATGGACACCCGAACCGCGACGTAAGGGAGGAGTGAAAGGAAGAAAGGTCCGTTGTGGAGCTCTCCGGAATTATTTCGACCACCTGTGCAATTTCGCGCTATCTCAACGTGCCTGATGTGATGTGTACGCCAGAGTGATGGGTCACGGCAACTTCTGTTGTGCTGTGGGGTGCACAAATTCTTGATCTGTGACTACGGCCGTGATCTAGCGTAGGTTTCCTAGCTATAAGAACCTTCGCGACAAGTTGGTGAGAGCTGTCCGCCGTGTAAACTGGTCTCCGAGGAAGCATTCCCATTGTGCTCGGAACATTTCGCGCCAGATTGCTATGAAGACAGCGTGTACTGCAAAGAGAGCTTTGGACTCGCTAAGGCTTCGTTCAACTGGCGCTTGAAGGCATATTCTGTGCCCACGTTATTCTAGTACAACCGTATATCGCAGCGGCCAGCTGAACGAGGCGCGGCCGTCAAGAAGAAGCGGTATGTTGGATTGTAGAACTGTAGCTGGCGTGAACTCACTTCCAAAAGCTCGCCGTCGCGATAAAGCTTCGCAGAGAGGACTGTTGGTGATGCATGCCCCTGTAAGGACGTTGTGCACCGCGGCAATGTTCCGGCAGCATACTCTTTCATCAGGCTGGGTCGGCCGGCACTGGCCACACGAACAGCTGTCGGCGGGAGCATCTCATTAACTTTAGTTCTGACGACTCTGTCACAAATGCATGCATGAGAAATGACTCAAGTAATCACTTCTCCGAGTTCAGACCGTCTCCGTGCTGCAGGTGACGCGGCCTGTGGTGTGACTCGGCTGGCTCGCGCGGCGGTGGATCATACCTGAAAGGCGACTCGTCCAGTCCAAAATCGTCGAATGAGTCGTCTTCTAAAGACTCGCTGGTCTCGGAAAAGCTGTCCTCCGCGCTTTCAGTCATGTCGACAGCGCGGCTCAGGGTAGTTGCAATATCTTCGGGGACCTCACAGCGCGGCGAACCCGCTCGTGACGTCACAGTCAATACCGCACGAAGGCATCTCCCTGGTTTCGGTTTTGCGGTTTCGGTTTCGAGTTTTGCGTTTTTTGCTGTTTAAAAATTATATTACGGTTGCTTTTGAAAACCTTGTATCGTACACATTACAGGACGTTCTTAGGAACACAAAACAGCCATTAACTTAAAATGGCTGAAAAATCGCCGGAGTTGCCCTTTAAGGAATGCAGTCCCGTACATTATCCGAGAGACCACGAAAGCTTGCACTAAGCGGATGGTGTCCCTTTCTTTCATGCCATGGTGTTTATTTCGCATACGATGTATCATCCGGAAGATTTGCTCGTTGGATGTTGTAAGCTTCTTCATAGGGGTGGTGACCTGTCGCCCCTGTGGGATATACTGCCCTAGGATCTTGATCTCCGTGGGTTTCTGTATTGGGTGGTTCTCCATATACACCGTGATGTCCTGCGCTAGGGGTGTCCTCGGGTTCTTCAGAATGAACTCGGGATCAATAGCCGAGCGCCCTAACCGCTGAGCCACCGTGGCGGGTTAAACCTCGCGCGGCCAATAATTAGTTTAACCGCCACCTGCCAGGTTGCATGTGGACACCATCTTTTAATGGTACCATAGAGTGTTAACACGCACTGACGGGTTTTCGCTGAATGGAGCAGTAAGGCTTACTCCTTAAAAATGCGTTTCTGCACGGCCAAACATGCTAGTCGTCTGGAAAGCCTGGCAATGTATAGGACATGTTCCGCGTGCTGGGACATAAGCCGCTCTTTGATGAACTTGATGCAGATGATGTAGGTGTACTTTAAACTCGTGAAACCAGGCGTACTGCTCCTGTAATGTATTTCAGTTCTTAATCCATGCTTATAGTTATTTCTGTGATAATATTAGCTTTATAGTGGTTATACCTGAGCCACTATGTGGTGCTCCGCGTGAGCGGTGTCTACCCACACGTGCGACACAAGCATCACAGCATCACGACGCAACAATACCTTTTTGCTTCGGTGGGACCGCTTCTGTTACAGCGAATATTGTGCGTAGCTTACCTCGCTCGTCACACGTGCACACAAAGCTAGCCATCGCGGGGCAGGGACGCGCTACGGCTCGCCTATGCCTTCGTGACCAGCCGGATCCTCTACGCCGTGCCGTACCTACGCACCACCAAACAACAAGACGAGCGCATTGATGCCATCATCAGGAAGGCAACAAAGTGAGCACTGGACCTCCCGGTGGCTACATCCAACGCCAAACTGAAGGCGTTGGGAGTGGTAAACTCCTATCAGGAGTTGCGGGAGGCCCACCTCGTGAACCAATATACGCGGCTATCGCAGACGGTGCCTGGGCGCCGCCTGCTAAACCGCTTACACATCCAACACACATGTATACCAGAGGGGACGGAGAACATCCCGGTGCTGTGGCGCCACATGCTCTTGGTCGCTCCGCTCCCGCGTAACATGGACATGGCTTCACATGAAGGCAGACGACAAGCGCGGGTTCGCACGCTTGAGAGGCGATATGGCTATAAAGAGGGCGTCTATTACGTGGACATCACAGGGCGTCGCCCGCGGGATTCTTCACGGCTGCCGTAGTCCACCGGGGAATGAATGTCGACGGGCTATCTTTTCGGGCCCCAAATTCAACACGAGCGGAGGAAGTCGCAATAGCTCTCGCTGCCGCCGATCCAAAATCGAGAACGGTTATCACAGACTCTCGCCGGGCCTGTGAACATTATCTTGCAGGCGAAATATCACCTCTTGCCTCGCAAATTCTAAGACGCGCTCTCGCCGATCCAACTCGCACAAAAGTGATCTGGGCTCCTGGCCACCAGGGTCTACGAGGCAATGAGGCCGCTGATGCGGCCGCCCGAGCGCTCACACACCGGGCTCCTCATCCTAGCTCTCATGGCTCAGAAGCTCATAAACCGCTTCTGTGGTTCCGCGAAATCCTAATTTATTATAGCGACAGCCACCGTCTCTACCCGGCACCTGCCAAGGGGCTGAGTAAGGCGGAGGAGCGAACTCTGCGGCGCCTGCAGACAGGAACCCTTCTCTGTCCTGCAATAGCAAAACACTTCGATCCGAACACAGATAGGCGCTGTCCGCACTGTGGAGAGATCTGCGATATCTTTCACATGGTGTGGGCATGTACTCAGAATCCTCACCTTCCCCCCTCCCCCACCCCCACCCGAGAGTCATGGGAGACTGCCCTCCTCAACTGCTCCACACTGGAGTCCCAAAGGGCTCTGGTCAAACGGGTGCGAGACGGGGCCTCGTCGTGCGGTGTCCCGGACTAAGGATACCGACCATGCAGCAGGGTTTTTTTTTTTACCCTCAAGCTCTCTTTGATTAAAGTTTTTCAACACCACCACCACCACACGAGCGGTGGCGGCACGAGCCTCCGCTTCTCCAGTCCGGCCTGGAGCATGCAGGGTGGCTGCTCCTGCGGCGCCAAAACCTTCCACGGTTCGCCGCTGCGGCGCTGGCGTCGCGCCTCCGAACTTCACCTTGAATTCCTTATTCAACTCGGGGCGCCTACACAACTGATGTTTCCATGTTGGCTCAAGCCCAGGTCGGCGTTTTGCTGACAGGACACTTCAGATGATCGCAGGTGAATGCAAGAAAGCGGTAGGCTAGTGAAATACCTTTCCGGACTATAGTAAGCGAAAAGAAAACTTGACGACGACAAATCAGTCAATTTTTGCTCAAGCACCTGAAGACTCTGGAAGTAAAGACCCCTTTGCGACTAAGAACTCTGATGTCGTGATAGCCTTCCATCAGACTAATAGGAACTGAAGGTTTGGTTTGCAATTGATGAAGATGTTTGCCGCCGCGGTGGCTCAGTGGCTATGGTGCTCGGCTGCTGGCCCGAAAGACGCGGGTTCGATCCCGGCCGCGGCGGCTGAATTTCTTTGGAGGAGAAATTCGAGGCCCGTGTACTGTGCGATGTCAGTGCACGTTAAAGAACCCCAGGTGGTCGAAATTTCCGGAGCCCTCCACTACGGCGTCTCTCATAGCCTTAGTCGCCTTGGGACGTTAAACCTCATAAACCAACCAACCAATTGATGTAGAAGGTCTTTTCTACTCTGTTCCACATCGACATCTCTTTTCTGCAGTGCGTAGTTGCATAGACACAAATGGAGCCACGGCTTTTTAAAACGCTACCGGTTTCAATGTGGACAACTTCATGTCATTATTTGAGTTCTATTCAGGGCCACTTTTATTGATTTTAATGACCAAACGTATCGACAAAAAAGGGAATTTGCATTGGCTCTTTTGTCGCCCCGGTACTTTGTAATATGTTTTTATCTGAAAATGACCGCTCCTTGAGTGAAGCACTTGACACAGACTGTATGGTCCATGTTTTTAGGTATGTAGACGATTACCTGGTTAACGTGGAAAATTGGGCGTGTTGGTACATGTCTTGAACAAATAAATAGCAGCGCAAGGAGCCAAGGACTAGACGAGAGAGCAAGGACGGCGCTGAACTTCCAACTTTTATTTCCAACGAATCGTTCGAACATATATGCACTCTGAACAGTCCGGCGTCATCGTCAGTGCATGCGTAGATATTTCAGCTCTTTATCATAAAGAATAATCAATGTGTAACGCGCGAAATCTTTGAATCAGAGTTGATTTATAATCGGGGAGAAGCATGTGTTAGATCCGCTTCTATCACTCTTTCTGATAAAGAGCTGACATATCTGTGCATGCACTGACGATGACGCCGGATTGTTCAGAGTGCATATATGTTCGAACGATTCGTTGGAAATAAAAGTTCGAAGTTCAGCGCCGTCCTTGTTCTTTCGTCTAGTCCTTGTCTCCTTGCGCTGCTGTTTATTTGTTCAAGATTACCTGGTCTTTTTGGCATATAGCTATTTTAGTTTTGACGAAGCAGTAGCTGACGTTTTAGGTACGTTTGGTCGGAACAGCATGGGCCTCACCTTCACCCACGAACTGCCTAGCAGTAATAACCAATTACAGTTTTTAGATCTCACCCTAACCGGTCACTCTTCACACGCTTGCTGGCGATACTGTCTACGCGCAAAGAAAGATTTGTTGCTTTTTCATTCAAGACATTCTAAGACCGTTAAAATGGCTATCGCTTCCCAGTGCTTAGCATCCGCACTAAAGAAGTCTTGCCACCATGCCATGCACGCCAGCTTTGCTTCTCAGGTGTCCAGGCTGCAGACAGCAGGCTTCCCTGGTTCTCTCCGTGACGCAGTCCTTGCTGAAAAAGCTGAAGGGCAGTAAGGAAAACAACCGACCTCGAGAAAAACAGCTGGCAAGGCCGGAAGTTGTGCCTCACGTACACCACACCATCACTCATGACCTCAAGAATGTGGCAAATAAGTACGACGTCGATGTGAGATTTTCAGCGCCGCGAAAACTCGCCGGGATGTGTTCACGCATTGGGGGGAAAAGGTGCAAGAGTGCACCATCAGATACCGAATGCCACATGTTGGCTGCAAGAAAGGAGCAGTCTACGAGTTCCCGCTTACATGCGGCAAGGTGTACGTTGGACAAACCGGACGGTGTCTCAATGAGCGCATGCTTGAGCACAAGAATTCATTAAACAAGAAAGGCCATTTTCCTGACCACTGCCAAGTCTGCTCGAAAGAGAAGCGTTTAGCCTGCAAGCCTCGACTATCTGATTGCAAAGTGCTATAGAAAAGCCGAGATAAGACAAAACCTGAGCTTGTGGAAGCCTCTATATCAAGAACCGAGGTGATAATTGCATTTGTGACACATCAGTTGTTCTTCGCCACAGTGAAATGCTGTTTCTTGATGCAACCGTTGAGAAGTGAATGTTTGTCAACTGCGATTAACAGCATGGATAAGGGCAAAGGCTATATAAACGTTTTGCCTTGAATAAATCCTTTTGAAAGTGCAGCGCTCGTCCTGTCCCCTAACTCGTCCGTGTTGCCGTTTTGCGCTCTCGTTTCTTTCACAAATTCTACCCCCGATAAGATTACAGGAGCGCTACACGTCAGCAGTACGTTCGAATCTGAGTCCATTTAACTTAGACCGTCATCCTCTCGACTGCTCTGCGTGCCCGTGCGCTACACTGTAAGTTGTACCTCACGCGAAGCGAGTTCGCTAAGTTGGCCAATGCTGACGACCAAGCGCAAGTTCGCCGCTACTCTGTGGTGCTTCAGCACATTCACTTACCAACGGAAAGAGAACTGTGATCTGCAATCAGGAACACCCCCTCTCTTTTTTCAGCGCTGTTGCCGGTCGCGCCCCTGCCCCAATTCGCCCAGTAGTACGTTAACTTCACTGGCTTCCTTTCGCCGCTGCTCCGTTTGCTCACTGCTGCGCCGCAGAGTGGTCTCCCAAAGTCGGCCGGGTCTCCCGTCCTCAGATTTAGACGCTGCCTCCACGGTTGTGCCTATGTACTTGGAGCGCTTTCCTGACTGAAACGTTTTGTCCGCCCACCATCCTCAACAACGTCATGATGGCTGGCACGCAGTACACTCTGACTGGATTTGACGACTTCCTCGAGCGCCGTCGCGTTACTTTCGTCGAGCCGCTACCCGGCACGCGACTCTGTGGCGCCTGTGGTATGGTGCCCAGCCGCTCTCTGATCCTACCCTGCGGTCACGTTTTGTGCCAGGCGTGCAAGCGTCAGATCGCCAGCGAAGACCAGAAGTGCCCCATCGACGGCATGGAGTTTGCAGAGGCCTCAGTCGTCTCGATTAAGTTCAGGCAGTCCGACTTGGAGCAGCATCGCGTACTCTGCGTCGTCGGTGGCCGTGAGTGCAGCTTCGCCGGTCGGCTAGGCGACCTGAAGGAGCATCTCGTTGTATGTTGTAATGACAAATTGAGGTGTTCTGGATGTCAGCAGTCCATGATTCGCAGCTTAGCCGTTCAGCACTGCCGGCAGTGCTACGCCAAGACTGCTCCACAGCAGACTATGAGCGCTACGGCCATCGCAAAGGCCGTTGAAAAGCTTGGCGGCATGAAGAGCGATCTCGAAATGATTCAGCAGCGGGCTTCCAGTGAGAAAGTTGACCTGGTTGCCGTTGTCAATGGCACCAACTCATTAGTAGAGCGCATGACCTGTCTTGAGCGTGAGTTGACCGAAAAAGAGAAGGCTAGCGGAGAACAAGGCGACTTGCTTCCAGCAGTGAAGAACACCGCGGTAACTGCCGGACCATACCGCGCTGCTTCCAAACCTGGCGTATTCATGTCAACGTGCAAGTTCTCTAAAATTTATGCCGGATACAACGCTATGACCGGAGTCAAAAGGGATCACCTGCTGTCAACGGAAAACGTGTTGGCTGGCTACACATTCAAGCTGGTCTGCAAGTTCCAGAAGCAATGCAACAATGACGTGCTCTTAGCTTTCATCTTGTTTCTTGGCGACGGTGACTTGGATGATTTCTTAGAGTGGCCCTTCGCTAAGAACGTAACGGCAATCCTGTCGCATCCCAGGGATCAAAGAAAAGACTTAAGGCTGCCGGTGAAGATGGAAGATCCCGAAACGTTGAAAAAGCCTGCCCCTGCATCTTGGAACGGCGGTATTTCTACAGAGATGGTTCCCTGGATGGACATCGAATTCCATGGGTTTGTTGTCAACGATACCGTCTACGTTAATGTTGAGTTCGAATAATGTCCGCAGCGTTTGCTTTCTACGCGTGTCTTGATTCCTTATTTCTTTGTCGTTTTGGACCCCCAGTGCATTGTTTCTTCAAGCCATGTCGGGGTGCACTGCTGAAACATGCAACGTTCTTTATGTATGTTCACCTTTAAATTTAGTGCGTGCGCAATAATCCGATGGATACCGACCCAAACCATAGTCGTTCGCTGTCTGTTCCCTTGTCTGTTCGCAGCTGGCCTAGCGCGAGCGCTCCGTCCCGCGGCACTGCCCCTTCATCGTTGTCTTCTACGTAGCACAAATCCATGCTTTCGCACTGATCTGAATATAGTAAACATTCTCTGTAGTTTTTCCCCCGGCATTTGGCTCTGTGGCACGCATCAACTACCTTCCAACGCGGACTCGACCACATTTATACAGTGTTCCAATTCACAGTAATATTCTGTACATAAGACATATTGTACTTCTTTTTCGCTTGAAGGAAGAACCATCTACAGTCTTTGTCAAAAATTTACAGCCCAAGGGGTTTGCTTCCAAGCTTTGTGGTGGGGCTGTTAAGCACATTTGACAGTTCTAAGCTTGGTAGGGTTTAGGACTTCTCGCCTTCGTGAGATTATGGTCCCTGAGTATCAAGCAGAGCCGCGCTGCAGGGCTCAGAAGCTGATCCCTTGGGCTGTATACTTTTGACAAGGACTTTACCTGCCTTTGAAGCCAAATCAAGTTCTTAGCAATTTTATTTCACGCTGCTAATCCCTTGTGTGTCGATTGTCGCAATGCGTGTCGTCACTGGGGACTGCTGTCTCCTTTTAACGAGGCACGACACTCGAGGCAATTTGTCCCTGCGTCGATGTTATCGGGGAGAGACCTCGAAACCGCCTGTTCGGATCACTTCGTGACCCCTCTATACCGTTTCCGTTTTATCTTCGTTACACCTATGGTTACACCGGATAATAATGCGAATATAGCACTGAACTGCGCACCTTAGTCGTTGCACCTTAAACCCACAGTGGGCGCTAGTATGGCAGTGCGAATGTAACCTCACCGGTTTTCTCGTCGCCGGGACTGGGTCGATGCACCTGCGAGGTACGATAGCCGTAGATGCGCGCCATAGTGGCGGTGTCAGGGTGACGTCATGGTCTCCCCCGGCGTCGTCCGATCGCCACAGTCATGGAGGGCGGCAACTGGGTTGGCCCCTAGCTACGAGTGCGACCGTCCGGCAATGCAACTGGACTGCGACCGATCCTGCCCGTTCTAAAATTAAAAAAAGAAAGAATTAGTTGTGGCCAACGGCTTATCAGGTGGCGGCGTACAGCCGGCCAAATCTTTAGCTGGCGTGCGTGATGGCCGCTTTTTCTGCGCTCCTGCGCTTTGTGACGAAGCAAACTTGGGGAAAGCTCAACATTAAGCAGGAGTTTAGTGAGTCTGTGCTTAAATTTGATATCGTAGCAAGTTTGCACCGTCATAAGCTGCAGGAGCACGGAAAACGCGGCCATCACGCACGCCAGCTAAAGATTTGGCCGGCTGTACGTCGGCGAGCGCGTCAAGCTGTCTACTCTTCACGTGTGCTGCTTTTCGCACCAAGCCCGATGAAGGCAGAGCAGACGCTTCCCCCCCTCGGCGCGCGAAGTGTGACGATCCGTTTTCGGACCACGCCAGTAAGGCAACGATGCATTTGAACCAGGGATCACTTTCGCTTCTATCGCGCTCCGCCGGCGATTCAGAAGAGTGAGGGGAGGAACGTGCACAGAACTTTTCTGAAGTATTTTCCTCCCGGTCACTTGCGACTCGTTTCAGCTTATCTTGAGATTATATTTTTATTATGTGCTCCGCTTCAATGCGTTAATAAAATTGGCAGTGGCTTAGCTCGGCTATGCCAGGATATACGTAGCGAAAGCTAAGTCGTCGTTCATACTGTCGCCTCAACTGTAGTTGCAGCGCACGCGAGCCCTCCTTTTCAATCCTCCGACATGTTACCAGGCATGCGACTCAGTTGGCGAAGCGAGCGGAGGCGAGCGCAAAGACGAGGCAAGCGGTGTTACGTCATACCAAACGGCGGCGGCGGCTACGCGGCGAGGCGCGCGGTGTGACGTCATGCCAGATGACACGGCGAGCGCGCGGCGTCCGCCAGCTGCGGCGGTTGCTAGGCAACGGCTCAAGGTCGGTCTCTGTGCCTCCTGGGAGCACCGCCACAGCGAAATCGCAAGTTCGTGGCCAATGTAGCTTTCGCTGCAAAAATGTACTTTTGATTACGTTATGCAAGAGCTTCCCCGGTTTCACTCCCGCCAGGGCAGCGCTGTCATCGTTACGACTGTGGCGGCACGAGTAGCGCAACTCTCGACATGCCACAGGCCTGCAGTGACCTGCAGCGGCTGTGCGTCCTAAGCAATTCGGTATCCCATCGTACCTTCTACTTGCTCATCTTTTCATGGCTGAGCTATCCAGGGAACTTGCCGAAGGTCGCTGAACGCGCACGCAGCATGCGCCAGGGCGACTGCTGTCTGGGCGTAAAAATGCGTGAAGCCCCCCGATTCTTTGTTTCGCTTATCGAGGTGTTTGACATACCGTCCCCGACAGCCCCAAGAGGGCAAGTGAAACCGAAAGACAGAAAACGACTTTGCATACCGCTATTCAGTCTCAACAATCTGCGTTTCGCTTTTTCTTGTTTCTAAATTGTAACGGCTCTGTCACGCGTGCGTAAGTAATACTACAGCGTTGTCCGTACGGAGCGATTTTCGCTCGCGAAAGCGCGCCGCTGTCGCAGGCATTTCTGGCGCCCCCTTCATGCGACTGCGATGATGAAAGTTTGGCGGCTCGGCCGCATGCGTTTCACACGCGGCGTGTTTCCGAGAGCAAAAGTTGCTCCATGCTGGGCATGCTTAGAACAGCAGAACTCGCATTACCAGCTGAGTGATCGAAAACGAATTTTGTTGCGATCAATGACGACATTACTAGCATGCCTCTGGTAAAACATTTTATTAACGTTAATAAGAACAGAAGGTGCCAGCGTACTTACTGATTTTTGGCATCAATTTCATTCTTAGAAAAAGCTTCTGAAGAATCCACTGACGTAAATACAATTTGGCTTCATTTTAAGACCATTGTCCTGCACTGTATAACTAACTATAATTCGATGAGACAGAGAAATGTATCTTACGAACCCGTGGATCTCACTTGACGTTATGTATACTAAGCGGCATGTAAAAAAGCTTTGTTAGACTAACGAAAAAAAAAAGCCGAATCCATCTACAACCTCGAAGTTAAAATCTGCTGTTATAGGATTCAAGGAAAACCTGAAACATTTGAAGCAGTAATCCAACAGTGTGGCCTTTCCTAACTTCCTCAAAATAGCCCACAAAGATTCTGGAAACATGACGGAGTATATACGGCCGACAACCACCCAATTAACCAAAAAGGAAACTACAATGGGCAATAGTTACGTTTCTTTTCAGTCAGTCTTCACGAAAGACAATGGTATGCTTTCCTGTCTCCCACCGTCTCATATTTCAGTTTGGTTTGGTTTGGTTTATTGGGGTTTAACGTCCCAAAGCAACTCAGGATATGAGGGACGCCGTAGTGAAGGGCTCCGAAAATTTCGACCACCTGGGGTTCTTTAACATGAAAATAAAGAGGCCCGTGTGCTGTGCGATGTCAGTGGTGCTTGATCAATTAGTGATAACGGACTCTGTAATCTTTATTCTCCTCCTCAACATTAATCCTAAAGAAACGAATGCCCTGATGGAATTCCAAACGTATTCCGGGAAAACAAATATGCTGAGTTGTGCAGCAATTATCTGGAACAGGTTCTTCGTTAGTCACTGTCAACGGATAATCTGCCGCATAACTGCAAAAAGCCTAAAATACTACCGATCCACAAGATAAGAGATAGATTAAATTTTGCTAGCTTCAGACCCATATCCTTCAATAGCTCTGCATGCAAAATACTACATAGCTACATTTCTAGAATGGCCCCGCCGCGGTGGTTCAGTGGTTACGGCGCTCGGCTGCTGACCCGAAAGACGCGGGTTCGATCCCGGCTGCGGCGGCTGTATTTCAATGAAGGCGAAATTCCAGAGGGCCGTGTTCTTTGCGATGTCAGTGCATGTGAAAGGACCCCAGGTGGTCGAAATTTTCGGAGCCCTTCACTACGGCGTCCTTCACAGCCTGGATCGCTTTGGGACGTTAAACCCCAATAAACCAACCAAAACCAACATCTCTAGAATGTTAAAACTTACTATCGCCTCGCCAGCATGGTTTTCGAGCTGGCTTATCAACCATCCCTCAACTAACAGACGTAGTTCATGACCACACTCTGCATTAATAACCATTCCCAAACTGACGTTATTTTACTCGACTTATCTAAACCTTTTGATTGCTGGTGCCATTGCAACCTAATTGCAAAAATAGGGTAGGTTATTGGGAATGGTGAGCTTTGAACTTATAGTAGAGTTTTGAACATATCCTTCCCAAATTGTTATGTTCAACCATATGCCATCTGATGTCATCCCTGTCACATCTAGAGTTGCACAAGGATGGGTTCTCAGCCTACTGCACTTTCTGACAGAACACTTCCAGGCAGTGCCTGATGGGCACAATCGCCGAAGTTTCTTCGCCGATATGCGACTGCTAGTTAAATACGGATTAATCACTACAGCCCCGAAAAGAAGGAGCAGTAAAGGAATTAACGAGATGTGGTCGACGTGGTGACAGCGCTCCAAGCACCCGAAAAGCGTTTGTCATTCCTAATGGTGACGTCCAGCGTTTTTTGATTGACATTTAAGGTGTTGTCCTTGTAGACTCTACTTGCAAAAGGAAAAAAACAATCATAACAGCGATGAATAGAAATTTATTGTGCTTTAAAAAGATGTGTTGAACGAAATCACGACTCTCAACAGTTAAACAGGAAGTAAATTGTTAGCAAGACAATGCACCTTAAAAGAGAGCAGCCATTGAGGTAACAAATTTGCAAAAAATAGGTATCGCAATTCGTTCCTCGTGCCCCACATCACGTGCACCCTCTAATACCCCTTCTCCACCCCCCCCCCCCCCCCCCAAAAAAAAAAAAACTTCAAAATATCCCGCCCAGGAATATTCTTGCCCTGTTCCTGCCATCAAAACGCAATTTGCTCGGTATGAAAATTCACACTTCTATGTTTGTGTAAAAAAAAATCGCACGTAGTGTGGGATTGAACGTGCAGCGTGTCTGTGTTCGCAATTATTGTATAAAACTAAAAAGTTTTCTTTTTTAACACAAAATGCGTTTTCTTTGGATTCTTACAAGACTTAATGAAACACAAAAATGAGTAGAAATCCTTGACAGTATGTTTTTGTGCGCGCTTTCTGGGTTTATCTTAAATTAAAATAAAAACACGAAACTTCTGGGCGAATATTGAAGCGAACGTTGAATACAGTTGAAGCGAACGAAATCACCAAATATGATGAAATTCTCAGCCTTTGGCTTTTTCTTAAAAATCATCAATGCACACCACGTCCCGTTTGTCGGCCCGGTGCTAATGCACTTCTCCTGCACACCTTGCAACACCTGCCGCAAGCGCCCACATTTCTGCTTAGTTCCTTGTTTACTAAAGCAGAAGCCGCTCAAGGATTTTCCACAAGATACAACGAGTATGCACCGACGAAGCAGAGGTCACCATTTTTTAGTAAATAAAGAACGGAGAACGGATACAGTCATATCTAATCGGGCTATCGCCGCCTGTCCAGCTTGCAGGGATGAATCTGCGTGCTGTTCGATAGCATTACTCCCGTGGCGTCTCGTGAATATCTGCATGTCATATGATTAATTCATGAAGACGCAATGAAAGAACGACCAAGACACGTGCATCCCAGGAGTCACGAGCTTTGTTCATTGTGTCTTTTGCGCCAGAATATCAATATTACAGAATTCCACGCGCCCCAGCATATGCCGCCCTGAACTGACCTCGAACCTTGGGCTCCATCGTTATCGATTCAGGCACATGCAATCGTGGGCGCACAAAAGGGCAGTATTTATTTTCATGATCAATGAATTCTCAAGCAGTTTTGTGTACACACAAGTTTTTTGTTCGCGGTAGAATTATGTGCGGACGATTGGGCTTTGCGGTGGTGTCCGCCAATATGCGACTTGACTCTCTCCGTTCCTGCCATTGTTCTCATTTGCCACTGTGAAACATCGGAGATGGCAGCTAGCGATACTAGCGTCTGGCGACGCCCATCCATTGTGTTTTATCTGATTGTATACAAAGCCAGACTGACGCGATTTCTAGAGCCTGTGGAGTTCGTAGTATCTCCATAAAGAAGAGTTCTGCCAGAGCTTTCTTCTTGCGGTGCCATCCAGGAACCTGGCATTGAAGGTTTTTTTCCCGCCATTGCTCGAGATTGCAAGTGTCCACTGCATGGGACACCGGCTTGTGACGTAAGAATGTTTAGGCACGAAAGTACTGATTGCGTACAGTCACCTTATACAAAGGTCAGCGAGAAAGGCGTCACACGTACACACGTTGTGGACGTATATAAGCGCCGTGTTGAGACGGCAGGAAAGCGAGCAGGCAGTGACCTAGCATTTGAACTAAGAAAGGACTCAGTTTCTGACAGCTACACTGAATCAGCAGTATGGCTTTCCCACTGGCATCATGGGTTCTGCTGCTCTTTTTGACGTCACCTGCGTGGCAGGCGCCTGCACCTGCCACCACTTCAGAGCCGTTGGAAGGTAAGGTGTTCAGCTATTTCCCAGTACTGCATCTTTCAGCTAAGTAGAACAGCATTTTTCCGATTGATGCACTCTGGACGAATGAAAACAACTCAGTGCTTATGCAACCTTCCGTGGCTGACAAATGGCAACGTTAATCTTATGGAAACCAATCCTTTTGGTGTACATTCAGATCTTTATGCGAGCCTGTTGGTTAATTATAAAAAAAAAAGTATCATCTCGGATACATACACTGCCAGTTAAAAATATCTGCGGTTAATTTCTAAACAGCCTGCGGCCCGTTTTGTTGCATCGGGTAATATGTTGCGATTTGTAAATGTGCTGTAGCAGTGCGCGAAATTTAGCAAAGCGTATCAATCAGTTTGAAAGCTTGGTAACATGAGCAGCTAAAGCTTTGTTTCATATTTCTTCCGCAGGGACATCGGGAAGGTATCTGATCATGTCTGCTGTTCATTTACCTTTTCTCTTCTGCAGCGCGCAACAGTGGCGTCTGTTGTACTCAATGAATTTTAATGGCGCGAGGTCATCTGTGGTCAAATAGCGCCAATGCTCATGGAGTTTTTTCTTCTACGCAAGGGAAGGTCAGCGACCCACTTTGTAAGCATTTCACCATAGGGAAGCCGAGCACTAGACTAGGGGCTTGAATTCATTGAAAACCGGGGTACATTTTGCGGCACTGGGAATCGAACCCTGCACCTCCTGAATACGAGTCGCATGCTCAGATCACTACGCCATGGCAGCGGTGGGTCGCTCGTACTTATGGGGACCCAACTTTGTCACAGAGACGTCTAGACTCCCTTTATTATCAATGCTGTCTTCTCAAAGCCTGTGTTTAAAACCGCTCTTCCGTGTTGCAAGGCTTCCAAATATCCGCGCTGTTACTGGCTGTTTTTCTGTTAGCATTGCCCGTTTAATCACTCTCCAACGTCAGAAAGAGGCATGTAAAGCCACTACCAAAGCAGTCTTAAGCCTTGCTTTTATGAAGTAATTTTTTTTTTCATATTTTGGTAAGCATAGGAAAAATGAAGGGAAGACACATTTGGGAGTGAGAAAAAAATCCCTTTATTAAACATTTGCATGATAGTTTGTTCAACTCTTCACGCGCGGAAAGAAAG
This sequence comes from Amblyomma mixtum, assembly GCF_055824585.1. NCBI lineage: Eukaryota > Metazoa > Arthropoda > Arachnida > Ixodida > Ixodidae > Amblyomma > Amblyomma mixtum. The sequence continues at coordinate 79,969,594 of NC_143018.1, forward strand.
GAAAGTGATACCAGAGATTCATTAATTTATTTCCGCAGGCCCCTTTCGTAGCTATTGCCTAGCTGGTCACTAAACCTCAAAACGTCTGTAGGAGCGCGAAGGTTTGGCAGTAATTCAGAGATTTAGAGGTTTTTGCTAGTAAAAACGCAGGTAACAAGGTAGTGAACTTTCTTTTCTTACATAGGGGCCGAGAATGTCCACGTAGCGTGGAAGTAGTTTCTTCATTCTAGATTTACTCGTAGTGGGCCCGTTCTTATTGGTGACTCCTGGCTCCCTTTACGCAGGCGTATACTCGTCGTCTCCTCAAGATCGTCTCCTAAATCCCCGAGATCTCCTCGAGAGGCAGGGCCATTTCGAAGGAGACATCCTGCTACCCAAAGGTTACCCCGAGGATGTAAGTCAGCACCTTGTAAACAAAGTGAAGGAACAACCATATCCAGAACCGTGTCTGCGTGGAATGAATTTGTACAGTCTCAATTACGGGCGTGTCAAGGAGAGTTCCAAGGTTTAAGACAGTCGAATTGGAAGCTTCTGCTCCATAAGAAACAGATGGCGCATTGTTACGTGAAAGCAAATATATTTTCACGTTGCCGACATTCTAAATGTAAGTTTACTCTCTGTAAGAAAAAGATAGCGCATAGAGAGGCGAAAACGCAAATACCAAGGCAAGCTTGCATTGAACTATATTCATACCTAACAATTCTGAACAAAAGCCTTTTTTAGCAGAACGCAGTTATGAACGAAATTTTTTCATACAATGTTATAATTCACTATAACATTCAATATATCCGCAGATCACGCAACGGCACTTTCCGCTTTTTTTCTTTCTATTAACCGTTTTGCAATCGTCAAAAGCGTTCCCCATTGGTTTTAAGACAGATTTTACTGTTCGATGTGATCGTCGGAAACGCTATAAAAGAAAGTTGTTGCTACACTTGAGAATAATGGACTATTACCTTTAATATTTTCATAACAGTGCCTTACAGTTTTTTAATTTTCAAAACTTTTGTCCGAGAACGTTGGACATGTGACACTTAAACGAAATGTCTCTCCCGCAAAAACTCGATAACACAACGGCAGGTGAATACCTGAATGTCTTCACATTCTTTGTTTTCAGCCGCCTCATTAGCTCAGTTAAGGTGCTCGGGTTCGATAACGACCGCGTCGGTCGCATTTCGATGGAGTGTATATGCTAGAGGCCTGTGTACTGTGCGATGTCAGCGAATTTTAAAGAACCCCAGGTTTGTCGAAATTATCCGGGGCCCTGCACTATAAATGTCTCATAGCCTGAGTATGCGTTGGGGCGTTACATCCCAATAAAACGAAACCTAACCATTGGCTTTCGCCTATATCTTCAATTACTATGAAAATTGAATTCCCGTAAGTCGTAAATAAAATATAACGAGGAAGATGCACCAATATCTTCGGCGTTTTCATATCTAAAATGAAGAATTTGTTTTTGTATGACTCAGTTGACACAGCTAGTGAAAGCACAATAATAACAAGTAATAATCAATTATTAGATCCAAAAGAAGGTGATTAGAGCGGGAATATCTTCTCTTTCTTGACATTGGTTTGTGGTTTATGAAGTTCAACGCCCCAAAGCGACTCAGGCTATGAGGAACGCCGTAGTGGAGGGCTCCGGAAATTTCGACCACCTGCGGTTCTTTAACGTGCACTGATATCGCACAGTACACGGGCCTCTTGAATTTCGCCTCCATCGAAATTCAGCCGCCGTGGCCGGGATCGAACCCGCGTCTTCCAGGTCAGCAGCCGAGCGCCATTACCACTGAGCCACCGCGGCGGCTCCTTTGTCATTTAGATGCCGGAAAGGTGCACTAAAATGGATTCTGAGCTCGTCTTTTTGCCGCGGGAACTCTACCTGCACGCTCCAAGCAGTCTTGGAAACTTCGATTTGTTGTCCTGTGCGGTCCATTTCCCTATAAATCGAATTAAACGTCCCGGCTCCCACCTTTTAAAGCGAAAGCGTGTAGATCGAGTTCCTGTGGTAAAAAGAAGAGCATTATTATTTTCCCGGCGCAAAGTAAGCAAGAAGAGACCAAATGAAATGGCCTGTTATGATTATATTGTCCGTTAGGCTGACTTGCGCTCGTAAAATTTTCACTCTAGCGGTACTTGCCAGCACCATCAATATGTTATTTCGGGCATAATATAATAACGATGCATTGTGCCTAGATATTTTGTGAGGCGAGTAGTCCTGCCACTAAAAGTGGCTACTATGACCAGCACAGCCTTGTGCAGAAAGCTTTTTTTTTTTTTCAATTTCCTCCTCTTTCTGATTCCCTCTTTAGTTAACCAGTTTACGTAAAGTGAAAGCCAACAGAGAAAAGTTATTCAGGAGCCAGGTGTGAAAATTTCGCCACATTAGTGACGGATATGAAGCCCAGCTGAGAACTGCAATCTGCCTGGAACTAAACAGCGCCCAAAAAGAGCGCAAGGAAGACAAAATAGGGACAAACACACAAATGGACGTGACACTCGGTGGACAGACATCCCGCCATATAGAGAACTCTAGAGCGTCAAAGTCCGCCGGAAATATTCAACATTCTCTTTCTTCTTCGAGCTCCGCCGCGGTGGCTCAGTGGTTATGGTGTTCGGCTGCTGACCCGAAAGACGCGGGTTCGATCCCGGCGGCGGCAGTCGAATTTCGATGGAGGCGGAATTCTAAAGGCCCGTGTGCTGTGCGATGTGTTCGCACGTTAAAGAACCCCAGGTGGTCGAAATTTCCGGAGCCCTCCACTACGGCGTCTCTCATAGCCTGAGTCGCTTCGGCACGTTAAACCACAATAAACCAATCTTTCTTCTTCGAATCCAGTGTAACTACTACTACCGATATTGACAGATGAGTGTTGTCAACATAAGCGCTATTTTGAATGTCATGTAATCGTGTGGCACCTACACCTATTTACCCGCCATAATACCGTGGATATTTTTATTTTCGAACGAATTATTGGGGCATTCACATCTTCGCAAATAAAAGTGAGGAGTGTAATTATTGGAACTGTTATTTAATGGCACGAACGCAAGAAGTAAAGAACTCCTCAGGCGTAAAGTCATGTGAGCATGAGCTGTGGTAGATGCACGATTCTACCTTATCTTTCTCTAAGGCACATGTCGAATAAAAACCTATCAGGAGAGACAGCAGGCGTGAGCTCCCGACTGCTTCGAACTCTGTTCCGCATTGTGATACTCACGTGCCTCTTATCTCTGATTAGAACATTAACGCGGAAGCAGGCCATGTTCAGGCGATAGTAAAGCAGATAGGAGCCAGGACACACTCCAGATGGAACAGGCGGTAGAACTCGATATCTACCGCCTACTTCCCTATGTCATGTGCCTCTTTGATGCAAATGGAGAAAAAATTACGAGGAACTTTAGCGGCTAAAGTGGTGAAAGGCGAAAGCCTGAGTGCTGCCACGGCCGCTCGATGCAAAGCGCAAAACCTCGCTTTACGCTTTGCATCTAGTGGCCGTGGTGCTGCATTCTGCTACGCGATTGTTCACTTCACAGTCTGTTGGTGCATTAATTATCTGCCAGTTAATGACGCTTAATCTTTGCCTTTAGGAGTGGAACGCGACCGCGTGTTGTAACGCTGCCAGGGAGTCCACGGAACGTCACCACCCGTTCGGCGCGATGCGTTGCCCTTTGAACGCAAAGCTTTTTGAGGAAAGAAAATGGCGCTGTAATTCTCTGTAATCTCGGTGGACACCTGAACCGCAGCGTACAGGAAGGGAGGAAGTGGAGTGAAAGAATAAATAGAAAGAGGGGCCGTAATGATGAAAATAAAATTGTATTTGAGGAAAGGAAATTACGCAGTAACTGTCTCGCATATCTCGATGGACACCAGTCGAAAATTGTATTTGAGGAAAGGAAATTGCGCAGTAACACTGTCAGATATTTCGATGGACACCCGTCAAAATTCGCGCGCAGTGACGTCGCGACCATTTCGACCAATCTGAAACGAGGACAGATTTGCTAACACGTCTTTGTCACGACAGTATGAGCCATTAAAGGCTTTCGCCTTAAAAGATTCATGACTGTGCGGCCGTTGTCAATTGACACCAACGTCCGGCAGGGATGGCGCAATATTGCACCACGCAAAGGCATTCATCGAAAATTCGAATCACAAGTCCAATTTTTTGGGGGGGCAATAATATTGCCGCTAGCAATAAATGTGCTTTCGAGCAACCCTTCTGCTTGCGCTAAAAAGCCGCATCTTGTGTCGCAAAGGATCCATACGTGAAGTGCTGAATCATATTCTGACCCCATGCCCGACATTCTTGAAAAGGGGAAAATTGCAAGATACTCTTATAGAAAGATTGAAGCAAAGGGTCCATATTTCTTATATGTAGCAAAATATTCCTCTTAAAGTGTTTCAATCAATCTCATCGAACAGTTAAAGGTGCAGTGAAGAGGAATCTGAACTCGTCTTTTTGCCGCGGGAACTTAATCTACACGTTCCGAGCATTCTTAGAAACGTCGATTTATTGCCCTGTGTGGCCGATTTCCCTAATTAAATCAAATTAACGTCCGGCTCCCGCCTTTTTTTTTTTAATTCTCCCCGTACGGTTGGCTGAGTCGACCAACGCGTGGAGTGCCTTTCACCCAGTCCCGTGGCGGCTTGCCGCTCTGCCATCGGCGGAGCAATACGTAGTAATCCGTAGTAGCAAATAGCCCGCGCGTATTTTTATTTCTGCGGGCTTATTTTGCGGCTATATTATCGGCGAATGAAAATATTTATTCACGGAAACCTAAAAGACAAAATAAAAACGAAAGCAAAGCCTCCACGGAGCTGGCTGAAAGGCACTCCACGCGTTGGTCGACTCTGCCCACAGTACTGGGAGAATTCAAAAAATAAAGGCGGGAGCCGGACGTTAACTCGATTTAATTGGGGAAATCGGCCACACAGGGCAATAAGTCGCAGTTGCTAAGAATGCTCGGAACGTGTAGATCGAGTTCCCGCGGCAAAAAGACGAGTTCAGATTCCTCTTCACTGCACCTTTAAGACTGCCGTAGAAAAACAATGGGGAACGTTTTTGACGATAGCAAGAACGTTAATTGAAAAACAAAGAAAGGCTGCCGTCGGGTGATCTGTGGATGCATTGATTGTTTTAGTGACATCTCACATTATATGAAAAACTTACGTTCATCCGCGGTTTTCCATTCAAAAATACTTTTGCAAGGAATTGTTTGGTATGTCGGTGCGTCTGACTGCAACAACGTCTGGACAGCTGAGAATACTCCTCATGACTCTTCTGCAGAGGGGTGTGGTGACCCGAGATGTGCGGCTATGGCCTAATGGTGTCATTCCTTACGTCATCAAATCCAGGTCTGGTGAGTGAACCTGTTATCCCAGTGTCAGAGCTCTTTAAACATTTGCGTCAAATTTATCTTTAATGTCGGTAATCAGCGGCAGGTGGGACTCCCGGCTTGGCTACAGAATGATGCTAACAGCTTTTTTTGCAATTTTAGCTACCATATTTATTTATTTATTTATTTATTTACTTACTTATTTATCTATTTATTTATTTATTCATTTTTCAAGATACCCCTAAAGCCCCTCGAGAGGGTATTACATCGAGGGGGCGGGGGTAAAAGGCAATTGATCAAAATAAAACAAAACCACAAATAAAACATTTAGCATTACATAAACAAGCAAAAGAATCAAAGGTATGGCAGCACGGCAAAAAGTGAAGATTACTACAGTATTAAAATTATGCAAACAGAACACTAATTCAAGAATCATTTTAGTAACATACCCTGCAAAAAAAATGAAGCCATGAACAAATAAAATGACAATGTACGCAAAAAGTTAAGCAGTAGTTATTGAAAATATAAGATTAAAATATTTATCAGAATCAGTTGTGGTTGCGATATGGGAAGGCAGAGTGTTTCAGTCAGATATTGTACGTGGTAAGAATGAATGCGCATAGTTAAATGTTCTGCACGTGAAATGCCTAACTTTAAAAGGATGATCGCGGCGGTCAGAAATCGAAGGAGGCAAAGAAAAAAAGTCGTTATGAAGAGACGGATGATGATACAGTTTATGAAAAAGGGATAGTCGCGCAACTTTGCGACGGAGACATAAATCATTGAGACCTGCCCGTTTCTTCAAGGATGTGATGCTGGTAGTACGTGAATAATCGGAGTAAATAAAACGAACTGCGCGGTTCTGCAATGATTCAATGTTATTTACCATGTAAGATTGGTAAGGGTCCCAAATAGCCGAGGCATATTTCATTTCATATTCAGTTCATCGCGGTAAAAAACATGTGCGTAAAATGTTACGCTTAGTACATCAAAGTTACTAATCGCACTAAAATAAATGACTTATAAAATAAATTATTTAGGTCCGGGATAAGCATACATTCGAGGCACAACTGCAGGAATTAAAAATAAATGCGGTTTGGAGGGGATAAGGGAACTTCAAAATGCGGAAATTCATTTACACACATTTACAGCGGCAAATAAATAACTGAGAAGCCTTCGGGATGACATGCCTATTAAGGCGCGAAACATTTCATTCAACAGCGAATTCCAGAACGGTGCAAATTAAAAGGTATCACATGCATGCAGCTAATTCTAAATCGCCAGCTTGAGATGTAAAAAAAATAATAATTTACGAAAAAATTTATCCCTCTGCATCAATTACGTTAGGAAATTACCAGCCGCAGGTGCTTCTTGATCTAATGTGCATTGCCACATGTCGTCACCTGGTTATTTTCCTCATTTGTGTTTTTCGATTAAAGCTTCTGCGCGCTGTGCACCAAATTTCACTATACTTGTCATTTTCCTGCCAACGTTTGTGTACACTATATTTTGTGAATGTACGAGCTTTCTTTGTAGTGCATGAGAAGCAGTATTTATTATTTTCTTCTTGCATGCAGCACAAAATTTACGATGAGTGCGATCTAGTCAGGTGTAAGCAGGCGCCTTTCGTCTTGTGTTTTTTGTTATTTTAAAAAATTATAAATCCTCAGATATAAATGTGCAGAAGCGCTTTCGAAGTAAGCAGCGTCGCAACATTTTACGCGTCTTTTTTCTTCGACAGCTGGAGACATAAAGAAGATCCGAGACGGAATGGCGTCGGTTGAGGCCGCGAGCTGCTTACGCTTTGTGCAGCGCACAACACAGAACGACTACATTTCCATTGATTCTTCCAGAGGGTAAGAACGATTTCCGACTGCTCTTGGTCGCTCGGGAAAAGCATTTGGGGCCTTTGTAGGACGAGCACTTGGCACATGCAGCAGAACAGCCATCAACGCCGACTCTACTGGTGCACATTATAAACACGAATGCCCCAGTATGAGAGTAAAAAGCAAGTATACTTTCTTTCCTCTTGCGTATTCCCTTTTAGGGGGCGGATTATGCTGCCGAAGTTACGGAGCATATTTCATCATTAACTGTACGGAATGCTTACTTTCGGCAGCGGAGGTATGTTCCCACTGCAAAGCTCAAAAACTGGGTGCAGGTAGTAATGAGATGAAGCTCATCGAATTCTAAAACCTCTTCAGTTGTCCTTTAATTTCAGCAAGTAGTAGTAGTAGTAGTAAAAGACCTTTATTCGACCATAATTTATAGGCCGAGCATGTCGACCGCCTGGGCGACCAGAAGTCGCTGTTGTTCTTCCCTTTCAGCGCCAAGCCAGTCGAGTCAGGTGGTGATGGATAGAGAGGGTGGGGGTAGGAACCCGACTGCTGAGCAGCCAGGCAATAGAAGAGGCAATGGGCCAGGTCCGCATAGATACAGGGGCAGTTGGGACAGGAAGGGTCCGACCGATAGCGATAGAGGAAGAGGCGGGACGGGGTGATAACTGCATTCATTTGGATGTGCCGAAGAAGGCGAGACTCCGGCACCGTGAGTGATGGATGAGGGGGTGGGTAAAGGCGTTTGTCGAGGCGGAGCTCGAGGTAGGCCTCTTTTATAATGCGGCGAAAGGTGAGTCTCCCACCGTCCTCCGAGGGCTTGGGACAGGGGATCAACGGTGCAAAGTAAAGTGTGTCGCGGGCGAGCTGATGGGCGAGATGGGATTGCCGTCAATCCCTGAATGCCCAGGGATCCAGCGGAGAAAAACGATGGAAGGCTGCAGTACGGAGACCGCTCGTTCGACCTCCTGTTGGAGAGAAGGGGTCAGGGTGCGTTTCTGTATGTGGTGTATAGCGGCTTGTGAGTCTGAATATGCCGTGTACTCTTGGAGAGGGAAGGAGGGCAAATGACTGGAGGGCATGCGCAATGGCGAGGACCTCGAGGGACAGTGCGTCTGGAGGGTGTAGATACGGCCCGCTGGTGTGGGTTTCAGGAGCGGGAAGGTGGGGATGGTACAGAGCGTAGCCGCAGGAACCTCGAGGAGCCACGAAGGAGGCATCCGTGTAGCAATTTAGCCTTAACACAAGACAACGACAAGGCACGGACAGATGTTCGAGACGCATTTGCGCTCATTTGCCTCTTCGTGCTCATCTCCCTGTCTTGTGTTTCTGTACGATGTTGCAACTGCGTCGCAAAATCTCGCCTCATGTGCCGTACTCTGCAGCTGCAGTTCGTTCATCGGCCGCCAGGGGGGAGAGCAAGTACTGTCCCTGGAAGATGGCTGCCTCGCCAAGGCTATAGTGATGCACGAGTTACTACATGCCGCTGGTTTCTACCACGAGCACACGCGCTCCGACAGGGACGACTACGTGGTGATCTTCCCGGAAAACGTGAAGGAAGGTGCGGATTTATTTAGAACAACGTTTGGGAACAGTGGCACGCCGCAGTGTCAGAACTGTGAAAACCAGAAAACGGGTGCGGTTCCCGTAGCGACAGCCATTTAAAAAATGAAGCAGCACCGCTGTGGCCATAGGTGATATATCTTTGCGAGCAAAGTGAGAGACGTGAGGTCAAAGGATAAGTTACCGCAGCGTTTTATTTGTAAAATCCTGATTTTCACTCGAGCAGTCAGACCGCTTGAAGTCAGTTATTGTTGTTGCATTACATACCACCTCAGGCCCTTCCCAGGCTCCACAAAAAAAATCGCTTTCAACGTTTATGAATGGTCCCATCAGGAAGCTAGTGGTCATTGGAAAGTTGTGAGCCCTAAGCCATACTTGCCATACGTATATTGTTGAACACTGTCCTTACATGCAAGGTCAAAACGGAGAGCTGTGTTCAGACCGTTTTCTTGTTTCAGCTTTAGGGTCATTCCTCGTAGGTCTATAAAGACACGCCCTTGACCGCAAAAATATTGTCCACGACCTCTCTACTCCATCGAGTGGTCAGAACAACAAAGAACTGTTTCGCATATTTAAAGCAGTTGCACGGACATTTCGAGCCTCACGCAGTGGAGAGTAGTGACCCCGCCAGAGCATTCAGCACAAATGGCACCAAGTTTTTGATTTCGAGTTCACGCGTGCTCATAGATGCGAAAAAAAGTGATACTAGGAAAGCATTGTAGGTGTAAAAAAATCTGAATATGTTTTCTGAAACCATTAAGCAAGCAACCAGTAACCATGACTGTAACCAGTATGCACGAAACCAGTAAGCAGGAAGCGAGAGCTGCTGTTAGCTGCTTTCTCATATGAATACCAGCAATGTTGGTCAAATGTTTAGGGGAATCCCCCGAGGCGGAGTAGATTTGTAATAGGGGAGTAATTATACTCATGGCATCCCCGCAAGTATAGCATTAAGGCTACGAAGGAAAGCTATACAGCTTCGAAAGAAACTTCATAGTTCAAGAAAAATTCATCCTGGTCCGGTGTTCGAACCTCGGACGACCGCTTCACCAGCAATCCAGCTCAAATGTTCGCTGTTTTAGTGCAAAGCACTCTTTAGCATGGTTAAGCCCAACCAAGAATCTTGCGTGAAGCCTCGGAGTAACTCGGGTAAGCTGGGGTTCGGAGGAGCGTCGCGCCAGCTGTAGCCAATAGGAGGAGGGCATCGCGCCAGCTGTAGCCAATAGGAGGAGGGCATCGCACCAGCTGTAGCCAATAGGAGAGGGGCATCGCGCCAGCCGTAGCCAATAGCAGGAGGGCATCGCGCCAGCTGTAGCCAATAGGAGGAGGGCATCGAACCAGCTGTAGCCAATAGGAGGGCATCGAGCCAGCTGTAGCAAATAGGAGGAGGGCATCGCAGCAGCTGTAGCCAATAGGAGGAGGACATCGCGCCAGCTGTAGCCAATAGGAGGAGGGCATCGCGCCAGCTGTAGCCAACAGGAGGAGGGCATCGAGCCAGCTGTAGCCAATAGGAGGGCATCGAGCCAGCTGTAGCCAATAGGAGGAGGGCATCGCGCCAGCTGTAGCCAATAGGTGCAGGGCATCGTGCCAGCTGCAGCCAAGTGGAGAGAGGGTGTGAAGATGAAGAGCGAGAAACGCTGTTGCGTGCACGTGCAGATGCCAATAAGAAGAGGCGAAGAATGAACACATGCTTTCACACGTCTACTCCGTTTAACTATGTTAAAGCCACACCACTTTTTTTAAGTCGGTGATGTTGGTTAGACGTACAATATATATTTTTCGAAAAAGACGGCACTTTGCCATTGTTTTCAAAAGCGTACGTTTGCAGCCTTTTGTGTTTGCGTCCAGCTACTGTCGCTGCAGGCACTGGTACAACATAGCACGGTTGACTTTCGTGCTTACTCCCGCGTGTCTCTACTAAAATACTACTGCGCTTCTCTACTTGAACTTCCAGGCAAAATGCACAACTTTAAGAAGCGGCAGCCATCTGAAAACCGACTGCTGACGCCCTTTGACATGAAGTCTGTGATGCTCTACGGGTCCGAGACGTTTTCCCGTGCGCCAGGGCTGCTAACCATACTGACCAAGGACGGAAGACGTCTGCCAATGACCTACGACAAGAAGGGACTCAGCGCCAGCGACGCCCGTCGCATCCGCATGCTGTACAAATGTCCACGACAATTACAAGACTTTTTTTGGACGCTTAGCCAACGGCTAGTTCCGGTCCAAGTACACAAAATATTTAAAAGCTAATATTGCTAACGTCACGTGAGCAGAATAAACACATGCATTATTGTCCTCACTTACAAGCAGTTCTTCATTAATGCTGCTGAAGACATTAGCATATGTGGATCTCCGTGTGAAATGCACCTATACTCCGAGTAAATAACTTATAGCTGAATATTTCTTTTCTCTTCACGGGCGAATCACTTTATTGGCGACGCAGTGGACCATTTTACTCCTTCGCACTTCATGACATTCATTAAAGAAATCGTCCATGCACTCTGCATTGGTACTTTTGAGAAAGAAACAAACCAATGAACTAATAAATAATCCCTGGTCTCGAATACGCATCATGCAATTTCGTCACCGCTCATACTGCTGACCTTCATCGTCACTTTGCCCTGTCGCGGCGGCAGTAGCCGCCTGCTTTGTCGCAGTATTTGCAGCCTGAATGTGAAGGAGGTAATGTCGCTGAGTGTGCGCTTGGGCCTCCCGGATCGACTTTTCCCTGTATTGTTGTGTCGCTGCCAAACACTGTCGATATTTGGTGTGATGTGTGTGTGTAGTAACAATCATGGCATGTGTGGTTACATTAAGGTGTGCGATTACTGATGATACATGATACATGATCGATGATGCTCATGTCACGTCATGGCTAAGCATTATTAATTAATTGGTGTGTTATCGGTCTGTATGGAAGTCATGGTCTCATGTATTGCGATGAGTGTGAGTGCATGGTATGGTGAAGCTTATGACTAAGCATGATATGCGGATCGTGACTAAATACATGATACGCGGTCATGACGAGCATATAATGTCATGGCTTATCACGATAACTTATTCGGTGGTGATTAATTATTGCTGGTTGCTATGTACAGAAGCCACGTAGCAGACCAGTGTGCATGATTCATGGGACATCACTCAGTCATGCAAATCATACTGATGACTCAGCAAAACATCGATGTTTTATTAATGAGGCGAATAACACTGATGATATCATCATATATTAGCGGCGTGCCAGCGTGACGTCACCAAACCGGCCCATCGGTCTCCTCATGAAGTCGCAACCCAAGATAGGCATTCTCTAGGCGCAGGCACATTTTTTGCCACCGTGGCGAGCAGAATCGCGCTTTTGAAATTCTACAAGCCGATAAGTTTAGAACTACAAACGTCTAACTCCAAGCCGGCGCCGAACTGTAATAGAAGCGTATTAGCAGGGTTTAGTTGACTAGCCTGCTTGTATGCCGAGTCTATCTGATTTCTGGCGCCCGGCACCACAGGTATTATTATGCGCCAGAACACACTTTGTGGGCTCGGAGACAGCACGGCGATGCGGTCTACTTATGCCAACCGTTTCTTCATTGTGCAGATTTTCGCATTCCTGGCATCTTCTGGTTACGCCGCCTTCAACGAAAGCACCGTCCTGTTCGCGCCTTATCACGAGCCTTGGATTCCAGTGGAAACGTGCCACAGCACAGAGCAAGACAGTCTAATCTACAGCGCTGCAGCTTTAAAGATCCCGCCAACTACCTTCCCATCATAGACTACAGTGACGTCATCCCTGCCCGACGATATAAACCAAGCGTCGCCACAGGGACCCTTCAGTGGGCTCGGAGACAGCACGGCGATGCGGTCTACTTATGCCAACCGTTTCTTCATTGTGCAGATTTTCGCATTCCTGGCATCTTCTGGTTACGCCGCCTTCAACGAAAGCACCGTCCTGTTCGCGCCTTATCACGAGCCTTGGATTCCAGTGGAAACGTGCCACAGCACAGAGCAAGACAGTCTAATCTACAGCGCTGCAGCTTTAAAGATCCCGCCAACTACCTTCCCATCATCGACTACAGTTACGTCATCCCTGCCCGACGATATAAACCAAGCGTCGCCACAGGGACCCTTCAGTGGGCTCGGAGACAGCACGGCGATGCGGTCTACTTATGCCAACCGTTTCTTCATTGTGCAGGTCAGTTGCTATCCGTCTCTCTATAGCAAGAAAACCGGAGATCGTCGCCTTTTGCTGTTTCCGAGCCCAGAAGTGCTTATTTCTGTGATATCTGAGTGTGCTGATGTCGTGAAAGTGTTATTATTAATTGCTGGTGATGTTGAACTAAATCCTGGCCCTGGCCCTGGTACGAGGGCTAATACACAAAGCATGGATCTAGAAGAAATATCAAAGCTGCTTCGCGACGTACACTCAAGAACTGTCGCGGTGCAAAACAGCCAAGAGGTACTTCAAGCTTCAGTTACTGAAATTAGTAATAAGCAAGATAGCTTAGGTCAAAAACTGACAGAAGTTGTCTACCGGCTAACATGCCTGGAAGAAAAGGTGTCTGTTATCGACACTCTGCAAACTGATATGCTGGCGACACAAGAAAGTATTGAAACCCTCCAGCAGGAATGTGCTAACTTACACGCACGCCTAGATGACGCCGAAGATAGATCTAGGCGCAATAATCTAATCTTTTATAACATACCTGAAGTGCCCCAAGAAAGCCCATCGGACGCTGAACAAAAGTTAATTTCAGTACTCTCCGAATTACCAGCCTTTTCTTCTCTAAGCTCCGACGACATCGAGCGGGCACATCGGCTCGGACGTGCCGGAGAGAATTCTTGCAGGCCCATTATCGCCAAGTTTGTTCATTCCAAGACCAAGGATCTAATTCTGTCCAATCGAGACTCGATAAAAAAGAACAAGGTTTCTGTCGGCGAAGACTTCTGTCCCTCAACTAGGCTAGCTAGAAAAACGCTTTTACAATTTGCTAAGACTCGCAGCACGTCATACCAATTGAAGTATAAAAGGCTCCACATGAACGGGAAGTGCTACACCTACAACCCTGCCACGAAAACCGTTATTGAATCTCAACTAAACAAGCCTGTGACCACCCAGAAACCTGTCGCTGACCTTGCGCTATCCTCTAGCGCTTCTCCCAGTGGCGTCATCCAACCTTCTAGTTTATCACCTTAGCGGTCACAGAGGGGTCGTGGACCTTTTAATGAGCTTTCTGTTGTGTATACTAATATTCGAAGTGTCCTGAAAAACCGTGAACAGTTAAGTTCATTTATTGATTCTTGTGCAGCCCACGTAGTAGTACTAACAGAAACATGGCTCTCAAGTAAAATACGCGACCATGAAATTTTAGAATGTAACAAACGCTACAACTTTTACCGCAATGATAGAAATTGCAGGCCAGGTGGCGGAGTATTAATTGCCGTAGACCATAATATATCCTCATGCGCAATACATGTGACAAGCAATCTAGAAATAACGTGGGTTTTATTAAACATAAAAGGCAGGAAGATCACAGTCGGTGTATGTTATCGTCCACCACCCAGAGACCTCGAATTCATTAACAACCTCCACGATGTCATTAATCTAATCTGTGTTCGGTATCCTGGATCTCCTATTCTTCTTTTGGGTGATTTTAATTACCCTAATATCTCCTGGGGCGTGGATGGCCCCAGTAGTCTTCCTACTGATTCAGAATCTAAATCTTTTATTAACTTGTGCTCAACGTTCCATTTTTCTCAAATTGTCACACTGCCTACAAGATGCACTAGTCATTCTGAAAACACTCTTGACCTTATCTTAACTACATGCCCTGAATCAATTTCAAACCTCAGCATTCTTCCAGGACTTAGCGACCACTCACTCCTTGAATTTACGCTGGGATTCCCTGCCCCCCGAGCTGGAAAAAAAATGAATATTGTTAGGAATTACAGCCGAGGAAATTACGACGAAATTAATCGTGCATTATCTTCTTTTTGTGGCGAATTTTTGAGCAATTTTGAACATCGCAGCCTACAATTAAACTGGGACTTGTACAAAAACAAAACAGCCGAGCTCATCAACAAGCACATCCCCATACGAGTAATTAAGTGCACCAAATCACCATGGTATAATAAAGCTCTCGGAAGACTAGCCAATAAAAAGAAGCGTTTATACCGCCTAGCTAAAACCTCAAAACTATCAGAGCGATGGCAAGCCTATCGCCCCGCGAATGCTAGTTACAGTCGCGCTTTACGGGAATCCAAACGCTATTTCTTTCAACACACCCTCCCCAATCTTCTACGCTCTAATCCTCGACAGTTCTGGCGAACAGTAAAAGGCCCTGAAAGTGATAGGATGATTATTAACTCCAGCAATGGTCTACCGTTAACAGATGAACAATGTGCCTCTACATTCAACGATTATTTTGCAGCATCGTTCTCTAGTCATGCAGACGTCCCTAAACCTCTGTTCGACATATCTCCGCTGTCGCCAATGCCTCCCATCACAGTTAATCCAGCTGGTGTCGAAAAGATTATTGATTGCCTGAAGCTCTCTTCTGCTTCTGGTCCTGATGGTATCACGTCAAAATTCCTTAAAAACACCAAATTTTATTCATCTATCATCTTAACAAAACTTTTCGACCAATCTTTATCCACCGGCTTGGTTCCTGATGATTGGGCGGTAGGGAAGGTGGTTCCCACACATAAAAATGGTGACAAGCATGATGTTGAAAACTATCGCCCCATATCTTTGACATGTGTTCCATGCAAAATTCTTGAGCATATCATATCATCCCAAATCGCTACCCATCTTGATTCTCAATCTTTTTTTCATAGTTCCCAACATGGCTTCAGAAAATATTATTCATGTGAAACGCAGCTGGCATCTTTCACTCACTTTCTTCACAGCGTCCTCGACCACGGCGGTGTTGTCAACTGCATATTTTTAGACTTTTCTAAGGCTTTTGACAAGGTATCACACACTCTACTGCTCTTTAAATTACACCAACTTAACCTGGATCCCAACGTTTTTGCATGGTTGAGAAGTTTTCTTACTAATCGCTCCCAATACGTAACGATTAACGAAATCGACTCCAATTATGTCCCCGTTGATTCCGGCGTGCCACAAGGCTCCGTTCTTGCTCCCTTGCTCTTTCTAATTTGCATAAATGACTTACCCACCAAAATTCAATCTCGCGCTGGCCTTTTCGCAGATGACTGTGTAATTTATCGCGAAATAACCAATCCTAATGACGAAAAGATTCTGCAATCAGACCTTAACGCAGTAACTGCATGGTGCGAGGATTGGTTAATGACTCTTAACTCTAACAAGTGTAACTTAATGCATGTATCTCGAACTAACTAATGTTTCTTCTTATATTCTTCAGGATTCCCCGCTTGAACAGGTAACATCTTACAAATACTTGGGCGTCTTATTTCCATCCAAATTATCATGGGAACAGCACATCAACTATATAACTAGCAACGCTAACAGATTTCTAGGCTATCTGAAACGTAATTTCGCGAACATTTCTTCATCTCTTAAATTACAATTTTATAAAACACTTATCCGTCCAAAGCTTGAGTATGCTGCTTCTGTATGGGATCCCGGCCTTGATCATCTGGTAACAACCATCGAAGCTCTTCAGAATCGGTCTGCTCGCTACATTCTCAGTAATTATCATCGTACTGCCAGCACAACTAACATGAAAAACACGTTAGACCTACCTCCACTCTCCTTGAGACGTCAGATACAGCGACTTTGTTTGCTCCATAAAATATACTACCACGACACACTTCACGATCTTTTACTCCACCGGCCCTCTTATGTGTCACATCGCGTGGACCATCGTCATAAAATTGGATCTTTCGCATGCCACACAAATACCTTTCATAATTCATTTCTCCCGCGCTCAATAACAGAGTGGAACCACCTTCCCGAAGATCTTGTGTCTATTACTGATGTTACATTGTTCAAAAATGCCTTAAAAGCTCATTTTGGTGTTCCTGATTAATCGTTACGCACTGTTTATTTATTTTTTACCCCCGTATTACTACTTGTATTGTGTTCTACAGTTATATTTTGGTGTTCCTTACTTGTAGTACTTGTATTGAATTCTTGGATGTTTATTGTTACCTTCTGTTGTTCCTTACTATTTTTGCACTGTTTTTGACACCTCTCTCTCTCTCTCTCTCTCTATATATATATATATATATATATATATATATATATATATATATATATATATATATAGCCAACAGCCACAGAAACCAAGGGGCACAGGGTTTTTTTTTTAATTGATATATTTATTTTGTGGTGTTGATCAATTTAGAATATTACTGAATATGTTATCGCTTAAATCTAATTGATTAGAAAAGCAGAAGAAAAACAACCACTGCCGCCGGTGGGATCCGAACCCACGACCTCCGAATTACGCGTCCGGTGCTCTACCTCTGAGCTACGGCGACGGCTGTCAAATCTTCTGCTTTCGGGGGTATTTATGTTTACAAGTAACCTAACCTTGAGAGTGTTCATCAGCGCCACCCACGTTCATAAGCGGCGGACGTAGAACGTCCTGAGTTACCGCAGGTGTGACGTAGAACGTCATCGAACGCAGAAGGTGGAAGCTGCGTGAGAACCCTCTTATGCTTCCTATGGCGTCAAGGCTGCCAGAACCGAGACCCTCGCTAAGCAATTAAGCAAACAAGGGAAGGGGAATGACGGGCTCGTTATAAACATGAAAGAAGCCAACAGCCACAGAAACCAAGGGGCACAGGGTTTTTTTTTAATTGATATATTTATTTTGTGGTGTTGATCAATTTAGAATATTACTGAATATGTTATCGCTTAAATCTAATTTATATATATATATATATATATATATGCCTGTGCTTTTATCTTAATTATGTTTTGTATTCCACTCCCCTCTGTAACGCCCGACCCGGGCCCTGAGGGTACTCGAAATAAATAAATAAATAAATAGCTCAATTAGCCTATTTTTAAGCATTGCTGGCTGGCTTCGTCGTTCTATAATTCCCACTGACAGTGCTATTAAACACTCCATGAACGGACTTCCCGAAGACTCTCAATATGCGAAAAGATCAACACTTTGAAACAATCAGCGTTCAACCATATCAGGAATGTACAAGAATTTAGCAGTTTTACTTTTTCAGTAAGTTCAAATACATTTCGTCTCGTTTTCTCAAACATACGTATACTGATAGGCCTTTGTCCTAGAATCTGCTCCTGATTTTCTTGGTTTCCCCCCGAACATGCAGAATTTACGGTTCACAATCTGTCCATGGCCCGGCACTGGTTTTGTGCCCTCAAGAAAGCCGCATTGTACCTCAGTTTTAAAAAGAAAATCCCGTCCGTCTTTTCAAAACCCAAAGCATAATATATCGGTTTACTACTATTAAATTGGTGCAATGTTTTCCGGTTCTGTGTTCTCATATCATTTATATGCCTCTGTATATCTTTATTTCAGGCTAAAATTAACTTCATAGCATAGAGTCACTCAACTATTTTTTTTATTTCCTTTTTACAGCATATTGGGCCCCTTTTTTGCTAATGGATTTCTATTCTACTTCTTTCTGTGTAATTACCTTTTCTGATGTTTATGTTCTACTATTGACTGCCCATGAAATGTAAACCAGTTTTAGGCTTAGCCAGGAGGCATTCAGCACTCTTTTCCAGCACCTCGTGGGCATACTGTACCATAGTACTTAATTATACCCCTTACAGCCTTCACAGTAACGATGTTCCCACGGAAAAGACAGCTTGCTTAACGCTACTTAGATGTGGCCTGACATGCAGATTAAGTCTCAGGTTTATTCTTCGTGCGTATAATCCTCTGGCGTACTATAACACAAAGCTTTCTCACCCAGAAAGCGAGATTCCTTCACAGACAGCCGCAGTTTTTCAATGCAGCTTGAAGCTACGGACCATGAGAATAGATTATAACAACCCACCAGTATACCGGCTTTATGCTCTTG
This sequence comes from Amblyomma mixtum, assembly GCF_055824585.1. Classification (NCBI taxonomy): domain Eukaryota; kingdom Metazoa; phylum Arthropoda; class Arachnida; order Ixodida; family Ixodidae; genus Amblyomma; species Amblyomma mixtum. Next base: position 79,988,310 of record NC_143018.1, read on the forward strand.
AATTTGAGCGAAAAAAAATACATGCATAATGCATTGTCTATAATTACACGATTTAATTTCATGTAATCGCTCGTTTCCCACCCTTGCCTAACGTGTTGTTCGGGTTTAAACTCTATTTTAGCATGACGTAACAAGAAAGCCGTTAAAGCAACTGGTAGCGAAATTATGCAACTTATCGCGAAATACGTAACATTAAATATGTCTAAATACTGTGATTCTTGCAGCGATTTTCATTGCAAAATTTTTAAGATAATAATTAACTAACCTAAAATGCTTTCAAGCCATCACCTTCATTTCGACAGGGTTTGTTAGCGTTCTTTCTGCCGGCAAAAAAAAAAAACATTTCTGTTTCAAAGCACCCAGATAAATTGATTTATTTTTGGTTTAAAAGAAAGTAAAGCTTACAAACACAGCAGTGCAGCACAATGCAGGACAATCTGCCTAATGAAAGGTCCAGATCACCATTATTTATCTGTTCGACGATTGATTCACATCGTATGTCGACAACAGGGTCGGCCCGGTCAGCGACCGCCCGCCAAGAATAGACGGTCCACCGAAGGAAAAAGCACCTTTCTCCTTGCGTGCTGGCTTTTTTTCTCCTCAAGTCGCGTGGCATGCCCCTCCGTTGAAACACTGCGTTATCTGACGGCGCGTTGAGACACTCGGGCCGTTATCTCGGTCTTTACAGAGCTTCAAAGGCCCCATAGCGGGGCGATAGGGGAACGGAGCTAGAATAATAGCAAAAGTGAAGTACCTCACACAAAAAATTGGCTGTGGCTTAGCTAAGGTTAAGCCTGGATAAGCGAAAAGCTCTCGCTGCTTTTCAGCCAACTCCCAAGCTACCACTTCTGGATCGGTGTTTCTGCGCCGGCCGACTGTTGCTTCTTCTTCTCCTTCCATGGCGAGTGTCTGCCCCTGTTCTATGGGCAAGCGCGCCTTATATACCCCTCCTTTCAAATGTGCACTACGCACGGCTGCGGCGAAAGGTCAAACGGTGGCGGGGAAGGCCGCCTCTTCTAAGGCCGCCGCCGCCGCTCACGCGTTCTCGCAACGCGTTGCAAAAGAACCTTCTCCTCTTGAGACGGCGGCGGCGACCGCTCGGCTGCGGCGAAGGGTAAAACGGTGGCGAGGAGGAGAAGCGGCGACGCTCAGACGACGGAGTCAGCGCGCGGCGGCGACGACGGCTGCGGCAGCACCGGCTACCTGCGCTCCGCGTGGCGTCGCTCGGTTTCGCGCATGCGCAGCTGTGGCTAAAATTGATCACGGCGCACGCCAGACCCGGTGTTGACGAGCCTAGTTAAGCTTTTCGCTTCAAAATATGGCTGTGGCTTGTCCAATGGCCATCCCGAGTAGAATTGCGGAAGCGACGGCGCGGCAATCACAGCGGCGACGGCACCTCTGAGTCACTCGAGTAGCGGCCTAAGCGCCGCAGCTGTGCGCCGTGTGACGTCACTCCTCCTGGAGAATGCACTGCTGGCGCAGCGGCGACGGCACCTCTGAGTCACCCGCGCAGTGGAGGAGTCGGCGGCGGCTCCGCGCTGCTCTGACGTCACTCGCTCCTCGCGCATGCGCAGTTGGGGCTCTCCGGGGCTCCTCGAAATCGCTCACACCTAGCGTAGTGTTGCATCCGCAACAAAAGTGGTATGGTTGCAACGTAGTTGAACCGAGTAGACGTGCGAAAGCATGTGTTTAGCCTATTTGGTTCAAGGTTCCGATTTGCTGCATCGTCGACACGTTTGGCGACGATATTAGTTCGATAGGAGAAGATTAAAATCTCTATCTTTAAAAACTTTAGGGCCAGGTAGCACACTCTAAAATGCTTCCCGGTCGTAAAGAAAGGAAAGGCATGGCCACGGTGAACAAATTATATGGCAGCGTTTGTGGCAACTGCGCACAGGGCCACCCTTGGCACAAAAATATGACGCTAAAGCGAGGAAGGGGACGTCACGTATATTCTTCTATACAGCATACTGCGTAATATTCTCGTAAGTGCCGGATTTCGAGGGCGGAGTTTGTGAAGCAAGTATTTTACAACGTTGCTACACATAGAATAAAGAGCCCGATAAAGATAAAGTTTGCTTCGCCGCATATACACTGTTATTAAGGTAGTGCATGCTTCACAGAGGCAGCACAACATGGTCAATTCATCATCATCATCAAAACGTTTATTTCCACCGAAATGAGACTCCTTTTTGGACCCCCCGGCACGCAGGCCTAAGGGAGCCCTACTTAGGAGCCTCGCAAACTAAGGTCTGGTGAAGACACATTGTCTCTTCACGGCCTCATCCGCCAGGCGGATGGCTTGTTGCTGCTTAGCGGGGTCCTCGCTCCGCAGCAAGGTCTCCCAGACTTCTCTATCTTCTATATTTTGCTCGGCGCCCGGGCTTCCAGCACATTCCCATATGACATGGTCGAGAGTGCCCCTCTCCCCGCACGTTATACAATATTGGTCTTTCTCCTCTTTGGAGATCGTTATGTATACCCAGAAGGGGCTTATATGATTCCCCCCTTGCAATCTTCTCCACGCAATTGCCTCCTCTTTTGCGAAGGAACGGTCTGGCGGCGGATAGACCCTCCTGCTCAGCTTATAATGTTCCGTGATCTCGTGGTATGAAATTAGGCTATCTTTCATGTCTATGCGGGAGGGCTGCTCTGCGGCCGCCCGGTGATAGAGAGCTCGGGCAAGCTCGTGTGCAGCCTCATTTCCTGCAATAGACTCATGCTCTGGGATCCATATCGGCCTCGCCTCGAGGACGTGTTTGGCCTCTTCCGAGATTCTTCCTTTCGCGAAGTTTCTTACTGCAGTTTTGCTGTCACTTAAAATCGTCGTGGCCTTGGTACCGACGCAAGCGAGCGCTATCGCCAACTCTTCCGCCGCATTGGCATCTCTCGTGCGGCTCGAAGCCGCTACCGTTGGTACTCCTGCCCCGTCGACCACAGCGGATACAGCCGCACCGTGCTGTCTGCACGCCGCGTCTACGTACGCCACCTGGTCTGCCGGTCGCTCCTTCATCTTCCTCTCGTAGGCCTTAGCCCTATGTTCTCGCCTTTCCTTGTTATACACGGGGTGCATGTTCCGCGGCATAGGTGGGACGCATATCTTGGCCCTGATTCCTGCCGGGATGTTTACCATCTTGTGCGTGCTACTTTCTGACCGGATTCCTACCCAATCGAGTATTGTCCTGCCCGTTTCAGACTGGCCGAGCCGTTCTAATTGGGATATCCTCACCCCCTCTGCCAGCTCAACCCATCTGTTGTGTACCCCCATTTTTTCAAGCCGCTCCGTCGACGTAGATATCGGAAGTCCCAGAGCTCGCTTGGCGCATTTCCTCAATATTCTATCTACCTTCTCTATTTCTGCCTTGTTCATGTTTAGGTACGGCGTCGCGTAGCAGATTCGACTGTGCATAGCGGACGTTGCGTAGCGGCTGCGGCTTTCGGCTGCAAAACCGAAGGACGCGGGATCGAATCCAGGCCGCAGCGGCAGCATTTCGATAAAGGTGAAATTCAAAAGCGCTGGTGTGTTCTGTGATGTCAGTGCATATGCCAGTGCGCAATGTAAAACCACAATCAAAAAATGGCTGTCGTGTAAGTTTTTTTGGCGGAGGCAATCACGCTGGAGCAAAAGCAAAAAGATGGAGGGCAATAATAACTCTGGCGAAGAAACTGATGTCACAGATGCTGAGGAAGCCTCATACACGAGGTTGGATTATGAATGCTGAAAAGAATGTTTTCATTCTTCTTACTAACCATGCGCAATTAATTAGATATAAGGTCTGAAAAACTGATCGATGATTACAGTACTGGATAACGCGAAATTTGGTCGCGTGTTGATTTTATGATCTATTGAGGTACAAAACTTGGATGACTTTAAGGGGGAATGAGGGTCTAAAACCAGGGTTGAAACCTGGCATGTAGGTGTACCATAGAATACTGGTCTCAAATATGCACTTAGATTTCAAATATCTCACCTGAAAGAAAATTGATGGTGAAGTAACATCCCAATTAAGCCATTTCTTACTGACCTTTATAGTAATTTCTCAGTTAAAAAAGCTTTTTAAGAATATGTAGACATTTCCAAAGGTCTATGCACCTTCCAAAGCTTTCCTTTTTCCTTTAGACATTATAGATTAGCAAATAGGCCAAATGTGGGCTAATTACTTACACATTGTTTTTCTTTTGAGTTTTGTTTTATTAGCTTTAGTGTGTGCTTTGGACCTTTGCAAATGTCTGCTTATACTTAAAAAAGCTTTTTAGACTCACGAATTACTATAAAGACCCGTAAGAAATGACCTAATTAGGATACGTTATTTCGCCATATATTTTCTCCCAGGTGAGATTCTTGAAATCTTAATGCATCTTCAAAATCAGCATCCCATGATATACCTGCACGCTAAGCTTCAGCAAGATATGCTAATAAATAAAATAAATATTTAAGACCCTCATACCTCCTTAAGCTGCCCTTAGGAGTACTATTCAAAGCATGGCCGCTTTGTCACACAAGGCCCCTAAACTATCACACTGAATGAACGTTCCTCAGTGGTGTACAGCAGCTTGGTGCCACCCTCGACCAATTGCAGCATCCTCTCCCGCGTTTGCTGCTCCCTGCGAGAACGCGTTGCAATGTGCTTGTCTCCCTGGTTCAAGGAGGAACGCTAAAGCCACAAAGGAGGTTTCTTCATTTGAAGCTTTCCACGAGGCACATGGACCACGCATCCAGAGTAGCGCCTACCAGTTCCCATAGTAAACGGCGCTGACTCCACAAACGGCCCCAGTAGACGCCCATGTGATTGCTGGTTGCCGGATCGACTATCGATTCAAGCCTGACTCAAGTTGCGACTAGGAAGTTTTGTGGCAAATCCTACGCTGATTCGAACATAACCAGCCACCACGTGGGCGACAATTAAAGGGCCCGCAATCTTAGCGCAAGAATTCGCCTCACTTGGGCAATGCAGTGGGTCGTTCTTTATAAATCCTCCAATGTGTGCGGACAGCGACGCAGTTGTTGCGACGCGCGTCTTTTCTTTTCATTCTTTCCTTTCCTCTTTGAGGAAAGGAAGGACTCTCCTCTATCTGCACGTGGCAGTGGCGGCGGTGGCTCGGCTTGAGCCAGTCGGCGGGCCCGTGCAGTTTCCTTTTCTACCTTCTCTCAGTCGCAACACAACACTTGAACGGAGGAGTTGCTGAAGTCACTGCCTGTTGCTGCATCATCCACCGTGGTGGTGGTGGAAAACATTTATTTACACATGCACTACTGGAGGTATTGCATGAGCTGACCCAGAGGGGGCCAGCCCTTACAATTACTAGGTGGAGGTCCCTAGTTCGGCACCCCAGTGGCGTCGGCCGCCGCCCGGGCTCGCGCGGCCAAGGCCCGTTGGGCCTGCAGGTCAGAGCAGCCGAGCAGGGTCGCCTCCCAGTCCTCCCGGGTTGGGTTGGGGTGAGGGGGGATAGCAGGGTTGGAGGGGCAGGCCCACACCATGTGGTAAATGTCCGAAGACTTCTCCGCACAGTGCGGACAGCTGCCGAGAAAGAAGGGTCGAAGTGTTTCAGAGCTGCCGGGCACAGCAAAGTATTGGTATACAGGCGAAGGAAAAGCCGCTCCTCCGCCTTTGAGAGACCTTTACACGGGCGGGGATAAAGACCATGGCCAGATTGATAATGTAAAACAATGTCTTTAAAGGAGTAAGCGGGAGTGAATTCGAGTTCCTGATCGTCGGGGTCGGAGGGGAATGTCCGGTGAGAGAGCGCGCGGGCGGCGGCGTCAGCTGCCTCATTTCCCTCAAGGCCCATGTGAGCAGGAGCCCAAACGATACGCCGGTGCGCGGGGTCCCCGGTGTAGGCGCTGTTTTGGAGAATGCGGTAGGCTAGATATGGTACCCAGCCCTGCTCGACGTTCCGACATGCCCCTCGCGAGTCGGAAATAATTGTTTTTGAATTGGAATCAGATGCAGCCAACGCAATGGCGACCTCCTCCGCGTGTGTTATGTCACGGGCTCGGAAAGTAAGGCCGTTCACTGTTTTGGATTGGTGGATGACTGCGGCCGTGTACCATCCCCCGTGGTGGGGTCCGGAGGCATCCATGTAGAATACGCCGGGTTTCGATCCATAGTGGCGGGCCAGGGCTTCCGCCCGCGCCAGGCGCCGGCCATTATGGTCTTCACGGTTCATGTTCGCGGGAAGAGGGCGCACGTGGAGGGCGCATCTCCACTGGGATGGAATACGTACGCGGTCTTCGATAAAAGTGGTGTGTTGGATGTGCAGTCGGGCAAGCAGGCGGCGACCCGACGATGTCTTTGAGAGACGTGTGTATTGGTTGGTCAAGTGGGCTTCCCGGAGCTCCCGAAATGTGTTCACCATGCCCAGCCCCTGGAGGCGCTTGTTGGAGGTGTTCACGGGGAGGCCCAGAGCTCGCTTAATAATTTTGCGGAGGATGACTTCGAGTGAATCCTCGTCTTGCTTCCGCAGGTGGAGGTATGGAGTCGAATATAGAATTCGGCTGGTTACAAATGCATGCGCCAGCCGCAAGGCGTCCTTACACCGTAACCCCCCGCGCTTGTTAGAAACCCGGCGGACCAAGCGGCCCACCTGGTCCCCCACCTGACGGAGTTTGGCCAATGTTGTTTCTGACCGTCTGTTTTGATGTATGAAGAGCCCCAGTACCCGGACTTCGATATTTTCAGGAATTGGACCTGTCTCAAGAGACAATGAAATTTTGGCTGTGCACTTTGGTGAGGGGCGTATGTGCACAAATTCAGACTTTTGGGTGGAGCATTGGAGGCCGCAGCGGCGAGCATAACGGTCCACTATGGTCGCCGCCTCCTGCAGGTTGGCCTCAATGTCTCCAAGGGAACCCTGTGTAGCCCACAGGGTGATGTCATCGGCGTACAGCGCATGCTGCACACCGGCGACAGCGCCCAGCTGGGCCGGTAGGCGCATCATAGCCAAATTGAACAACAGGGGAGACAGCACCGCGCCCTGGGGTGTACCCCTGGTTCCTAAATGAAAAGGGCCATGTTCTTTATCCTGGACTCGAATGTAAGATAGTCTGTCGGTTGAAAATTGCCGAATGTATTGAAAGGCGTTTTTGCCGCAGTTAGTTTGAGAGAGGTGGGTGAGAATGATCTCGTGGGTAACGTTGTCGAATGCACCCTTCAAATCCAAGGCGAGTACGACCTTGTCATTGTGAGGGCATTCGACGGGGTCGAGGACATCCCGATTTAGTTGTAGCAGGACATCATGTGCAGATCTTTGTGGGCGAAACCCGAACATGGTGTCTGCGAAAAGGTGTTTGGATTCCATGAACTCGGACAACCTGTCACGTACCATCGTCTCCATGAGTTTGCCCACACAGGAAGTCAGAGAGATGGGGCGGAGGTTGTCCGTGTTGATGGCCTCGCCAGCTTTAGGAATGAAGGTGACCAGGGCGGTCTTCCACTCGATGGGGAGTGGCACTTCCCCAAGCCAGATTGAGTTAATGTAATTCAATAAAGACAGGTATGCCAGGTCGGGGAGGTTGGCTAACAATTTGACTGTAATTTTGTCCCGACCCGGAGCGGTGCCGCGTTTCGTTTTTGCCAGGGCCGCCCCCAGGTCGTGGAGCTGGAACGGTTGATCCAGCTCAACGTTCTCAGAACCTGCATAAGAGTACGCCGGCCCGCGGGGGTCCTGTGTGGTGCACAAGTACTGGTCCCGGAGCTTGTGCGCCAATTGAGTTGTGTTGCCCTGAAAGCTGTGTATTGCTCTTTGGAGGTGTTTTTGAGTTTCCATGCGTGTTTGCGTTGGGTCAATTAGGGCGCGAAAGAGCCGCCACGTGTTCCGGCTGGACATTTGCCGCGCGGCCGTATTGCATCGGTCCACCCAGTTGGAGTCGGCGAGTTGGGCCGCATACTCAGCCGCTCGTTGAGTGAGCTCGGCGATGCGAGCTTTAAGTTTTCGGTTGTGCTTTTGCCGGCGCCACCGACGGACGAGGCAATGCCGGGCCTCCAAGAGGTGGAGCAGGTGGTTGTCCACATCCGAGACCACCTCTGAGAGTTGAATTTGAGTTTCGGAGGAGCGAAGGCAAGAGACCCAATGTTGTGATCTACCGCAGTCGCTTTTTCAAGATGAGTCGAGTTCACCGTAGTCTCTTCCTCTTTGAAATGTATTGCGAAGCATCCACATTCTTAGGATAGAGTATGAGTTGTTTGGAATAGATGCTTCTATGTGAAATCTGGTTTCGTTCTAGACGATGTAAACAGCAGGGTTGCGATGACTAGTAACTTTGATCTGCCCTTATTGTATCTGCGGTATCTTGTCCAATCGTTTTTCTTTCTTGCGGTCGATATGGCACATTTCGTTTCGATTTTTCTGGGGGAGGGGAGGCACACGGAGCTAGCTGGTTTGTCGCGCGGCGCTTGGGCAGCCACTTTCGAGGGTTGAGTTCTCCTTCCCCTCTGCGTCCGTGTGATGCCGGTTGCTGGCTCTTTCTGCTTTATTCTTCGTGTGTTGCGAGGAGACGATTGTCCAGCACGAGCCGCCACGGTGGCTCAGTAGCTATGACACTCGGCTGCTGACCCTGAGAGAAGCGGGTTCGATCCCGGCCGCGGCGGTCGAATTTCGATGGAGGCGGAATTCTAGAGGCCCGTGTACTGGAGGCCCGTGTACCCAGGTGGTCGAAATTTCCAGAGCCCTTCCCTACGGCGTCCCTCATAGCCTGAGTCGCTTCGGAACGTTAAACCCCCATAAAACCAAGCCAAACCCAGCACGGGCACACGCCTCCTATTTTCCAGTAACTTGGCTCAAGGAATCGGTACCTGCTGTACCGCTCAATCGATTCCCGCTGGGCGTACAGATGCTTTCGTTTTATGCAACTGCTGCGGCGTTTCATCAGCACGCCCGCCACACCAGCCCAGATTTAGATATCACTGCGGACACAGTAGTGGAGTACATGGGCATGTTACTTATGCCTTTGGTGCCTCCAGAGCGCAGGCGGCGGGCATAGTCCGTCTCCTTGGTTGCTGGTGACAGCGTCCTTTCTTCCGGGGCAGCTGCGCTATTTCTTGTCGCATCTGGAGTGTGGGGTTTTGGTTACGAGCGACCGGCTTCAGCGATGCGGCGTTGTGCGGTCCGCGCAGTGCCCTAGCTACCCGCACCAGCAGTCAAACCGACAAGTAGTAAAAGAATATGTGGTCTCCCGTGCTTCCTGGAGAGCGGTGGATGTGGGCTTTCGAGGCCTTGAAGTTAACCGGTTTATAGCAAACCGCCATTGCCCTCTTGGCCGCTTTGCGCGACTGTTGATAGTCGCGGCCGGCTTTCATGCTCTGGCGCAACCGCTGTGTTGCTGCTGCCTGAAGTCGTCGCCGGCGAGGGCTATTTCCGATCATGGCGAGCCTTCGTGGGGAGCTCCTGAACTTCCCTACCAAGGCGTTCTTTTTCCTTGGAGAACAGGAAGTTCTCCGCCATTGGTTGTGCCCTTTCGTGTCCATTTTAGTTACATTTACTTACATCACCCCTCAGGGCCAGTGGCATTAAAGAGGGGGAGTGGTAAATATGCAGAAAACAGAGAAAAATACAGTTTGTTACAAGAATATTAAAAAGTATCTGAATATGCAATGTTACCTAGTGCTGCGCGGAATTGCTCATAATTTGCAATGCCAGCAACTTCTGCGGGAAGACAGTTCCAGGGACGTAAGGTGACCACATAGAGCGGAGTGATGGTACAGCTTGTGGAACAGGGCGATGCGAAACACTTTTCTACGCAGTCAGTGTTGGGAGGCAGAGATTAGAATTCATACCAGTTATACTCGCTGTGCGGTTGTAGTCAGTAAGGATGAAACGTACAGAGTTATTCTGCACCATCTCAAGGCCTACGTAGTTGCACGAGAACGGCTCTACGTCTTCCCCCCAGCACATCTAACGACCGACTTCTCAAACTAGGTGTACACAACACCTTTGAGGAGCTAAAAGAAGCTACCTTTATGGCACAACTATCCCGTCTATCCAGCTCAGAGGCTGGTCGTACTTTATTGTCCCAGTTGAGCCTGACCCCAATTACAGAGCCTACCGAGGGGGTCCCCCTTTCTGCTACTGTCCGCTCTAACCTCAACGTAACCCCCATCCCCAAGAACATGCACCCTGAGCGAGACAGGGAACGCAGAGTAGCAAGGGCTCGGGCCCTTCACAAACAGTATAGCGAGGACCATGAGGTGGTCTACGTGGACGCAGCGGAATATACTACAGGCTCCCGTATGGCCCTCGCGGTAGCCGACAATAATGCAAAGCTTCTAACCTCCAGCTCAATCATTACCAATTCGACCACAGAGGCAGAAGAGGCAGCCATCGCGCTTGCTCTCATTTCTACATCTGCCACAAAAATTATCTCCGATTCCAAATCTGCAATTTTAAATTATGCCAAGGGCTACATATCCAGCACCGCTGCTCGTTTACTACGTTTCTGGCAGCCCCGGCGCCTCATCACCCTCATCTGGACGCCAGCACATGCTGGCCTCCCAGGCAACGAGGAGGCTCATTCCCTAGCCCGAGGTCTCACATTCCGGGCAGGAGTCGAGCCCCCTCTACGAGCCTCGGAGCACCTGCTCTCCTTCCGTGATATTCTCTCGTACTACCGAGACAAACGAAGGGAATACGCACCCCCAGCTCCATCCCTCACCATACCGCAGGCTGCACATTGGCGACAACTACAAACCCGAACTGCTCCGTACCCAATACTGCTGCATGCCCGATACCCAGACCAATTCCCGTCATCATGCAAACTTTGCGGCAAACCAGGAGACTTCTTACACACCCTCCTCACATGCCCCACCTTCCCTCATCCCCCATCAACAACCGCGGCGGAGTCTTACTGGGAGTCTCTTCTGACCAGCTCGTCCGCTCAAGACCAGCGCCGGATCATCTCCAGCGCTCACAGTAGGATTGCGCTCCAGGGGCTATCCTTTGCGTTGTAAGGGTGCCTCCTCCTCACATTGAGGAGGCGTCCAAGTGCCATGTAGGGGGCTTCGCCCCCACGATTTACATCATTGGCAATAAAAGTTTCCACCACCAACACCAAGGCCATCAATGAAGTATTCACGAGACGGACATGTAAGGGTTCTTTTTCGGCCGACGTGGTTTGTTTAAATTCACCATTTGTTTTCTCAAAGTGCGGGTTGAACCCCGTGTCAACATAAGTGTCCCGTATTTATTCATCACAATGATAGTACGATGCTTCTTTGTACATATATGTATAAATTTCAAAACACAGTATGCATGCTTCATTATTGATATGAATGTATTTTCATTACATTATTCATACCTCCAAGCTCGCTCTAATTAATTTCCACGTTTATCCCATCTCTGTACATTTGTATACAGCCATCCACTTCCTGCTGTACTAGCGTGCTTTTCTTATCGTCTCAATTCTGATATGCTTCCTGTCCAGTGTTCTGTGTTTGCCGTTGTGACTCCTTGCTTCCTCGTGAATGTCCAATAAACTTTTTTTCTAACCAGTCGCCATTGTGCAGTTGGTTGCGGTGCACGCTGTAAGCATGACGCCTATCTGAAAACGCGGTTGGAAAGGCATTACGCGACAGCCCGATGCAAACCGAGCGCGACCCGTCTCGCCTGCCCTCGCCGTACCATCCTCCCCCACTTTCCGCTTTACGCGTCCGCCATTTTCTCTTCCATCGCTACCCCCTCCTCCGCCTTTTCATTCCACCCGCCGCGCTGGCTCAGTGGTTGATTTTGAGTTTGAGTTTATTAACATTTTAGTTCTCAGTACAGAAAACTAAGGGCCGGGAACAAAAAGTACAAAACCGGTACCTGGCTGCGTCCCCTGACCCCATAACAAAGTTGGTAGCGATGCACTCCGAATAAAAAAATCATAAACTAACGAAGAAAAACGAACAAAGCACTTTGAGCGAAAACAATTTAACATGATGTTTGAAATTGTGCACAACACTCGTGCCAATATTTAAACAAAATAAAAACTGTTTTAGCAAAACCCTGTGCAGAAACCATCAGAAAAATACAGAATCCATCAGGAGAGACACTTATAATCAATAATGTACAACAAATAAGTATGATGAACACAAATCAAATATAGTCCATTCCACTCAAAAACAGTCACTCGAAAAGAAAGTACACATTATAGAAATTCACTAAAACCGTGAACCCAACTACAACCACACAATGAAAATTTCGCGCAAAAATCTTTTCAGTGTATTAATAGAAGGATAATTTATAGCTTCAGCTAACACCACGTTCTCGTTTAAAGTGTTGGGAATAAGGTATTTCATACTTTGTAATCCATAATTTGTTCGTAAACGTGGTAATATGTAATTTGTTTTCCTGAAGCAAAAACTGTCATTTTTCATGAGATAAGTATTATCAAAGCTTTGAGAATTTTGTTTCCTTTGGGTGTATATGTAGAGTGCAAGTTTGTATAGATAGAGCGGTTCAAGATAAAAAATCCCATGTTTCTTGAAAAAAGGACTTGTGCTCTCATTATAATTTAAGCTTTCCAGAGCCCTAATGGCTTTCTTTTGCATGATTTTTGTTTTGCATGATTGTTTGCATGATTGTTAGGGCGCTCGTCTACAGAGCCGTAGTACCCAGGTTCGAACCCGACCGCGGCGGCAGCGTTTCGATGGAGGCGAAACGCAAAAGGCGCCCGTGTGCTGTGCGATGTCAGTGCACGTTAAAGATCCCCAGGTGGTCGAAATTATTCCGAAGACCTCCACTACGGCACCTCTTTCTCTCTTTATTCTCTCACTCCCACCTCCTCCTCTTCCCTCAGGCGTGGTTCAGGTGTCCACCGAGATATGTGAGACAGTTACTGCGAATTTCACTTCCTCAAAAGCCAATTTTCAGTTTCCATTATCACCCTCCCTTTGTTATCGCCCTACTCTCATCCTTCGCCGTGGTCTTCGCTTTGCCATAGTTCTGCCAGTTAAGACGACGACGCGCAAGCCATGAACGGACGCCTCAGAGCTTCATCCGAATGAAACGAATTAAATTTCTTAAAGATATGCGCAGCAGTATATGAGCACTGCATGAAATACTAGAACTGTAAGAATTCTACGTCCTGTGTCTGATTCGACGCCCGCGTATTGTTATCGGCATTATCAACGGCTCAAGAGAAATATCTGTAACCATAGAAACAGCGAATAAAAATATACAAGGCCGAGTTGTACCATAAAGAAAAAATCAGCATGAAGCTCAGGAAATATATTTAGAATAATCTGAAATGTATGTTCGGAATGAGATCGCAATTTAAAATTACTTATAATAATTAAGCTCTTTCAAACCGCATCGCTCACCGTTGCACTTGGTTACAGCAGTAAGAGCCATGTTGTTGCTCCTTATCAAAAGCTGTGTTAATGCGTAGACGAGAGGACCTATTTTTTTTTATCAGGCAGTCGGCATTCTACTGTTCCCCCTTTTCTGATTGACTGGTTTGATCCATCGCTTGTCAGCCCACAGTCATCCGAATGCTAGACAGTATAAAGCAGCTTGTGATGGTTATGTACTCTCCTGCCCCCTCGAGAGCTGGTAAAAAGATACGTTCGAGCCAAAAATCGGGTTAGGCGACGCTCAAGCTGAGGTTTTCTCGTCACCCACACCGCACTATAGCAGCCTAGCATGAATATAAATCAAAAAGTAAAACAGACAGCGGAGAAATGAAAACAGCGCGTAACCCAGCACTTAGACCGCACTGACAGCCGCTTCAACGTGGTTTCGCTTTCAAGTTTCAGGTGCCAAAGGCAACGTCAGTGATGAGCGAATTCCTCGCGTTTCTCAGTTGTTGCATTCCGGCAGTTAGTTTGGAAGATGAACTCGCCAAATGCCGAACTAAATTCACCTGACAAGAAGAAAGAAAAACAAACATTTGAGCATGTTCAAACCGCCAGCGTGGCCTTGTGGTAGAGCATCCGCCTCGCATTCGGGTGGTGCTGGGTTCGATCCCCAGTGCCGCCGAGCACCCACCGGTTTCTTTAATGGGTACAAGGTGTCCGCTTGTACCCTGGCCTGGTGCTCGGCTCATCTAGGGTGAAATGCTTGGGAAAAGGGTCTTAGACCAAACAGTTGCTTTGACGGATGAGTGGTAAGTTCCCCCGCCAAGCAACCATAAGTCCGCCTCGTGCGGCATAGGCCCAATTTGTGGCCCATTTTTTTTTTCTCGCAAGTCAGACAGCCGGAAAAACCAGAATGTCTAGTCAGCTGTGATACTCTGAAGTTTTCTCTTCGGAACGAAGGATCACTTACAGTGTTTGTCTTGAGACACGCTGGTTAGAGCGTACGAGCTTTGAGTCGGGACTCCTCACTTTGCAGTGAAACACGAACCACCTTTGCAGGCTGAGTGCTCGAAACTAGGTTGCTCCCGAAGGGGCGCAGCGGGGTTTGCGGAGCCTCTTCCAAGCGTTCACCCCTGAAGAAGCCGGGCGCCGGGCCGGGGGTGGCTTGTACCCATTTTTACCGGTGGGTGTCCGGCAGTGGGTTTCGAACCAACCACCTCCCGCAGCCGAGGCGGACGCCCAGACCACTAGGCTCAGTTTCGACAAACCGACAGCTAGAAATTTAAAAAAACGAGCACTTGTCTGAACACGTTTGGTTTCCGGCTTCAGCGTCACTTTATCTGAATCGCTGCAGCACGGAGAATTCCTGAAAGCGCATCGGTACAACCGCCGCGCAAATAGATGAAGTAAAAAGAAAAAAAAAACTGAAAAAAAAACTGGAACAATGCAGAGATGCGATGCAATGCAAGAGAAGGATTTTAATATTTGTGGTTCTCTTCCCTCTCTTCGATAAAATTGCTTTGAGTGTGCACGTTACGGAAGTGCGCAAATCTGGTAACAGGAGTGGTTCGTGCTAGCAAACGCGAAACCCTTTGCCGTATTCGAGAGAAAAGGAAAAAAAGAGGAACATCCGCATTAGAGCAATTCGAGCAATTCGCAGGGTATACACCTGTACACACTCGCTACACGTCACACGGGAATTTATTAATGCGGGAGCATTATATTTCTCTGTCGCGCTAGCAAAAAATGTCTGCAATTTTGTCCGCATGATTACGTCGTTCTCTGAAGATAAATGTGTAAAAGTGTGATTGTGACATTTAGTGTGCGACAAAAAGTAGCCGCAGGAAAAATTTGGTTGAAGAGGTGCAATTCGGTAATTAATTAAACACGAAAAACACAAAAAATACACTTAAACGTCAAAATAGCCATGGAAGTATAGTACACGGACGTCCCGACAGCCAAGGACGTCGATATAGTATGTGGAGGTTTTTCTTTCACACTGCTCCAATGCGGGTCGCCACAGTGATCTCAAAGTTTTTTTTTCCTCGATGTAGCGCTGCTCTTCAAAGCTGCACTTGAGAATTTAACGCAAAATCCACTGTTTTTCGCGCTCTATAGGTTATTCCTTTCACACTTTGGGGACGCACTCGTCCCCCGTGGTTCACTTTCCCGCAATGCACCCTCAACTGTGGTTAGCTCCCCCGCAACGCACTCTCCTTAGTTGTGTTACTTTAACTAACAGGGGAGGGCGCTCGCGTCGCAGCGACACCAGCGCCACGGATGGCGCGTTTGCTGCTCGCGCGCGGTGGAGAGACGGTTCTCTTCTGTTCGGGATCGGGAAAAGCGATGTCGACGAGCGCTCGGTAGCGTACGCGACCACGGGGTGGGGTCCGCGCGGTTTTGAGTTGGGTCAGCCGCGGTTAAACGGGGAGAACGTATGTATATCTCCCCAATTAAAACCCACAACACTCACAATCTGAGATAGGTGCGCGCACGACTTGGTAATCGCGCCAAGCGTGACTCCAAGCGTAAGCTGTTTTCAGAAGGATCACGGTTCACGTGATTGGCCGGTCGGGATCGTGAGATCTATTACGTGTGCTCAGGCATGCGGCCAGCCCTTCTACTCTCGCTTACTAATACGAGAGAGAGAGAGGCTGTGTTTTCTTCGCCGGATAGTGGACTACTCTTTGTGACAAAATCGGGAGACTCAGTGCATCACTTGGGCCTCGCGACTAGTCCCTACGGATACAAACTATGCATGTGAATGCAATGTGAGTAGTTAGTTCCTGATTAAGTAATGATTCTTCTTTTAAGAGGCTAATAGTTGTGTATGTTGAGTTATTCCCAAAGGACTAACCCTTGCCCAATTTTTAGCCGTTTCTAGCCTAGAATGTAGATGCGAAAAGCGGAATGAACAAATTCACAAATTAGCGCGTACATTGTCACTGCGCCTTTGGACCCGCTGCTTAGCTCGCAATGGTATTTAATTAAAACAGCAAGGTGTTCAATTGAGGCACGTGACTCGATTTCGTAATTCCTTGCAAAAATAAGCAAAAAAACATCTTATTTAAAGGGACACTGAGGAGAAATTGAAGTTGGCTAGCATCGACAGAATAGCAGCTCCTGATTACAAAAACGCCACTCATACTGACAACAAAGCTCTTGTAGCGTAGAAAAGAGCAAGAACCAAAATACAGGTATCGCCGCCACAGGCCAAACTCGCAAGTTCAAGCGTGATGACGTCATAGGACAAAACAGTGTTGCTAGAACCAATGGTTCTAGCAACACTGGGACACGAGAAGCGACGAATCACTGAGGCGCAGCGAATGCATGCGCAAATCTTCTTGACGTCGCCAGATGGCGCCACGTACCCGGCAGCTACGCGCGCGCCTGCAGCATCGGGATCAATCAGCGCCTGCTCACCGGTGGTAGGCGTGCTACCGGTATTCCGCTAACGGTAACAAGGTACACGGTATGCTAAAGGTATCTATTTGCGAGAACTTCGTTGACGACTTCGAGAACGGGACCCATCGTAACGCTGGCAAACGCCGGTGCAAACGTAAGCGACGACCGCAGTAGCTGATGGATGCCTTCAACGTGCGGCCGGCGGTAGCTTCCTTTTCGGCTGTTGCTAGGCCGCACTGCTGGCTGCCAGAAATCACGGAGTCTGCATTACGTCATGTGCACGTCATGTAACACTCACTTAGCCTTGTGTCGTCATAAGAGAATCCCAAGTTTGAATCAGAGCGGCGGGAAAATCTTTTTCAACTTCGAATCCAAATTTCTTCGAAATAAATGCATCTTTCGCTGCCGGCCAAGTGGCAACATAGCCATGAAATGTCGAACTATCGGATTTTGCTTTTAAAAAAATATTAATAGAGCTCTCCTCACTGTCCCTTTAAGGAACAGAACAACGGAAATAAAATGTCATGAGAGTATTTGCTGAGCATTTCCGCAGACGGTGCTGACCACCAAGTAAGGCAAGGCGTGCGATACTAAGAGCAAGAAAGTATCTCTCGGCTTCCTTCCTAGCGTCACCGCACATTCAGTATACAACGGTGGAAAGCGTAAAGTAAAGCCAATTAGTCCTCGCACACCAAGCCGCATGATGAATTGTGTGAACTGCTCCAGTACAAGAATATTCTCAGAAATTGTGAGCGCACCTAAACTGACAACAGCCCTTCCTTCTCCTCTCAAGTTAGACCGTCAGATATTGGCTGTAAGAAAATAAAAGTAACTGGGACGACAAAAGTCACCTCAACGTTGTTTACATATATGAAAAAAGAAACACAGCAAACATTTCTCCCTGCTCCGAAAACCGAGCAACGTCGGTGGGCTCACCAATCACGAGCCATTCTCACGTGCTAGAATGCTGTGAGCCATAGTTGTCTGACGTCTACTTGATAACCCCTACAGAGCCACGCAGTTTTGACGCTGAACTACGGCAGTGTTGCGAGGGTAATGTTAATAGCTATCGTTGTAAAATGCACAATTGCTGCGCGGTGAGTGTGTACTTTAAACGCCAGGAGGTCGAAATTAATCCGGAGCCCGCAGCACTGGAGCATAAAAACATACCTTTCTGATCCCCTCCCCTCCTCTCTCTCTTTCTCCCTTTCTTTTTTTCTGTATCTTTCGGGAACTTTTTTGTTGAAAAAAAGGTACCATTCAATATCGACGGGCCGAGGTACGCTCAAATGTGTTACACTGTGAATATCTTTATTTCAACATTAGTGTGATGTAGGGGAGCACTCAAAAAGCATACGGCAGGTCTGACTATACCAGATCTGCTGCCCTTTTCAGTATTCTCTGGCATCGCTGTGGCGGTTGATTGATTGATTGTAAAACATTTTATTTGCCGGAAAGAGCTGGGTAAGAGGTCGCGTTAAGTGGTCGAGAGTACATAGCCCTCGACGACTTTGTCAGCCCATTCCACCGCCAAAAGTTGCGTTCTGGGGTCAGAGCTAGCCAGCACTGTCTCCCACCGCTAGAGATATTAGCGGTAACTAGATAACCAGGAGGTGGCTCTATTTTACAATCCCACAGGATGTCATCGTAGTTGGCTCGTTGGCCACAGTTGATTGTAAAACATTTTATTCGCCGGGAAGAGCTTGGGAAGAGGTCGCGTTAAGTGGTCGAGAGTACATAGCCCTCGACGACTTTGTCAGCCCACTCCACCGCCAAAACTTACGTTCTGGGGTCAGAGCTAGCCAGCACGGTCTCCCACCGCTCGAGAGAAGGAGCTGTAACTAGATCACCCGGAGGTGGCTCTATTTTGCAGTCCCACAGGATGTGATCGTAGGTAGCACGTTGGCCACAGTGTTTGCAGTTTGGGTTGTAAAGATCTGGATAAATGTGCGCGAGGAGTGATGGGGTGCGTATCGATCTCGTCTGTAGACGACGCCACGTAACCTCTTGTTCTTTAGTAAGTCTTTTGTCTGGAGGGGGGAAAATTCTCCTCTCTAATTTAAAATGATTGGTGAGATCATGATATGTGATCATGGAGTCCTTCGTGAAATTCAGGGAGCCAGACTCATCCACTGCCCGGTCGACGAAACCTCGGGCTTTATTGTGGGCTGCCTCGTTTTCCGGATTCCCCGAATGGGCTGGGACCCATATCAATTCGGAATAATTTGGTGAGAATTTGGTTGCGTTAAGGATTCTAAGGGAGGTGTTTGTAATTCGCCCTTTAGAGAAATTATTGATACCCATTTTGGAATCGCTGAGGATGATGCTCCCTTGGGTATGAGCTAGGGCGAGGGCTATAGCCGCCTCTTCTGCCGTTTCAGAGGATTTCGTTTTGATTGTCGCCGAGACGATGTGGTCGCCATTCTCGTTCACAACCACAATTGCAAAGGCATTGGTATATTTGTATTCTGCCGCATCTACATAAAGTGTTGCAGCGCACTGTCTGTATTTGTTATGTAAGGCTTTGGCTCGTGCTTGTCTTCTACCCTCATGGTGTAAGGGGTGCATGTTTTTGGAGAGTGGTTTGATTACTAGGGCCGTCCTATAGTCGCGGGGTAGGTCTACTTTAGCATCGTTATTCGTAGGTTGAAAGTTAATTCCGAACCTGGTAAGAATACGCCTGCCAGTTCTGGAATTGGCTAATCGCGCTGTTTGAGCCATTAAATGGGCTTCTTTCAGTTCATTGTAGGTGTTATGTATTCCTAACCTCATAAGCCTTTCGGTTGAGGCATTTAGTGGGAGTCCTAACGCAGCCTTATAGGCCTGCCGTATCATACTATCCAATTTGTCCTTTTCTGCTTTCGAAAATTTGAGATAAGGGGTGGCATAGAGTATCCTACTTAGCACAAAGGCCTGCACTAGGCGGCATAAATCTCTTTCCCTCACCCCTTGTCTGCGGTTAGCTATGCGGCGGATTAATCGCGCCGTCGCTTCTACCGTGCGTTTTAGCTTAGTGAGTGTGTCAGTATTCTTTCCATTTGTTTGTAAATACAACCCCAATATTCTCATGGTCTGTACCTCTTTGACAGATCGTCCATTAACATAGACGTTTATTTGCGGGGGGGATGTTGTGGTACGCCTACCTCTTTGTTTACGACGGATCACGAAGAGTTCAGATTTTTGCTCAGAACAAGTGAGGCCGGATTCCCATGCGCATGCCTCAATGATGTCCACTGCTGCTTGGAGTGTGTCTTCTATGTAGCCTTCGCATCCTTTGGTTACCCAAAGTGTGATGTCATCTGCATAGAACGTGTGATGTAGGTCTGGTATTTGTGCCAGTTTGGGGGGAATTTTGATGAGGGAGAGGTTAAAAAGGAAAGGCGACAGGACGGAGCCCTGTGGCGTTCCTTTACTTCCTAGTGTGATTGGGGCAGACTCTATTGTTCCGACCGTTATCACTGCTGTTCTGTTAGTGAGGAAGGATCGGATGTAGTTGTACGTCCTTTCTCCGGGGTTGATCTCTGACAAGTTTGTCAAAATGGCTTTGTGGGTGACGTTGTCGAAAGCTTTAACAAGGTCTAAACCCAATATTGCTTTCGTTCCTGTTCCCTCGTCAGCTTCAATTATGTCCTTGTTAAGCTGCAAGAGTATGTCCTGGGTAGATAGTTGGGCCCTGAATCCTAACATTGTTTCAGGTAGGAGGTTCATGTCCTCCGCATAGTTTGGAGCCTATTGAGGATGACATGCTCCATGAGTTTGCCTAGGCATGATGTTAATGAAATTGGGCGTAGATTCTCAGTGCTGAGTTTCTTACCCGCTTTAGGAATAAAAGTGATTTTCGCGTGTTTCCACTCTGGTGGTATGTTGCCTGCATGCCAGTATTTGTTCATAAGGTCTGTAACCGCCGCGATCGACGTTGCGTCTAAGTTCCTGAGAGTCTTATTTGTTACTTTGTCTGGTCCTGCCGCAGATGTTGTCCGCAGTTTTCCAATTGCGTACCAGACCTCTGCGTCTGTGAAGTCTGCGTCTAAATTTGGATTAGGAGTCCCCCGGTAGACTGGTTGTGTGGTACCATCATCCGTGTTTAGATAACGTTCTGCTAGCTCTTTGATTAGGTCTTCAGTTGTACCCTCATATTTATGTATGAGTCTGTACAGTTGACTTTGTTGCACGGGACGTGTTTGTTCTGGGTCGAGCAGGTGTCTGAGAAGATGCCATGTCTTCTTATTTCCGAGCTGTCCATTGACGCTTTCACATATTTGGTGCCATTGTTGTGTTTGGAGAGTAAGTGTATGTTCCTCGATTCGCCTCTCGATGTCAGCGATCTTTTTGCGTAGTCGCTTGTTGTGTTTTTGCTTCTTCCAGCGTTTTTGGAGGCTTTTTTGTGCCTGCCACAGGTGTAATAGTTTTGAGTCTGCAATCTGCTCCTCCTTCTCAACTGGCACCACAACGCTAGTGGACCTGACATCCTCATTCAGCGAGATAACCCAGTCGCTAAGGTTAGAGATCTCCTTTGGAGCTGTTTTGTCGCGAAGTTGCCTGAACTTGTCCCAATCCGTGGTTCGTATTTCTTTTGCTTTGTTTTTAAGTTTTGTCGTGGGGAAGGTGATGCTAAGGATGAAGTGATCACTACCAAGGTTTTGCCCGGTGTTGACCCACTTTGCGTCCTTGACGTTTTTAGAGAGGGATAAGTCTGGAGATGTGTCTACACATACACTGTTACCCATGCGTGTGTGGCCACAGTTGTACGGGAACTGGAAGCGCATTCAAAACCGGCGCTCTTTGAGCACAGCGTAGCTAGACCACAAAGAAGCGCCACGATCATCAACTCGAGGCTGTTTAAACAATTAATACCACTTCAATTTTCCAATTTTTATTTTTTTTCTGACGCATATTTAATTTTCAGTGCAAACAACACAAATTATTTTAGTTGTTTTACTAGAAACTTTATTTTAGCGAATTTTAAAGGCAAATCAGGCCACCATCCTATTTCTTTCTGTCAAAATGGCAGCTCCCAGCGTGTTGAAATGCTGCCGAAATCTTCCTCTTGTTGTAATCCTAGGCGCGACTGGGACGGGTAAATCCAAGTTAGCCATAGAAATTGCTTCTAAGGTTAATGGAGAAATAATCAGTGCTGATTCTATGCAGGTAAGATGTCCAGTCGTTCGGTTTTCGTTCACCTTGTTCACTTTACCTCTTGCGTCGTCTGTCGCGCACACGTAGTTTCAGTTGTTTGGCCTATCTGTCACAATTAAACAATTACTGCAATTTTTTTGACCTCTCAAGGTGTACAAGTCACTCGACATCATCACAAATAAGGTGACTCCCGCTGAAAGAGACGCTGCCCCGCACCACCTCCTCGACTTTTTGGATCCCCTCTTGAATTTCACCGTAGCAGACTTCCAAAGCAGGGCACTTGGTGTTGTGAGTCTGTCTCCTTCGCTGTCTTTTTTTTTTCTTTTGCTCATTTAATTCGTATCTCCTTTGCGCCTTAGGCAAATTTCGTAACTTTTGTTTTTATTTTCGCTAATTAGCTAAATTTCACGCTCATACGTCAGCTGCATTCACCGTGACATCAACGCGATGACAGCGTACGCCGGCTTACAAGTTTAAATGAGTAATGTAAACACGGTATTTAGACGCTGTTCGAGTACTCGAAAAATTTTGCAAAGCAAACCGGATAACTAAAAGTCGGTATTATTAATGTGCGCGATTGCAAACAAGCTTCTGAAAACGTATGCCTTGAATGAGGTTTGAACGAAAACATCTTCGACGGAGGTCCGTCTGGTTGGGTTTTTGATAGTTGAGAGAAAAACTGAGGGTGAACCAGAAATGAGGGTGAACCAGTAAGGTTCTCTGGGATGAATCGAGAAGGTTATGGTAGAGTGAACTCTAGTTATGGTTAGTCGTTATGATAACCTTTTTGGTATGAACGCGCGCTGTTGGTTTGGAGTGACAAAGCGTCTACTGCTCTTTTCCCATCTTAGATCAACAACTTGGTCAACAAACAGAAGCTACCCATAATTGTTGGTGGCACAAACTATTACATCGAGTCCCTCCTGTGGAAGATTCTTGTGCGGCCCGAGGTACGTTCCAGCAACTTGTTTTGTATTCATCTACTTTAGTGCAAGCTTACCTAAGCTTACATTTTACCCATATTGTGACTTCTCTGCTTCCTATCACCCTCACAGAAGCAGTCTGATGACCAGCCTGCGTACAACAGCAATCGGGTCTTGCTGAAAGAAGTCATCAACTCATTCCTGAAAAACAAAAGTGACAATGACAGTGAGGCCGAGGCAGCTGCAACTGCACTACTCTCCGAAGTCTCTGACAGCGCCATTCTGGAAGACGTATCGACAGAGCACTTGTACAAGTGCCTGGAGACAATAGATCCCGAACGTGCCCTGAGACTCCATCCAAAAGACCGTCGAAAGATCGAATGGTAACGTCACTTGTTTTGGATCTGCTTGAATTGTGCTGGAACTGCTGGAAAAGTGCAGTGTATTTTTGTTCTGATCGATGAAGTGGTCTGATTTTTGTAATGTTTTGATATCTCTGTTGATAGCGAGATCAAAGCTTCTCTTCAGTACTATCTCGTGTGCGTGCCTGATATATCTTTAAACATTTATGGTATGATGACTTATTGCCTTCAGTTTTGTTTACTGTCAGCTAAGAAAAGGCTTGATATTAAATCAAGGATAGCACAGTCAGCTATGGAAAGGAAAATGATAGGTGTAGTAGCATCAAGAGACAGGAAGATGGGCAGAGTGGGTCAGGGAATGAAGGTGCGGTAATGATATCCTAGCTGAAATCGAGAAGAAGAAACAGAAAATGTCTGGGCATGTAATGCAAAGTGTATGCAACCAACGGTCTCTTAGGACAACCAAGAAGATTGCAAGAGGAGGCCAGCATAGGAGAGGGTGGCAGAGAGCCAAGTGAGTGGTTGAGATTGAGAACTTTAGGGGGGTAAGCTAGCCACAGCTAACAAAGGACGGGGTTAATTGGAGATCAGTGGAGCGGCATTTGTCCTGTCTGTGGATGTAGTTAGGTTGTTGTTGATGATGATGATGATGGTGATGTTTATTCCTGCACTACATAACTACTATGAAATGGTGAAAATTGGTTTGGTTTTGGTTTATGGGGTTTAACGTCCCAAAGCGACTAAGGCTATGAGAGACGCCGTAGTGGAGGGCTGCGGAAATTTCGACCACCTGGGGTTCTTTAACATGCACTGACATGGCACAGTACACGGGCCTCTAGAATTTCTCCTCCAAAGAAATTCCAGCCGCCGCGGCCGGGATCGAACCCGCGTCTTTCGGGCCACCAGCCGAGCACCATAACAACTGAGCCACCGCGGCGGCGAAACGGTGAAAATTAGGTAAACTATAAGAATACGAAAATTAAATGAAAATTTGTTCAAATAGTGTTACAAGTGGCTGAGATCTTAGCAGGTTGTTCGGTTAAGCAGAGGAGTCATATTAGGAGGGGTGTGTCTCGCTACAGTATTTCTTGCCTCTAACCTACTTGACAATACACACTTTCCTCCTCACTGTTCTTGTTCTCACACATTTTAAAATGGCAGCGATCTCCCCTTCGGCTAGCACATTGCTGTACACAAGTACTGTAACCCTGAAGAGAACCATGTCGATTTTATTTTGGGTGACGTGACACTCAGCTGCTAATCGTCTTGCCTATGGTTTAACCCAGAACGTTTCCTAATATCCTGATGTGTCTTACTGCATTTGACCACATGGGATACAAGATGTGTGACCATGTGGCAGGTGGAGAGGCCTTAGTGAAGAGCCTGTACATTTCTGTGCAAATGGAGCGGTATGCCTAAAATGTGACAAAATGAGACTGTGGGTTTGGATGTGTAATTTGACAGTAACTGAGATTACTAGATGGTGGATTAGATAATGTCTCTGTTGTAACGCTGAGACCAGCCTTGAAAGGAAAATTGGGAATAACGTTCAGACCCTGCTGAAGAGTGGTGTCGACCTTCCCCTGGGGTGCATCAGGGCACAATGTCATCTTTTATTTATCTCCTTTCTTTGTCTCACTTCAGGAGCCTCCAGGTATTCCAAGTCCATGGAAGGCCCCACAGCGAGCTCATTGAGGAGCAGCAGCAGCTGGAAGGGGGAAGCTCTCTTGGCGGGCCTCTGCGCTACGAGCGGCCATGTGTGCTGTGGCTGCAGTGCGACCAGAATGGTTTGTGTGCATGTTTTTGCAGTGCATTCTCATTTATCATGTGTGTCAATCCACAGCTATACTCCGTTTCATACATAGCAGACAACGCTGCCAAAGCTAGCACACCTGTTCGCACAGGCTAGGTCCGCACGCAAAAAGTAGTTCGCCATACAAGCGAACACAAACATCTTTCATAGCGACAAATCTTAAGTGCCGTGACTGGCACCTCCAGGACTTCGTTTTACCTCTTGCCACATTTTCGTCCAGCGACTCGTCGAGATTTCGAGAAGCCAAAAGTACACGTGGCGGTATGATACGCGGTTGGTAGGGGGAATCGCTTCTACTAAATCCGGGCCCAAAAGTAGTTCACTCTCCATGAAAACTATGGCCAGAGAGCCCGAACACTGAGCGCCTCACAGCTTTGAACGTGATTTTCAATGTTACCACACCTTTTTGTACTGTCTCTCTGTATTCATCCAAACAATGACCGGAGTTTTGAAAAGAATGAACTATATGTGCAGAGTAATATAATTTTACGGATGCACTACTTCAGCAACCTCTGCAATGTTGCCTGCTATGTGTGAACTGGAGTATAGGAGCCTTTAACTGTGCCACCTAGATATATTAAAGTTAGCTGTCATGGGTCTGTAAGAAAATGACAAAGGAATGCAAGAAAGGACCGTACATAAACCACAGATTGGCGACCTACTTTTGTAGACAGCAGAATACTTTAGGCATTGCATGATACTGTGAGGTAGTGGTTTTAATAGTGGTACTAAGCGGCACTGTGGCAATGTGGCACTAAGTTTAAGCTATCCTATTGGATATCATAAACAATCATGACTTCCCTAGAGAAATATCTTATTGTCATTGACTTCAAATGGGGAAAATAGATAAAACATCTTAGAATCAGAAAAACCTGCAAATCGTCTGCCTCCTCTCTAGCGCTGTCCACGATTGTCTGATTTCCGACAGTTTGTCTCAAAACACCGTTTCCCGATTGTTGCCATAGCAGAATCTCGTCTGCGTACTACCATTCGTCTTTCAGGCTATACCGTTCAGAACTCAATGACCGGCACTGACATCAGCAGAGTTCTTTTAGCTGTTCGGAAAGACGTCACCTCCATCCCACATCCGATACCTGCCGACTCACGGAATGAATATGTTGCAGCCACCGTCAAAATCATGAATATGTCATTCACAGTGATCGTTGGATACATACCCCCGCATGACACATTTGACGTTGACCGCCTTCAGGATATAGTACGTAGTACTCCTGCACCACACATCATAACGGGCGACTTCAATGCACACCATCCTGCTTGGGGAGGCACCAGATCAACAGCCAGAGGACAACAGTTATTTGATTTTGCACAGTCCAACAACTTAACTTTCCTCAACAACGGCCTGGCAACGTTTTATCAAGGTGCAAGGTCCAGTGCCCTTGACATTTCTATGATTTCTGCGCATCTGTCGTCTTCAGCAACTTGGAATGTAGACATAGAAACTCATGGCAGCGATCATCTACCTACGTATATTAAGGTTGGTGGTGCTTTTTAAAGTTCCGAGCTGCGTAAGGTACGCTACACGAATTGGGATGTTTTCTCCGACACAGTAGATAAATTGCAGCTCTCCCACCTTGATTATGAAAACTTTATTGATGCTGTAGCACGTGCTAAAACGACCAGCACTAAAGTTGTAACCTTACCAACAGTGTACTCAAGTGTAGATGCTGAATATGAGCGACTTCGAGCAATTCGCCGCAGAGCAGAGACGAGCACGCAGGACCAATAACAGAGAAGACATCAGCGTTGCTAGGCGTGCACAGAAACACGTTCAGGGCCATTTGGACAAACTCGTAAGACGGGAATGGCGATCTTTCTGCACAAAGCTCGATCCCAGAATGCCCCTTTCGAAGATTTGGAGCATTGTGCGCAGCCTCAGTAGTCAGCCAGCACCATTAAATCCTTTTGAGTGCGTAGCTCTGAATGCGAATATTTCTCGTCTCGACGCAGCGGAGGCTTTCTGTTCTAAGATAATTGCTCATTCATCAGCCGTATCGGTGCCACTATCTCCCCAAAGATTTATCTCTTCACCTAACACCGCCCTCCTTGACGAACCGTTCACTATGGATGAACTTCATGTGGCTCTGGCAACTACCAATAAAAGATCCTGCCCTGGACCAGATGGCATAAGCTACACTACCCTCTCTCACCTGACAACTAGCGCCAAGGTTCAACTCCTTGCAGTTTATAACACCTCCTGGGAGTTCGGCCGCCTTGAAACATGTTGGAAGCGTGCGCGTGTCATACCCATCCTCAAGCCTGGAAAACCATCAACTGACTTAAACGCCTATCGTCCTATAGCCCTTCTAAGTTGCGTCGGGAAGTTGATGGAGAAAATGGTTCACTCCCGTTTAACCTGGGACCTGACGAACAGGGGAATTTATCCTCCGACCATGTCTGGTTTTCGAAAAGGACGCAGCAGCATTGACAATGTTATTGCCCTTGCCAATTGTGTCAAACGCAGCAAAGCAGTGCGGGCTATGACCATTGCAGTGTTTCTTGACGTGAAGGGAGCATTTGACAACGTCACACATGAGGCAATTCACTCAGCTTTACAATCAGTTGGCATTACCGGACGAACGTATAACTGGCTGTGTGACTATCTTCACGAGAGATCGATTTTTATGTCAACATGTGAAGGTGACACAGCTCCGCATCAAATATCTCGCGGAGTACCTCAGGGGGGTATACTATGTCCCACCCTTTTCAATCTGTCACTTATTGGCTTGCAAAAATGCTTGCCACCGACAGTTGAAATCTCCCTTTATGCAGATGACATCTGTATATGGTGTTCCGGACGCAATAGGCGCATTGTGCATGCCCGTCTACAGAGGGCAATAGGCTGCATTGAATTATTCTTAAGCAAGCGCGGTCTCGCCATGTCGTCCGATAAAAGCTCAGCAATTGCATTTTCAAGGCGTGATCTTTCGCGCTACGGGCTGAAAGTTGCTGGTACTCCAATACCGTACGTCACAACTCATAAATTTCTGGGGGTAACGTTTGACAGGTCACTGTCATGGTCCCCACATGTGCAACAGATGAAAGTCAAGCTCTGCTCTTACGCCTCTATTTTTCGTATGCTCTCCACCAGCAGAAGAGGCTCTTCTACACCATCATTACTTCGACTGTATGGAGCGCTCTGTGAAGGCCTTCTGCGCTACAGTCTCCCAGCTCTGGAGGGTATTTCGCAAACTAATATTAAAATCCTCGAAGCCATGCAAGATAAAGCCTTGCGTATCTGTCTCGGCCTTCCCAAAAACACCTCCACAATGGGTACTCTAGCTGAGAGCAGACGTCTATCGGCATCAGTGCTCTTAACCCAGGAGCTCCTTCGTGCCCAGGTGCGGTTTGTGGCTCGTGAACCAAACCACCCACTCGCTGAGTACTGCATGGAGGAAATTTCTAACATTCTCCCATCACAGTACCAGCGTCCTGTCACAACCTCCACCGCACCTTGGAGGTATACAGCATGGCAAATTAAGATCACAATCCCTGGCATTAAAAGAAAAACATACACCCCCAATCCTGTACTTAAATATTTTGCGCTTGAGCGCATTCATAGTTGCTACAATGCGTACCGTCACATCTACACTGATGGCTCTGTCACGTCCTTATCATCTGCGATTGGCGTCTGGATTGCGTCAACATGCACCACAATTTCAGCGATACTCAGTCACCGCACCTCGACTACTGCTACCGAACTGGCTGCTCTGCGTGTTGCATTTACTTACATCCTACAACAACCGCCAACAGCGTGGGTTATCTTCAGTGACTCTCGCGCTGCACTACAGGCGATAAATTCACCAGGAAGCCTTCAAGAACAGATCGTCGATGACTTGAATAGGTTACACACCGAGGCCTGTGAGTTATGTCACCGTGTTGTGCTTCAGTGGTTACCCGCTCACTGTGGCCTCGCAGGCAATGATCGTGCTGACTCTGCGGCAAGATCGGCGCATGGCGGCACCTCCTTGTTTCTACCGATACCCTTTTCTCGTAGTGATGGCGCGAGACTTCTCGCTACTAAAGCCTGGCAGACGCAACGCTCTTTGTGGTGTGATCCGCGGCGTCAATACAGACCCCTCTTTAGCATTGACCCCGTTTGTGAATTCCGCATGCCCCGGAATTTAAATAGACGTGACTGTAATTGCCTGCACCGAATTCGTCTGGACGTTGCCTTTACTAAATTCTATCTTTATAAAATTGGTGTATCAAGTAGCCCTCTGTGCCCGACATGTGGTGTGCGCGAAGATATTCAACATTTGATCTGCCACTGCCAGATCTTTAATACTCATCGCAAGGCACTGTTAGGTGCTTTAGGACTTCGTCAGGACGACCCCGTCCACCTGGAGCATGTCCTTGGACCCTGGACTGATGCGACCTCGGCTGAGCGAGGGACAAAAGCTTCCTTAGTTTTTCTAAGGGACACGGGTTTAGTGGACATACTTTGATAGTCATCTAAGGGACACGGTTTTAGTGGACATACTTTGATACTCATTGTGTGTGTGAGAGTGCGTGAGTGTTGAGTATGTTTGATGTCACCTTTTTTTTTCACCCTTTTCTTTCATCCTCATCTGGAGTAGCATGCCAGGCCCATAACCAGGCAGACCTCTCCATTATCCATTAAAGTCTCTTTCCTCCTCCTCCTCTTCGAGACAAGTAAACAGCGCTGTGTTTTTCAAAGTAGGTATTAGAGTTTGACAGTTTCGAGTTTCTACCTAATGAATCTTTTAACAAAAATAAAAAAATATAAAAAAACACCCGAGCCGGGAGTCGAACCTAGGCCCTTTGTAAAATGAACACACAGGCGCGCGCTTCGTACCACTCAGCCACGACGCGAGGCGGACGGATACATTTTGGTTGTTTTTTACAGCGGATTACTTTCGTACCTTTAGCAGCGTTGACAGCTATGTATAAAACGGAGTATACGAGATTCCAAGGATAATTGTGTTCCGTCGCACGGATGGAGGTCGTGTGGACTCTTCTCACGTTGACCCATTGGTTTGCTTCCCCGCGATGCATTCTCTTTGTCCACATTTTCTATATACACCGACGACATCAAAATATGGGCCAACTCCCGGTCCGAAGGAGAGATTCCAATGTCATTACAACGTGCTATCGATATGGCAGAAGCTTTCGTGCAGGGCCTTACGTGTTCATCGCCTGAATCGAATTCTTAGTTATAAGGAACAAACAAGCCTCACAGACAGAACCCGACCCTCGGAAACCAATAGAGTTGCACATCGACAGCCATCCAATAGACGCGGTAGCTACTATCAGGTTTCTTGGCATGTTGATTCAGAATAATAAAACACGGAAGCGATACACCGACTAAGCGTCAGGGCGTACCAGATAGGCGGGCTGGTGACGCGCATGCCACCCGTCTCGAGGGCATGAGAGAAGCCCACCTGGGCAGGATCATGCAATCATTGATGATAAGCAGAATAACGTAGCATCATCTGCCCGTAGCATCATCTTCCCGTACCATCATCTGCGTCGCAGGGATGAAGAGGCACTGAGCAGCATCATTAGAACAACATACAGCGCGGTCCTTGGCCTGCCGGCATACGCCAACTCGCATCCACTGTTGCAATTGGGAATTTTTACATTTTATATTGTTTATGGTCTTCAACGTCCGAAAACGACTGAGCCTATGAGAGACGCTGTAGTGAACGGCTCGGGAAATTTCGACCACCTATGGTTCTTTAGCGTGCACTCAAATCACACAGTACACATGCCTCTAGAATTTCGCCACCATCGAAATATGACCCACGCGGCCAGGATAGAACCCGCATCTTTCGGGTCAGCAGCCGAGCGCGATAACCACTGAGCCACCACATCGGCAGGATGGTTTGTAATGTTTGAGGCACCAAACCAACTCACGATATGAGGGACACTGTATAGTGGAGTGCTCCGGGTAATTTTGACGTCCTATGGTTCTTTAACGTGCACTCAGGTCGCGCACTGCACGAGCCTCCCGAATTTCGCCTCCATCGAACTGCGACCGCCGCGGCCAAGATCGATCCCGCATCATACGGGCCAGCAGCCGAGCACCATAACCACTCCGCCACCGCGACACACACACGCACACACAGCCAGCTTTTCTTGTAATGGGACTAGCACTGATTTAGCATTAAAAGTTCGTCTTCCGCTCCTGCCCCCTCAACTTTAAAGCAGGCGCCGAGTCGGCACCGGATGGCAGTCCTCTCGTAGCAATTTGGTCGGAGTGTTCGTTTTCTCTTTTAATTCAGAGATTTCTAATTCAACACATCAGCGCCCTATTTATTCACTCATCCATTGAAGGTTTGAAGGTTTGAAGGTTTGAAGGTTTATTTCCGCAACTGGGTGTTGCGAGGACAGCCAGGGAAAAAGCTGTATAGACAGCTTGAGAGGTCCTGGCTTCCTCTTACAGTGCAGCATTGACGGTGGCGGAGTACGAGATCAAACAAAATGTAAGTAAAGTGTGTTCGGTACAGAGAATGAGACATGTACGTTCAATACGCAGTACATTGTGCTTATAAAAGAAAGAAGAACTACATTAGATCAATGAGACTATAAAGGCAAACACAGGGAGGAGAAAGTAAATGACAGCAAAATTGACAGGTGCACTCAAAGTGGTAATAGGAAGAAAAAAAAAACTACATGAACATTTGGGGCAATTCTTTCAGAGAAATATTGGATAGATCAAGATTCTTGTGGCAGTACAACTGGTTCAGAAGTGTCGGTAAGGTATGCTGCAACATTTGTTTGCCATAGTTTGTGCGGCATTTCTTAACATTCCAAGGTTCTGCTGCGCGGGTATCATACACAGTTCTGCTTTGCTCTAGCCCAGCCAGTGTAAGTAAGGAGTCATCATTTTTCATTCTGGCGAGTTTATATTTATAGCACAGCCTATAGTTATACATGGACTTCATTGGTATGGCGTTGTGTCGATGGAAAAGGCTCGCAGTGTGGAAGAAATATGGCACTTTACATGCAATGCGTATAATTCGTTTTTGTAACACTGTGAGTTTG
Source organism: Amblyomma mixtum (assembly GCF_055824585.1). Lineage (NCBI taxonomy): Eukaryota > Metazoa > Arthropoda > Arachnida > Ixodida > Ixodidae > Amblyomma > Amblyomma mixtum. Next base: position 80,020,249 of record NC_143018.1, read on the forward strand.
TTAATATTTTCAGCTGTTGTTGTTGCCCACACCATACATCCGTAGTTGGCTATAGAAGAGAACAAAGAGTGGTAATCTAACATGTTGACTGAAAAAAGGAAAATTAAAGCAATTGCGGCGCATGATACCAACTGTTCTGGAAAGTTTCTGAACTACGTAATTAATATGGTCATTCCATGACATATCTGCTGCAAAGTAAACGCCCAGAGTTATAACAGACTGCACAAACTCTATTCTGGTATTGTTTAATTCAATTAGAGGTAGTTCAAAGTGTTTGTGACGTGGGTGAAACATGACTGCTGCCGTTTTACTAACGTTAATTCTTAAGTGATTATCAACCGTCCAAGTATTTATTGCTTTTAAGGTTTTATTAGCTCGATTTGCAAGATCAGCAGTTGAAGTACCCGAAAAAAACAGACTAGTGTCATGTGCGTAAATTTTATACTTAGCAGTGCTATCAATGCGGACAATATCATTGACGTAAAGAACAAAAAGAAACGGACCCAAAATGCTTCCTTGCGGAACGCCAGAAGCTACCGCTTTCAAATGGGAGCATTCACCAGCAATACTGACAAACTGAGACCTATGTCGCAAGTATGAGGAAATCAGCATATGGGCTATGCCTCTAATACCGTAGTGATCTAATTTTTTAAGCAGCACAGAGTGATTAACAAGGTCAAACGCCTTTGAAAAATCTAAAAATAATCCAAGTACCATGTTTTTTGACTCAAAATGTTTTAGTATGAATTCTTTCTGAGCAAGGAGAGCTAACTCAGTCGATCTGTTTTTACGAAAGCCATATTGAGCGTTAGTGATAATGTTATATCTTTCAGTGAAGCAGGATAGTCGTTTAAGAATAACTTTTTCGAGGCCTTTAGAAAATACAGGTAAGATTGATATCGGGCGATAGTTTGCCATTTCATTTCATTTCATTGCGGAGGGCTGAACGGATTGTAGTGCCACCGTAGGTTCGCAGCCATGGTATTTTGCCGCCATGAGAAACCCGGTAGAGCAATGACCAACGGCTGTCCCAAATAATTGCTCGTGAATATGCTGCGCAAATCTGGCCCATCTTGGTGCTGGCGGAATGATGCGCGATTGCTTCATAGCGCTGTACCAAACGTGTTATCCCTAGCAATGTAAGGCACCCATAACGAATTGGGCTCAACTTGCTTTCTTAAACCGCAGATCTTCACCCTCCCCCCCTTCCCCCTCCTAAGGTGCTCGTCTACAGAGCCGGAGTACTCGGGTTTGAACCCAACTGCGGCGGCCGCATTTCGATGGCGGCGACGCCCGTGTGCTGTGGGATGTCAGAGCGCGTTAAATATCCCCAGATGGTCGAGATCATTCCGCGGCCCTCTACTGCGACATCTTTCTCTTTTCTCCTTTCACTCAATCCTTCATCCCTCCCCTTACGGAGCGGTTCGGCTGTCGATTGTTCCATCGATCGATTGATCGACTGGTCGGTTGAAACAACTTCTATTTCCGTCAAAAAAGGGGCGCCTCCCACAAAGATGCGCTGGACCGGACTGTATCCCAAACACCTTCCTAGCACGTTATTCCCTCTGGTCATCTCGATATCTTTCAATTATATTTCAAAAATCTCTTTCTACTGGCATTGTCCCTTTCTCATGGAATCGCGCCAATGTAGTCCCTCTCTATAAATCCGGCAACAAACAACTGCTTTCTAACTATAGGCCGATCTCTTTAACTGCACATTCATGTAAGATCCTAGAGCACATTATTTATAAACACATTATGGAATTTCTTGAAGCAAATAATCTTCTGTCCAGAGCTCAACACGGGTTTCGTGAGGGGTTTAGTACAGTGACTCAGTTAACCGAATTTGCACATGACAATCTTCTCAGCATAGACGCCGGTAACCAAATCGATGCCATATTCATCGATTTCGCAAAAGCTTTCGACACGGTTCTTCACTCTAAATTGTTATGCAAGCTAAAAGTAATTCTCAATAACTCTCAACTCGCGGATTGGATTGCCGATTTCCTCTCACACCGCTCCCAGTCTGTTCGCTTCAATTCCGTCGATTCTTCCTTAGCCGATGTTACCTCAGGTGTTCCCCAAGGCTCTGTCCTTGGCCCTTTGCTATTTTTGCTCTATATTAATGATTTACCTGACAGTATAACCTCCAAGATCCGTCTATACGCCGATGATTGCGTACTGTACCACACTATCAACTCTGTTAATGATCACCTCCTTCTGAATGAGTCTTTTGGTATGTTCCGTGACTGGTGCAATACGTGGCAGATGAACATCAATTTCAGCAAAACAGTTTCATGTCTTTCACCAACCGCCTATCACCTTCTAATTACGACTATGCATCACTACAAAGGGCACATGAATATAAATATCTTGGCGTCGTTTTTTCTCACAATATGCAATGGTCAAAACACATCGACTACATCACAGCTAAAGCTCTTAAAAAGGTAGGTTACTTGCGGCGCACAGTACGGGATGCTCCTAAAGAAGCCAAATTGCTCATGTACAAAACTCTAATTTGCCCTATTCTTGAATACGCTTCTAATGTCTGGAATCCGTACAAGCAATGTGAAATCGATCAAATAGAATCTGTACAACGTAAAGCTGTAAGATTTATTTTTCGCCGCTACGACTTTCATTTTTCACCCTCATCTGCGATGTCTTCCCTAAACTTAAGCCGCTCGCATCGCGCCGAAAAACTGAGTCCTTAAAACTTCTTCACTCAATAGTTCATTCAGCTAATTGCCTTTCAGAGGGTAAGCATATCTCTTTTCAAAACCATCTGCAACCAGGAGCCATCACGATCTTAATATCCAACCTTTGTTTGCCCGCTCTAACGTTTTCAAATAGTTTTTTTCCGCGCACTGTGGAGAGTTGGAATTCTTTGGATGGTAACATTCGTGCACTATCAATCTCTGATTTTGCGTCGGCAATTGAGTCGTAGCATTGTATGTTGTTCTCAGCGTTGATATTTGTAATGCTTGTAATGTACCCTTGTATGGGTGGAATTGTTCCACATTTTTGTACCCACTCCTGCTATAGCCCCTAGAATGGGGCTGCAGTATTTTGAAACAAAATAAATAAAAATAAATAAATAAAATACGTAGGCCTTGGCAGATGGGGAGTCGTGCGTCCCCGGATTAGAGGCGGTAAGCAGTCCTTCGCTTGTTGCGGCCTCTTCCGCCGCATGGATGGTGCGTCGCTGTGCAGGACGGTCCGCGTTTCGCAGCAGGGTCACTCGGGCTTCTCTACTTCCTATATTTTGACCCACCCTTGTGGACTGGGGGCACTCCCAAATTGTGTGGCCTAGTGTCCCTCTTGCCCCGCAGTGTTTTCACTGATCGCTGGCCCTACGCTCTGATAGCACTTGAAACGCCCAGACCGGATTTATGAAGGTATTAGTCTGGAGTCGCCTCCACGAGACACTTTCTTTATTATTTATGCGAACATCTGACAACGGTACCAGTCTGTGTCCTAATTTATAATGATTGATGATTGCCCTGTAATTTTGCAGACGCTCATCTTATGCGTAGTGAGTGGGGGGACTCACGATCTAGCCCGAGCACTCTACTATCGAGATGTTGAGACAGATACTGCTTCATTTCCTTTCGAAAAGAGAAAAAAACCAATTTGCCTGTAGCGACCCGCGCAGCCGACAGTGACAACATAATTTCTTTTTATCTATAATTCCATCTCTAATTCCTCGGAATACGTACCCAAAGTTAAATTATTAGCTTGGCAACAAAAGGTAATCCATTAGCTTGGCACCAATTTACCTTCTTTGGGCTCTCCTCACTGAACCCTGGCCAATCCCCCGTCGTGGGTATGTGCCATGCCACCAAGGCAACAACAACAACAACAGCGCTTGGGGCCTTGGCCTCGGATGGACGCTGCCGCCGCTGCCCTGCCCCTATCATCTCTCCGGTAGCCTTCAAGTAAACATGGCCCCGGTCGCCTCCTGGGTGACCTCCCCATCGACTTCTGCAAGCCCCTGTTCCTTAACTCACCACTTGGCTACCGGGGAAGGCAGTGCCAGAGCGAAACGCCACCTGTCAAAGGGAGAGCGGAGGAACAAACAACTAGAAAGTGGCTGCCACGGTCCTGGAGTGGCAGGTGGCATGTGAAGACCTGCACACAAATTTCGCATTGCCGACTATCGCAGTCGTCTTAATTTCTCAGGTTTTATTTGTATAGCTTTAACGGGTAATCACTTTCACGCGTTCAAATGACTCACCGAATAAGCTAGAAGATCGATGTGCTGAATAAGCGTAGAGTACTGAAGCAAGTTTGAAAACTGTTCTGCATATCCAAGCAATGTCGTGTGGGCAGACGATTTTCTTCTTACATTCTTGGGACAAGTGCTGAAAAATCTGTTCTTTATTTGAATGTCGAAGCAAGAATGGGCAGCGCAGATACAACGGAAGACACTACTGGCGGAATTCAACGCACGAGCCTGCTGTGGTAATTTTATTGCAGCACGCAGAATGTCCGCAGCATTTTCACTGTAAGCAAGTGTTCGGGAACGAGCTCTGCGTAGCGACACTTAATTCGGCTGCGATTGGCAAAGATGTTTTCAACAAGTGACGCTCTATTAGATAAACGGCGAGTGCTGAGCGGCCAAGGTGGCTGTAGTCTGCAGTTTATCAATGCGAAGGCACTATGTCTCTCATAAGGAATGAAACGCGTCGCCAGCGTTGACCAGCAGGAGTGGTCAGAAAACTGCCAGATGACGTCACCGTGGTGTACAAAGGAAAATAACATTTCTTCCAAAGATTTCAGACTTTCAGATTGCGAGGCGATCATCCAACCCATACGCTCAAAAACACGTTGCTTCTTGGTGAACGCAGGGCACTTAAAATATGTGTTGCCTGACGACTGTATGCTAACGAATAGGTGTCTAAGTACAACGGGAGCAAAATTAATGACAAATTATATAAAAATTAAATATTACAAACTAAAGATGCGAAAAACGATGCTTTCAAATTTTAAGCACGTTAGAAGTCATAAGTGCCCTCCCAAATTTTTCCTTCACATCTCCTCCAGTATTGAAACTTCTACACTTCGGATAAAAATTGAAGCACCGATGCTGTGTCCAGTTTTAAAATGTCACTTATCAGCAAGACAATGCGGCAATAGGCACCGAGGAAGAAAAAATAAGATGCGAAATCGCGCATTCATCTCCCGGCATTAAGAACCAAGTCGTAGAGTACGGATGGCAGTCGGATTTCAAGAACAATTTGTCTCACGTCAATCCTCATCGAGGGCACTTATTTTTCTGATAAGGCACATAGGGCAGGACTCCAGCGGCAAGCGTATTCCAGGCATTGGCGTGCCCATCTCAACATTTCACTTCCTGTGACCGAACGCATGCTCTTTGAGGTCCTCTTCATTTGAACTTGTGAATGAGCACTGGGTACAGCGATAGCCCTCTGCGGTAGCGTGCGTCAGCATATGCCGGTTTAAAATATCTCGTCTAGTCGCTGCAAAAGCGCATATGTCACACTTGAACGGTCTCTCGGTAGTGTGAATTCGCTTGTGCCGATTTAAATGACAAGACTGTGCACTTGTGAAAGGGCACTTGTCACACTCGAACGGTTTTTCGCCAGAGTGCGTGCGCTTATGTTTAGCGAGATTGTTAGAGGATGCAGCTGCAAAAGAGCACATGTCGCAAAGGAAGGGTTTCTCGCCAGTATGCGTTCGCTTGTGCACAGCTAGATGGTTAGAGCGAGCAGCTTTAAAAGAACACATGTCGCACGTGAACGGTTTTGCCACAGTGTGCATACGCTTGTGTCGAGTTAAGGCTGCAGAGTATTCAGTTGTAAAAGGGCACATGTCGCACTTTAAGGGTTTCTCACCAGAGTGGATACTATCGTGCGAGACATTTCTAGACTCTGCAGGTGCAGAAGTACACGTCTCGTGATTGATGGGCCTTTCGACAATGTGCATACTATCTTGTGGAGTGATATTTGTGGAGTCTGCAGCTGTTGAAGCGCACGTGTCCCGATTGAATGGGCTTTCGCCAGTATCCACACTTTCCTGTGGAGTGACATCTGTCCAGCCTGCAGCTGTAGAAGCACACGTGTCGGGATTGAAGGGGTTTTCACCAGTGTCCATCCTATCGTGTGGAGTCACACATTTAGACTCTGCAGGTGCAAAAGGACCCATGTCGCGATTAAAGGGGCCTCCGCCAGTGCGCATATTATATTGTGAAGTGACATTTTTCGAGTCTGCAGCTGTAGAAGCACACGTGTCGAGATTGAAGTGGTTTTCGCCAGTGTGCGTGCGTTCGTGCCCAGTTAGCGTTTTAGAGTATTCAGCTGTAACAGGCCGCATAGCGCTCTCATCCGGTCGTCCTCCTATTTGACACCGCACATCTCTCTTACCGTCACAGTTCGCAAACACCGATGCGTCTTCGGAACAATTAAATGGTTCCCTCCTGTCTCAGGGTGCATGTGTCTCGTAACATCGGCAAAGTTCGCTGAAACGTTGCCGCAGAAGGGGCAGATGAACTCATCTCTTTTCAATGCAGGTGTCTGCCACCCTAACGGATTCTTTTCCGTGAGTGAATACGGTGTAGGGGTCTTTTCAGGTAGTGTTCGCCACCCTCTCACGATGGTCGTTGTCCGCAAATGAACCTAGAACACAGCTTCTGTAGTAGTAGTCAGGAAAGCACACAGCTTCTGCAAATAAAGTGAATAGAATTTGTGGCATTAGGGAAATTCTTTTTTTTTTCGATTTACTTCGCAATGTTTTCTTGCAATGGTTCAAGCATGCCAGATTGTTGGCATGCTTGGCGATAAGTCTCAGAAAGATTGACGCTAAATTAACATACAGGTGGTGAATATTTTCAGCAAACGCACCAAGTCAACATCTCGAGGAAGTGAATTTAATTATTTTCCCAGTGTTACTTGGGCACGGCCGAGTATAGAAGCTGCAAGAGCACCGAAAACCAAGGGAGAGAAAAGCAGTTTCAATGCAGCTACAGGACTACGATCAGTTTATGAGTGATTTGCCCGATATATCAGCAATGCTTACATCAACAGCGTTTAGTGTGTTCGAAGTATGTGGCAATATGTTTTTAATACTTTAGGTACCATATGTAGGAGGAGGATGAATAAGAGGAAAGGCAGGGAGGTTAACCGAAAGAATTACCGGTTTGCTACCCTACACGGGGGAAGGGGGTGATGGGATAAAAAAATGAAAGAGAAAGGAGAGTAACACAAAATTGATGTCACATCAAAGTCAGCATTCGTGAAGTCACAGCCTGTCATGCAGGCCAGAAGTCCGCAAGAAGCGGAGCAGTGCCTTTGAGGCCTTCACCGCCGACGATCGCTGCGGCCAGTGGCCGAGTATCTTCATTTCAGTCAGTGGGAGTGGATCTAGACACTCCAGCGCAAGGCTGAGGGACTGCCTTTCGGCGCTGTAGGCAGGGCAGTCACAAAGAATGTGTGATATAGTCTCGTCATACCCGCAGATGGCACATGCAGGCCTATCAGCCATACCGGTCAAGAAAGAGTAATGGTTGGTGAAAGCAACACCAAGCCTCAGCCGACACAGCAGTTTCGTCACGTTGTGGTGGGCAGTATGGAACCCGGAGCTTCAGATCTTGGTCCAAGGATTTCAAAGGACCATATGTAGTAGTTGTTTTAACATACCAGTGTTCAGGGTGTCTGCTGTGAAACTGACGATTGTAAGCACGAAGGACTTCTAAATGGCGGAGGTGGTTGCTCCTAATGCAAAAGCCTTTTTGGTGTCAAGAGTGATTAATGAAATGGTAATAATTGACAAAGTACTCAGTTGAATTAGCCAATTACTGCCACAAATTAACGAGTATTAGTTGATTCATTCAATTAGTAGTTACATAATTATATAACCAAAAATTTCAATTGCATTGAGTTAATCACCAAATAAAGGAATTTAATAAATTGCTCAAATAAATATGTGAGCTAATTATTTCAATTAGTGGCCACATTCATTTGTAATAAGATCGAACTGATGATTTACTTAAGTACTTAATAATGAATTAGTGCTATGGTGTGCTTACTACACGCTCTAGCAACGAGACTTATAGAACCAAATGAGCTTCATTAATAGAAATGCCTTCCTATTACTGCACCCAAGAAAACTAAAGTGCACTTGTGGTAGTTTTTCTAACTAGGTCCGTCCTGCAACTGTCAAGCAGTCTTAAGAGTTACAGGCCAGGTATTTTCACTCTACTGATCAAAAAGCTCGGCTGTGTGGGCGAAGAAACTCTGTTTACATATCGCACGCAAAACTTTCTTCTCAAGCAGATAAATCTTGTTCTTATTAAGGCACTGGTAGTTGCATACACAAGCTAGGAGTAATTCAGATAGGATAAAAATAAAGATTGATACAACAGAAGTTCCACTTTCGATATATATAGACGCCTATGCCGATTTGTAAACCTTGCGATACGAGAAAGCTTTGTTATTACTGCGGTCACATGATAATCCCAGCTCAGATGACTCGTAAAGTGGACACCTAACACAAGAATGCTTTCCACAGCGTCAATTAGTTCTCAATCTAAGTGCAGAACAGGTACAAAGGTAAGAACTAGACTCTGGAGGCGTCTAGTTCAGGAGTGTACTCATGAAAGCTTTAAAAATGGCTACCGTAGTATATCATCCACCGTATCTTGGTGTATGCTGCTTTGCACAGCGTGTTAAGGCAGCTCTGATATTACAACCAATGCATGCAGCGTCATCCATGACATTGTGCTGGGAGAAACCACAGTATGTGGTGGAGTTTGATGTCCACATCTTTTGAAGCGGTCGCTTTACTACAAGAAGTCTCGGGCTGAGATAGCCGTGCGTTGCCGATGACCTTCAATGCTCAGCCAAGGTCAAACCTTCTGTTTAAGGTTGGAGAACCAGTAGATGGTCAATGGTCAGACCAATGGTCAAGCAATTGGACAGGTCAAGGGTCAAGATCAATGTCATTTCATGGTCAAATTAACGTCAGCAATTAAACAAGAAAGTTAGGCTAGTTGGTGCTGGGACACTGTCCCGTCTGATTCTCGGTCTCTGTCCAATGTTTTATTCGCGTTAGTTAACATGTCGCTGCCATGTCAAGGTCAAGCCGGAGATGTCAAGGTGACGTCAAGGTAAACTAAAATTTGGTCAGGTGATCGACTTTGGGCTTGCCGAGGAGCCTAATCATGGCGTTTACGTAATAGGTCGTGACGTCACGCCTTCTTTAACCTAGTACATGACGGAAGAAGGAAAATATTAACGGTGGTTTCGGTTTGTTTAAACCGTCTAAGAAGCAGTAGCTTCACGATGGTTTAGCCAACAAAGTCTTGTTATCCTGTTCCTTTAGAGTTTTTTTTTTTATTTTTCAGGCTAAACCATCGTGAAGGTTCGGTTTATGGTTTATGGCGGTTTAACGTCCCAAAGCGACGCAGGCTATGAGGGACACCGTAATGAAGGGCTCCGGAAATTTTGACCACCTGGGGATTTTTAACGTCCACTGACATCGCATTGTACACTGGCCTCTAGAATTTCGCCTCCATCGAAATTCGACCTCCGCGGCCGGCAGCGAACCCGCGTATTTCTGGTCAGCAGCCGAAGGCCGTAACCACTGACCCACCATGGCAGAGCATCTTTCAAACAAGAAACGCAGCGTAACGCCTGATGGTCGCCAACATCCTTAAACGACCTTCCGTACAGGTAGAAGTGGAATTTGTACGTACAGAAGATCATCGTTGGATACTATTTTTCAGATATTGAATAGTCAACCCTCCGCCTCTCATACCAAGCTGCTCACAGAGGAAATTACTCGCTCTAGTCCGTACTTTCATTGAATGAGCAAGGTGCCGAGGTTCTAGCTACCTGTGTCGGTACGAATGTAGGCTTCTGCTTCATTAAATCGGGCGGGAACTGGTGGTGCTTGCAAACGGGATTGAAGTTCCTTGAACCCTTCGATTTGCGGCGTTCGCCATTGAAACGGGTGGTGGTAGTGAAAAACCTTTAGTTGATGACCTAAAAAAATTATGCAGCAGCATTTCGGGTGGTCTTTAGGCTGCCGGTTGGGGAGTCCAGGCTCTGGCTAGTCGCGACGTGCTCTGCCCAGGTCACCAGCCGAAAATGGAGATTCGGCTTGGTGTTGGACAAGCCGCCTCCCACTGCCGCGGACTGTTTAGGTGCCAAGAGGCAGGGAGGGAGTGTGCTGGGCAGGACAATAGGATATGAGCGTAGTCGGCTCATGGGCTGTACGCTCCGCAGTATGCTCCGGGGTGGAGGAGGGAAAGACATGAGCGGGTGAGAAAGGTGTGGGCCTGAAGCTGGCTTCACAAGCGTTACATCTACTTTTCTCACGTACGACATAAGTGAAGAAAATGCGACAATAGCAGTTTACGAAACGATGTGCATAGATAGCGGTGCAGCCCAAAATTATCTCCAAACGCCTTGCTGGTCGGTTCGATTCGGGAATTATGAAACATCAGCTGCCGTTCCTTGGCCGGATCCCACTTTTTCCTTGCTGACAATGGGGGACAAGGTCAGGTAGGCGATGCGCAACCTTTCTGGCTTCAGCTTAAATACATTAAACATGACCGCCTCTAACACTTGCTTCAGCCACCTTGGGCGTTCATCGAAACTCCTCGCGAAGAATATGGCGTCGTCTAAAAGGAAAGTCCGTACTTGGACCAATGGTCATTGATTTTGTTACGTTCAATCAGGAAGCCTATATACGCCCTAGGTCGCCGGGCAAGAATCTACGTCTGTTCACCACCACTCAAGCAGAACATGCTCTTTAAAGGGCAACTACATAAGTTTTAGATATCGACGAACTTTAACGGTTCGAATGTGTGAAACTTGCAGGTAAACCATGCAAAATCCTCTCGAACTAATATTTTTGGGCGGACATAATTGCCGATTAAAATCCCGATGGAATTCAAGCTTCTCCGCAGCACACAGCGCCAAGTGGGAGGGGGCACGATGACGTCATCGAAGGTACCTGTGCTATCAGCAAGAAACGAAACGCGAACAAGACAGATGAACCACGCACTGCAAAACGGGCAGTTAGCCAAGGGAAGCTGTATACTAGCTCCTGCTATTTCAATTTCGAAGCCATGAAGACTCTTCTTTACAAGTGTTATTCAACGCCGTTCGTATTTCCAATAAAGGAGCTAATACGATGGTGTATTTGTGTTTCCGCCTTAGTTTTCTTCATCGCGTTTCATTAGTTGCTGATTTGGAACCCGTAAGCGCTTCTTTTTTAAAAAAAGCCAACGCCTCTGAAGGCAAAACCACTGAGGGTTATTTAGCAGCATCAAACGAAGCGCTGAAGGATTTCGTTGTCGGCAGCGGTAATTTGATTTTTCCCTTCCGTGACATCGCACCCATCTTGCCCGCTCTTCTCTGGCGGACTGAGGAGAAGCCTAAAATTCCATCGCCGATCACGTCACTATTTTAAAGCAAGCCCAAAAGCACTTGGCACGCTTTACCTACAGCCTATACAGATTTGAACCTTTGAATATCGGGCATTTCTCGAAATGGGATGCAGTTGCCCTTTAATGCGTATGAGGAGCCTTCCTGCAGTGTGGATTCGGGTTCCATCGTGAATAAACATGATTTTATCATGATGGCTGCAGAGAAAATGCACAGTGTCGCCTCTCTTGACTACCATGTCGGTAACCTTGCGGCCATGAAATTCCACTTCAGTGTCGGCGGTTGCCTTCAAGATGCAGGTTCGCCTCAGAGCAGCGTCAGTGCTCGGTCGCGTAACGAAATATGACTCGAGCATGTTTTTCTCGTTCGCGCCATTTGCGACCTTCATCGCGTCAATTTTTGGCTCAACTTCGTGTGCGGAGTCGTAGTGGAATGCAGTGTCGTTACGCGTTTTCTTCTGTGAAGAATCTTGGAAACTCTGCCATCGCGACCCGCAAAAAATTACGCAAGCCTGTATCTCGGTCCGCCGAGAATGCTGCAGCATCCGCTCTCATGACGCATTTGACCAAGCGAATTCGAATCCAATGACTGCCGCAAGACGTCGAACGCGCAGTTCGGAGCTAAAGTGACTATTTGGAGAGCCCGCAGGTCTGCTCTAGAGAAATGTAATCGCAACATTAAAGTCATGAAATTTATGAGCGTGAACTCAGCAGCGCGTGCCCGATAGCCTCGAACCCTTCTGTGGCGATACGCGGCGGCCGCTTTCATAAACAAACCGCAAATCAAGGTGTATTTTGGCTTGCCGGGATCAGGCATGGCGGCATAACCCTTTCCACCACGATGCTAAAAGCAGCCGTCGCGTATTGCCGCAGTAGGGCTCGAGCCTATCAGCGACACGCTCCGCTTTTGACGCTCATCAACTTCATGTCTGTACTTAACAGCCTGGCGGAAGCGATAGCAACTAGCTCATTTTATGGTCGTTAAAGAACGCAACCGACCGCTGCTCTCAGCTGCGGTAAATTTAAAGCTGGAAAATTAACTTTCGAGGTAAGGTCCAAATGCTGTGGCTGTTATCTCGCACGCCGTTGAAGCGGTAGCGCGGTACTGCGATAATTCGAGATAAAAGCAGCCGCTGTGGTCTGTGGTTATGGCGCTGGGCTGCTGACCCGAAAGACGCGGGTTCGCTCCCGGCAGCGGCGGTCGAATTTCGGAGGAAGTGAAATTCTGGAGGACAGTATTGTGCGATGTCAGCGGACGTTAAAGAACCCCAGGAGGTGGAAATTTTAGAAGCCCTTCACTACGGTGCATCAGTAGCCTGAGTCGTCTTAGGACGTTAAAGACATAAATCAAATCGAGATAAATATAGTCGCGCTTCGCATCACGAAGTTAAAAAGCCCCGTACCAAGGTTACGAACCAACAAACATCACAAAACTTCACGGTAATATAATCGATGCACTAATAATGGCGAAGCTTGTTTCTTCTGTTCACTTCGCGCTCTACAATTCGGCCAGCGGCAGCTAAAAATACACGCCGACTTATTATCGCTAGAAATGGTTCGCTGGGTGGCAGCTGATGCACAAATCTTTTAGGTGAGAGAATGCATATTTCTGGAACTTTCCACTTCTATTTCCGTACCCGACTTCTCGAGGATATTCATTGCGTAAAAGTGATATTTGGTGAAGACTGCATAGTTATGGATGGTACTCAGGATGCTAGTATGGGGCAGGTAGGAAAGTGTGCGACGGTCAGCGACACCCGCACAAAAAACACCAACCGAGCGATGTGCAAGACAAAAAATGTACTCACGTAGGTTATCCCTGCAGTTGCGTCGTCGGCGTCCCTGTCCTACTTGGTCGTTCAAGGTAGAGTGGGCGCTGCAGAGCGAGGTAGCGAGATAGAATAGCTTGAGTTGGCTGCCTGTGGAGCGCCTAGACAAGTCGCGAGAGAGAAAAAGGTAATTTTTTGACAGCTGCGCAATACCAAGAGCGAGGAACAAGAAGCAACACTGCGGGGCGCGTGTTAGGCCACACCTCGTTTTGCAGACGTCAACTGGGTAGGAACAGCTGGTACTCTTTCATAAAACACAGCGAAAACAAAGGGCATACGAACCAATAGACAGCAGCGAAACTAAATTCGATCAAACCATTTATTTAACATTACCTGGAATAGACACTTCCGCTAAAAACACAGCTATAACGCGGCCTGGGCACTAAAGACAGGAGGAGGACAATGCGTAAAAGACTCACACGCGGTCGCCGTTAAAGTCGTGCTTGGTCCTTTAGCACAATGTGGACGCTATACAGCTTGCTACAACTGCGTCACTAAGCAGCCAGTGTAGCAGCTAAACGCCGTCGCAAGTCTGAAAAAGTTCTCTGGTTCTCTGTTGCGCCCCGTACTGTTTGTTTGAGCACCACGCCCCCACTCTATCAAGTTTTTTTTTTGTGGCGCCATCATGTGGCAACCGCGAGGAACAAAGGTGCGCCGCGTGTTTTACTTTACTTTTTTTTTATTCAGTACTGCCCACCGCATTTTAGTAGCCAAGAGTGGATCAGGTGTATGACGTGTACAAATGAACGGTCTATGACCGATAACAAACAACCAGAAGAGAAATGAAAAGGGCATACAGTCAAATTTCTGCGGAAGAAACCAGCCCACAAACAAGATTAAAAAACTGCGCATTTGCATGCCGAGCAGGAAGCTTCAAAAACACGCTATGTCAGAATGACACCAAGTAGATAAAACTCACCGGCTCGATCTGACAGCAGATAAAAATGCTTCGGGTGATGATGGGGTGGCTACATCGTGAGTAACCAGTTCTAATAGGCTATCGTACTCGAAAAGAACGACATGTTGCATTGGTTCTGCACTGAGGAACACCAATTGCTTTGTCATGTTCGTACCCATGGGCTTTCAGATTCTTCTCTACTGCATACAAGAGTGAAATTCTTTTTATTTTGTATGGTAATTTATGATGGCGAAGAACGTTGTCAACAATGCATTTTTAGACGAGATTAAAAAGTGGGAAAAACGGAGCGGCTGAGAAGGGTAGATACAGCCCGGTCACGATTGTCGACCTATGTTTTCAGACACCAAGTTTCTGGCGACCGCAAGGAGTAGAATAGAAAGGGAGATTATTGAAGGTTTTTTGATTGAAAAGGCTGGGGACGAGTGCATCAGCAGCTCATCTGTCTGTTTACAGGAGAAAGAAAGGTCCTTTCTTGAACGGACGCGATTCTTGCGTTTTAACTGCTAGACATCCTGACAAACGGTTTTTCCCGCTTCTCACCTTATAGTGTTTTATTTTGCGTTGTTTTGTTTTATTGACCTTATGCAGAACTTTGCTCCTCTGTCTTTTAAAGACTTTTAGTGGTTTTACCGTCTTCATTGCTTGGCCGGTGGTGGTTCATGTTTTTCTTCTTTCTTTTAGTTTCTCTTTTTAACGATTGTTATTTTTACCGTGTTACTTGTTGATGTCGGTTTCTTGTTTTCGCTTTTAGCCTGCTGACTGTGCCTATTGCCTAGCAACTTTTATTTTTTCATGCCCTTTTTTCATCACCATTTTGCTCATGCCTTTCTCATGCTTTTACGCCTTCTCGCTCTCTTGAATGTTTTTTACGTAGCCCAAAGATTCCGCTTTGCTTTGAAGTACTTATTTTTTTTTTGTATCTGTTAGTCCCTTTATCATTAGCTTGGTAGTGCTATATTTTGATAGTGCATGCACGTTTTATGAGTTCTGTCGAGCTGTGTGATGACTCCCCAAACGTGTGAGGCGTTCCTTCGCTCTGTCCCGTGGCTGACAGTGCATCACGTGGTCCAGGAAATAGTATAAATCTGTGCTGGTTTTTCACGCAATAAAGAGTTGGTAGTCAGCGCCCGTCCTGTGTTTTTTCGTGTTCCTTCTGTCCTCGTTCCGTAGCGCTGTTGTGAAGCTGTTTATTAAGCATGAACGAACTAGCCCACACCAGAATCCTCTTGGTAGATACAGATACCTGTATTCAGTAGGCATGGCAAATCGCAGTACTTTTTTCTTTAAGCCCCCTCCTCACCCCCCCCCCCCCCTGCTTAGACTTTTAATGTCTATTTCCTTATGCGGATACCATATCAAATCTACACGGCGTTATGGCAAGTAAATACTGTAGAGATAGCTAGTATAATCACATTAAACTCTGCGAAACGGAGAGTCAAGGTGATAAAAAAATATTATGGGGCCGCTTAACGCAACTTAAGCGCGCGATGCGATAGCTGTGTGTTCTGGGTACAATGCGCACGGATAGCAGTTGATGAAGACGGTGACATTCAAACCACAGAGGCATGTGCAGTGCAGGTTGGCGCGTGAGACTGGCAGTTAAACACGCGAGGTGCAGGTGCGGCGACGCCGTAGTGGACTAATGCAGGTGCCACTGAAGCTGATATGTAAATGCTGCCGCATGTTCGAAACCCAATCCCAGCCATGAAGTGCGTATTTTATCTGTTTATCACGCCCCCCCCCCCCCCCCCCCCCTGACATGCTCTCGCAAACTTGCCTTCTCTCGCATCGCCCAACCTCCATCGGAAGTGTTCGATTTTGAAATTTGGCTCTATCTTTTGATTGCTCCTTTGATTTCACGTGACCGTGATGATGAACACTCTCCCGACCAATCACTGAACTTCGTGACATAGAACGCCAGGGTCTTCCATTCATGATAGCTTAATCAGTGCCATATAATTGACACAAGCAATACTAACTTCAACCAAAGCATTTAGTACAAGCAACGTGGGATATGTAGTGCTCACAATAACAGAAAGCCCGCCTGGATCCTTTGCTTTGGTGCTCGGCTGTTCATCCCATGGTCAAGGGAGAAAATTGCGGCGGCAGCACCTTCATTTAGTTCTCAAACCAAATTGCAACGACGCCTATTTCCTGTGTGGTGTTACGGCACGGTAAACATCCGTATGCACTCAGAGTTATCCTGAAGCCTATACTACGACGTCCCTGTCAACCATGTGTGTACTCGAAGCCCTACGTACCGTACGATAAAGAGGCACGACTGCTTAAGATAGACCCAGATTTTGAAAAAAAAAAAGAAATTTTTCTAGACTGAAATCCAGTGAAACTTGACAGGAGTTATGTAAAATACCTGGTAGTATTTTTTGTTCCGCCTACTTTAAAAATTAGTCGACAATAATTATTTAACTTTCTAAATACTACTTTCAACTTTCAGGAGTTACCAGAAAATTTGCCCAGCACTATCAGAATGGCCCAGCCAGGTTCTTGCGACTAAATGTCCGTAGCCTTTTTTACTAGACAAGAAACAAAGCCCGGCAAATTTATTAAATACCATGTAACAGCAAGCTCCCCTTGCCCCAGTGCGCCGTCCTTGCAGCGTTCTCATACGCTACTCGGTGAAGCGTCCCTGCTTTGAGCTTCCTGAGCTGCCTGCGAAGCCGCTTCGCGATGCGCCTGGCTCCGAGATAAGCGAAAGCGGATGCACACAGTTGAGGGAAGGCTGCGCGAAGCCAGCAGCCTTGGTGATAAATGCTCACTCATGCTGGCAGAATGCATGCGGAAGAACGGTGCCAATATCATGTAGCTGCTATAGAACAGTGTGACAGTAACCAGTAGCGATGTATATTAACGTCGAGGAAAATGATAGTTAAATGCGGTGTTTCTCACGACGGAAAATATAGTTAAAAGGGGGCATACCGATGACTTGGCGTTTGCTGTAGTTTGTCGTGGGTAGAGTACATTTAATTTCATAGTACGTGGCTTTGCACAAACGTCTTTAACAGACGGGTTCCAAAGGGGCCTAAGCAGTTATATTCGCTTAAAGAGTATGCTCGAATCATCCGCATTTTGTAGCAATTAACAGAGACACCTCTCAGTGTTTGTGACGTAGTTGTCAGGATGCAGTAGACATGGTCCTTGACATAACACTCCAGAAGTCGAAGAGATTCACTTGAGGTAACGTGGCTGTCCAGGCCACTATTTCATTTGGCCCGATCGACTGGTTTTTGAAAGCTCCGTCAAACCAACCCCATGCAAGGCTGATGCATAGAGCTGGACAGTCCCGGCGTGCCTAAACTAAGCGGTGACTAAACTGCAAGACAGAGGTTTCAGCAAAAATCTTCGGCTGAGCCTCACAAGATGGTGATATACCGCTGTGCAATGACCTTAAATCAAAGTTCTGAAAGAAAAGTTGATGGCCACTTCTGAAGAAAGTAGCATCATCAGACCAAAGCACTTCGTCAATAAACTCAAGTATGTCGTCAGTCTTCCCCAAGGACCCGTTCACGAAGACGTTTGGAACAGATGGAGACGATACGAGTGTATTTCCGCCTTCCAAAGAATTCGCGAAATTTAAGATTTAAAACTGCCCACCTCAGCAGTCGCATCTACTACGCCGGCATGAGGGTTTGCAGCGACGAAAGCCAAAATTTCTCTTTTGGGCCCCTCCAGCGACGGTCCCCTTTCGGTGCCGCGTCTTCGTAAAGCTGCCAGTCTCTGTCGGCGTCAAGCTATTGTTTATTATTGTGCTTCCAGCACGTTTTCGTCCGCAATGTCACATTCGGTATACCTTGGCAGCCTTCCTCTTGTCGCCTCCTGCCGCTCCCAAGGCTAGGACCATCTTCCTCTTCTGTTGACTCTAGTATGGCAATCTTGTGTTTTGGAAACGAGAACTTAGTAGCATTTATAAGCGGCGTTACACTAATCAAGCTTTCAGCAGCTCTCCAGCGTCGCCCCCATCGACACTGCTTGGGAAGAAAGCTGAATTCTAATAATGACACATTGTGTATCATCTGAGCAGCTGTCTGAGACAAGCTAATCACTGTGTAATGATTAATTTTCTTTTCGGCCGGTTTGATTGAACGGCGGGTGAACAGACCTGCTCTTTCTCCCAAAGCGGACGGACGGACGGACGGACGGACGGACGGACGGACGGACGGACGGACGCACGGACGGACGGACGGACGGATATAGCCATTAAACCTCGTGGCGGCTCATGACATTCAACCGTGACTCGTAAGCCACCAACACCAATCCTATAACCAATGTTTGGTTATTTCAACCAGTTTCAAATCTGTTTTTCTCCACTATCCTTATACTCACATCCTGTTAATAAGTCATCCCGGCTTCTTTCAACTGAAGGGTGACAATCTCTACAGAAATGGTCAAGTATTTAGCCGTATCCTCCCCCTCTCCACACACACAACTCATAACGTGTCTCTCTCGTGGGACTTGACTCAATAAGAGTTGGTCCGCAATAATCCCATCCGGGCCTCAAACAGTAAAGAGTTTCCCTAGAATTATCGTATATATTGTCTTTGGCACTTTTCTACTTTATCATTCTTTATGCTTCAAGTACCGATTTCGTCTTCATCTGTTTGCCACAGACCCCTATGTGCTCCTTTAACGTTTTTCTTAACCGGCCTTTCCTGAATTGCCCCCCAACTTCTGTCCACATATTTGATTGCCAGTTTTCTAGTCCACTTCCTTCATTTGTGTCGACTATCCTCGTTTACATGCATCTGATTGTTTTCCTTGCTAAGGACATTTGCGCCATTTCTCTCAATCTCTCCTCAAATTTCACCTCACCCTCACTGGAAGTTCTTCTGCTGTCTAAGCATGCCGATCCCACGTGACCTCTGACCCCCTGACTTTGTGCGCTGCCATGTGCTCCCGAACCAATCCTACCTACGCCCTGCTAATTGATTTCTAACCTCGCTTGAACCTCTGATCTCATGCACAGGACCGTGTAGTTGCAAATCAGACTAGGAACCATCACCACTTTCCAGATCTCTCTTACCACTTGTTACCTACTGTAATTGAGAAATTCCTTATTTTTCATTACAGCTGCATTTCAGCTACCTTTATTCCGTACATCATTTTCATGCTGAGTTAGATGGCAAGGACCATTAATCATTCACACCCTAAGACGACCTCTACCGCGAGCTCATATATCCTGTTATCGCTGCCCTAATGATTAAGACATGACTCTTGATTTCTCCATACTAAACTTTAGACCCATTCTCGTTCCCTCCGTATTGCAGGTGTCTAACCTCTACAAATCATCCTCGTTGTAAGCCACTAACATTTTATTATCTGGCTGCATCAATCCTGGTAATGACTGTTCAATCCGTTCTTCTTGCTTAAAGAAAGGAAGGCTTAAGGCATGTCAACTCCTCTCTAGTTTGGCCTCTAATCGTTGTAGATACTGCACGAGCAACAAAAGTGAAAAAGGGTAGCCTTGCTGAGACCTCCCCCCTCCCCCCGTATATCTACAAGCTCTCAGGCTCTAGGACATTTTTCTCCATTTTATAAGCACTTCGTTACTTTTCTAGCTATATTTTAAAAGATTATTTACTTCATCTTGAACATACAATGTGCCCAGTATGTCCTACAAATCTTCTTCAATAACTGTGTGGTACGATGCCTTAATATCCAAAAATGCTAGCTACATGCGCTTGCGATCCTCTTCCGCAATCTCGATACACTGCATCAAGATGAACAGATGGTCCTCTAACCTCTTTGTTCTCGGAACCCATTTTGTAGCTCCCCTTGCACCCATTCGTTTTCCACCCATCCCTGTAGTCTGTCCTTTAAATTTTGCGTCACTACCCCGTAAACCACGGATGTGAGTATTATGCGATGGTAGTTTATGCGACGTTTGCCCCCTTTCTCTTATATCTCATTTATCCTGCTGAGTCTCAATCCATTAGAGGCTTTCCCATTCATTATAACTTTGCTGACTACTTCTCTCACGTGCTTGCTCAGATTTTTGTCCCGATTTCTTTATTAACGTAATTGGAATGGCTGTGGCTAGAGTTCCGTCCAGACGGAACTACAATTTGCGCTAGAGTTCCGTCTAGACGGAACTACAATTTGCGCTAAAGTTCCGTCCAGACGGAACTGCATGTAGCGATGGGGTTCCGTCCAGACGGAACTGTATCTGACACCATACAGTTCTGTCCAGCATTATCTGCCACAAGAGTTATGTCAAGACGAAATTAAAGCTGGCGTTAGGGATTAGTAAACCAGCTTGCTTTCAGACTTTTGTATGTCCATTTAAAAAAGTGGCAATCCTATTCCGCATAATGTGTGACAGGATATCCTGCTGCATCATTTTATTTCCCAAGCAGTCAGTGAGAAATGGCAACAGAACGAGCTTTGGCTTGGGTTTGTTGGTGCGTTTCCATAATGCCTGTTGACCGTTTGTATACGTCTTAGTCTTTTTAGCGCTACGTCATCGTGCAGCGCAAATAGGGACAGGGCTTCACATCACTTCGCGAAGAGTTTTTGCACTCTGCTTTTAACAGTGTCATTTTCCCGATCCTGCATGCATGCACGGAAGTTAAACCTTCGAGGGCATGTAACTAAACGAAATACGCGGACAGATATTTTGGTGCCGTATAAATGCATATAGAGAACATCTGGATGCAGCTTTGTCAACGGGTTCTTCCAGAGGCAAGGAAATGCTTTATGTGGGTAGAAATCACCCATTTTGTATAGTATGGACAATACGGACATTAGACAGTTCTAGTTTTAAGTACGTAGAACCTTCACGCACGTAAACGTGAGCGTACGCTCGTGTCGCTTCGTACAGTTTTAGTTACACGTACGGGACACAAACTGTGTATATCTGCCATAGAACCTAAAAAATGCACTAGCATGTTCTGCCGCGCTATCTAGTACAAATAAAGAAAACTAATTTTCTTTAGTCGGGCTGCTTGGTGCGGAGCCAGGCCAAACCACAGCGCGGGCGGTAAATAATTTCCCCCTTTCTTCTGACAAACGTTGAGCAATTTCAGTCCACCTAACCGTATGTTGCATGTTATCTACAAAGGGGTTGCATAACATCACGTCCCGAAGCATAATCAAATCATCGCATTTCGAGAAGCGAAGGCGCGCTGGTGTCCTACTCATGTTGACGACGTGCGCGTATGGAGCCAGAATGTGCACGTTTTTGCTTTTCCCGCTGACCCTGCCGAGGGTCTCGCCATATCCCGCGAGGTTTGAGCTTCGAGTGGTATCGCGAGACCGTCGGCACACTCATTGCTATGACGACCACAAACGCTTCTCCGTCAGGCTTAGGAGCTGCTGAAACGGATTTCTACCTGGAAAACAAAAGCTAGTTCTCACCTAAAACTTCATGCGAGAGCAAGAATAGACCAACTGAAGGCAAATACAGAAGTTTACAGCACGATACCACGTCGAGGGATTAGCGACGACGCTGTTATCGTTGTGAAGCGGGCGGGCAGGGCGCCGCCATCTTGCCAACGCCACGCACGCAGGCAAGCAACGTGAAGGCCGCAACGCAAAGATCCGAATCTCATTTAAGTCCGTGCGACCCACGCAGGCACTTCACGTTCTGCGCATGCGCACTGGTGACCCGTAAGCGCTCTACTTACGTGAAGCTTCTACGTACGTGAAGCTAAAACTGTCTATTGTATGGACGGAGCTCTAGCTGCAGTAAATATTCCGTCTGGACGAAACTGCAGCAGCAGAGAGTGTTCCGTCTGGACGGAACGCTAGACACTTCGAATTGGAATACCATCCAGTCCTGTCGGCGTGCTACTATCAACCTTCTCTGAACTTTCCCACTCTCTTTGTCCAAGTGAAACCATTGCAGTATCCTGCCTATCATCCTTCGACAGGGTTGTGTACAGTCGTTTCTTTATAATAAATTTTCTATCATTGTTCTTGTATGTTCGTTTTTCTCATCGTCGTCTTGCCGCCTACCTTGCTCTCTTATAACGGGAGCTTAGAGAATCCCGGCATGCACGAAAATCGGCCCAAAGGCACCTTTTCGTCAGTGGCCTTCCCACATGGCCTTAGCCTTGCCTCACAATCCGCCCCCGCCAACCCGCGATTAACTATTTTAGCACCTCACTCATGTGACATCGGCGCCCATGCGAAGGCTAATTGTTCGCCCACTGCGGCTCTTGTGACCAATTGTGACTGACGTGGGGATAACCCTTTCCCTGAACAGTGGCAGTGGGCCAAAAGAAAGATGAAAAAAAAAATTGGCAGAGACAATGCGATTCACGTGTGGGAGTGCGAAAGCATTACTGTGCTTGGCAGCACAAGTATTCGGATCAATATTGGGACCGCATTGTCAAAGCCTGTCCCTACAAAGCACCAGAGTGAAAACATCCATTTGCATTATTGGGCCGATTACCTGTGCTACTTGAGTGGGTGCTTTGCCAGAAACCGACACACACATAACACCCCAGTTTTGATGCGAAAATTGTTTTCGAGAAAAGTAATTGGCGCAGCAACTGTCAAATCTCAGTGGAGACCTCAAGCGCGCGGAGCCTTAAGGGAAGAGGCAAAGAATCTGGGAAGGGATATATAAGTTAGCCTACAGCTTGCTCCTAGCCCATTGCGTCGCCCGATTGTCAACAAGTTGCCAGTGTGACGATGCAGGGAGTGGCACATGAAAAGGGTCAGTCTTATCCAAGAACTGTTGTGTTGTGTTGTGTGGTGTTGTGTTGGGTTTAATGGCGCATAAGCAGCTAAAGCTATCATGTGCCAAGCTCAAGGTATAGGATATTTCTTTTATGCAGATTTGTGCTGTTATGTGAAAAAATGGTGTACAAGGTCTAAAGTTTCTTGTACCGAGTAATAAGAGAGTGAAGAAATTTTAGAACTATCTACAAGTAAAAGCTTTTAAGGAGGCCGGGTAACCTCATCAGCGGTCCTTGGCTGGGCAAGGAAATCGAGGTTCCCAGCCAATCAAATAAAGACCTCAGACTTCTTCTCGAGGATGAGAACAAGGCTGAAGTGTATTATATAAAAAGCGAAGCAGTGGATTAAAATTTACAGTTTCTCAAGAAGACCTGCTTCTTTTAAAAAGCTAAAAACACAAGACGGGTTAACAATGGCATTGTTAACAATGGCAATGGCAACAACGGGTTAACAACGGGTTAACAATGGCAATGGCCCGATTGTCAACAAGTTGCCAGTGTGACAATGCAGGGAGGGGCACATGAAAAGGGTCAGTCCTATCCAAGATCTGACCGGAGTACTCGCCTCCCTGCTCTGTCATGCCACTTCCTGCACTGTCGCGCTGAGGTTCATTAGAACGGGCCGACGCAATTGGCTAGAAGGGCGTCCTTTGACGGAGAGAGGTAGCTTTTTTTTCTTTAGTTGTATTTGATGATTGCATAAGTAAGCAATATGCCGGATGGTTTATGGTTTGATTTAAGGTTTGGTTTTGTTTGGTTCGTGGCGGCAAAACGTCCAACAGTGACTTCGGCTATGATGGACAGCGTAGTGGAGGGCTTCGGATAATCTCGACCGCCTGGGGTTCTTTAAAGTGCACTGACAACGCGCGCTGCAGAAGCCTCTAGCAATTCGCCGTCATTGAAATGTGACCCCTGCGGCCGGAATAGGACACGCATCTTCCGTGTCACCAGCTGAGCGCCATAACCACTCAACCACCCAAGCGGAAGGTTGGTTTAGGGGGTCTAACGTACCAAAAGAACTCAGTCTATGACGAACACCATAGTGGAGGGCTCCAGGTAATTTAGACCAGCTGTTGGTATTTTACGGGCACTGACATCTCACAATACACTAGCCCCTAGCGCTTCGCCTCTATCGAAATGCAGCCGCCGCCGTTGGATCGAACCCGCGTCTTTCGGGATAGCTGCCGAGCACCATAAACACAGCGCCACCGCGACATGCACACACTGCCAGCTTTACTTCTAATGGGGCTAGTAATGCATTCACAATAAAAGTGATTCTTCCCCTCTTACCCCCAATCAACCTTAAAGAATGCGCCCAGTCAGCACCGGACGGCCGTCCTCTCATGACAGTTCGGTCAAACTGTTTGTATTTTCTTTATAATTCAGACCTCGACCAGGCAGATCTCTCCGAAATGTTCTCTTCCCAGTGCTCAGAAAGTGCCGTATTGAGTGCGTCATAAAAGGAAGTAAAAAAAATTATTTTTGTATTAGTCTTGCAGAAACTTTGCAGCCTGTGGAAAAACAAAGCAATAAACAGGTGCCGCAGTGGAGGGCTTCCAAATATTTTGTACCGCGTGGTTATTTTTAACGTACAATAACATCGCACAGCCGACAGGTCCTTTTCCGTTTCGCCTCCAAGTAATTGCAGCCGCCAAAGCCGGCATTCTACCCACATCCTGAGGCTCACCACGTGGGCATCCTATTCACTTATCCATTTCGGAGGGCAAAAGGGATTCTAGTAGCAGGTGCGGCAAGACAGGTATTTTTACGCTATGAGAAACCGGGAAGAGAAATCACCAATGGTTGTCCCGAGTGTTTTTCCAACAAAATGCTACGCAAATAGGGCCAATCTTGGTGCCGGCAGAATGATGCATGTTTGCTTCGTAGAGCTTTACCGAACGTATTATCCCAAGCAATGACAGGATCGCATGACAAATTATGCTCAACTTGCTTTTTAAAACCGCAGATTTGTTCCCTCCCCGCCCCCCCCCTCCTCCCACACAATCGGCCGCTCATCTACTGACCCGGAGTACCCGGGTTCGAACCAGACTACTGCGGCCGCATCTCGATGGAGGTAGGCCCGTGTGCTGTGTGGTTAAAAATTTCCAGGTGGTCCTAATTATACTGGAGACCTCTACCGCAGCAAGTCTTTCTGCCTTTCTTCTTTCACTCCCCCTTTATCGCTTCCCTTACGGCGTGGTATGGGTGTCCACCAAGATATGCAAGACAGTTGCTGCGTCATTTCCTGCCCTCAAAACCAACAATTTGCCTCCTGTTCCTGGGTTCCTCATTGTAGACATCTGAATTGGCGTCCGCTTAACACACCACCTGACAATCATGGCGGGTAGTAGCAGAGCAAAACGCCACCTGCCACCCCGACAGCGGGGGAACGGGCAATCGGAAGGCGGCTGCCACGGGAAGATTCCGGAGGGTGGCTAGCAGCCTAACACGCCACCGTCTAGCTCTGGCAGGTGGCGTGGTGGCGTGCGAAGAGCTGCGCTGAAACTTTGCATTACCGACTATCGTTGTCGCCCCTCAATTTTTTTGGTTGTATTCATTTGGCTTAAACTAGGAATCGCTTGTTCACTTTCAGCTGGCTCCCCTCATGGGCTAGAAGACAGATGTGCTAGGTAAGCACAGCGTACTGAAGCAAGCTTGAGAACGGTGCTCCATATGCAACCAATATCGACTGGTCAGACGATTTTCTTCTTATACAGTCTTGACACATGCACAGCAAAATATGTTCTTTATTTGAATGTCGAAGTGCAAACGAGAAGCTTAGACACAAGGACAGACACCACAGGATGAACATGATACACGAGTCTCGTGGTGAACTGCGTTGGAATTTTTATTCCAACATGCAGAATGTCAGCAGTCAGACTTTCTAATTCTCACTGAAAGCAAGTATTTGGAAACCAGCTCTTTGTAGCGGCACTGGAGCGACTTCTGCAGCTGTCATGGGTGTTTTAACCAAGTGACGCTCCATTAGAAAAGGCGCGTGCACTGAGCGGCCAAACCAGCTTTTTTCGTCAGTTTATCAATGCGAAATCATTATATGGCTCATCGGGAACCAAATGAGGCGTCGGCGCAGACCAGCTGCGCTGCTCCTAAAAGTACCAGATGACGTCACCGTGATATCAATGAAAGCCAAAATTTCTTCCCAAGATGCTGGGAATTGATTACGAGGCCATAAACGCAGGCCATAAAGTCATGCTGCTTCTATAGTTGCCCTCCGCACTTTCTGCGACATACCTTCTTTGTATGCAAATTGACTTTCAGACAAATATCGAAGCAGTGATGCTGTGTCCAGTTATAAAATGTCACTTTTTAGGAAGAACGCTGAATGAAGAATAAAACTGCGAAACCTTGCATTTACCTCTCTGCATTAGTAACCAAGTCAATATTATTGCATGGCCGTCAGATTTCAAGAAAAACACGTCTTGCATGCGGCTAATCGCGGACGGTTATGTTCTAAGGCGCATGGGATTGTACACAACTGACAGCAGCATACTCCTGACATCGGCACGTCTATCTGAATATTTCAGTGCCTGTGACCGGACAGGTGCTCTCTGAGGCTCTCCGTATCTAAACACGTGAATGAGCACAGGGTACAGCGACAGCCCTCTTCTCTAGCATGCGTCAACGTATGGCTGTTTAAACTCGATTTCTGAGACGCTGCATAAGGACATATGTCACACTTGAAAGGTCTTTCGCCTGTATGCGTGCGCTTGTGCACAGTTAAGTTTGAAGAGACTCCACTTGAATAGGGGCAGATATCGCACTTGAATGGTTTTTCACCAGTATGTATACGCTTATGTCGAGGCAATGCTCTGCATGATGGTCTGTTCGTATAAATCACTTTATGTGGTGGAGCTTGACGTTGACGTCTTTTGTAACGCTCTAGCCCTTAAAGCTTGAAGCGGTCAGCTGTCCAAATTTTGTGCAGAACGTTCTGTGGGATACCGTATTCTACATCAGCCCTAGCGTAAAAAAAAAACAGTTCGCATTTAAGATGTGAAATTTTCTTTCCATTAGAAAATTTCTATTACAATAACCAATTAGCGATACCTATCTGCTAATCCTAAAGTTTAGATTATGCCTGCAAGTCTCATATACTGTGAAAACGAAGCACGAGCTCTCCAGTAAATATTTGGCAGTCATAACACACACGTGCAGCAAAGTACAACTTGTCAGCATTAGTCGCAGACAGGAAAAATCTGAGCAGATTGAGTAATCAGCAGGTCTAAAAGTTGCTATAAATCATCAAGAAGAATCGAAAGATTAAGGAAGAAAGAACTTTACATAAAACCAGAGACTATTCATTTAGCATTTTAACAAGCATGCGAGGTATCAGTATATCGAGAGTGACTGCCAAAGAACGTCAGAAATAAAACCTAGGCTTTCGGTAAATGTCCTTGAGTTGCTTGCGAAAGTAAGTACCGGAAAACAACTGCTTCAATACTGACACAATCTTCGTGTTTGATTAGCAAAGAGGGCATTTGTTTCTTGAATAATATACGAAAGCTGTAATGGGTTCCACTTAACTGAAACGCTTGGTATGTGTGCTGGAACCACATGGTTCACTTCAGAAAAAGGCTCACAAACAAAAGAAAAAGAACGGTTAACGAGCAAATTCCCTCCTGGATGCCGTAGACTCGGATGATGACATAGGAACTAAAAGAGAAGAGAAAAAATTACCGACGATTACGTTACTTCCTAATGCGAAATTTGAGCGCAGCAAATAAGCTGTTTCACCTTTTCGATAGATTGAGGCAAAGAAATCGAGCAACACATGTATGCGCTATCACAGAATTTTTTTTTAGCAGACGGAGGACTTCCATCGGTCGTCTCGCTCATGGCTCAGAAAGAACTGGCAGATAATTTCGCAGTGGCGAACGGCAGCGGCAATTTCGGCTCGGGCGGTGCACATATACAGATCCGCCGCCACCGATCTGGCTCTCTGATTGCCACCGCACAGGGCGAACGGCAGCGGCAATTTCGGCTCGGGCGGTGCACATATACAGATCCGCCGCCACCGATCTGGCTCTCTGATTGCCACCGCACAGGGCGAACGGCAGCGGCAATTTCGGCTCGGGCGGTGCACATATACAGATCCGCCGCCACCGATCTGGCTCTCTGATTGCCACCGCACAGGGGTTGCATTGGAGGAGGAGCGAAGAAAGGAATTAAGTTCGAGCCGGCGCTTTGACAACCGGAGACTCGCAGGAAGAGGGGGGAGGGGGGCGGCGTGTACACCCAGCGGCAAACGATGGGGGCAGAAGCGCGCGCAGCAAGCGGACAACACGATAAAGGGAGGAGGGAAGAGATAGCAGCGACTGACTGATGCCGCTGACGCCGATAGCGCTGGGGGGATGAAAGGGGGGCGGAGCTGGTTACGAGGCCGACGCCGACGACGACGCGAAACCCAGGAACGGACGCCAAAGAGCTGCGCTCTAAAACGGTGCCCATGATGCTGTGGATTCAATAAACACCTTTATTGAACTTGACGCGGCATAGCATGCATAATTAAACACCAGAAGATTTTTTCAAGCTTTACAGATTTTTATTTTAAAAAATGCGAGAAGTGCGTCAGTGTAGTATGTGAAGGCAGATTGTAGAGGAAAACGGAGATTACGAACTCATTATGTATAAATAAGTACACAATTACCTAACATTAACTAGTCACCTTTTTTTCATTTGAGGCGCAAAGGCGATAACCCAAATTTTCAGCTAGAAATGCGAAGTCCGACGAAACAAACATTTGTTCCTCAGAAGCGTTCATTATACGCGCCGGCTTCTTGAAAGTAAACCATACCACGACGCTTTCCGAGCTCTGCAGAGCGGGTATACGTATGCTTCTGTCCAAGGCCAAGCAATAAGCTGCTTTATGAATACGATTTAACTAATCAGGGCTGAAGCGTTCATGGCAACCGGGGACCGCTCGGCATCCCAGTCAGCAGATTCTTTGCAGTCGGGGAGCGCTCGTACTTCGGGTAAAACGGCTTCGTCAGTGTATCGCTTTCCAATGTCGCCGTCATGATCCGCAGTTCTCAAAGTCATCCCAGGCGAAATTATATGCCACCATCCGTGGATCAACATGTGTCTAATCACGTGCAGAAAGTCTTACATAATCAACATGCAGAATATCCGCACTCAGACTTTCTCATTCTCACTGTAAGCAAGCATTTAGAAGCCAGACAGACAATCCTTTCGGCTGCAGTGGCCATCGATATTTTGCATGCAAGTTACGCTCTCATAGAAAAGCGGCGAGCACTGAGTGGCCTAGCCAGCTGTAGTGTACAGTTATTCAATGCCAAAGAATTATAAGGCTCATCGAGAACGAAACACGAGGTCAGCGTTCACCAGCAGCAGTGGTCAGAAAACCGCCACATGACGTCACCGTGGTGTACAAAGAAAAATAACCTTTCTTCCGAAGGTGCAGGGGGTTGAACCCAACATTTTCAGATTGCGAGGCGAGCGTACATCTTATAGGCCGAAAAATCACGTTGCTTTTAGGCGAACAAAGGCACGCGTAGAAAATGTGTTGCCTGACGAGTGTAAGGTAACTAACAGGTGTTCAATTACAAAGAAAGCGAAAATGATAAATATATAAAAATAAAACACGAATAAAAATAGAAAAATGCCTCCTTTCAAATTCTAAGCAAGAGAGTAGTCTTAACTGCCCTCCGTAATTTTTGCTCCATAACTCCTGCACATACAAACTTCTACACTTCGGATAAAAATCGAAGCACTGATGCTCTGTCCAGTTCTAAAATATCACTTATTAGCAAGGCATGTAGTAATACGCATCGAGGAATAAAAAATAAAAAATACGAAATCTCGCATTTATGGCCCTGCATTAGGAACCGAGTCAGAGTAAGGATGTCCAGCGGATTTTAAGAGCAATGCGTCTCACGCCACGACGCATCTAGGACGCTTATTTATCTGGTAACGCGCAGAGTACAGGACTCTGGCAGCAAGTATATTCCTGACTTTGGCGAAACCATCTGAACATTTCACTGCCCGTGACCGGACAAGTGCTCTCTGAGGTCCTCTCTATTTGAACTCGTGAATGAGCACAGGGTACAGCGATAGCCCTCTGCGCTAGTGTGCGTCTGCATATGGCACTTTAAAGTATCTCGCCTAGTCGCTGCAAAAGCGCATATGTCACACTTGAATGGTCTTTTTCCAGTGTGAATTCGCTTGTGCGAAAGTAAGTTTGAAGAGACTGCAGTTGTGAAAGGGCACATATTGCGCTTGAACGGTTTTTCGCCTGTGTGCGTACGCTTATGTCGAGTGAGGTCGCCAGATATAGCAGCTGCAAAAGAGCACACGTCACAAATGAAGGGTTTCTCGCCAGTATGCGTTCGCTTGTGTATAGCTAGAGTGAAAGAGCGCGCAGCTTTAAAAGTACACATGTCGCACGTGAACGGTTTTTCCCCAGTGTGCGTTCGCTTGTGCAGAGCTAGACAGTCAGAGCGAGAAGTTTTAAAAGCACACAAATCGCACGTGAACGGTTTTTCCCCAGTGTGCGTACGCTTGTGTCGAGTTAAGGTTTTAGAGCGGTCAGTTGTAAAAGCGCACACGTCGCACTTTAAGGGTTTCTCACCAGAGGGGATATTATCGTGTAGAGTAACATTTCTGGAGTCTGCAGATATAGAATGAGACGAGTCGGGATTGAACAGGCCTTCGCCAGTGTCCATACTATCCTGCGGAGTGACATTTCTCGAGTCCGCAGCTGTAAATAGACGCGTGTCGGGATTGAAGGGGCATTCGCCAGTGTCCATACTATCGTGTGGAGAGACACATCCAGACTCTGCAACTGCAAAAGTTCCCGTGCCGCGATTAAAGGGGCTTCCGCCAGTGCGCATACTATCTTGTGGAGTGACATTGCTCGAGTGTGCAGCTGCAGATGGACAAATATCAAGATTGAAGGGGCTTTCGCCAGTGTGTGAAAAATCGTGCCGAGTTAGCGTTCTAGAGCCTTCAGCTGTAAAATTGCACATAGCTCTCTCATGCCGTCGTCGTCCTCTTTGGCACCGCACATCTCGCTTATAGTGACATTTCGAAAACACCGCTGGGTCCTCGGATAATTTAAATGGCTCTCCTCCTGTCTCAGGGTGCATGTGTCTCGTAACATCGGCAAAGTTCGCCGAAACGTAGGCGCAGGAGGGGCAGCTGAACACATCTCCTTTCAATGCAGGTGTCTGCCGCCCGAACGAATTCTCTTCCATGAGCGATTACGGCGCCAGGGGTCTCTGCTGGTAGTGTTCACCGCCTTCGCAGGATGGTCGTTGTCCGCCAATGAGCCCAGAACACAACTTCTGTAGTGGTAGTCAGGAAAGCACACCGCTTCTGCAAATGTGGGTAATAGAATGTGCGGCAATGTAGAAATTCACTTTTTGTCAACTTACTTGTTCCGAAATGTTTTCTTTCACTGGTTCAAGGATGCCAGATTGTTGGCATACTTGGCAGTAGGTCTCGCTAAGATTGATGCTATAATAACATACAGGAGGTGAAGATTTCCAGCAAAACGCGCCAAGTCAAGATCTCAAGCAAATGGATTGAATTATTTTCACAGAGTCACTTAGGCAGGGCCGAATATAAAAGCTGCAAGAGCACCTTGGTGAGTGCATCGACCTCTACAGATCGTGGCAGCAGAGAGCAGTGCAAAAAAACAAGCACTTTGACACCGAACATGCAGAGATCAAAACAAGTCAGTCATCCCCGCAGTGTGAGATAGCAAACGAAAATGCAGAAATAAAATGAAGACACATATGTAGGCGATAACAAAGGAAATAAAAAAAAATTTCACTGTAGTTACAGGAGTACGATCAGTTTCAGAGTGATTTGCCCGGAATTTCAGCAGTGCTCACATCAACAGCGTTTAGTGTGTTCGAAGTATGTGTCAATGTGTTGTTAATACTTTATGTACCATATGTAGTAGATGTTTTAGTATACCAGTGTTCAGGGTGTCTGCTGTGAAATTGACGAGTGTTAGAACGAAGGTCTTCTAAATGGCGGATGGGGTTGGTATTAATGCGAAAGCGTTTTTTCTGTCCAGAGCGATTAATGAAATGGTTGTAATGGGATGAAGCAATTAAACAGTTGAATTAGTCAATTACTCTTACAAATTAAGGTGTATTAATTGAATCAAGGAACCAGTAGTTCCTGAAACACATAAGCAAGAAACTTAAATTACATTCAATTAATCACTCAAATAAACGAATTGAATGAACTATTGGGTGAATAAATAACCGACCTAATTAATTCAATTCGTGACTTACATAACACAGTGATGACTTATTAATTACTGAATGATGAATTAGTACTTCGGTGTGGTTAATACACTTTCTAGCAACGAGACATGTCAACATGTGGTAGAACTGAATCAGCTGCATTGAGAGAAATGCTTTCCCATTACGCCACCTAAGAAAACGTAACTGCACCTCTGCTATTTTTTCTAACTAGGTCAGCTCGGTAAGTGTCATGCAGTCTTAAGTGTTAAAGGCGAGATATTTTTACTAGATCAAGAACTGGGCAATGTGGGCGAAGAAACTAGTTACATGTCGCACGTAAAGGATTTTTCTGAAGCAGATCAATCTTCTTATTAATGCAGTGGTAGTTGCCCACACAAGCTAGCAGAAATTCAGGTGTGATGAAAATATAGATTGATACAACAGAAGTTCAACTTTAGATAGTAGTAGTAGTAGAAGACTTTTATTCGGCCAAAATTTACAGGCCGAGCATGTCGACCGCCTGAGCGACCAGAAGTCGCTGTTCTTCCTCCCCTTCAGCGCCAAGCCAGTTGAGCCAGGTGGTGATGGATAAAGAAGGTGGGGGGTAGGAACCCGACTGCTGAGCAGCCGGGCAATAGAAGAGGCAATGGGCAAGGTGCGCATAGATACAGGGGCAGTTGGGACAGGAAGGGTCCGATCGATAGCGATAGAGAAAGAGAAAGAGTCGAGACGGAGTGATGACTGCATTCATTTGAACGTGCCGAAGAAGGCGGGCCTCCGGCACTGTGAGTGATGGATGAGGGGGAGGGTAAAGGCGTTTGTCAAGGCGGAGCTCAAGGTAGACCTCTTTTATGGTGCGGCGAAGGGTGAGTCTCCCAACAGGAGGTCGAACGAGTGGTCTCCGCATTGCAGCCTTCCATCGTTTTCCTCCACTGGGTCCCTGGGCATTCAGGGATTGACGGCAATGAGCTGGCTCATCAGCTCGCCCGTGACACACTTTTCCGGGCACCGTTGATTCCCGTCCTCCGAGGGCTTGGGCCAGGGAATCAACGGTGCCCGGAAAAGTGTGTCACGGGCGAGCTGATGAGCCAGCTCATTGCCGTCAATCCCTGAATGCCCAGGGACCCAGTGAAGGAAAACGATGGAAGGCTGCAATGCGGAGACCGCTCGTTCGACCTCCTGTTGAAGAGAAGGGGTTAGGGTGCGTTTATGTATGTGGTGTATAGCGGCTTGTGAGTCTGAATAGACTGTGTACTCTTGAAGAGAGGGAAGGAGGGCAAAAGACTGGAGGGCATGCGCAATGGCGAGGACCTCGAGGGACAATGCATCCGGAGGGCGTAGAAAAGGCCCGCTGGTGTGAGTTTCAGGAGCGGGGAGGTGGGGGTGGTACAGGGCGTAGCCGCAGGAACCTCGAGGAGCCACGAAGGAGGCATCCGTGTAAGCTACACCCTGGGTATCAAAGAGAGGGGAATGGTGCTGTGCGGCCGCATTACGACTGCCGGCGTGCAGAACAGGGGACATGTTGGACGGAAGGGGGAGGATCCGAAGATTGGGAGCCGGGGTGGGAATAGGAGAGGTAAACTGTGCGCAGGGAATGGGCGAGATACCCGCTTGAGTCAGTAACCACTGAACCTGACGGGTAAGGGAAAGCCGGGCAAGCTGCGAGTCATGATGGAGAGAGAGCAGAGAACGGAGAGGATGAAAGAGGCCTGTTGCAAAGATCTTTGCAGTAGAGGTAGTGATAGGGGGGTTGAGAGCTGCCTGGTAGAGGCCCACAAGGGCAGTCTCAAGAGCGTTAAGTTGAGTCCGATTGAAGGAAACGTAGGGTGCAAAGTACAAGACCTTGTTGAGGGCCAGCGCGTGGGCAACTCGGCACGCATGAGCCTCGTGGAGACCTGAGCGCCGAGTGACCACGCGCCGCAGGAGGTGAGTTACGGAGAGCAGGTGGTGACAGCGTGGTGGAGGGCTTGCACGTTCTTGGCTGCATGCAAAGGAAAGCCAAGAACTTTGCACTGCGTGACGACAGGAATAGGAGAGCCAGAAAGGTGGAGAGAGACAAAGTGGTTGTGTGAGCGCTGGTATGAGGAATGGTTGAGAAGAAGGAGCTCGGATTTTTCAGGAGCAGGAGAGCGGCCAGCAATGGTGAGAAAGGAGTCGATGAGATCTAGGCCACGTTGCACGGTGTCCTGTACGTGACCGGGAGAGCCAGACGAACACCAGAGAATGATGTCATCGGCGTAAAATATATGATGCAGGTCGGGAATTTCAGCTAGCTGAGAGGTGAGAGAGGCCATAGCAAGATTGAAAAGGGTAGGAGAGAGAACAGCACCTTGAGGAGTGCCTCGGGTGAGGTTGTGAGGGTCGGACAGATAGGTGTCGACTCGAAAGCGAGCGACACGTTTAGATAGGAATGAGCGTATATAACAGTACATGCGGGAGCCACAGTCTAGGGAGGCGATTTGGGAAAGGATGTGATCGTGGCAAACACCGTCGAAGGCCTTGCGAACATCGACGGTCACAAGTGCGTGAATTTGAGTGGGGGTAGGTGAGAGAAACGTGTGCTGGAGAACCAGAAACATGTCCTGTGCACAGACGCGGCGTCGGAAGCCGATGAGAGAATGAGGGAAGTACTCCCTCGTCTCGAGAAAATTAGAGAGGCGAGTCAGGGCCATTCGCTCAAGGGTCTTACCAACACATGATGTCAGGGACATCAAAAAAGTCCGCTAGGTGGCGCCTTCCTGGTTAGCTGGCTGACTATCGTGCTCCGTTTTTCACCTGCCCCTGGCCTGGTCCAGGGCCTTGCCCGCCCCTGGATTTACACTCCATCGCGTCAGGAAGACATCCGCACCACGTGGGCACCAATGGCATCACGGCCCGCTGTCGAGCTGGCGCTCCAAGCGCCTCCAATAATCTGCTGCGGCGCGGCGCCTCACTAACCCTAACGCGCCGCGCCTGCACCTCTGCCATGCAGCGTCTCACCAAGCCCCTGAAGCCGAGACCCACCCATACCTCGCCGGTGTCAACTTCTTCCGAC
Source organism: Amblyomma mixtum (assembly GCF_055824585.1). Classification (NCBI taxonomy): domain Eukaryota; kingdom Metazoa; phylum Arthropoda; class Arachnida; order Ixodida; family Ixodidae; genus Amblyomma; species Amblyomma mixtum. The sequence goes on from NC_143018.1 coordinate 80,055,379, forward strand.
GCGGCCGCCGCGGGGCCTACTACAACCACGCTGAGGGCCATGTCTCAACCGGCTACTTTAGATATATATAGACGTCTATGCCGATTTGTAATGTGTGTGATACGAGAAATCTTCGTTGTTACTGTGGTCACATCGTCATCCCAGCTCAAATGACTCGTAAAGTCGACACCTAACACATGAATGCTTTCCAAAGCATCAATTAGTTAAACCTTCTGTTTAACTTTGGAGAACACGTGAATGGTCAATGGTTAGACCAATGGTCAAGCAACTGGACAGGTGAAGGGTCAAGGTGAAGGGCCAAAATCAATGTAATTTCAAGGTCAAGTCAAGGTCAGCAGTTAAACAAGAAAGCTGGGCTAGTTGGTGCTGGGACACTGTCCACTCTGTTTCTCTGTCTCTTTCCCATGTTTTATTGGCGCTAGTTAACATGTCGCAGCCAAGTCAAGGTCAAACCGGGGACGTCAAGGTCAACCAAAATTTGGTTCGGTGATCTACATTGGGCTTGCCGAAGAGCCTAAACGCGGAGTTTACGTTATAGGGTGTGACGACACACCATCTTTAACCTAGTGCATGAGGGAAGGAGGAAAAAATTAACGGTGCTTTAAGTTTGGTTAAACGGACTGAGAAGCGGTAGCTTCACGATGGTTTAGCCTAGCAAAGTCTTGTTATGCTTTTCGTTGAGCGTTTCTTTGGTTTTTTCGAGGCTAAACCATCAAGAAGGTTTGGTTTATTTTTTTTTTTTTGGGGGGGGGGGGGTTTAACGTCCCAAAAAGACTCAGGCTATGAGGGACGCCGTAGTGTAAGGCTCCGGAAATTTCGACCTTCTGAGGATCTTTAACGTATACTCACATTCGAAAGTACACGGGCCTCTAGAATTTCGCCTTCATCGAAATTCGACCAACGCGGCCGGGGTGAACCCACGTCTTTCGGGTGAGCAGCCGGGTGCCATAACCACTGAGCTACCGCGGTGGCTTCAAAAGCATCTGAAGCTTGCGCTTCTCACTCGGTTTAACCAAACTATTGCACCGTTAATGTTTTTTGAACACTTTAGACTTATAATTGAAGCGATCACGCCGGTTGAAGCTGCCGTTTGACCGTGTTAAACCTGCTACTCTCCATCGTGCGATATTAAGAAAGGCAAGCAGTTAAGGTATCCTGTTAACCACAAATAATTTACGACTGGGAGATTTTGCAACCAGAAATGGATTCTATCCTTGAACAAAGCACAGAGTGAAGAAGCCTTGCTTTCATGTACTCAACGAGACATTGTCTGCAGGGGGAACAGAGTCGCTCCTGCGTGGAATGGCTATGACAGATAGCTTCAAAGATGTCATAGTGATCATCATATTTAGAAGCTGCGTCGACACGGGCTCGGGAAAGGCAACTGCCTTCGGGCGATGGCGCCCAGACTTGTAAGCTATGATGAAGAATATTCGGAGTCGTATACTTTCAGCGAGCGAGGTAGCCCCAGTGGTCTTTCAAATTAGACAAGCAGCGTAACGCCTTATTGTTGCAGACATCCTTAAATGGCCGTCCGTACAGGTAAGGGTGGAATTTATACTTAGAGAAGATCATCATGGGACACTATTTTTCAGTAGTTGAATAGTCACCCTCTGCCTCTCATACCAAGCGGCTCACACAGGAAATTATTCGCTCTAGTCCGTCCTTCCATCGAATGAGCAAGGTGCCAGGCTTCAAGGTACCTGTGTCAGTACGAATGAGGGCTTCGGCTTCTTCATTAATGTGGGCGGGCACTGGTGGTGCTTGCAGCCACCTTTCGCAGCCGCGGTCTCCCTTCCAACCTATATCACCTCTTGCGCTGTCACCCTTGTCAGTGCGCACCCGCATGCGTACCACCGTACTCAGGCTTTGGTCGGACACCTGGACCGCCGAACATTCGGACACCCTCCTGGCTGTGTTTGTTCCCTCTATTAACCGTCTCCCGCTCTCTTTCCCTCCACCCCGATCTCTTGACTGGCCACGGTCGTTTTCCCTCGTACTTCCATCGTTTTGCCCTCCTTCCTTCGCCTTCTTGTCCATGCGGGGCAGCTGTGGGCGATGTTCTCCATTACCTGCATGCCTGCCCTCTCACCGCAGACATAGCAGCACGGCTTCCCGGCTATCCGCACTTTCATTCCCCTCATGACTTCTCCTCTTTGTTAGGTTCTCCTCGGTCTCGTGCGTTGCTTATACGCGTTGCTGTTCGCGTTTCTTCCCTTCTTTCACCCGTCTCTCGTCTTTATTCCCGCACGGATGGCTCGTAGGCCTCCCTGCCATTTCTGCGCCACCCCATGTCTCATGTGGTCGGGGGCACCATATGGCCAATATTGGTGGGCCGTGGCCCTGCCTCTGCCTCACGGGCATGTGGATGGCATGTGGACCAATTGCCTCTATCACTCGCTTCAGCCTACTTGGGCTTTCGTCGATACTACTCGCTAAGAATGCAGCGTCTTCTAAAAGGAAAGTCAGTCGAAAGGCAGATGTGCTTGTACCTAGGCTCATTGATTTTTTTATGTTCAGTCAGGAAGCCTATGCCCCGATAATGTCCTGGTAACACATCCGCAGGACAACAAAGGTCTAAGGGCGAGTAAATTACGTCCGTTCACCACCACTCGAGAAAAACATGGTCCTTAAAGGGCAACTGCATAGGTTTTAGAAATCGACGAACTTTAAGGGGTCGATGGTGTCGAACTTCCAGGTAAAGAATGCGAAATCCTTTTGGGGTAGCATTTCAAATGCTGATGTAATCGCCAATTAAAATATCGATAGAATTCAAGCTTCTCCGCAGCACACAGCGCCAAGTGGGAGGGTGCATAATGACGTCATCGAAGGTACCTGTGCTATCAGCAAGAAATGAAACGCGAAGAAGCCCACACTCTTCTTTAGAAGTGTTATTCAACCGCGCTTGTATTTCCAATACAGGAGCTAATACGTTGGTGTTTTTGTGTTGCCACCTCAGTTTTCTTGTTCGCGTTTCATTGTTGCTGATAGTACATTTCGAACACGTAAGCGCTTCCTTTGAAGGAAAAAGTCAACTCCACTAAAGGCAAAGCCACTCAGGGTTATTTGGCAGCATCAAACGAAGCGCTGCAGGATTCGGTTGACGGCAGCGGTAATTTGAAGTATTGCCTTCCGTGACCTCGCACCGGCCTTGCCTGCACTTCTCTGGCGCATTGAGGAGAACTCCAAAATTCAATCGCTGATCACGTCACTGTTTTACTACTTGCGAAAAAAGCACATGGCACGCTTTACCTACAGCATAGTATATGGACTTGAATCCTTGAATATCGCGGAATTCTGAAGAAGTGGTGCCGCTGCCCTTAAATGCGTAATAAGGCGCCTTCCACCCGTGTAGTTTCGGGGTCCGTCGTGGATAAACATGATTTTAATGGTGATGGCTGCCGAGAGTCCGCTGATGGCAGCGCCGTCTCTGTTGTCTACCAGGTCGGTAACGTTGCGGCCATGAAATACCTCTTAATGTTTAAATTGTTAAAGCGCTCAATCAATTCTTTCGTTAAGTTTTTACTTGCAATGAAACATACTCAGCATGCTTTTTTTTCACTTACTTTAGCTGTAGAGGCCAGCTATGGAGTGTCTACGGCTTCAAATGCATGTTATTCTCCGAGTAGGGTCAGTGCTCCGTCGCGTATCGAAATATGGCTCGGGCATGTGGTCATAGTTTTTCTCGTTACGTCATTTGAGACTTTCATCGCGTCAGTTTGTGGCTCAACTTCGTGTGCAGAGTCGTCGCAGCGGAATGCGGCATTGTCATGCGTTATGCTCGGTGAAGAATCTTGGAAACCCTGCCGGCCTCGGGACCCGCTTATGACGCAAGCCTGTTAATCGGTCCGCCGAGAACGCTGTAGCATCCACTCTCGTGACGCATTTGACCAAGCGATTTTTTACTCATTGACTGCCGCAAGACGTCGCACGCGCAGTACGGAGCTAAAGTGACTATTTGGAGAGCCCGCAGGTCCGCTCTGAACAAATGTGCTCGCAATAGCACAGTCATGAAATTTGTGAGCGTGAACGCAGCAGTGCGTGTTCGATAGCCTCGAACCCTGCTAGTGGCGAAATATGATTCACCAGGGTGGGAATTTGGGCAAGTCGGTATTGATCCATAACATAAGAGTAGCGGAAAACCAGGACGACCTACAAAAGGCGAGAAAACACATGCCAACAACGCAGGCGCTAACTTCCGACTGACAATGAAAGCCAAAACCAATCAAGTGAACGGAACCTGAGCAAAAGTAGCGCATGCGCTGGCCTAAAAGAAAAAAAAACTCGAAAAACAAAACAAAAAAAAGAAAGAAAGAGAAAGGAAGGTGGGACAAAAATGGGAGATCACGGATGTTTTGAACCCAAAAAGGCCAGCTCTCGTTTAACCATGGAAATGGACGGAGTACTAACGCAGTTATCTTGCAATGCCTTTATTTGTTTTCAGATTTTTTTTTCTTAGGTCAGCGCGTGCGCTACTTTTGCTCAGGTTCTGTTCACTTGGTTGGTTTTGTCTTTCTTTGTCGGTCGGAAGTTAGCGCCTGTGTTGTTGGTGTGTGTTTTCTCCCCTTTTTTCCGTCGTCCTGGTTTTGTGCTACTCTTATGTTATGGATCATAAACAAACCGGTAATGGAGGTGTGTCCTTCGGCTTGCCGGGATCAAGCGATGCGGCGTAACCCTTTCCACCACGTTGCAAACAGCAGCCTTCGCGTATTGCACAAGTAGGGCTCGAGGCTATCTGCTACACTCTCCCGTGTTGACGCTAATGAACTACATGACTGTACTTAAGTGCCTGGCAGAATCGATAGCTACTAGCACTTTTTACGGTCGCCCAAGAACACAACCCACCGCTGCTTTCTGCCACGCTAAATTTAAAGCTGGCAAAAAAACTTTCGAGCTAAGGTCCAATTAAATGCTGTGGCTGTTATCTCGCACGACGTTGAAGCGGCACCGCGTAACTGCGATAATACGAGATAAAGCCGCCGCGGTGGTTCACTGGTTATGGCGCTCGGGTGCTGACCGAAAGGCGAGAGTGCGATCTCGGCCGCAGCGGTCGAGTTGCGATGGATGTGAAATGCTGGAGGCCGGTGTGTTGCGTACGGTAAAGAACACCAGGCGGCGGAAATTTCCCGAGATCTTCACTACGGCGTCCCTCATAGCCTGAGTCGTCTTGGGACGTCAACCGCATAAAGCAATTCGAGGTAAGTATGGTCGCGCTTCCCGTGGGAAGGTTATAAAGTCACGTACCTAGGCTATGAACCAAAAAACATTGCAAAACTTTACGGCAATATAATCGATGCACTAATACTGGCGCAGATTCTTTCTTGAGTACACTTCACGCTCTAGAATTCAACCAGCCGCTGCTAAAAATGTACGCACACTTTTCATCTCTCGAATCGGTTCGCTGAGCGACAGCTGATTCACCAATTCTTTAGGTTAAAAAACGAATATATCAGGAATTTGCCACTTCTATTCGCGCACCGGGCTTCTCAAGAATATTCTGTGCAGAAAATGCGATATTTGGTTAAGGCTGCTTGGATGTAGACAGAAGGCGGGCTGCTAGTACGACTGCTAGTACGACTGCTAGTCTGACGGCTAGTACGACGGCTGGTACGACGGCTGGTACGACGGCTAGTACGACGGCTGGTACGACGGCTAGTACGACGGCAAGTACGACGGCTGGTACGACGGCTGGTACGACGGCTAGTACGACGGCTAGTACGACGGCTAGTACGACGGCTAGTACGACGGCTAGTACGACGGCTAGTACGACTGCGAGTACGACTGCGAGTACGACTGCGAGTACGACTGCGAGTACGACTGCTAGTACGACTGCTAGTACGACTGCTAGTACGACTGCTAGTATGTCTGCTAGTATGTCTGCTAGTATTGCTGCTAGTATGACTGCCAGTATGACTGCTAGTATGATTGCAAGCATGACAGTTCGTATGACAGTTAGTATGACACCCGCACAAAAAAGGCCAACTGAGCGATGTGCAGGAAAACAGATGTACTCACGCAGGGTCTCCCCGCAGTTGGGTCGTCTGCCTCCCAGTACCACTTGGTAGGTCAATGTAAAGTGGCCGATGTACAACGAGGTAGAAAACCTTTAGTTGGCTGCCTGTGGAGCGTCTAGACAAGTCGCGCGAAAGAGAAAGTTCAGTTTTTCACTGCTGGGACATACCAATTGCAAGGAACAAGAAGGAACAGTGCAGGGTACGTGTTAGGGCACACCTTGTTTTGCAGGCGTAAACTGGGTAAGTACAGCTGGTACTCTTCCATAAAGCAGAGCGAAAAGAAAGGGCATATGAACAAAAGAAAGCAGCGACACTAAATTCGACAAAGCCAATTATTTCATATCACCTGGAATAGATATTGGCATCTCTACCTGCCTCGTGACCCGCTTATGACGCAAGCCTGTACTTCGGTCCGCCGAGAACGCTGTAGCATCCGCTCTCGTGACACATTTGACCAAGCGAATTGTTACCCAGCTAGCGACTTGCCGCAAGACGTCGAACACGCAGTTGGGAGCTAAAGTGACTATCTGGAGAGCGCGGAGGTCCGCTCTGGACAAAAGTGATCGAAACATTACAGTCATAAAATTTATGAGCGTGACCTCAGCAGCGCGTGCCCGATAGTCTCGAACCCTACTAGTGGCGACGCGTGGCGGCCGCTTCTATCAACAAACTGGAAATGGAGGTGCGTCCTTCGCCTTGCCGGGATCAGGCGATGCGGCGTAACCCTTTCCACCACATTGCAAAAAGCAGCCATCGCGTATTGCCACAAGTAGCGCCCGAGGCTATCTGCCACACGCTCCCATTTTCACACTCATAATACTTCATCACTATACTTAACATTCTGCGGAAGCGGTAGCATCTAGCACTTTTTACGGTCGCTCAATGAGACAACCGACCGCTGCTTTCTTCCACGCTAAATTTAAAGCTGGCATTGGCATGGGATATCACCATGCACGAAAGACTGGAGGCGCGCAATGCGTAAAAGACTCACACTGGGTCTCCTTAGAGCTGGGTCTTCAGCATTCAAGTCCTGCTTGGTCATTCAGTCTAAAGTGGGCGCATTGCAGTGCGCTACAACTCCGTCACTAAGCAGCCAGTGTTGCACGTAGACACCACCGTACGTGTTAAAAAGTTCGCTGGTTCTTTGTTGCGCCCCTCACTTTCTGTCTGAGTGTCCCGCCACGCCCTCTCAAGTTTTTCTTGTGGCGCCACCATGCGGCAGCCACGAAGAACAAGGCTGTGCAGTGTGTCTTCTGTTCTTCTTTTTTTTATTCCATACTGCCTGCAGCCTTTTGGTAGTCAAAGCAGGGGCGGATATATGACGTGTACCAATACATGACCTATAAAAGATAACAAACAACGATAAAAGAAAGGAAACGGGTATACAGTGAAGTTACTGCTCAAGAAACCAGCTAACAAACAAAAATAAAAAAGCGCCGAATTTACGTGCAGGGCAAAAAGCATCAAAAACGTACACTCAAAGATTAAAATCATGGGCGTAAAACTTACTGCCTTGAAACGACTCCAGATAAAAATGCTTCGAGTGATGGCAGGATGGCCGCATCGCGAGTAAACAAAAGTTATAGGCTATTGTATTTCGAAAGAACGCCATCTTATATGCAATGGTTTTGCACTGAGGTATTGCAGTTGTTTTGTCATGTTTGTTTCCAGTCTTTCGTGTTGTACTATACTCCATATAAGCCTGAAATCCTTCTTTTTGTGAGACAATTGTTGATGGCGAAGAACACTACCAAACTATGCATTTTTCGACGAGATTCAAAGGAGTGCAAACTGGAGCGGCTGGCAAGGTCAGATACCAATACCTGTCTTCAATAGGCATAGCATATAAATCGCAGTGCTTTTTTTTTCACCCCCCCCCCCTCCCACAACTAGACTTCTAACGTCCCTTTTCACATATGGATACCATACCACATCTACACCGTTTTGTCGACTAGTAAATACTCTACAGATAGCTCATATAATCTTATTAAACATTACTAAACGGAGAGTGAAGGCGATAAAAAAATTGGCTGTGGTTTAGCTCTAGTTAAACCTGGAGGATCGCGAAAGCAACATCTGCGTGTAGCCATATATTGTTGCGTCTCTACACTGCTCACAGTCTCGCCGTTTTGCGTGCTATTGCACGACCATACTGCGCATGCGCGAGGAACAAGTGACGTCACTACGCACAGCTGGCGTGTCGGCGGCCCCGGCACGCTAGCTTTGCGCCGTTACTGCGCATCGGAGAGGAGAGAGAGAGAGGCGATGGAAAGCGCTCGGCAGCAGCGGCAGCCCCGAACCCGCTAGCTATACGTCGCTACTGCGCATGCGCAACTGGCGAGAGCGGCGACGGCACCTCTGAGTCACCCGCGCAGCGACAGCGGAGGTGCGCCAGGTGTGCACCTCCACTGCTCCTCGCGCATGCGCAGTATGGCCTTACCTCGGCTCCGCGAAATGGCTATAGGCGACAAGCGTAGTGTTGCTTTTGCAACAAAAACTATGGGGCAGCTTAACGCAACTTAAGTGGGCAATACGATAGCGGTGTGTTCTGTGCTCATTGCGACGGATAGAAGTGATGAAAACGGCGACATCCAAAGCACAGAGGAACGTGCAGTGCGGGCTGACTCGTGAGATTGGCAGTTAAACACGCGCGATGTGCAGCTGCGGCGGTGGCGTAGTGGTCTAATGCTGGGACTAGTGAAGTTCTTCTGTAAGTGCCACCGCTGGTTCGAAACCTATTCGCAGCCATGAAGTGTTTATTTAGTCTTTATTTTATCGGTTTATAATATGCACCCCCCCTCGCCCTGACACGATGATGCCTCTGAAATTATTGCCCTCTTCGATAGTGATGTAGATACTGCCGCGGCATCCCAGGTCCTTTAGAGTTAGGGGATTTTGAAATTTGGCTCTATCCTCAGATTTTCTCTTTGATGTCACGTAATCCTGATGGTGTCAGAGGTCTGTTGACCGATCTCTGCATTTCGTGACAGAGAACGCCGGGGTTTTGCCTCGAAGACAGCTTAATCGCAATCGCATAATAGACACAAGCAGCACCAAGTCAATGAAAGCATTTAACGCATGCAGTGGGGCATAGGTACTGCTGACAAAAACAAAAGGCCAACCTGAATCCGTGCGTTTGTTTCTTTTGCATTCGGCTGTTGATCCTTCATGGTAAGTGGGTAAAACTGTGGCTACAGCGCCCGCATTTATATGGAGGAAAAATGCCAAGATTCCTATGTACAGATGGTGTTAGCGCATGGTAAATATCCCTGAGTGGTCCTAGTTATTATGAAGCGTCCCTAAAGTGCAAGTGTCAACTCCAAACGTTCCACCCCACAAGCCATACGATAGAAAGGCACAACCCTGCATGATGTCCTAGTTAAGATCTGCTAAGATTTAAAAAAAAAATTATTTCAAAAACTTTCTATGGGTGCCCATACACACCCAAAGCGGTACTTACTGCCAGCTATCGAAAAATATATGACACTACAGCTATAGCTTCGGAGTCATAAAACTCTTTTTAGCGGTATATTAAAAAGTATATACGCCGGAAACTCCCGCTATTGGCGGCCATTTAAAAGAATTGTTGTATGAAGCCCCTCCTTCACGGGCCAAGACAATAACCTACAGAGTATGAAAATAATTAATGAAAGTGTTGCAAACAAAGAAAGATAATATAATAAAAGTAATAAATAGTCTATGAGCTATCAAAGTTCGTGTACTGCAACGTTTTTAATCTCTTCCTTGCATCAAATTCTGAAAATAATTGTGCAAAAAACACTTTCTGCCAGCTCCGCTTGCAAAAAGGTTAGGGGATATCAATTTAACTGACGCGGAGACAATGCGGTAGCACCCTTCTTTCAGTGGCCTGTCTAATGCAGTTGTGAACAGGTTCCATTTTTGAGTGCATTGTTTTTCACTCCCCAATCTATTCCTACTCTGATTTTATTCAGACGCCTGCCCTACCATGGGAGCAATGGGAGCTGGCGTTCCGGAATTACATGCTGGCATCTGGTGCCTCTACTCTGGGCGCGGACAGGCGGAAGGCCATCCTGCTGAATTGCATCGGACTGGAAGGTCAGCGTATTTTTTATACCTTGGCGCCGCCGTCGTCCACTCCAGCGCCTACAGCTGCTGCTTCGCACTCCGGTGACGAGGCGCACCACCTTGACGAATTTGATGCGGCGATATCCATCCTGTCGGAGCATTACAAATCGTCCGTGAATGTAATCGCCGCACGTCATCGCTTTCGCCGTCGAGTTCATGCTCCAGGAGAGACAACCGATGAGTACGTCGCTGTCCTTCGCAGCCTTGTCGGCGACTGCGGGTTTGGGACCATGGCAGACGATATGATCAGGGACCAGCTGGTGGAGAAGACCTCGAGTTGCCATCTGCGTGAGCGCCTACTCATGGAAGGCTGCTCCTTGACTCTGTCGCGCGCCGTGCTCCTTGCTCGACAGTGCGAGCAAGCTTCCCGTGAAGCCAGGGAATTGGCTGAGGAGGTCGCCCCTGTACAGCGTGTTGGATGCGAGCGCGGATCGAGGCAAACCCCACCTCAGGCCCATTGCTGCAAGTGCCAAAGTCAACCATCACAACCTGCTGCTGCAATACCAGAGCGCATGTGGTACCGTTGCGGTTCTACGGCCCACCTGGGGAACAACCCTGCATGCCGAGCCCGCAACCGCAAGTGTCGTCGGTGCGGCAAGATGGGCCACTTAGACTCTCTTTGCAAGTCGTCCGACCGTCCTGTTCAAGTTCAGCAAGTTGCAGATACTGCTGACACATCGTCGATGCCGGATGGCTCCAGCAGTGCATCTATTCTCAATGTTGAAAGTAAAAAAAAAACGGAATTTTCGCCTCGGTCCTGATTGAAGGCAAGTCCATCCGCTTCCTGATTGACACCGGCTCATCTGTGTCAATTATTTCTGAAGACCTATACCACCGATTCTTCGCTGCAATTTTCCCGCTTAAACCAACTGCAGTTCAACTATTGGACTATTCTAAGTCTCGGATTATAGTCCAAGGCTGTTTTGTTGCCACAGCCAAGTTTCATGACCGTACCGCCTGCATCCTGTTGTACGTTGTCTCGGGAGGCACAACGCTGCTGGGTCTGGATTCCATTGCAGCCCTACAAATGAAGATAAAAGTTGCATCGTTGGAATGTCTTTCCATGACGCCTGATACGCCTCTGTTACCTCCTGAGCTACGTCCACACTTCGAACATCTCTTCTCCAAGGAACTCGGAGTTGCTCGTGGCTACGTGCATAAAGTCAGAGTGCAGGATTTCGTTTCTCCTGTTGCTTGCAAGCTCCGACGGCTGCCGTTTGCCATTCGACAGCAAGTGTCCGAGGTACTCCAGAAGCTTGAAGCTCAAGACATCATTGAACGGGTCGACGCTTCCAAGTGGATTTCACCGATAGTCGTTGCTCGGAAAAAGGATGGCTCCATCCGCATGTGCGTCGATTTGCGTGAGCCGAACAAGGATATTGTGGTCGACAGTTTTCCTTTGCCTCAAACGGAAGAACTTCTCCATAGCTTGGCCGGGTCACAGCGTTTTTCGAAGTTGGACCTTGCCTCGGCTTACCATCAAGTACCACTTAGCCCTGAGAGTAGGGAATTGACCACATTGATTACCCATGATGGCCTCTTCCGCTTCAAACGAGTGTGTTTCGGCCTTGCTTCAGCGCCTTCGGCTTTTCAGAAGATGATGCACTTAATTTTAAAAGGGTGCAAAGGTGTCGTCTTCTACATCGACGATATCATAGTCCATGGCACCACCCGACAGGAGCACCTGACCAACCTTCGTGCTGTTCTCGAGCGCCTGTCCCAAGCCGGACTCAAGCTTCGACGTTCCGAAGCTCACTTTCTTGGGGCACGTTGTCAGCGGTGAAGGACTGTTTCCGCTTTCTTCTGCCATCGAGGAGATTACAAAGGCTCCGACTCCATCTAACATCAGTGAGCTTCGCTCCCTCCTTGGACTTGCGGGTTTCTACTCCAAGTTCGTCCCGCATTACTCCGACGTCGTCGAGCCTATGCGCGCCCTACTTCGTGGAAGCGACTCAGCCTTCACTTGGACCGCTGCTGCGGATTCAAGTTTCACACTACTGAAGTCCATGTTGACGTCATGTGACGTGTTGCATTTTTTTTAACCTGCCCTTCCCGTGGTTGTAACTACTGACGCTTTCGGATATGGCCTTGGGGCAGTGCTTCAGCAAGACAACGGCCATTCCCTGCAAACTGTTGCGTTCGCCTCCCGTACCTTGACACCCCAAGAAAGAAAGTACTCTGCTGGTGAACGTGAGGTCGTCGGTCATGTCTGTGTAGTTTCTGTGTAGACCTCTACAGTTCCATTGTATTAGATATGCCATTGTGATAAGTTGGGGATTGGGGAAAGTTACTTATTCTCAGGAGCAGTGATTCGTGGTTTCCCTTTTTTCTCTAGGGAGCGGTGGCGAACCAGGAGTTGTATCCATCGCCACTTTCGTGGCGCCGGATTTCCGCGGAGAATCCGCGGGTGCGTGTGTTTTAGATGTCAGCGGACTTTCGCTGACATCCATATCCTCCACGGTGGACGTGGAGGATGCTTCTTGTTTGCGTAATTTCGAAGGCACGAAGACTTCTTTTTGGGGTGTCATTCAACCGCGCTTGTATTTCCAATCCATGAGCTAATACCTTGTTTTTTTATGTGTGTGTGTTGCGACTCACTTTTCTTGTTCGCGTTTCATTCTTTGCTGATAGTACGAAATTTCGAACACGTAAGCGCTTCCTTTCAAGGAAGAAGCCAACGCCGCTGAAGGGAAAGCATTTCGAACACGTAAGCGCTTCCTTTCAAGGAAGAAGCCAACGCCGCTGAAGGGAAAGCCACTCAGGGTTATTTGGCAGCATCAAACGCGCTTCAACCGCGCTTGTATTTCCAATTCGGGAACTCATACGAAGGTTCTTTTGTGCTGCCACCTACATTTCCAATGCGTAAACGCTCCCTTTGAACAAAAACGCAACCGCCACTGAAGGCAACGCCACCGAGGGTACTTGGCACCATCAAGCGAAGCGCTGCAGGATTTGGTTGACGGCAGAGGTAATTTGATATATTCCCTTCCATGACGCCGCACCAAGCTTGCCCTCACTTCTCCGGCGCAAAGAGGAGAAGCCCAAAAATCAATCACTGGTCACGTCACTATTTTTAAACAATCGCAAAAAAACCTTGGCACGCTTTACCTACAGCCTATATGGACTGCAATCCTTAAATATCGCGGAATTCTCAAAAAGTGGTGCACTTGCCCTTTAATGTGTAATAAAGCACCTTCCAGCAGTGTGGATTGGGGTCCGTCGTGAATAAACATGATTTTAAGGCGGAAGCCTTTAATGTCTCATCGTTGTTAAGCAGCAGTTGTCGACAGAAAATGTCACGCTTTTCAATTGGTGGAAACGGTCGTGACGTCACAGTGCGCGAATTTCAAACGGGGCCAATGGCTAGTAACCATGCAACCAATTGAAGGGATCGTATAGTGATGCTCCAAGTAAGTGGGACTGAGCTTAGTTAATTGCTTAATTACCCAATTAGACTAATTAGGTTTACTAGTCAGGCCATATAAATAAATAAAAGCGATTAAGAAATTGGTCGAGCTCAGGAATCGAACCCCGGTCTTCGGCGTGAGAGACGAGCACGCTATCCACTACGCCATGCCAGCTCTTTTTTTTTTGTCTTTATTGCCTGTTTTGACAGATTACAACAGATCATAAACAGATGTTCTGCGCTGCACACTCAAACAACAAGAACGGACATGTGTTTCACTCGCGTGAGAAAATCAAAACTTTCTCAGGGAACACAACTCTCCCATTAACTCGATAACTTCATCTCCAAAACATAGCTCCTTGTACACTTCACGTAGCTTAAATATGCTTTCTTTGAAGTAATCGCGGACAGAACGCGCATCTTCATCACAGTGTCGTACAGCCATCCTGCTTCGCCAAATACTGTGCAGGCCAAGCAGGAAAATTACATCATATTTATAAAGATCCGGCTCTATGTCCAGGAATCGTATCCCATACGGCGTTAGGGGTAAGTCTTTCTTTATTGTACGCTGGAGCACGTCCCAAAAGAGCAGCGCATCCCAGCAATCAATAAAAACGTGTTCTATTGACTCTGGTTTGCGACACAACAAGCAGTCAGCACCCCATGGTAGAAACAATCCCTTTTCCTCCATCCATGTTTTAACCGGCAACGTCCCAGTGTGTAACTTGAAGAAGAACGTCTTCACACCCGCTGGCACCAACATTTTTCGTACTCTTTTTAAAACATTTCCTGCTTGGCCTCCACTATACATAGATCGATAGATTGGCTCCGGGAAGACAGAGTCGAGCAAATCTTTTAACAATTTCTTACGCGTGACATTAGAAAGATATTCCAAACTGAAGCGCGCATTCAGAAACCGGAAAGCAAAGACCACTTCTTTCAAAAACCTACTTGCACTGTATCTCATCCCGTCCACACTGGAAATAACATAGTTTGGCAAAGCCGAAGAAAGCCTCACTTGAATAAATGTCCGCAGGAAAGGGTCGCGTTGATCTCGAAGAAACAGAAATCTTGACACCACCTGCCTCAGGTACAAGTGTGGCAAGGAAAGACCCCCTTTTCTCAAACGCAGAAATAAATTATCACGTTTAGTCCTCTCCCATGAGGACTGCCAAACAAAAACTGCGAAGAGACGATGAAACTTTTGAATGCTAAGTCGAGAGCATGAAAGGACCTGCAACAAATAGCACACTTTTGAAACCAGATATACATTGCATATGTTTGCGCGCGTGAATACAGACAGTTCCTTCCCCGACCATTTCTGTGCACGCGTGGAGAGTTCTTGAATTTTCTCCTTCCAAAAGTCATCGTTATCTCGATACTTGTCAAGAGGTACACCTAGGTATTTGGAAGGAACATGTGACCATTTTACACTTGCATGAAACATAGGCGCTGATGCCCAATTCCCATGCCAAAGGCCCGCACACTTGTCCAGGTTAACAACGCTATTGGTTACGTCACAAAATCTACGAACAACCGACATCGCATGTTCTATGCTGCTGTGGTCACTACAGAAAACTGCCACATCATCGGCATAAGCCAATACTTTAATTTCACATGCTTCCAGTTCGAAACCACGAATACAGCTGTTATTTATTACATTTCGGCAAAGTGGCTCCAGGTACAGAGCGAAAAGTAGCGGTGACATTGGGCAGCCTTGCCGCACGGATGCTCTAACGTCAATTCTGTCTGTGAGCTCTCGGTTAACAACCAGATTCGTGGTACAGTTGCTATAGGCCATTTTAACCCCTTTTAAAATAACTTCTCCAACACAGACATGTTCAAGGATTTTAAAAAGAATGTCATGACATACACGGTCAAATGCCTTCTCTAGATCAATTTGCAACATTGCGACTCGCCTAAAGTCAGCGTCACAGCATTCCAGTATACTCCGAGTGACATGAACATTCGTGAAGATGGTCCGCCCTTGAATTCCACACGTCTGGTGGGGGCCAACCAAGATGTCCATAACTGATTGTAAACGTTTGGCTAATACTTTCATAAAAATTTTATAATCAACATTAGTAAGCGTTATCGGCCGATAACCTGTAACTTGCTTAAGCTGAGCAGGATTGTCAGTTTTCGGTATAAGTATTGTATGTGCACGAGAAAACGACGGTGGTAAAATACCAGTTCTAAATGACTCTTCATAAACGCGTTGCAAAATGAGAGCAGTTTCACTTTTGAACGCCTTATAAAATTCTGCTGTTATCCCGTCAGTACCTGGCGATTTCCCCAAGTGAAGCTCATCAATAGCGCATTCCAATTCCGCTGTTGATAAGTCGGCAGACAGGATGTCAGTGTCTTCACTGGTCAGTCGGGGTAATAGACTTAAAAATTCATCCTGAAAGGCCTGTACATCTGCCGATTTGGAAGCGAACAAATCACGGTAATGCTCACTGAAAGCCTCCCTTATCGCCTTGGGATTGTCTGTCAGAATGCCTTTGTTTTCAATTTCTACGATATCTTTTCTTCTAGCGTATCTTTTTTCTGTCGTCAAATTTCGCCTACTGGGCATATCATCTGCCAGCAAGCGATCTGCTCGTGCACGAATTGCAGCTCCCTGAAACAATGTCGCATCGATAACCTCAAGCTTTGCTTTAACTTCGCTGATAAGGTCACTGTATAGTCCCGGAGCTCTATTTTCCTCTGTAATTAATTCTTTCAACATCTGTTTTAGGTTCTTCTGTTTCGCTTTCTCAGCGTGCTTGATTTCTACGGACCTTTCAATAGCCCTCATTTTGACATCAATTTTGAATTCCTCCCTCTTTTGTGCCCAACTTTTTCCATAATTCAACCGAACTTCTTCTAACACGTTCTTTGTTTCTAAAACAAACGAATCGTCCTTTAGTAACTTTGCATTCAGTTTCCACAAGTCCCAGCTGAATTTCGCTTGAGGTGTCACATTCCTGCCAATGGTGAATATGACACAACAGTGATCGCTAAACGTAACCGGTTCGACGATGTAGTTATCGCAAATTGCCGCCAGCTCAAGGGAAACGTAAGCTCTATCTAGCCTAGCATGACTACACCCTTGAAAATGTGTATAATGACGCCTCATTCCGCCCTTTGCAAACTGGGCTACGTCTTGAAGTGAATACTTTTCAATGTTTTCTTTCAAGAAAACAGCACTTTCGCTTTCAGTGACTGTTGAACCTGATCGGTCATCTGCACTGAGAACACAATTGAAATCCCCTAAAAGAATGACAAGTCTATTGCATTCCAGATACGCACATAGTTCCTGGAAAAACAAAAGTCGTTCACGGGGTTTCGTAGGAGCATACACACAGATAACTCTCAAATATTCCTCCCCGTACAACAGATCACAGAGCACAAACCTTCCCCTCGTGCAATACACCATTGCTTGTTCCTCGATATTAAGACTGTTCTTAATTAACAGAACACAGCCCGCTGATGTCCCCACTGCATGACTAGCACGCACGTTATATCGCGGCTTGAACTGCGCAACCATAGCGTCTGTCGCGCTCGCACTCTCTACCTTTGTTTCTTGTACTGCAAGAATGTCCAGGTCTTTCTCATAGAGCAGGCGCCTTAGCTGACATTGTTTACGTCTAGCTGCTAGTCCACGCACGTTTAACGTGCCGCATTTTAAATTTGACGGAAGACAAGCCATGCTGAAAATCCTGAGCACAAAAAGGTACAAGTCCCTTACCAGGCGTACGCCTTACCCTCCGAGAAGGGGCGGTTAATCAGCGCTCCTTGCGCTGCGCACGGGAGACGCGGACGATGAACGACACTCAGGCACATACTTCCCCTTGGCCCCGGTGGGTCTGAGCCACTGGCTCTCAAGGCGTTGCGACCTGACCTCGGTGGAAGGTTGTGAAGGGGACGGCAACACCGTCTTGGCACGCTTAGCCGGACCGAAGGTGTCATGTGATGCCCTTTCATCCTCGACTGGCTCCGCTTCGGCGTTCATGGCAGACGCCTGGTCACTCATCAGCGGCGTTTCAGTCGCGTTGCTCAAAGCTCGTTGTTTGTTCGGCGTCTTGCTCGAAGTTTCCATGTTTCCGTCGGAGACGCTTCCCTGTTCCCCAGACGCACTCTTCTTTGGACGGTCATCAGGGGCCGCCGTTTCAGCTTCCTCAACGTCCATGATATCCTCTTTACCATCACAGTCCTCTGAGGCCGCCCCTATCACACTGGCGTACGTACGTATGCAGTCCTCACGGACATGACCAAAGGCTCGGCACTTAGTGCAGCGAGGCGTCTGGCAGTCGCGGCGGATATGCCCGCGTCTGCGACATCGGAGACAAACAGGCGCCCTACCGGGCACAACTACAAGGACGGAGCCCCCGTAGAATTTGAAAAGATGCGGTAGCTCCTCCGCCGTGACTCCCTCTTTAAGCACCATTCGAGCGACACGTGTTGTCGACTCCGCCGATTCAAATCCTGGAACACTCCATTCCTCATGCTGAATTTCCATCACTTCCCCAAACTCGCTCAGGGCCTTCCGTAGGGTCTCACTGGGTATGTGAAATGGCACCCAGTGAATCTTCACCTTGATCTCCTTTCGACATGGATCAATAATGGCACAGTAACCGCCTTTCACACTCAGGCCCCCGGCCGCAAGTACAGTGTCCTTCGCCTCCTGGGTGCGGAACCTCACGAGCCAGAGGTGGCTCATCTGGTAAGCGCCAATGCCGCTGACATCCCTAAGGACGCCGGCATCTTCTAATGGTTGACGAAAGTCCTCTATTCGATACGGACGCTTCGAGGTATCACCGTGCAAGAAAACACACAAACGCATACCTTCGTCAGCCGGCAGTGGCGGTAGCAGAAAGCGATAACCAGGAGGTGGTCCAGACACCGATTCATCCCGACCAACAAAGGCCGTTGCGACACCTCGCCCGGAGCGAGCCATTTCTGCGTCCGTCTAGCAGGGCAGCCAGAAGCAGAATCCACGCCATGCCAGCTCGATGGATTGGAATGAACAAAGGCGCGTCTAGTGAATACGGTTTCTTCACTCACTCTCATCCTCCTCCATTCCTTTCCGGCGAGGTTTAGGTGTCCACCGACAAATGAGAGACAGATACATTTCCTTTCCTCTAAAACCAATTTACCGACGAGCGAGGCGTAGAACCGAATGGGCGATGGCGTTCTATGGACTCCTTGGCAGCGTAGCAAGACGCTGTCGCGTTCCTCTCTTAGGGGCGAAGCTTAACATCTTAACCACACATCAGTGACCACAATTTAGGTCAAAAAAGTGCCCCCCTGAATTTTGACGGGTGTCCACCGAGATATGTGAGACAGTTACTGCGTAATTTCCTTTCCTCAAATACAATTTTCATTTTCTTCATTACGGCTCCTCTTTATCTATCTTCTTTCACTCCCACCTCCCTTCCTCTGCGGTGCGGTTCAGGTGTCCACCGAGATGACAGAGAATTACTGCGCCATTTCCTTTCCTCAAAAAGCGTTGCGTTCAAAGGGCAAGGCATCGCGCCGAACGGGTGGTGGCGTTCCGTGGACTCCCTGGGAGCGCTACAACGCGCTGTCGCGTTGCACTCCTAAAGGCGAAGCTTAAGCGTCATTAATTAGCAGTAAATTAGTATTCAGTGGTTAATTAGTAATTAACAATTAATTAGTGATTTGCCATCACTTAGTAATTAGTACTCAAATATATGTGACGCCACCAGTGCCACAGAAACAGCGAAGGTGGTGCGGAAAACGCTTCCGCCTCTACCCACTTTAGACAAAGTGCCCCCTGAATTTTTTAATCATGACGACTGCTGAGTGTGCGCCGATAGCAGTGCCGTCTCTCTTGTCTACCAGGTCGGTAAACTTGCGGCCACGAAATACCTCTTCAGTTTCGATGGTTGCTTTCGAAATGACCGTTGGCCTCTGAGCAGGGTCAGTGCTGCGTCACGTATAGAAATATGGCTTGCGCATGCCGTCGTATTTTTTCTCGCTCGCGTCATTTCATACATTCATGGCGTCAATTTCAGCCTCAACGTCGTGTGCGGAGTCGTCGCGCAGTGGAATGCGGTGTCGTCATGCGTTTTCCTCTGTGAAAAATCTTGGAAACTCTGCACTCGGGACCCGCAAATCACGCAAAACTGTATCCGGTCCGCCGAGAATGCTGTAGCATCCACTCTCACGCATCTGACCAAGCCAATTCGAACCCAATGACTGCCGCAAGACATCGCACGCACAATTTGTACCCAAAGTTACTATTTGGAGAGGCTGCAGGTCCGCTCTAGACAGATGTGATTGCCACAGTACAGTCATAAAATTTATGAGCATGGACAGAGCAGAGCATGCCAGATAGCCTCAAACGCTGGCCGTGCCGATGGGCGGCGGCTGCTTTCATAAGCAAACTGGAAAGGAAGGTGTGCCCTGCCGCTTGCCAGGAGCAGGCAAGGCGGCTGAACCCTTTCCACCACGTTGATAAAAGCAGCCGTCGCGCACTGCCACAAGTAGGGCTCGAAGCTATCTGCCACACGCTCCCGTTTTGACGCTCATCAACTTCATCACTGTACTTAAGGGGAGATGTGGGTCTTAAAACTATTTTTGTTACTTTTGGGACGAACTAAATGAAACTTAACAGTCTTATTCAGATTTTTGTGCTGATTCCAAATATGTAATTAGATTTTGGGTAGCTGCACCAGCTCAAGAGGTATAACATTTTAACAGTGGTTTACCTTGGGCCTTTTTTTCTCAACCAGCCCACGCAAGGCTGCTCCCATGCGCTTATGAACATGGTTAATACAGTCTTCTTTTTCCACCTTGACCAAGCCATACACAGACTCTTCTGTCAAAGCGTGAAAAGTCCTGCTGTCTCCATCAGACAGCATTGTCGTGTATCGTAGCTTATGCTTGCAAGTGACCTCTGGAACAAGCAGAGTGCAGCCTGAACCTCCATTTGCCCGGACTTGCAGTCAACATTCTTCTGACATTCAGGAGCATGTACTGCATGCCAGGCCGCATACCCTTGCTCACTAGGTTTGGGACCTTTTGTGCACCCTAGGCAGAAATTCGATAAGACGATGTGGGCTATGACGAGCCCGGTGAACATCTCAATAATGCATCCAACCGCGATATGCGAACTGTGGCCACGCGTTAGCCAGGTTCCGTCGAAAATCACATCAATGTTCCCAGGTGGGTTATTCAAGTTCTTATAAAGCTCCTTGACCCGGGCCACACTTGCGACTTCGCTATCTGTTGCAGCAGCGCTGTACGCTTGTACCATCCTGGTCATATGGCCCTGGAAGGTCTTGTGGTGAAGGCCACGGTGCGAAATGTTCATAGTCGACAAGAAATCAGATAAGGCTGTTGCCCCCTTGCCGATACTCTGAATTGCCTTCATTGCTCGCACGTTCACTTCGAACGGAGTTATTGAGGCCTCACCGGCGACCCTGGGCGAAGAAAATCTCTCTTCGCGCATGCCGCACGTGGAGCACGAGAGCACAAGCTTGGCACTGAGTCCATATTCCTTGCTTTGGTCCTTCGTCAGGGCCACCGATTTCTCGCCGCACTCGGGGCAGGGCATAATTCGTACAAAATGATTGACGACGTTTAAATCCACGATCACAAATTCCGTGCCGCTGTCGTTGACGTCCTCTTCCAACTCGCCGACGTCGAGCAGCTTGAACTTCCGTTCTGTAGGAGACTGCGACGCCAAGTGCACCTTTCTTATGTCTGCGGTTGCGGCGCGCTCGCTGTCTTCTTCCGCCGTGAAAAACACAGTGTCGATGCGGTTCATTCCGAAACTCGAAGCATGGGCCGACGATGCCTCCACGCCAGACGTGCTGGGTTGAGGCTCGGAACTTGGTCCAGCAGAATCCTCCGGCAAGGATACAATCGGCGATCCCGGCAGCGTGTTATCTCTAGCCGTCTTCTGTCGTGCATTCCACGCCCGCTTTCGTTTCTTGCCGAATGCTTGGCGCGTAGTCAGCTTGAGACGATGATCGGACATTTGGGCAGCGAAAAAACACGAGCCTGTCAAGTAGTAGTAGTAGAAAACTTTTATTGAGATCTTTTAAGAGATTCGCGGATTCGAAGCCTCCGTCGTCTTTCGTGGCGCCGGCGACTTGAGGCTTCTCTTCAGCAAGGTTGGGCCCCTAGTCCAGGGCTCCACTGAGACGCGCTGCATCAGTAGCGTGCCGCACTAAGGCCCTTTTGGGCCGCGAGCTCGCTGCTGGTGAGCCGGCTCTCCCATTGCTCCGCACTCGGGAATTCGTGTTGGTGGAATGCTTTATTTCGTTCGCACTCCCATTTGATGTGGTATAGTGTGGGTGTGTCGCCGCACCAGGGGCAGTTTGCTCTGTATTGTGTTGGTGACATCTTGTTATAGATGTACAAGTTGGGGAAGGAGTTTGTTTGTAGCCTACGCCAGCCGACTGCTTCCTCCCTCGTGAGGGCTTTGTGTGGTGGTGGGTACTTGAATCTAGTCCCCCTGTATAGTTGTAATGTCTCTGTGTATCCCCCCTCGCATGCTAGTAGCTGAAGCTCCAGAACATCTGACATGCCTGCTCGGTATGTAAGCCCTCGAGCTATAGGCTGTCTGCTCTTTCGTTCCCCGCTACGCCTGGGTGGCCTGGGACCCAGGTTATGTGTTGTATGGGTGTCTTCTCAGCAGAGGCTGCTGCCCCACTGATTATCCTGAGGGCCATGCCGCTAATTCTGCCCTTCGTATAGTTTTTACACGTGTCTTTCGAGTCTGTTAAGATGTTTAGGGATCGGTCTTTCTTATAGCCTTCTGCTACCGCCAGCGCGACGGCAATTTCCTCGGCCTCCGTTATGCCCACGACCTCCACTGAGGCGCATGTGGCCATGTCTCCTGTGCTATTAACTACCACCGTAGCGGCTAAGCGCTTCCCTGCATGTACGTACATGGAGGCGTCCGTATAGACTGTGTTCTCTGATCGGCCTAGCCTCCTTTCTATCTGCTCGGCCCTTGCTTTTCGTCTGTCCTCGTGTAGGTTAGGATCCATGTTTTTAGGCAGGGGTCCTACATTAAAGGTCTTTCTAAGGTCGTCCGGTACGTCCGCGTATCTGTCTACCAGTCCGCACGTGTTCCGACCCAACCTTCTCAGGAGCGCCCTTCCCGTAGAGGAGCCTCTGAGTCTGATGAGTTGTGCCCCCAATTGAGCCTCGGCAAGCTCATCGAAGGTATTGCTGATTCCGAGTTGGAGTAGCTTCTCGTTGGAGTTGGAGCCTGTCAAACGCGATCACGAAACGAGCAGCTGAACGAGAGAAAACTAGAGAAGCAGTGCGGCGGGCGCCGCGCGCAGAGAAAAGAAAAAAAAAAGTGAAGACGCGGCGACAAGCCTATCAGAAGCGAGCGCGCGGGGGGAGCGAGCGCTTTGGCCAATCAGCGACCCTCATGGGTCTTTCGGGAGACGCGCGATAGCGGCGGCTCCGCCCAATCGACGCCATTTTGAAGGATCGCAAAATACGCACAAAGAAAGCAGCTTCAAAACGAGCCCAAGGTAGCGGCCGACGGTAGCTGCGTTTGGTCATGGCGAGCGCGCGAACTTCGAACATATTTGGCCAATTTTTGGGCATTTCGCGTCCACCCTGACGCGTATAAAGTCGTTTTTTTTTTTTTATAGTTCCCGATTGAATTGCACTTGCAAATTTCGCGGAGGGATTCTTGAATGTCTAAACGTAACGAAAATACACTTTTTCAAAAATTGTTTTTTTTTTGCGATTTTTGACCATTTCAAGACCCGCGTCTCCCCTTAACGATAGCAATTAGGCCATTTTACGGTCGTCGAAGAACTCAACTAACCGCTGCTCTCAGCCGCGCTAAATTTCAAGCTGGCAAATGAACTTTCGAGGCAAGGTCCGAATGCCATGGCTGTTATGTTGCACGACGTTGAAGCGGCAGCGCGTAACTGCGATAATTCGAGATAAAAGCCTCCGCGGTGGTTCAGCGGTTATCGCGCACGGCTGCTGACCCGAAAGACGCGGGATCGATCCCGGCCGCAGCAGTCGAATTTCGATGGAGATTAAATTGTGGTGGCCGGTGTTTTGTGCGATGTCAGAGCACGTTAAAAGAACCCAAGAACCCCAAGTGGAGGAAATTTCCGGAGCCCTTCACTACGGCTTCACCATAGCCAGAGTCGCCTTGGGACGTTGAACCCATCACCAATTCAAGATAAATATGGTCGCTCTTCGCGTCACAAAGTGATAAAGCCCCGTACCAAGGTTATTAACCAACAAACAGTCAAAAACTTCACGATCATATATGCGATGCACAAATAATGCCGCAGCTTCTTTCTTCTCTTGACTTCGCGCTCTAGAATTCAACAAGCCTCCGCTAAAAATGTACGCCGAATTTTCATCGCCCGAATTGGTTAGCTGAATGAAAGGTGATGCACCAATTTTAGGTGAGAAAACACATATTTCAGGAACTTCACAATTCTATACCGGCACCGGACTTCTCGAGAATATTCTGTGCAGAAAATGTGATAGTTGATGAAGGCTTCATGGCGGTATACACATCGCGTGCTGCTAGTTTGGGGCAGGTAGGAGAGCGAGCGGCTTTCCGCGACATCCGCACAAAAAACGGCAACCGAGCGATGTGCAAGAGAACAGATGTACTCACGTAAGTTGTGTCGTTGGCGTCCCAGTCCTATTTGGTTCTTCAAGTATAAAATGGGCGCTGCAGATCGAGGTAGAATAGCTTGGGTTGGCTGCCTCTGAAGCGTCTGGTCGCGCGAGAGAGAAAGTTCACTTTCTGACTGCTCAACCATACCAACGGCAAGGAACGAGAAGCAACACTGCGGGGCGCGTGTTAGGCCCCACCTTGTTTTGCGGACGTAAACTGCCTAGGAACAGTTCTTACGCTTACATAAAACAGAGCGAAAACGACAGGCATGTCAACAGACAGACGGTAGGAACACTGAGTTCCACTAAACCATTCATTTCATGTCACCAGGAATAGATACTGGCGCTGAAAATATAGCTACAACACTACCCGGGCACAAAAGAAAGGAGCCGCAAAATGCGTACAAGACTCACACTGGGCCTCCCTACAGTTGGGTCTTCGGCGTTCAAGTCCTCCTTTGTCACTCAGTGTAGAGTGGAGGCTTTACAGCGCGCTACAGATGCGTCACTAAGCAGCCAATGCGGCTGCTACACACGCCGTCGCCAGCGTTAAAGAGTTCTGTGGTTCTCTGTTGCGCCCCGTACTGTTTGTCTGAACACCACGCCCCTGCTGTCTCAAGTCTTTTTTCTTGGTGCCACCATGCGGCAACCGCGAGCAACAAGGCTGCTCAGTGTGTTTTATTTAAGTCCTGTTTTTTTTTTTTTCAATGCTGCCCACCGCCTTTTGGTAGCCAAAGAAGGAGCGGATATATGAGGTATATACAAATTCAAAGGCTGCAACAGATAACAACATGGAAAGAATGGAAATGGGCACACACTCAATTTCTGCGGAACAAACCAGCCCAAAAACAAAAATAAAAAAGAGCCACAGTTACATGCAGGGCGGAAAACATCAAAAACATACTCCCCAAGAAAGAAACCAAATACATAAAATTTACTGGGTTGATCTAACTGCAGATAGAAATGCTTCGGGTGAAGATCGGTGGCCACATCGTGAGTAACCAATTCTAATAGGCCATCGTACTTGAAAAGAACGAGATCTTGTATGCACTGCTTCCGCACTGAGGGACTGCAATCGCTTTGTCATGTTATAGATAGATAGATAGATAGATCTTTATTTAGACAACAAGGTCCCGGATGCAGGGGCAAAAGGCAGATGCACTCTGCCTGATGGGGCCCAAGCACCCAACACAATGCTCAGGACAAGCGGCAAAAGAAGCAAGAGCTTCATACACTCTCATTACAAAAAACAACACATAATTATACAAGGTAAAAGTAGGAGGAAGGTGCATACTTTTGCAATGACATAATTAAAGTAAATATTTACAAGGCACATCACAACAAGAAAAACACGAGAATTCACAGAATTGACGGAAAAACAGGGACATCAAGAATTTTAATCATTCGGGCGAGAAAGGAGGTAAGCTTTAGCATTTCTATTGAATGACTTTTGGGAAACAGATTTCTGAATAATTTCTATGGCCTGTGTATGTTTATTTAGAAGACTGGGAATTAAATATGAAAATATTTCGGTTCCATAGTTAGTCCTTACGAATGGTACTCTGTAACTGACGTGCCTTAATTTATAAGGCGCGTCACTACTAGAGTTTAATTGAACATATTTAGTGGGATGATGTTTGAAATCGTTAAAAACATAAGAAAGCAGTTTCAACTCAAATAATTCATTGACTTTTAGAATAGAATGCTTAGAGAAGTACAAACCTGTATGATCATTGTATGCAAGGTTTTCGACATGTCGTATTGCTTTTTTCTGTAATGTTATCAGCCTCGTGAGGTTAGTTTTCGTTGTAGATCCCCAAACAAGTAAACAATAATGAAGATGTGATTGAATTAGGGTATAATATAACTGCAACTTCCGCCATTTCGGAACAAGGTCTCGAAGTTTATATAATACACATAATGACCTTGATATGCTGGCATGAATCTTATTAATATGCAGGGCCCAACTCAAGTGTTCTTCAAAGATTATGCCTAAAAATTTGTAGGAAGAAACACGCTCAATTACGCTATTTTTGAATGTAAGATTAATTTCACTGTTATCAGGCTTGTTACGTGCCTTAAATACAATAAGCTTTGTTTTATTAACATTTAACTCTAGTTTATTTATATTCAACCATAAAGACAATTCTTGTAACCATGCATTTGCCTCAGCCTGAATATTACTAAGATGCATGCCAGAAAAAAATACACTGGTATCATCTGCATATAAAATTATTGTGGGAGTTCGAGGGATGGCTATTATATCGTTGATATAAAGAATGAAAAATACTGGACCCAAAATAGACCCTTGTGGGACACCGTATATTAATTGACCAGGTTGTGATTGATGACCATTCAAACATGTATACTGAACGCGACCGGAAAGATAAGTACGGATCAGATTTAAGGCAACTCCTCGAATGCCATAAAACGGTAGCTTATAAAATAAAATATCATGTTTAACTGAATAAAATGCCTTCCTGAAATCTAAAAAAAGTCCAACTGTATATTGTTTATCATACATATTAGAAAATATTTTTTCCTTTATACTAAGCAATGCCATTTCTGTTGACTTCTTCTCACGAAATCCGAACTGTTCGTTAACAAAAATTTGTCTGTCGTCAAATAACTTACACAGTCTGATTTTGACCAAATATTCCAGCAGTTTAGAAAACAAAGGGAGTAGAGATATAGGTCTGTAGTTGTTTATATTGTCATAAGGGCCACCTTTGTGTAAAACAACCACTCTGGCAATTTTCATACCATCTGGAAAAATACCTTGAACTAACGCGTTGTTACATATATGCTGCAAGGGCAAGCTAATTAGATCGGCAACAGCAATAATAGGCTCGGCCTTAATTTCATCTGCGCCTGCCGCAGTGGATTTGTCTAGGCTTCTAAGAAATGTGAATACTTCATGTTCGCTGCAAGGATTCAAGAATATGGAACTACCAATTGGAGAGGCAATATACTGAGCAATTTCATGATTTCTATCCTGCTTCTGAGATGATTCGCCAGAGGATAGGAAATGAGCATTAAACTTGTCTGCCAAAGCAGCGCCACTGTATTCAACACCATTGAATGTTAATGTGCTGGGAATATGGGTTGTCGCCCTTCCCATGAGGTCGCTCAAACAATCCCATATTTTCTTAGGGCAATTGGAGACTGCTGAAAATTTATTCTGATAATACTGTTTCTTAGCTTTTTTAATATCAGAGCCTAACTTATTTCTAAGTTTTTTGTATTCCTTAAGTATGACTGGATCTTTTGATTGGATGAATTTGTCAAAAAGCCTGTCACGGGTTTGAATTCGTCGATATAACTCTCTCGTAACCCACGGCTTTCGAGACTTTTTGTGAGTTTTTCCCACTGTCAAAGGAAATGCGGTATCATATTTGCTTTTTACTAACTGAAGAAAGATATTGTACGCTATACTAGGATTTAACTCATTGTAAACTTCGCTCCAGGCAGTGCTTTCCATCATGGATCTAAACCTAGCTAAGTTTTCTTGATTGAAACTGCGATGTACTATCTGGGGAGTTGGTACTTGCTTCCTTTTTTTTATCGCCCGAGGAAAAAAACAGAATATAGGCAGATGGTCGCTCAAATCAAATGTAAGCACACCTGATAGCACTCTTGATAACTCATGATTTGTAACACATAAATCTAATAATGAGTCCCTCTCTAAGGTTATTCCTGTTGGTGACTGAATAACATTGGTGCAGAGAAATGCATCAATGGTTTCACAAAAAAGACGTCGCGGGGAGCTGTTTGTCAAAAGATCAATGTTAAAGTCTCCAACCAAAACAACAGGGATATTTACGATACAAGCATATTCAAGAAGATCACGCACAAACTTGATAAATTCGGCACTTTCACTAGATGGGGGCCGATAAATGCAAGCGATCAGTGTTCCATGACATTTTATAGCAACCGATTCGTAGTGGGTATCGACAAGAGAAAAATCTGATAAAACTTCATAGTCAAGGTTTTCTTTAACATACAGTGCGACGCCACCTCCTCTACGGTTTTCTCTGAACACGCCTTCAAACTTGTAGCCACGAAAGAAAATAACATCATTTTGATTTGTGAACCATGTTTCGGTGTACGCTAGTATATCAAATCTGTGATTCAGGGAATCCAGAGCTGATTGCATTTCAAAGTGCTTATTTTTTAGACTTCTAATATTCCATGAAAGACTGACATCCTGTCATTTTCGTGAACAAGACAACTGCGCACCGCAGAGTTAAAAGATAAAGCATTGTAGTAAAGAGGCTTTGTTTGTGATGCCATCAAAGAAAAAATAATGAAAAAAAACAGATCAGTAAGGTGAAGTAGAGGCGGTGCCTGCTCAGATGATATTTTCCAGGTCAGCAACACACGCGATCCGTATTGCCGTTTCACCCTGGCACTTGCGCACAAAAAGCTTTCCATTACTGTGCCAAGCATATTCGTACTGCTTTTCTGTGGCCCTTGTCCTCATCATGCACATGAGCTTTTTGTTCTGCGCTGTTAAATTGTCAAGAAAGTACACTGTGGATTCAGCTTCCCGCATACTTTGCTTCTTTGCCATCCATTGGTCCTTCATTACACGCGAGGAAAAGCGAACCAGAACTGCCGGGGTTTTGCCACGTTTAGCGGGCAGTCTATGAAGGCCTTCAACGTCGTGCTCAGTCAACTGAGGAAGCTCTAGGTCCTGGGCTATAGCATTGATTTTTTGGAACAAGTTTTCATTTTTGGTTTGCGCAAGTCCATGTACTTCCAAGTTATTCCGCCTGCTGTACTGTTCCAGACTGTTTATTTGCTGTCGTAGTTCGCAGACTTCAGTGTTAGTGTTCTCTGACTTAATCTGTGCCTCAATCTTTTCAACCCTTTTTGATAAAGAGACAATCTCAGTGGACTGAAGCTGCATTTTGGCCAGCACTTCATCATACTGATCTGAAAGATGCTGAACAGACTTTTCCATACTTTCCACTGTCTCTTTTACCTGCAAAAGGATATCTAACTTCTGTTTGATTTCCGGTAGTTCACAGAGCTTTTTGTTGATTTCCATTAGCATCCTTTCTGTCAGAGACTGCTCCTTCTGTACCTTTGTTACAATTTTTGAGCCTCGAGCAGCTGAAACTACACATGTTTGACACTTCCAACTTTTTTTATCGATATCTGTCATTGCTTTGTAGGCAGCTTTCGTCGTATTAGAACAAGCGCCTAAGTGGTAACCGTATCGGCATTCTGAGCAGGTAAGGGACGAGCCCTCTGCTGGAAGTGACTGATTACAAACGAGGCATATATCACAAACAGGATCACCCATAGCACTCGCGATGGAAAAGCATGCGGCACAATAGAAACCAACTACAGAAACAGCACAGACTCAAGCGGCGGCGGCGTTTGGCAGAAGGTTTCTTATGACTTCAATAAGTGAAAGCACACCAACCTGCAAAGTGAAGGATTTGCAGTTACTCTGTGCCGCTGTTGCTTCCGCCACCGGCGCTGAGCAAGTGTGGGGGGCACAGGTGAGCCTTGTCCTTTTATATGCTCCTGGCTGGCGATGCTTGTGTCGTTATCTTGCGGGGCCGATCGTCGTCGCTCTTGCCACTTTAGTTCACCAGGTGTATCGCTGCAAGCCTGGCCAAGAACTGCAAAGTGAAGGATTTGCAGTTACTCTGTGCCGCTGTTGCTTCCGCCACCGCTGCTGAGCAAGTGTGGGGGGCACAGGTGAGCCTTTTATATGCTCCTGGCTGGCGCTGCTTGTGTCCTTATCTTGCGGGGCCGATCGTCGTCGCTCTTGCCACTTTAGTTCACCAGGTGTATCGCTGCAAGCCTGGCCAAGAACTGCAAAGTGAAGGATTTGCAGTTACTCTGTGCCGCTGTTGCTTCCGCCACCGCCGCTGAGCAAGTGTGGGGGGCACAGGTGAGCCTTGTCCTTTTATATGCTCCTGGCTGGCGCTGCTTGTGTCGTTATCTTGCGGGGCCGATCGTCGTCGCTCTTGCCACTTTAGTTCACCAGGTGTATCGCTGCAAGCCTGGCCAAGAACTGCAAAGTGAAGGATTTGCAGTTACTCTGTGCCGCTGTTGCTTCCGCCACCGCCGCTGAGCAAGTGTGGGGGGCACAGGTGAGCCTTGTCCTTTTATATGCTCCTGGCTGGCGCTGCTTGTGTCGTTATCTTGCGGGGCCGATCGTCGTCGCTCTTGCCACTTTAGTTCACCAGGTGTATCGCTCCAAGCCTGGCCAAGAACTGCAAAGTGAACGATTTGCAGTTACTCTGTGCCGCTGTTGCTTCCGCCACCGCCGCTGAGCAAGTGTGGGGGGCACAGGTGAGCCTTGTCCTTTTATATGCTCCTGGCTGGCGCTGCTTGTGTCGTTATCTTGCGGGGCCGATCGTCGTCGCTCTTGCCACTTTAGTTCACCAGGTGTATCGCTGCAAGCCTGGCCAAGAACTGCAAAGTGAAGGATTTGCAGTTACTCTGTGCCGCTGTTGCTTCCGCCACCGCCGCTGAGCAAGTGCCCATGGTCTTTCGTGTTCTGCTGTAGTGCATTTAAGACTTAATTTCTATTTATTTTATTTTTATGATAATTGACGAAATTCAAAGATGGGCAAACCGGAGCGGCTGAGAAGGTTAGACAGCAGTACCCGTCTTCAGCTTGTCATATAAATCGCTGTGCAATTTTTTTAACCCCCGCCCCACTCCCTAGACTTCTAACGTCTCGTTTCGTATGCGGATCCTATACCAAATATACTCGGCGTTGTGGAGAAGTATGTACTCTAGAGATATCTAATACAATCTCATTAAAAATGTAGCGCCGTAACCACAGAGCCACCACAGCGGCAGGATGGATTATAGGGTCTGACGTACCAAATCTACTCAGGCCAAGAGCGACATCGTAGTGAAGGGCTCCCGATAATTTAGGCCACCTGTGGTTCTCTGAAGCGCTCAGGCTAAGCACAGTACACCGACCTTGAGCACTTACCTCTATCGAATTGCTACTGCCGCGACCGGGATCGAACACGCATCTTCCGGGTCAGGAACCAAGCGCCATAACAAATGAGCAACCCCATCGCCAGGATGGTTTTGTGGGGTCTGACGTACCAAAGCAACTAAGGGTATGAGGGACACCAGAGTGGAGAGCTGCAGATAATTTAGGCCACCTGTGGTTCTTTGAAGCGCACTGACTTCGCACAATACACGGGCCGTCAGCATTCCGCCTCCATCGAAATGCGACTGCCACGACCGGGATCGAACACGTCCGGGACAGAAGCGGCGCGCCATAACCCCTGAGCCACCCGAGCGTCACGATGGTTTATGGGGTCTGACGTACCAAAGCAACTCAGGCTATGAACGACACCACAGTGGAGGGCTGCAGGTAATTTAGACCACCTGTGGGTTTTTAGCGCGCACTGACGTCGCGCAATACACTGCCCTCTAGCGTTTATCCTCCATCGATATGCGACAGCTACGGCTTGGATCGAACCCGCGTTTTTTTGGCCAGCAACCAAGCACCGTAAGCACAGCCCCACCGCGACACGCACACACTGCTAGCTCTTCTTCTAATGGTACTAGTAATGCTTCCGCAACAACAGTGAGTCTTTTCATCTTAGCCCCCCATCAACCTTAAAGAAGGTGCCCAGTCGGCACCGGACAGCAGAATTTGGTCGGAGTGTTAGCTTTCTCTTTATAATTTAGATCTCGACCAGGCAGATCTCTCCCGAAATGTTCTCGTTCCAGTGCTTAAAAAGTGCCGTATAAAGTGCGTAATAAAAATTAAGTAAATACCTTTTTCCAGTGTTTAAGCTGGACAGAGAAAACAGTCGGGGGAAAAACAACGAAATACACAAGTGCCTTACCCGAGGGCTTGAGAATATTTTGGATCACGTGGATAATTTTACCGTGCACTGACATCGCACAGCGCGCGGATTCTTTTCAGCTTCGACCCCAAGTAAACACTGCCTCCAAAGCCGGGATTAGAGCAGCATGCTCGTGCCCACCACCCGAGGGCCCTATTCACTGAATCATTTTGGATGCCGGATGAGATCCTCGTACCAGTGCAAGTTCAGCAAGGAAGATAGATATTTTGACGCTATGAGAAACCCATCAGCGCAATGATCAACGGCTGCCCCAAGATATTTTCCATCAAAATGCTGCGCGAATAGACGCCATCTCGGTGCTCGCGGAATGGTGTATGTTTGCTTCGTAGCGCTTTGCAAAACCTATTAGCCCTAGCTATATCAGGCATGCATAATGAATAGGGTTCGACTTGCTTTCTTAAACCACAGATCCCCCCCCCCCCTCCCCCTGTGGGCGCTCGTTAACACAGCCGGAGTACCCGGGTTCCAACCGCACCGCGCCGGCCGCATTCCGATGCAGGCGAGGCCTGTGTGCTGTGCGGTGTCAGTGCACGTTAAAGATCCCCATGTGGTCGAAATTATTCCGGAGCCCTCCACTTCGGCACCTCTTGCTTCCTTTCTTCTTAAACCCTCCCCTTACGGCGCGGTTCAGGTGTCCATCGAAATATGCGAGACGGTTAGTGCGTCATTTCCTTTTCTGAAACCAACTAATTAAAACCTTTTCACGGATTCTTCATCGTAGTCGTCTGTGTTGGCGTTGCCGTACCACACCACCTGACAACCATGTATGATAGCAGAAGAGCGAAAAGGAACCTGCCACGGCAAGAGCGGAGAAACGGACAACCTAAATGTTGCTGTCACGGGAAGATCCCGGATGGTGGCTAGCATCGTAACATACCACCTTCCAGCGGTGGCAGGTGGCTTGCGGAGAGCTGCGTTGAAATTTCGCATGTACCGACTATCGTAGTCGCCCTTCAATTTTTGTGGTTTTATTGATTTAGCTTCAACGAGGAATCACTTGTAGACTTTCTACTGGCGCCCCGCTTCACATGGTGTAATCAAGCGCATACATGGTGTAATGAAGCCAGTCTGTGAACACTGCTTCATATGCAACCAAGTTCGAGTAGTCTGATGGATTTCTTGTAACACAATCTTGAGACGAGGAGTGAATTTTCATTTTTCAATGTTGAAGTGGAAATCAGCAGCGTAGATAGCACGGCAGACACCACCGGACGCAGTCAACACAAGAACCTCCTGGCGAACTGCCGTGGTAATTTTATTGCAACCTACAGAATGTCCGCAGGACAACTTTTTCATTTTCACTGTAAGCAGGTATTTGTAAATGAGATCTGCGTAACGAAATTCGCTTCGAATGAAGTTGTCATGAATGTCTTACACCAAGCGAAGCTCTATTATAGAAAGGAGCGTGCCCTGCGCGGTAAAACCGGCTGTAGTCTACAGCTAATAATTGCGAAAACAATATGTGGTGCATCGGGAACAAAACGCCGGGTCAGCGTTCACCAGCTGCAGTGGTCGCAAGACTGTCAGATGACGTCACCGTGGTATACACAGAAAAATAACATTTATTCCGAAAATGCAAGGGATTGAACCATGGACTTCCAGACTGCAAGGCGAGCATACATCCACAAGACATAAACCCACGTTGCTGCTTGGCGAACAAAGGTGAACGTAAGATATGCGTTGCCTTACGAGTTTATGCTAATGAGTGGGCATGTCATTACAAAAGAAAAAATCATCACAACATAAGTGAAATTAAAGAGATTAAAATACAAAACCGATGCTGTCGAATTCATAGCAGAAAAGTAGGCTTGTGTGCGCTCGCAATTTTTCCGACATAAATCCGTCAGTATACAATTTTTTTTTACTTTCAGACAAATATCGAAGCAATGATGCTGTGTCCAGTTCTAAAATGTCACTTATCAGCAAGAAAATGCCGAAACGCGCAAAGCTGAACAAAGAATAAAACCTGCGAAATCGTGCGTTTATCTCCCTGCATTAGTCACCAAGTAAATAATACTAGATGTCCGTCAGATGTGAAGAAAATTACGTCTCGCGTACGGCTAATCCTGGACGCTTAAGTACGTGGTAAGGCACATGGGACCTAGTAACTTACAATACCGCTTCCTTAATTTATCAGATATTTCACAACACACTCAATTTAACTACAGTACGTCTTCATCGCTCACTACGCACCAACACGTCTACTACAAGACATCGGCTCTTGCTTCCTACCATACACACAAATT
Organism: Amblyomma mixtum; assembly: GCF_055824585.1. Taxonomy (NCBI): domain Eukaryota; kingdom Metazoa; phylum Arthropoda; class Arachnida; order Ixodida; family Ixodidae; genus Amblyomma; species Amblyomma mixtum. The sequence goes on from NC_143018.1 coordinate 80,089,649, forward strand.
ATGGCCGGCAAACGTTGCAATTTACGGGCCCTCATTTGTGGAACAGTCTTGATTATAACATTCAAATTTCACCTACACTTCATGCCTTTCAAAAACAATTAAAACATTTTCTACTAAGCTCAACCTAGTGTACATTCTTTAGTGCTTTTTGTGTATTTTTTTTCTAATTATAATATGTTTATTTCATGTTTTCACTAGTATTCAGTGCCTACTGCTGTAACATGCTTATTGCTATATAGTTGCCTTATTTGTTATTTGTTGCTGTCGTCTACATCATGTGTAACAGCTTATAGTGGTCGGGACCCTTAAACAAATTTTGTTGGGTCCCTGAAGTTCTGTGTTTGTATTTCTTTTTTATGCTAAATAAATACTTTCTATTTTTACACCAGCTACAGGAGCATATTCATGATATCGGCACGTCTATCTGAAGATTTCACTGCCTGTGCCCGGACAGGTGCTCTCTGAGGCTCTCCTTATCTAAACACGTGAATGAGCACCGGGTACAGCGATAGCCCTCTGCGATAATGTGCGTCAGCATATGACGCTTTAAACCCCATCGCACTGACGTTGCATAAGCGCATATATCACACTTGAAGGGTTTTTCCCCAATGTGAATTTGCTTGTGCAGGTTTAAATTTGAAGACTGTGCACATGTGAAAGGGCACAAATCGCACTTGTACGGTTTTTCGCCGGTGTGCGTACGCTTATGTATGGTGAGGTGGCTCGAGCTTGCAGCTGCAAAAGAGCACATAATGCATTTGAAGGGTTTCTCGCCAGTATGATTTCGCTTGTGCACGGCGAGATTGGAAGAATGCGCAGTTGAGAAAGCGCACAGGTCGCACTTGTACGGTTTCTCGCCTGTGTGCGTACGCTTGTGCCGAGAGAGTCTGCTAGAGCTTGCAGCTGCAAAACAGCACATGTCGCAATTGAAGCGTTTCTCGATAGTATGATTTTGCTTGTGCATGGAGAGAGTGTAAGAGCGCGCTGCTGTAAAGGGGGACAAGTCGCACTGGAACGGTTCTTCGCCACTGTGCGCATGCTTGTGACGAGTTAAGCTTGAAGAGTCTTCAGTTCTAAAAGGGCACATGTCGCACTTTAATGGTTTTTCACCAGTGTGCATAGTATCGTGTGTATTGACGCATCCAAACTCTGCAGCTGTAAAAGTACACGTGTTGCGATTGAACAGCCTTTCGCCAGTGTGCATGGTATTGTGTGGACTGACACATCCAGACTCTGCAGGTATAAATGTACACGCGTCGCGATTGAACGCGCTTTCGACAGTTTGCGTACTAAAACGTGGGGTGACATTTCTCCAGTCTGCAGCTGTAGAAGGACACATGTCGCGACTGAAGCTGCTCTCGCCACTGTGTATACTATATTGTGGAGAGACATTTCTCGGGACTGCAGTTGTAGAAGGACACGTATCGCTAGTGAAGCTGGTCGCGCCACTGTGCGTATTATAATGTGGAGCGACATTTCTCGGGTCTCCAGCTCTGTAAGGACACGTGTCGCTATTGAAGCTGCTCGCGCCACTCTGCGTACTACGATGTGGAGCGACATTCCTCGGGTCTCCAGCTCTGTAAGGACACGTGTCGCTATTGAAGCTGCTCGCGCCACTGTGCGTACTATAATGTGGAGGGAGATTTCTCGGGTCTCCAGCTCTGTAAGGACCCGTGTCGCTATTGAAGCTGCTCGCGCCAATGTGCGCACTATAATGTGGAGTGACATTTCTCGGTTCTGCAGTCGTAGAAGGACAAGTGCCGCTATAGAAGCTGTCCTCGTCACTCTGCATACTACAATATGAAGCGACATTTCTCGGGTCTCCAGCTTTGTAAGGACCCGTGTCGCTATTGAAGCTGCTCGCGCCAATGTGCGTACTATAAGGTGGAGTGACATTTCTCGGTTCTGCAGTCGTAGAAGGACAAGTGCCGCTATAGAAGCTGCGCTCGTCACTCTGCATACTACAATATGGAGCGACATTTCTCGGGTCTCCAGCTTTGTAAAGACACGTGTCGCTATTGAAGCTGATCGCGCCACTGTGCGAACTATAATGTGGAGGGAGGTTTCTCGGGTCTCCAGCTCTGCAAGGACCCGTGTCGCTATAGAAGCTGCGCTCGTCACTCTGCGTACTATAATGTGGAGCGACATTTCTCGGGTCTCCAGCTCTGTAAGGACACGTTTGGCTAGGGAAGCTGCTCGCGCCAGTGTGCGTACTATAATGTGGAGTGACATTTCTCGGGTCTCCAGCCGTAGAAGGACAAGTGTCGCTATAGAAGCTGCCCTCGTCACTCTGCGTACTATAATGTGGAGCGACATTTCTCGGGTCTCCAGCTCTGTAAGGACACGTTTGGCTAGGGAAGCTGCTCGCGCCAGTGTGCGTACTATAATGTGGAGTGACATTTCTCGGGTCTCCAGCCGTAGAAGGACAAGTGTCGCTATAGAAGCTGCCCTCGTCACTCTGCGTACTATAATGTGGAGCGACATTTCTCGGGTCTCCAGCTCTGTAAGGACACGTTTGGCTAGGGAAGCTGCTCGCGCCAGTGTGCGTACTATAATGTGGAGTGACATTTCTCGGGTCTCCAGCCGTAGAAGGACAAGTGTCGCTATAGAAGCTGCCCTCGTCACTCTGCGTACTATAATGTGGAGCGACATTTCTCGGGTCTCCAGCTCTGTAAGGACACGTGTCGCTATTGAAGCTGCTCGCGCCAATGTGCGTACTATAATGTGGAATGACATTTCTCGTGTGTTCAGCTGTAGAAGGTCACGTGTCGCTATTGAAGCTGTTCTCGCCACTGTGCGTATGCTTGTGCCGAGTTAGCGTTGTAGAGTTTTCAGTTGTAAAACGGCACGTAGGAATCTGATGCGGTCGTCCTCCTGTGTGGCACCGCACATCTCCCTTACCATCGCACTTCGCTAACTCCGCTGGGTCGTAGGAACTGTTAAATGACTCTCCTCCTCTCCGAAGGTGCATGTGTCTTGTAACATCTGCAAGGTTCGCTGAACCGTAGGAGAAGGAGGGGCACCTGAACTCATCTCCTTTCAATGCAGGCGTCTGCGGCCCAAACGAATTCTGTTCCATGAGCGAATACGGCTCTAGTCTGTTTGGTAGTGTTCACCGCCCTCCCGGGATGATCGTTGTCCGCCAATGAGCCCCGAACACAACCTCCTTCGTGGTAGTCAGGAAAGCACACCGCTTCTGCGAAAAATTAGAATAGAATGTGTACTGTTAGGGAAATTTGTTTTTTTTTCGACTTACTTACTCTGCAATATTTTATTTCATTGTTTCAAACATGCCAGTTGCTATTTGGAAAGAGCAATAATTCTCGATAATATTGATGTTAAAATAACACACAGGACGCGGACATTTTAAGGAAACAAGCTACATCAGCAACATCTCAAGCAATAAGGAGTAAATTCAAGGACGCTTTCAATATAGTGCCCATAGTGTACCTACCGCCCTATGTGGATCTACGGGGTTTATTGGACCTTGTTAAGGCAGCTCAAGCATGCCAGATTTTTGTTTGCGTCGAAGAATAATTTTCGCGAAGGTTGGGGCTCAGATAACACAGAGGAGGCGAAGATTTTCAGCAAACGCACCAAGTCAACATCTCAAGTGAATTGAACTGTTTTCTCTGTGTTGCTTTGACAGGGCCGAATATAAAGGCTGCGAGAGCGTCTGGTCGAGTGCGCCCACCTCTGCATTATGTGGCAACAGACAGCAGTAGAGAAATATAAGTACTCTGATACAAAGCAGACACTTATCACAACAAGCCAGTGCGCCATACAGTCTGAGGTAGCAAATGAAAATGCAGAAAAAAAATGGCCACATATGTGCGGAAAACAAAGGGAAGAAAAAAAGAAGTTTCAATACATTTAGAGGAGTGTGATTGGGTTTAAAGTGAGTGGCGCGAAATTTGAACAATATTCACAAGAACTGTTTATTATGAACTGTATTGCCTTGTTTAGATTAACCTTCCTTGTCATATGCTTCTGTATTTATTAACACTATTCCAGAGTTCGAAATTTATTGTTTGTACGTTTGTTCTTATTACTTCTTTGTGTGCTTAGTTTCGTTTTTGGACTGGTTTTGTAGAGATTTGTGTATATTTTTTACTAATAACATATCTTTATGAACAGTGTGTATGCCTCTGCATCCGCCACTCCCCTCTGTAATGTAGGTTTGAACCCTGTGGGTATAATAAGTAAATAAATACATAAATAATCAGCGTTCAGTGTGTTAAAAAAAAGTGGGAATGTGTTTTTAATATTTTTTTTCAATAGAAGGTCTAGTGAGCGCCGCGGGTGGTTTGTATTAGTGCGAAAGCATTTTTTTGTGTTATGAGAGGTGCCTAAAGCAGCTCTAGGCAGAGCATGTCATCAGAGCACGTCCGCGCGAACTGTCAGTGATCAATTATAGGGTTAATTAATAGAATGGCTTAATTGAATAGTTTTGTATATAGCAAGAATAATTAACTTACCAGGATTATTTCTCAAATGGGTAAATAATTTATTGAAATCATTTTATAGTTCATTTACGTAGTCAACCATTACAAAAATTGTTCGGTAAAATAAGTGAATCGACGTATTAATATTTCGAGAGTTAGTTACTTCTTGCTTCTATATATGGGGATTTAACGTCCCAAAGCGACTAAGGCTTTCAGACGGGCTGTAGTGAATGACTCCGGAAATTTCGACCGCCTGGGGTTTTTTAGAGGTGCACTGACGTCACACAGAAGACGGGCCTCTAGAATTTCGCCTCCAACGAAATCAAGATAGATATGGTCGCGCTTCGCGTCACGAGGTTATCAAGCATCGTACCAAGGTTTTGAACCAACAATAGGTACAAAACTTCACTGTAATATAATCGATGCACAAATAATGGCGCAGCTTCTTTCTCCTGTTTACTTCGCACTCCAGAATTTGGCCAGCCGCAGCTAAAAATACGCGCCGTCTTTTCAACGTTCCAAATGGTTCACTCATTGACAGCTGATGCACCAGTTCATTAGATGAAAGACTGCATATTTCAGGAATTTTGCACTTCTATTCCCGCATCGAACTTCTCAAGCATATTCTTGGCAGAAAATGTATTTGATGATGACTGCCTGGATGTTAACGGAACGTGGGCTGCCTGTATGGTGCAGGTAGGAAAGCGTGGGACTTTAAGCGACACCCGCGCAAAAAACACCAACTGAGCTATGTGCAAGAGAACAGATGTACTCACGTATGGGTCTCCGCAGAGTCGCGTCGTCGGCGCCCTAGTCCTACTTTTTCGTTCAAGGTAAAGTGGGCGGTGCAGAGCGAAGAAGAATGGCCTGAGTTGGCTGCCTGTGCTGCATCTAGACAAGCTGCGAGAGAGCAAAAGTTCACTTTTGACCGCTGCGCGATACCAAGGGCAAGGAACAAGAAGCAACAGTGCGGGGCGCGTCTTAGGCCACACCTTGTTCAGCAGACGTAAAGTGGGTAGGAACAGTTGGTACTCTCTCATAAAACGGAGCGAAAACGGCGGGCATAGGAACAGGTAGACGGAATTAACGCTGAATTCGACCAAACCATTTATTTAATGTCACTTGGAATTGATACTGGCGCTGGAAACATAGCTACAACGCGACCCGCGCACAAAATACAGGAAGCGCACAATGGGTAAAACACTCACACTGGGTCTCCGTTGAGTTGGGTCTTCGGCGTTCAAGTCCTTCTTCCTCATTCAGAACTCTATATAGTGTGCTACAACTGCGTCACAAAGCAGCAAGTGTAGCAGCTAAACACCGTCGCGTGTGCTTAAAAGTTTGCTGGTTCTTTACTGCGCCCCGTACTCTTTGTCTAAAGCCACACACCCCCGCTGTTTCAAGGCTTTCTTTTAGTGTCGCCACCTTGCGGTAACCACAAGGATCAAGGCTACGCAGCGTGTTTTCTTTTCTTTTTTATTGACTGTCCGCCTCATTTTGGTAGCCAAGGCAGGAGCTGGTATATGACATGCACAAATGGATGGTCTATAACAGATAACAAACATAAATAAAAGAAAGGAAATAGGCATACAGTCAGGTTTCTGCGGCAGAAAGCAGCCCATAAAGAAAAATAAAAAGCGCCGAATTGACATGCGTAGCAGAATTAAAGCATCAAAAACATACTCTGCAAGAATGAAACCAAGTGCATAAAACTTACTGGCTTGATCTGACTGCAGATAAAGATGCTTCGGGTGATAGATTGGCCGCACTGCGAGTAACCAATTCTAATAGGCTACGGTACTTGGAAACAACGACATCTTGTATACTTTGATTGTGCACTGAGGGATTGAAGTCGTTTTGTCAACTTTTTTCGCGTCTTTCGTGTTCTATATACTCCATATCAGCCTGAAATTCTTTTTTTTTTGTGCGATAATAGATGATGGCGGATAGCATTACCAAATGATGCATTTTTCGACGAGATTCTTTTGGGATATGCCGAGCACCACAACCTTTGCGCCACCGCGACGCCTCCCCCACCCCCCCACACACACGAACGCACACCCAAACGCGCAGGCGCAACACACACGCACATACGCGCACAGACACACACACAGCCAGGATTTCCTTTAATGTGACTAGTAATCCTTTCGCATTAAAAGTGCGTCTCCCACTCGCACCCAATACACCCTAAAAAAGGTGCCAAGGCGGCACCGGACGGCCGTCCTCTCATGGAAGTTTGGTAGGAGTGGTAGTCTCTTGTTAAATAATTCAGATAGGCAGATCTCTCCCGAAATGTTCTCGTTCCAGTGGCTATCAAGCACCCTAAAGTGCGCTATAAAAATGAAGTAAAAGAAATTCCGCCACCAACGGGAATACTCTGAAGTAACGCGCTTTAGCTGTTCGGTAGCGCCATCCGTCGTCCATGTGATGTATTACCACGTGATTAGGCTACTTTTCAATACATTATGGCAAGCGGGCGCCTAACGCCTTGTGGTCGGATATTTTAGAACAATTTGGGCTGAAAAAGTTTTTCGACTCTTTGCAGGGCCATTATTCTTTACCTCAAGGTGGTAGGTGCCTGTCGCAATGAAATATGAAACTGTGAGCTACCGAGTGCTGACGACGTGGCTGCCATGTTGAGCCAAACCTTAAGTAAATATTGTTGTGGAACGAGACTTATTAATCGTAGCCAAAACTTGGGTCTCCATACTTCGTTGCACGTGCTGCTGAATGACAGAGCTGGTTAACGCCGCGACAGAACCTCACACGGCTTCCTCGAAATCGGCAAGTTTGAGGCCCCGAGGCAACACAGCTGGCTCTACAGATTGGTTCTCTGTCCACAGCTGGGTACGGCCTCTCACCACGGGAACGACCAAACAAGGCACGCGGATACTCTTCTTAGAGCAGGCGAGTGTCATAAGTCCTACTACAGCTTGAAAAGATCCGCACTGATTGTGAATAGAGGAAACCCGCACGAATGCTGCAGATAAAGCTGGTACAATAGTGTCTTCTTCCACCGCAAATGCTCCAAAATCAAGTGTCGAGTCAACCACACGAGCCGGAAGTAGTGGAGGGTTCATAGCATTCTCTCCCGTACGACAGTCTAAAGTTGCACCACACTCTTTCAGAAAAACAATCCCAAGAATTACATCTTGCGGGGACCGCGGCAGCACTATGAAATCTGTTCTAAACGTTAGGCCACCAATAACAATATCCGAGCACACACAGCATGTGGAACCAAAGGTTCACCACCGCCACCACGGAATAACGCTGCACGCTCACCACTAAACACTACTTTCCTGCCTAAACGGTTTTTAAACATCAAGCTCATAACGGATACTGTAGCTCCAGTGTCAACAAGAGCCATTGTTTTCACACCGTCAATAAACGCTTGGTTCTTCAACATAAACACGGTTAGAGGTATGGACGTCATCGACTCGCCGGCGGCCTCAGCTCTATCGGCCACGCCTCCCAGTTCCCCGGAGGCGGAGGGGAAGCACGACGTCAAGGAGAAGGTGACCGTCGTTGGTGCTGAGGTGGCGGCATCACACTCCGATAAGATCCAGGTGAACGCCGCAAATGTGTCGAATAGTACGTGCCCCAAGCGGACAGAGTTGGCGATCGCTGCTCTTCGGTGTGCAGTTGTCCGTGAATATTCGCCGAGGGACGGTAGCCTTGAGCAGTCGGGAAACGGCGGCGGTAATGTCTAGCGATATGCCCTGCAATGCCACAGCGGTAGCAAAAAGGTTGAGAGCGCCAGCGATCGCCATAAGAGCCCTGGCGAACAAAGTCGCGACGTTGGTTGTAGCCAGGCTATCGCTGCTCACAATCGAACCGCGTCTTGAGGGTAGCTGGGCCTCCTTCCGGTCGGCTGGTGACCATAACGTTGGGCAATGTTCTTCCGATCGTCCATAGCCGAAGCGCCGCTAGGTTGGGGCCACGGAGTAGACAGGGCAGCAACATCTACCCGCGGTCCACAAGTGTGCCCAGATATTGTGCACGGCTGAAGGTGTCCCTGGATCTGGAAAATTCCCCGCGCACAATCTCTCGTATTGTATCAGCCATAGAATGTGAAGGACAGGCTTCAACACTGGTTCTAGAGGAGACATTGGCCAGTCTTCCGAATTTAGGAGCGATTGGACGCAGCCTAAGAGCTTCAAATGTTCTACAATGCTTTATAACGTCGCCGATGGTGCTCAGGCTCTCTCTGCTAATAAGAAAATCATAAATGCCTTCTGCAATTCTTTTTAGAAGGTGGCCGAATTTGTCTTCTTCAAGCATACTGGAATTCACTAGCTTGCACAGCTTTAAGATAGCTTCGATGTATGCCGTGCAAGTTTCTCCAGGTACTTGGGCCCGGTGTAGTAATGTCTGCTCCGCACGATTCTTTGCCGATTCGTCCTTAAAATTTTTCTTCATCTCGCTTCTAAGGATAGCCCATGAGCTTAGTGAATCCTCATGATTGTCAAACCAGTCGAAGGCAGTGGCGGCAAGGAAGAACACCACGTTAGCCAGTTTAGTAGCAGCGTTCCAGCGATTATATTTGCTCACTCTTGCGTAGTATTTCAGCCACTCGTCAACGTCCTCCTCAGGTTTTCCAACGAATGTCCGGGGCTCTCGATAGTGTGGCCAGGTCACCGTGGATGGTCCTGATTGTTCGGTATTGTCGTCTCCAGGCATGTCCGATGTCATTCTACGGCTCCTTCAATAGATGGAACGCTCCGTGGTCGATACCCCACACCTCCACCAAAGCTGTTACCCGCTTAGCACGAACGGGGTTTATTTAGAGAGGGGATCGATAGAAGCAGAACCGCGACGACGCCTACAAGCGTCCTTCGGCCCTTTCTCCTCCTTTTCCTCTACCGGTCTGTCCGCCCGTTATCTTCTGCTTCTTCTGTCGATGTTCTACGAAAGCGCTTGACAATAGTAGCCTAATTGGACAATATTGGTGTCTAACATGTCCTACTCAGCGAGCCCGTTACGAATATCCTTTAGTTAGATCGTGACGTTATCGGAAAGTTAATTATAAGCAATTAGATGTAAACATAACCAAAACTAAATATTTTACTTCATAAGTAATTTTGGTGTCTAACCTATTGTAATCATATAGAGGAATCGAAATATCTAATTCATCTTATGATGCCTTATTAATTACTCACTTAAGAGCGGTTAAATATAGTCATGAGAGTAGTTAAGTATGGCGTCACGAAATCAGTGTCGTCGCCAATCCCCAATTCCATATACTAATGACGTCACCAATCTATCACCAATTGGTTTGCTATATCGATTTACTATACGGGCCCCCATATTGAATTCCTGGACTTAGGTACCTAGAAAATTTCACGCCGAAGGGAGCAGATAGCAGACGCCGAGGAATTAAAAAACGTGATAAATAAGAGCTAACGCTCTTAAAACATTTCTTCTGCATTTGTCTTGCACGGAAAATGGGGTTCTTAAACACAAATATATAAATAGGTGCCGTAGTGGAGAGCTTTAGAATATATTGGATCAAATGGGTATTTTTAACATTAAAGGTAGCTGGTTCCAACGAAGAATAATTCTCGAAACGATTGATGCTGAAATAGCACTCAGGACGCAAAGCTTTTAAGGAAACGCAGTACGTCAACGACATCTCGAGCATTAAACAGTTCACTGATGCATGATTTCAAAATAATGCGCGTAGTGTATCTACTGCCGCATGCTGATCTACGGGTTTTTTGCAGCGTGTTAAGCACTCCGTAAATCACACTTTATCATCGCCTTTATTTCGTGCGCTTTTTCTTTTTCTTGTGGCGGGGAAAAATGCGGCGGTGGTTCGGGGACAGCAAGTTGGCGCAGAAGCTTTTGCTTACGGTATTATAGGTTTTGCAGAGGAGCCGGGGTTATGAATATGCTTGAAATTTGCTTTTAACCAAAGAAAAATTACCGGAGCTCATTTTATGCCCAAAGGTTTCAACATCTGGTCCATGAGGCTGTCAAAGGGAACCAACGTGCGGACGCTAATGCCCGAGCATACGCCAACCGGGAGGCGCGCACCGAAGGGGAACTGGACCCAGTCACTAGACGGTATGGAGCCATCTTAGAACACCAACGAGCCCTGCGGAGGACCTACCCTCCTCCCCACAAAGACCTTAGTAGAGAGCAGTCGGTTGCCTGGAGATAACTACACACTAATACATACCCCAATCTGAGTTTACTCAGCAAGATCTATCCTTCCACATATGACAACAAATTCCCGCTATGCGGTGAACACCCAACGCTTTATCAAGTTACATGGGCCTGTCAGAAAATGCAGGCAGCGTTGATGAACAACACAACAACACCGGAGCAGTGGGAGGCTGCGCTGTCCAGCTCGAAGCCTGAAGAGCAGCTCAAGCTGATCGACAGGGCTCGCAAGACTGCAAAGGCCGCTGGGGCCCTGGACTGAGGGCTCCACCTACGCTAAGAGAAAGAGCATTTGTAGTACAATCAAGTTTTTCATTCATTCATTCAACATCCAGCGCGTAAACTCCTGGCGTTCTGAATAAAGTGCTCTGGCCACAGTTATAAAGATATCGGCGTGCTCCAGTGGAGCACTTTTCTGGCCCATCCTAGGGTTGGTTTGACTTCACGGAGAAATTGAGATGGGCCGCAGGAGCTTTTTCTTGGGACATGACCTCGCATACGGCACGCATGGTTTGAATGGAGCGGCTGTTCTGTAAGCTTTGCGCAGTGATGTTATAACACTGACAGAGCGTCTACGGTGGCGGCGGAGGAGGGGTAAAAGGTTATTTCCTTATGTGCAGCTCCATCCAGCTTCTTTAGTTTTTTTGTTGCGACAACTACACAGATGCCGATAGTTTATCAACCATTGCCACTTTCGGACCTTGCATCCATCAGAAAGAAATATAGCGGCGCAAAAGCGACGGCATAACACCGAGACGTATGGAGGCATCTGTAATTTCACCGTTCCGACTCCAAACGCCATAATAGTCCAGCGAGCATCGCGCTCGCTGTTTTTCGCCTCTGCATTCCTTCTTCACTTAGAAGATCGGGTGATTACGACCGGAACTTTTTAATGATTTCATGCAACGTCAAGCAAAAATCGGTTACAAAACAATCAGTACAGCCAGACATAGAAACCATTTCATTTTCTTTTTTTTAGTTCCGAATACCCTCAAGGAACCTCAGTTTGAGGTTATCACAACAGAGGTAAAGTACTAACTCAGTATGATAGTGCTTAGGCGAAAAGACATTAAAGGGAAACCCATAAAGCATGTAAAGCAGCAGGAATATTCATAAAAAAAAGTGAAGTAGAAATATTAGGAACAAAGTTTGAATGTTCAGTAGAAGTGATAAAAACGACTTAAGTCGGTGCGTAAAAAGTCAAGGAAAAAAATTCAAATCAGGACAAAGAGAGAAACATCAAGAAGCAATCATATACATTAATAGTTAAACAATATAAAAATAAAGCCAACAGATCGCAATTTAAAAGTAGTTTCAGTATAGCCGGCACTAAATTTTTAAAATAGGGTCCTTGTACATAAAAGAGAAGCTTTTTGCGGCGCAGTAATACATGCGTTGGCGGACGTCAAAACAGGCGAATCAGTTTAGTTTTATGAGGTTTAACATCCCAAAGCAAATCTGGCTATGAGAGACTGCGCAGTGAAGGGCTCCGAAAATTTCCACTAATTGGGGTTCTTTAACGTGCCCTGACATCGCACAGCACGCGGGCTTCTAGCATGAACGTTCTAGCGGAATGTGCATGAACATTCACTTACTCTCCATTTCGCCAGAACTAACAGTTTTAAACACAGTTTTTTCCCTAGAACAGTGCAAGATTGGAATTCGTTACCGGAATCAGTCTTTTCCTCGCAAAATTTTTCTGATGCGTTAAATCGTCTACTTACCTGCTAATGTTTCTTATATGTATGTTTTGTATCCGTGTGCTGCTAATATTGTATAAGTTTATTCTTTTGGTTTTACTCTTTTGGTATCCGTGCGCTGCTAACATTGTACAAGTTTATTTTTTTGGTTTTATTCTTTTGATATCCGTGTGCTGCTAATATTGAATAATTTTATTCTTTTTTGTTCTGTAACGATGTAAGTTCACTCCTGCTTGGGCCAAGCAGTGGCCTGCAGTATTATGAAATAAAAATAAAATAATAAATAAATATCGCTTACATCGAAACGCGACCGCCGTGGATGAGATCGAACCCGCGTCTTTCGGGTCAGCAGCCAAGCACCATGACCACTGAACCACCGCGGCGGCCCCAGAACAGGCAAATCATGTTGAGTAGTGAAGTGGATATGTAAATTCTAATAGTTACCCTTTTAACTATTACCGATATACACCAGTTTGCAATTAAAGATTTTTAGCTGGCCATTAGTGCTACCGATATTAGTTTTCGTAATTTTTAATCATTATGGAGAACAAGAAAGCGGCTCCCACGGTAACATCCCGGAGGATGGCTAGCAGCGCAACACACCACCTGCCAGCTGTGGCAGGTAGCTGTGGTAGGATGCGTGTCGCTATTGAAGGGGCTTTCGCCATTGTGCGTACGCTTGTGCCGAGTTACCATTGTAGAGGCACTCATGTGGTCGTCCTGCTGTGAGGCACCGCCTTTCTGTGTTACCGTTGCACTTCGGAAACACCGCTGGGTCCTCGGAGCTTTTAAATAGCTTTCTCCTCCGTCTAGGTGCATGTGTCTACGATTTCTGGCGTTTGCCATTGAAACAGATCGTCTGCTTTACCCACGTGCGTCAAAAGCAACGGCAACGCGACAATGACCCTTTACGAACCGATGTGCATGGATAGGGGCGTAGCCCAAAAATACCTTCATACACCTTCCTTGTCGGTTGTATTCGGGAAATATAAAATAGCGGCTGTCGTTCCTTGGCCGGGTCCCCCTATGTCTCTGCTGACAACGAGGAACAAGTTTAGGTAGGCGAACCGGAAACTTTCTGGCTACAGCTTAAGTCAGTAAAACATGACTGCGTCTGTCGCTTTCTTAAGCCACCATAGGCGATCGTCGAAACTCCTCGCGAAGATTAAAGGAGGAGTTCACTCAACCCGCAGTGGTCGCCATTTTGGCGAGCATTCAGCACGGCGAAATGCTACGGTGCGCGTCTAATCGGGCCTATCCCCCTCCGACGGTCTACACCGCTGAAGCCGTGGAGCTGAACACTAAAATGGCGCCTGTGACGTCACGTGAATAGCCCTCGCTTGCGTTGCAACTGAAGTCAATTTTATAATGAGCGATAGCAAAACGGCCCTCTATAACTTTGGAAAGGGTAGGATGTCGCCGGAAGCGGCAAGGATTCTGCCCAGTAGACGGCCAAAAAGAAAAGTTAGCCTTATTTGGACTCCCGCACAGGCCTCCGTTCCTGCAACGACGCGGCTCACGAGTTATCCTGGGATCTCGACTTCCGGGTAACTGTGAAGCCGGCCGACTGCTGGAACATGGACGAGCGTCTGCAAAATTATACGGAGATTGTTGAATATTAAATGTTACAAAGGAGACTGGTGCCACCACCGGATAAAATTCTAAACAACCGGGAGGCAATTGCATGGCGACGCCTCCCTGCTGGGTACTTCGTAAACCAGGTTTGGGCGTATCATGTTCAGAGAGATAACAAAGAAAACGATAAGTGCAAGCACTGTGGGGCGAGAGGAACCCCCGATCATATAATCTGGGAATGCACTATCTCCCCAGGGGCTAAAGCGAGCATAAGTTGTAGAGAAACCTGGGAAGCACTGATGCGGAGCGAGGCCCCTGCTTCACAGCAACAAGCCATGCGCCTGGCGGAAGGAGCCGCGAGAAATCAAGACCTTTTCGCCTCCTTCTAATCGCGGAGGTCCCGGCCCCCGTCACCAAGGCCTACGTGCCGGGGACCGGGACTAGGGGGCCTCCTTATCTGGCGGATAATAAAGTTGTCATCATCATCATCATCATCATCCTATTGCGTCTTCTAAATAAACGATAGAGCTCTGCCACCACAGACGTGCAGACCGCTTGACCGTGATCCGCAGAAAAAAGGCAGGTACGGAGCAAACTCCACATTACATTATCTTACACTAAAATACGCAGTATGGCGTGATACCCGAGAACCACCGACGACAAGCACTTCAAGCTACCGGGTGTCGTGAGTATTCACGCAGTACCAAAGAGTGGCATCTCTCTTCTTCATCAGAACAAAGCATGACACCGATGGGCCCTTAGACGGCTTGTTGACGCCATACTACATCATTTTTTCGACCTTATATCTGATAGCATTACGTTCTCGTGCTCTCACTCGTTATGGACATGAAGAGACAGGTCTGTCGCGTATTCGTTAGTTGAATGAGGCGTCTGGTGACTCCGTGGTCTCTTCCAGGGCTTTTACCGGGAATAAAGGCAGCCACTAAACGCCGTTAGGAGGCCTCTCAATTCATAAGAATGTTCTATAGTGCTCGCGGGCTACTGCGGTCATTGACTAAAGCTCCAGGACGGCGAATTTTTTGCTTTCCTAGGCTTGGGTATCTAACAACGCAATTATCGTGTAAGCTCTTGCTGAGGTGTGGGGATTGATTGCAAAGTTTCTCGCCAGAACCTCAGCTTAGCAATTTCCGGAACGTACGATGCCTCTGGCAATGTCAATTTCTCGGTCCAGGAGAAACTGTGTGTTTCGCTCTACGAAGCATTCAATGCAATTCTCTGCAATCTTAAAGCCGCGGGGATTACGACGGCTGACCAGGGTTAGAAGCTGCCTGCTTCATCGAGCACGCTTAGGCGATGTTATTTGTAGGGTCGACCGCGAAGGCATCGCTTAGTCCGTCGAAAAGTAGATCTGCTTGGATCTGAGGTCATTGATTTATTTTATGTTAACTCTAGGAAGTCCATGACCACGATAAGGTCCTGGGAACACAGCCACCCGCCTACAAAGAAGAAGGGCAGGTAACTATATCTGTTCAGCTCAACTCGAGCCAAATATCGTCCTCAAAGGTGCGCTAAAGAGGATCCTACAGAAGATTTTTAAACCGCAAACTCGATCTACACGCTCCAAGCGTTCTAAAAAATTTCGATCTATTGTCATGTGTGTCCGTTTTTCCTCGTAAATCGAATTAAACATCACGGCTCCCGCCTTTTTCTTTTAACTCACCTTCGAAAAGTGGAAGTCACCCAACGCGTCGAGCGCCTTTCTGCCCCCCACGTTTCAGCTTCCTACACTGCCATTAGTGGAGTGATACGTAGCGATCGGCGAAAGCAAAGAGTCCACCCGTATTATTATTTCCGCAGGTCTAATTTGGGGTTATGTAGTCGGCGAGTATTTATTGGCGGTAACATAGAAACAAAATAAAAGCGAAAGCGACGCCCCCACGCGACTGGCTGAAAAGAACTCCACGTGTTGGCCGACTCCTCCGCTTTTCGAAGGCGAGGTCGAAAAAAAAGGGGCGGTTCCGTGATATTTAATTCGATTTTATAGAGAATTTTTTTTTCTTCTCACAGGGTCGGTGCTCCTATTCCAGGTCGCCGCTGAGCTTCGCTGCTCGTTAACCGCGCTGGATCAGACCTTGTTGGCAAGCCAGATCGCCGCTGGAGAGCCGGCTCTCCCACTGTTCTGCACTCGGTTCTTTACGAAAGCTGTCGTTCTTACTGCATTCCCATGTGATGTGGTACAACGATGGTTTGCTGCCACACCACGGGCAAGTGTCCCGCTATTGCGTCGGGTAAATCTTGCTAAGGATATGCAGGTTTGGGAATGTTCCTGTCTGCAGTCTTCGCCAATACAGGATGAGGCGGCGGATAGCGGATCCGTACCCCATTATAGTAGTTGAGCATGTCTGACTACGTAGAGCCGACTCGGTCGGGTAGATCGTCCGATTGGGAGGAAGCTCGGCTCGTATACCCTCGAGCTACCTCGTCGGTGCGTTCGTTCCCCGCTGTGTCGGTGTGTCCTGGCACCCAGTAAATGCTGTGTGACTTTTGGTGGGGCCGCGCTCTGGAGGAGCCGGAGCGCTGCGCAACCTATGCGGCCGTTCATGTAGTTACGGCACACTTCTCTCGAATCTGTAAGGATGGTAAGGGACATGTTGCTTCGATAACCGGCTACCGCCGCTAGAGCTACGGCCACCTCCTCCCCTTCGGTTACCGTGCAATCCCTCACTGAGGCGCTAGCTAATTCCTTTAGGTTGGAATCAATAACTACCGTCACTCTGCTGTTATGTGAGCTTCCTGTATACAGAGACGCCGTAGTGGACGGCTCCGGAAATTTTGACCACCTGGGGTTCTTTAACGCGCACTTACATAGCACAGTACGCGGGCCTCTAGAATTTCTCCTCCATAGAAATTCAACCGACGCGGCCGGGATCGAACCCGCGTCTTTCGGGTCAGCAGCCGAGTGTAAATGATAGGAGTGTAAAACGTTGGCAAGGCCAACGCCAATGAACACAATGAACGCCGACAGGCTATGGCTTCAGCGCCGCGTTTCTGGCACAACCTTGTCAATGCCTGCAGCCCACATCTCTCTCTAATCATCCAACGCACCTATAAGCACGATTCAGGCGTGCACTGACCCAGACATCCATTATATGCATTTCTTTTCCTTAAAATGATCGCAGCTTTAAACATTGTCAAGGCGAACGCCAATAAACACAACGAACGCCGACGGCCTACGGCTTCAGCGCTGCGTTTCCGGCACTACGTTGTCAATGCCAACGCGTGCAGCGCACACCTGTCACTACCACCACTTACCTAAAGCACGGTTGAGGTGCCCACTGTTCCAAGAGGGCAGTTATGCACCTTCCCTCTGGTTCAGGTGTCCACCGAGAAGTGGACACCTCGCCCTCATCTCAAGCTAATCTACTGGCATCGCAGAGCTAAGCCACTGCCAATTTTTTGCCCCACGTTCTTTATTAAACTAATTCGAATTCCATCCAGTCCTGTCGGCATGCTACTATAAACCTTCTTCTCTGCGCTTTCCCACTCTCTGTCCAAGTGAAGCCGTTGCAGTAACCGGCCTATCCTCCTTCGCTAGGTTATGGAGATTCCTTTCTTTATAAGAAATTTTCTGTCATCGTTGTTCTTGCATGTTCGTTTCTCTGCTCCCCTTCTAGCCGACTACCTTGGTCGGCAATTATATACCAGGTTTTGTTGACACCAATGCCTATCTCTTCAAGCGGGAGCTTATAGAATCCCGGAATGCCCGAAAATCGGTCCAAAGGCTCCTTTTTCTCAGTGGTCTTCCCACATGGCCTTAGCCTTTTAGCACAAAACGCCTCCACCAACTCGCGATAACCTATTTTCAGCACCTTACTCATGTGACAGCTGCGCCCATGCGATGACTCATTGTTCGCCCACTGCGGATCTTGTGACCCATTGTGGCTGTACCTGAACATTGGAAGCGGGCCAAAAGAAAGTTGAAAAAAAAAATTGGCTTTGCCATTTAGGATGATTTACGTGTGGAAGTGCGAAAGCATTACTGTGCTTTCCCAAGCAGCATGAGTAATCGGCCCCATATTGAACATGCATTATATAAATTGGAAACACACAACACATGAAACGCATACGCCGGTCCTTCAAAGCACCAACCAATTGCAATATTGGGCCAATTACCCGTGCTACTTGGGTGGGTGCATTGCCACAAACCGGCACACACATAACACCCACACGCACACACAAGTGCGCATATGGCACCGCCAGGAACGCTGTGCCAACTTTTTTATCACAGTTTTGGTGGTGGTGGTGGTCGGTGGGGTTTAACATCCCAAAGCGACTCAATCACAATTTTGATACAAAAAGAGTTGTTCGAGAACAGTAACGGGTGCAGCAACTATCAAATCTCAGTGGAAACCTAAACCGCGTCGCGTCATAAGGGTAGAGGCAAAGACTCTGGTAAGGAACACGCAAGTAAGCCTAAAGATTGGCGAACATACGTCAACAAAAAAGCGGCTTTGCACTGTCAAAGGGCCCCCTCCGAACCCACTGCGTCGCCCAATTTTAAACAAGTTTCGTGTGTGACAATGCAGGGAGTGGCACACGGAAATGGTTAGTCCGATCCCAGAACTGTCCGCGATACTCGCCTTCCTGCTCACTTGCCATCAGGGCCAACATCAAGACTCTCCCTCTCCCCCGGAACATGCATCCAACTCATCATCAAGATCGCAGAGAACCTCGGCCGCGTCACTCCAGCAGCGATATGCTGGCCGACTTGACGTGCTTTACACAGACGCGGCAGACCATCCTACTCGGACTGCTGCAACAGCGGTTGCCACAGATGAGAACATGACTCTCCATGCCTCCTGCTCCGTACGCACTTCACATATCACTACAGCGGAGGAAGTAGCTATTGCTCTCGCGCTCTCCACTTCTAAAGCTAAAGTAGTCATAAGTGACTCACAGCGCGCCATTCTTAATTTTACTCATGGCCGTATTTCAGTCGAAGCGTTTCGCATACTCATATCAAATCCTCGTAAACAACTGACCCTCCTGATATGGGCTCGAGCCCACATGGGTCTGAAGGGCAATGATGGAGCGCATGAGCTACCTCGAGGGCTCACTTTCCGAGCAGCTTATCATCCCACCCCAAACATGCCCGCCTTGGTCAGGAAGGACACCATAATCGCTTCACGCGATCTGCTCCAGCACTATCGTCTTTCTCGCCAAATCTATCCAGGTCCGCACCAACTTACAAAGACAGAGGCCGTCGTATGGCGCCAACTCCAGACGGACACTTTCCCCAATCCCAAAAGATTCCATAATATATTTCCTGAACGGTAGACGCCGATGTGTAAACACTGCAATATCATAGCAGACCTCCTTCATATGGTCTGGACTTGTCCACGACAACACATGCCAACACCCACACAACGTACCTGGGAGGGTCGTCTACGCTGCTCTGCCCTAGATGACCAACGAGCGCTCATCGGTCTCGCTCTAGAGGCTGCCAGATGCCAAGGAGTCTTGGCCGACCCCTAGATCTGGGCCTTCGGCCCCTTGACTGTTTTAATAAATGTTTACCAACCAAATCCCTGTTCTCTTTTGCCACCTCCTGTATTGTCTCGCTCAGGGTCATGAGAGGGGGCCGATGCGATTGCCTGTGAAGGCGTCCTTTGACGCAGAAAGGTAGCTTTTTTTTTCTTTCCTTGTATCTGCTTATTGCGTATCTAAGCAATATGCGGGGTGGTTTATTGTTTGATTTAAGATTTGATTTGGTTCGAGGGGGCTTAATGTAGAAAATACTCCAAAGCCGGGATTCAACCCACATCCTCGGGTTCAGCAACAAATCGCACTATTCACTGCGCCATTTCGGAGGGCGCAAGGGATGCTAGTACCACTGCAGGTGCGACAAGAATGTATTTTGACAATATGAGAAGCCGGGCAGCGCAATAATAAAGGGCTGTCCCAAATAATTTTCCACAAAATGGCGCGCAAATCAGGCCCATGTTGGTGCTGGCGGATGCACGTCTGCTTGTTGGTGCTGGCGGATGCACGTCTGCTTCGTAGAGCTTTAACAAACGTTTTATCCAATGCAGTGTCAGGCTCGCATAACGAATTTTGCTCAACTTGCTTGTTAAAACCGCAGATCCTCTCCCTCCCGCCCTCCCTACCAATCAGGCGCTCATCTACTGGACCACAGTACCCGGGTTCGAACCCGACTGCCGCGGCCGCATTTCGAAGGAGGCGGCGCTCGTTTTCTGTGTGGTGTCAGTGCACGTTAAAGATCCTCAGGGGGTCATAATTACTCCGGAGACCTCTACTACAGCACCTTTCTTTCTTTTTTCACCCCCCTCCTTTATCCCTTCCCCTACTGCGCGCTTCGGGTGTCCAGCAAGATATGCAAGACAGTTGCTGCGTCATTTCCTCTCCTCAAAGCCAACTATCTGCATCTTGTTCTTGCGTTCCTGATCGTAGTCGTCAGAGTCGGCGTCGGCTTAACATATCACCTGACAACCATGGCAGGCAGTAGCAAAGCGAAACGCCACCTGCACCGGAGAGAGCGGAGTAATGGACAACCGGAAGTTGGCTGCCACCGGAAGATCCCGGAAGGTGGCTAGCAGCGTAACGAACCACCTTCCAGCTATGGCAGGTGGCGGGTGAAGAGCTGCGCACAAATTTCGCATTACCGTCTATCGTAGTGGTCTGACAATTTTTTGGTTTCATTCGTCTAGCCTTAACGGGGAATCAATGGGCGCATTTGCTTTGCAGTCCCGGACTGTCCGGGACTACTTGCCGACTCGAGTCCGGTATTTGTTTTTCTCGGGCAGCCCGAAAGATCCGGCCACCTGCCTGCGTCGCCATGGCAACGCGTTCGTTTTTCGCCTATGGCAGTCCGCGGGCCACTTGGGGTTGCGGGGAAGGAGGCAGACGACAGCTGCACGCCGCGCTGGCAGCCATATTCAGTTAGACTTTGCGTGCATTTTCCGTACTTTTCGTGTTCCTGGAGGACGATATTGTGCGTTAGATCTTCACATAAGGTCTGTAGCTGCTCTCTGAGCCACCGTAAGACTTTTTGCTCTCGCATCTTCGTTTTATTTTCTTTAAATCCACTACACATGGACGCGCATTCGGAGATGCGAGCGTGTACTATTTGCTCGTGTCGTCAAGAGGTTCTTGTTCGCTTGTTTTGCGACATGCTGTCTGCACGCTTGCCTGAAAGCATCGCAGGTGAACCACTCGTATATTGGAGCAGCTATAGCGCGTGCTGTCAATATTTTTGCGAAGGCTGTCGGTTATCTGCCTATCCGCAACGGGTTGGGCTACTTTCTGCGAACTTCGGCGCGAACAGTTGCGGCGAGCATACCCCCGAAGCTGAGTTCTGTAATGCCCCTACGCTAAGCTGACAGTACGGTCTTCACATCGACTCAGTATCATGATCGCGAGTGCACGGCGTTGCTTCGGCGTCGTGGTGACCATGGCTTGAGTCGTCTGCTAGTAGATGACAGCGTCCAGGTACGGTAACCAAGGGGGAGCGCGGCTTTGGCGGCGAGTCCGCAAGCAGCCTATGGCAAGTAGGTCATGTGACCATGAATATGTTTCCTGACAGAGCGGAAGCCGAGACCTGTCAGCAAGTAGTCCGGGACTGGAAAAACAAATGCGGCCAATGTTACGCTTTCAACTGGCTCCCCGTATAAGCTAGAAGACAGATGTGCTGGGTAAGCATAGTGTATTGAAGCAAGATTGAAAACTGTTTTGCATATCCAATCAATGTCGAGTGGTCAGATGATTGTCTTCTAAAACATTCTTGAGACATGTACTGGAAAATCTATTCTTTATTTGAATGTCGAAGTTCAAATCAGCAGCTTAGATACATGAAGAGACCGGGTGAACACAATAGACGAGTCTCGTTTCAAACTTCTGTGGCAATTTTATTCCAACAAGCAGAATGTCAGCAGCCCGAGTTTATCATTCTCAATGTAAGCAAGTGTTTGGAAACGAGGTCTTCGTAGTGACACCGATTTCCGCTGCAGTTTTCATAAATCTTTTACACCAAGTGACGCTCCATTAGAAACGGGGCATGCACTGAGCGGCCATGCAGGCTTTAATCTCCAGTCTATCAATGCGAAAGCATTGTATGGCACATCGGGAACACAATGCGGCACGCGCGTTGGCCAGCTGCGCGGCTCCCAGAAATACCAAATGCAGTCACCGCGATATCAATGAAAACAAAAATTTATTCCCAGGGTGCTGGGAATTGAACTCAGGTCTTTCAAACTGCGAGGTGAGCATATAACCACAGGCCATAAAACCACGTTGCTTCTTGGCGAACAAAGGTGAACGCCGTGTATTCGTTGCCACACGACTGTGCGCTAAAGAGTAAGTGTGTCGTTACCAAGCAAGCGAAGATAATAAAAAGGTAAAAAAAAATTAAAAATGAACTAAGATACTAAAATCATGCTTTCGCATTAATAGCACATAAAAAAACGAGGTAAGAGCACTCCGCAAAGTTTGTCATATACCTTCATTTGTATACAAACAGACTTTCAGACAAATATCGAAGCAGTGATGCTGTGTCCAATTCTAAAATGCCACTTATTTACAAAGTATTTTAATGATTTAAAATCTAACCTTGTATTTATTGCCCTGCATCACCAACCAAATTGTTAATATTGGATGTCCGTCATATTTCAAGAGCAATAGGTCTCGCGTGACGGCTAATCATGGACGCTTGTGTTATAAGGCCCACGGGATTGTGCACCAGTGGCAGGAGCATATTCCTGACATCGGTATGTCTAGCTGATGATTTCACTGCCCGTGAACGGACAGGTGCTGTCTGAGCCTCTCCTTATCTAAACACCTGAATGAGCACAAGGTACAGCGATAGCCCTCTTCTCCAGCATGCGTCAACGTATGGCGGTTTAAATTCCCTTTCTGATAGGCCGCATAAGGGCACATGTCAGACTCGAAGGGCCTTTCCCTTGTGTGAATTCGCTTGTGCCGAGTGAAGTTTGAGTAGTGTCTAGTTGAAAAGGAGCAGATTTTGCACTTGTATGGTTTTTCGCCAGTGTGCGTAAGCTTGTGCAAAGCTACGCTGCTAGAGTGAGCAGCTGTAAAAGCGCACAGGTCGCACTTGAACGGTTTTTCTCCAGTGTGCGTACGTTTGTGTCGGGTTAAGTTTCTAGAGTATTCAGTTGTGAAAGGGCATATGTCCAACTGAACACGTTTCTTACCAAAGTGCATATTATCGTGTCGAGTGACACATCCAGACTCTGCAGGTATAAAACTGCACGTGCCGTGTTTGTACGGGGTTTCGGCAGTGTGCGTTGTATGATGTGAAGTGAAATTTCTCGAGTCTGCAGCTGTAAAAAGAGAAGTGGCGCTAATGGAGGGTCCTTGGCCAGTGGGCATAATATGGTAAGGAATTACACATCCAGACTCTGCAGGTGTAAAAGTACACGTGTCGCGATTAAACTGGCTTTCCCCAGTGTGCGTCCTGTTATGTGAAGTCACATTTCTCGAGTCTGCAGCTGTAAAAGGACTAGTGTCGCTAATGAAGGGTCCTTAGCCAGTGGGCATAGTATAGTAAGAAGTTACACGTCCAGACTCTGCAGGTGCAAAAGTACACGTGTCGCGATTGAATTGGCTTTCGCCAGTGTGCGTACTAATATGTGAAGCCACATTTGTCGAGTATGCAGCTGTAAAAGTACTAGTGTCGCTAATGAAGGGTCCTTCGCCAGTGGGCATAGTATAGTAAGGAGTTCCCCATCCAGACTCTGCGGGTGGAAAAGTACACGTGTTGCGATTGAACTGGGTTTCCCCAGCGTGCGTACTGTTATGTGAAGTGTCATTTCTTGAGTCTGCAGCTGTAAAAGGTTTAGTGTCGCTAATGAAAAGTCCTTCGTCAGTGGGCATAGTATAGTAAGGAGTTAGATATCCAGACTCTGCAGGTGGAAAAGTACATGCGTCGCGATTGAACTGGCTTTCCCCAGTGTGCTTACTGTTATGTGAAGTGACATTTCTTGAGTCTGCAGCTGTAAAAGGACTAGTGTCGCTAAAGAAAGGTCCTTCGTCAGTGGGCATAGTATAGTAAGGAGTTAGATATCCAGACTCTGCGAGTGGAGAAGTACACGTGTCGTGATTGAACTGGCTTTCCCCAGTGTGCGTACTATTATGTGAAGTGACATTTCTTGAGTCTGTAGCTGTAAAAGGATTAGTGTAGCTAATGAAGAGTCCTTCGCCAGTGGGCATAGTATAGTAAGGAGTTACACGTCCAGACTCTGAAGGTGCAAAAGTACACGTGTCGCGATTGAACTGGCTTTCGCCAGTGTGCGTACTATTATGTGAAGTGTCATTTCTTGAGTCTGCAGCTGTAAAAGGTTTAGTGTCGCTAATGAAAAGTCCTTCGTCAGTGGGCATAGTATAGTAAGGAGTTAGATATCCAGACTCTGCAGGTGGAAAAGTACACGTGTCGTGATTGAACTGGCTTTCCCCAGTGTGCGTACTATTATGTGAAGTGACATTTCTTGAGTCTGTAGCTGTAAAAGGATTAGTGTAGTTAATGAAGGGTGCTTCGCCAGTGGGCATAGTATAGTAAGGAGTTACACGTCCGGACTCCGAAGGCGCAAAAGTACACGTGTCGCGATTGAACTGGCTTTCGCTAGTGTGCGTACTATTATGTGAAGCCATTTTTGTCGAGTATGAAGCTGTAAAAGGACTAGTGTCGCTAATGAAGGATCCTTCGTCAGTGGGCATAGTATAGTGACAAGTTAGATATCCATACTCTGCAGGTGTAAAAGTACACATGTCGCGATTGAACTGGCTTTCGCCAGTGTGCGTATTATTATGTGGAGTGACATTTCTCGTGTAAGCAGCTTTGAAAGGACACATGTCGCGATTGAAGGGGCATTCGCCAGTGTCAGTATGCTTGTGCCGAGTTAATCTTGTTGACTCTTCGGTTGTGAAGGCGCACATAGGGTACTCATGTGGTCGCACTCCTGTGTGGCACCGCACATCTCTCTTACCGGCGCACTTCGCTAACAGCGCTGGGTGCTCGGAGAACTTAAATGGCTCTCCTGCTGTCTCAGGTTCCATGTGTCTCGTAACATTGGCAGAGTTCACTGAAACGTAGGCACTGGAAGGGCAGCTGATCACATCTCCTTTCAAACCAGGTGTCTGCTGCCCGAACGAATTCTGTTCCATGATCGAATACGGCGCTGGGGGTCAGTTCTTGAAGTGTTCACCGCCCTCCCACGATGGTCGTTCTCCAATGAGCCCAGAACACAACCTCCGTCATGGCAGTCAGGAAAGCACAACACTTCTGCGAAAAAAGGTAATAGAATTTGTGCCTAAGGGAAAGTCAGTTTTTTTTCGAGTCACTCACTCCGCAATATTTTCTTTTATTTGTTCAAGCATGCCAGATTGTTGTTTGCATCGAGGAAGAATTTTAGATAATATTGACGCCGAAATAACAAACAGGACCCGGACATTTTAAGTAAACGCGCTACATCAACGACATCTCAAACAATACGGAGGGAATTCAAACAAGCTTTCAAAATAGTGCCTGCAGTGCATATACCGCCGTATGTGGATCTACGGGGTTTTTGGAGCGGGTTAAAGCAGCTCAAGCATGCCAGATTGTTGGTTACATCGAAGAATAATTTTCCCAAAGATTGGTGCTAAGACAACACACCGGAGGCGAGGATTTTCAACAAAAGGATGAAGTCAACGTCTCAGCAATTGAACTGAATTATATTCCCTGCGTCGCTTTGGCAGGGCCGAGTACGAAAGCTGCAAGAGCAGCTGGTAGAGCGCGCCGACCTCTACAGTACGTGGCAGCAGACAGCAAGGCAGAGTCATAAATAGTCTGATACAAAACATAAAGTGATGAAAACAAGTCAGTTACCCCTGAGATGTGAGGCATCAAACGAAAATGTAGGGAAAAATGTTCACATACGTACGCAAAAAAAAAGGGAAGTAGAAAAACAGATCTTCAATAGAGTTAGAGGAGTCTAATCGGTTTCAAAGTGATTAGCGCAAAATTTAGGCAATATTCTCATCAACTGTTTATTAGGTACTGTATTGCTTGGTATATATTTGTTATCCATGTCATATTTTCTGTATTTATTAGCACCATTCCAGATTTCGAAATTCACGGTTTCTACCTTTGTTCTTTTTTATTCTTTGTGTGCTTTTGTTTTTAAAGTTGTTTAACAGAGATTTGTGCATATTTTTATTAACATTTTTTTATGTACGCTGTGTATGCTTCTAAATCCGCCCCTCCCCTCTGTATTGTACGTTGGAACCATGATGGTATAATAAATAAATAATAAGTAAATAAATTAATAAACAGCGTTCAGTGTGTTCAAAAGTGCCTGACAATGTGTTATTAATGTTTGGGAACCATATGTAGTACCAATGTTTCAACATACCAGTGTCCAAAGTGTCTGTTGTGAAATTGACGACTGTAATAAGAAGGTCATGTGAGGGCGGGGGGATGTGGTTGGTATTAATGCGAGAGCATTTATTGGGTCATGAGTGGTGCTTACAGAACCTGTCAGCTGAGCATGTCATTAGAGCGTGTCCGCGCGAGCTGTCAGCAGTCTATCATAGGGGTAATTAATAGTATTGCTTAATTGAATAACTTTAAAAAGCCCGGAAAAATAGTTAACTCACCGAGATGATTAATCAAATTGGTAAATAATTGATTGAAGTGATTAATTAGTTGAATTAGGCAATTATTTCAAAAATTTATCGATAAATTAATTGAACCGACAGATTAGTCATTAGAGAATTAATTATTGGTTGCTTTGGTTTACTGGGGTATAACCTCCCAGAGCGACTAAGGCTATCAGGGACGCCACACTGAAGAAACACGAAAATTTGGACCGCCGCGGTCGGGATCGAACCCACGTCTTTCGTATCAGCAGCCGAACGCCATATCAACGGAGCCACCGCGGCGTCTATAAACTCGAAACTAATTAAATAATGGGTTCAGTTACATCCAATTAAAGTTTAGTGAACTGGGTAGTGAAGAAATTGAGCAAATTAATTGTATAATTTTTTCCACTAGTGAAGTATTTGACACATCCATCGATAATAAATGAAATTGAATGATTACTCAATTACTGTATAATAGGTACTTTGGCGTGCTTACTACACGCTCTAGAAACGGTACCCATGTCTTCCGACGGGCTAGAACCGAATCGCAGCACTAAGAGAAATGCCTTAGCATTACTGCACCTAACAAGAATTAGAAGCACTTCTGGATTTTCTTCTAACTAGGCTAGTTCTGTAAGCGTCAAGCAGTCTTTAGTGTTAAAGGCCACATATATTGACTGCGTACACTACGCTGATCGAAAAACTTGGCTGTGTGGGCGAAAAATGTTGTTACCTATTGCACGTAAAACTTTATTCTGTAAGCAGATAAATCCCCTCATTATTGTGGGCTACGCCTGGGGGTGCTGCAAACGGGACTGAAGCTCCTTGGGCCCTACCATTTGCGGTGTTTCCCATTGAAGCAGAATGTCTACTTTCTCACGTGCGTCAAAAGCGGAGGCAATGCGACAATGGCCCGTTACGAACCGGTGTGCATGGATAAGGGTGCAGGCCAAAAATATCTCTAAACGCCTTCCTTGGTGGCTGGATTCGGGAAATGTGAAATAGCGACTGTCGTTCCTTGGTCGGACACAACCTTGTCCATGCTGACAACGAGGGATACGTTTAAGTAGGCGAAGCGGAACCATTCTGGCTTCAGCCCGAGTCCAAAAAGTATGTCCGCGTCTAGCACTTGCTCCAGCTTCCTCATGTGTTCGTCGGAACTCCTCTCGAAGATCATAGCGTCGTCTAAATAAACGACAAAGCTCTGCCACCAAATACCCCACACCCCTTGCCCGTGATCCACAGAAAAAATGCGATGGCGAAGCAAAGTCTGAATTATATTCTCTTAGACTCAAATACGCCCTATTGCGTGATATTGAGACCACTGATGAAAGTACATCGAGCTGCAGTCAGATCTGGGTGTCGTGGATAGAATGGAGTGGTGCAAATCTTAGTTATGTTGTTGTGCCTACTGTCATTAACGCAGTACCAAAGAGTGCCATCTTCCTTCTTCACGAGAACAAAGCATGGCCCCAATGGGCCCTCAGACCGCTTGATGACGCCATGCCACATAATTTTTTCGACCTTATATCTGATAGCATCACGCTCTCGTGCTGTCACTTGCTATGGGCATTGAGAGACAAGACGCTCGAGTACTCGTCAGTTATGATGAGACGTTTCGTGATTCTGTGGTGTCTGCTGGGGCTTTACTCGTGAATTAAGGGATCCTCTATGCGCCGTTAGGGGGTCTCTCAATTCATAAGAATGTCGCACAGTGCTTGAGCTGCTGCAGTCGTTGACTAAAGCTCTAGAAGAGTGAATCAGTTGCTATTCTCCTCATTATCATCTAACCGCCCAATTATCTTGCTCTAGCTCAGCTTTGCACATTCATTCCAAAGTTCTAAGCCTAAGCTTAGCAATGTCCGAGACATACGTCGCCTCTTGCATTGCCAATCCTCGGTCCAGAAGGAACTGTTTGTTTCACTCTACGATGAACTCATTGCAATTCTCCGTAACACAAGGAGCCCCGAGGATTACAACGGTTGATTAGGGTGACAAGATACCTGCTTTGATGGAGGCAAAATTCTAGAGGCCCGTGTACTGTGCGCTGTCGGTGCACGTTAAAGAACCGCAGGTGGTCGAAATTTCCTGGGTCCTTCACTATGGTGTCCTTCATAGCAGGAGTCGCTTTGAGACGTTAAACCTCAATAAACCCTAAACCATCATCGAGCACACATGAGCAATGTTATTTGCAGTGTCACCTGAATGTCACCTGGGTATCTACATCGATTTTACTAAGGCCTTCGACCTTATAAATCATGATATTCTTCTTTTTAGGTTACAAAGGTATGGTGTGCGGGGCCTAGCGCTAACCATATTACAATCTTACTTATCTCACAGAACCCATTATGTAGATATAAACACAGCATCCTCTCCTACCCTCCATATAACATGCGGAGTGCCCCAAGAAAGCATTCTTGGGCCTTTGCTATCTTTAGTTTATATAAATGACATCGTCTACAGCGCTAGTAATGTTCAGGTTGTGTCATTTGCGGATGACAACTTTTTGCCACAGGTACTTCCGAGGCCGACGTTAAACGCGAAACAAGCGAAGCCCTTAATAAACTGCACTCATGGGCAGATGCAAACTGCTTGCGTATAAATCGGTCAAAAACAAATTCTGTTATACCACCATAAGAGAAAGAAAATACCTAGGCCTCTCAAAATAGCCCTAAACAGCCACCCAATATAGCTTGTGACTTCTGTAAAAACAACAATCTTTTTTCACAAGATAACTTGGAATGGGCACATAGAACACATTTCTTCGAAAATTTCCTCAGCTCTAGTTATACTTGGTCACTTGAGACATAGTTTTCCAGTATGGGTAAAGATGTTGCTATTGAACGCGTTAGTACTAAGTGATATCCAATACTAAAGCTTGGTTTGGGGAACAACAGGGGTAACAAATAACAAATCTTCATAGATTGCATTTGCTGCAGAAAAAAGCCGTCCGGTCCATAGCAAATGTGCCATTCCTTTTCCCCACAATAAGTATCTTTATAAAGTATGATATCCTTCCAGTCTTCGCATTATACTTTTACAGGCTTTTATTATGCTATAAATACTCTTCACATCAAGGTGATAATCCCTTCACTGTACTTGGACAATTGTGAGAAAATAACAGCTGCCGTAACACTAGACACAAAGAAACTTGGATCACTCCAACACCAAGAACTTACTCTATGAACCAGTCCTTAAGTTACAACCTTCCCGTCTTGCTAAACAAACTGATCCATGACAATTTTGATATTTCCAGAAATTCAAAACATAATATGCGTAACTACTGCCGAGACAATTTCAGTCTGTGAAAGAAGCAGACATGAATTTCCTTGTCCAAAATTTGAGACATCTATCCTGTATATTCTAGTTATTTATAATATTCGCTTTGGGTACATGTGTGTATTGCGATTTTTTTTGCATGTGTGTGTTCGCGCTTAGCGTAAATGTGGATCTGCATCGCATACCCATGGCATTACGAATTGATGTAAATGATGTGACCCTCCTTCCTTCTGTACTGCCACTGTCTCAAGGAGTCGGGACCTTCAGTCAAGCTTTTACAACAGCTTTTAGTCCCGGCTCCTCCTTTGTTAGAAAGGAAAATAAACTTGAACTTGAACACATCTCTTAGTCCGTCGAAAGGGAGATGTGCTTGGATCTGAGGTCATTGTTTTCTTTTTTATAGTCTCTCTAGGAAGCCTGTGCACATGATAAGGTACTGAGAACACAGCCGCAGGACTAATACGCTCACAGAGCAAGCAACTACATCCGTTCAGCAACACTCGAGTAAAATATGGTCATTAACTGCATAATTTTTAGAAATCGACGAACTTTAATTGTCGAATGCAGTGTGAAACTTGCAGGTGTGAAAATTCGAAATTCTTTAGGGCTAGCATTTGAAATGGTGACGCAAATGCTGATTAAAATCTATCATTCAAGCTTCTCCGGTGCACACAGTGCCTAGTGTGAGGGCTCAGGATGATGTCATCGGAGGTACCAGTACATTTCAAACCATAATCGCTTGCGCGGAAAGAAAAACCACAGCCGCTCAATGCAAAACCCACCGAGAGTTGTTTGCCAGCATCAAACGAAGCACGGCAAGATTTGGTTGACGCCAGCGGCAATCTGAAATCTTTTTTCCGTAACGTGACACCGAACTTGCCCGCACTACTCCAGCGCTCTGAGAAGAAGCCCGATATTATCTGTTGATCACGTCACTATTTTAAAAATAAGCCCAAAAGCACTTGGCATACTATATAGATTTGAATCTTTGAATATCGGGCAATTCTAGAAATAGTGCAGTTGCTCTTTAAAGTGTATGTGGACCCTTTCAGCAGTGTGGATTCAGGGCCTATCGTGAATGAACATGATTTCATCGAGATAGCTGCAGAGAGTCCGCTGATGGCAGTGTCGCCTCTCTTGACTACCAGGTCGGTAACCTTGCGGCCATGAAATTCCACTTCAGTGTCGATGGTGTCCTTCTAAATGCACGCTGGCCTCCGATTTGGGCCAGTGCTGCGTCGCGCATCGAAATATGGCTCGGGCATGTCGTCGTAGTGGTTCTGGTTTGTGTCATTTCATACTTGCTTCACGTCACTTTCACGCTAAACTTTGTGTGCGGAGTCATCGCAGTGGAATGAGGCGCCGTCATGCGTTTTCGTTGGTGAAAAATCTTGAAAACTCCTCCCTCGGGACCCGCAAATCACGCAAGCGAACTCGAACCCGATGACTGCCGCAAGACGTCGCAGGCGCAGTTCAGAGCTAGAGTAACTTTAATTACAGACCCCGCAGATCCACTGTAGACAAATGTGATCACTACAGTACGTAACAGTCTACCGTAAAGGAGAGCTACTAACGCATTTTACGGTTGTTGAAGAACACAACCGGCCGCTGCTCTCAGCCGCGCTAAATAAAAATAAAGCAAGTGAACTTTCGAGACAAGACCCAAATGCTAGCGCTACTACCTCGCACAACTTTGAAGCATTTGGTCGGAAGACAGCGCAAAAACGACAACCACAGGGAAGTACAAGACGCAAAAGAACACTTAGTATCAACTGATTTATTTGTCATCAAGACATATATATAACCAGCCAGTCAAATCACATGTCATACTTTGCAGCGCCAGCTATCTTAGACTAACAGAAAAGAAAGGTTTAATCGCATCTTCAGCTGTAAACGCAGCTATTCTCAGACACTTATTACAAAAAGAAAAAAGAAAAATGAAAAAGAAAGAACCGCGCATGTCATACGACCAGGCAAGGAAGTAAAATCTGTTACGAAGATTTTTATAAAAACTGCCAAAAAACCGCGCTCCGCCTTCTCGATATTGAAAGTTTCAAGCAAAAGTCTTGCTTTTATGAAAAAAACTCCTGCCCAGAATCTTCGCTTCTTTGAAGTCGGGTACGCACTTGCATGCCGAAACATACTCCGCTATGTTGGCAAGCTTATCTCGTTTTATTATATTTTGAGAATTCTTCCTTAAACGGTCATTAAGGCAACGCTCTGTCTGCCCGACATAGCATTTTCCGCAGGACAAGGGAATCAGGGAAACCACTCCTACGGCACATCTAACAAATGCTTCTTCATGATGCTTTT
Organism: Amblyomma mixtum; assembly: GCF_055824585.1. NCBI lineage: Eukaryota > Metazoa > Arthropoda > Arachnida > Ixodida > Ixodidae > Amblyomma > Amblyomma mixtum. The sequence goes on from NC_143018.1 coordinate 80,121,741, forward strand.
TTGCAACCGCGCTCGCCCTCAGCACATATGCGGGGGCACAGTTTAGCGAACTTGTTCGGAGCAGAGAAAACAAGCGGAACATTGTGCCTGCTGGCCCCTTTTTTCAGGTTATGTGACACCTTATGAATATAAGGCATCACCTCTGGTTTGGTTTTCGCGCGTTCAAAAGCAGCCGAATTTTGATGGGGACCATGTTTCTTTAGGAGTTTTTCTGCAACAGCAATTAAGACCGAGCAAGGGAATCCAGCAGATAAAAGCCTGCGTACCTGTTAGTCAAACTTAGCGTCCTTTTCATGCGGACACGACTTCCGAAGCGCCGACTCCAAACACAGTAAACCAACAGCTCTCTTTACGGTCTTAGAATGCGACGAGTCATATGGCAACAGTTTTTTTTTTCACGTGGGAAATACGACCAACCAGTGTGTCCCTTTGAGACCCACAGCCTCAAGTCTAAAAAACGTATCGCTCCATTGAGCGGGAGCTCGTAAGTGAAAGTGAGGCCTTTACCATGCTCAATAAACGCGTTATTTTGTGTCTTGTCTTCCCCTGTGGTTGTCGTTTCTGTGCTGTCTTCCTACCAAGTATGAATAACCAACTAGGCCAGCAGCATGTTTTATTGAACTCTGAAGTTAAAGCATGTAACTACGATAATTCGAGATAAAAGCCGCCGCGGTGGCTCAGTGGTTATGCGCTCGGCTGCTGACCCGAAAGACGCAGGTTCGGTACCGACCGCAGCGGTCGAATTTTGATGGGGATGAAATTCTTCAGGTCGGTGTATTGCGCAATATCGCCTTGTCCCAAGTCGCCTTAGTACATCAACCGCTTAGAACAATTTGAGATAAATATGGTCGCACTTAACGTCGCAGTCATAAAGCCCCGTAACAAGGTTATGAAGACACAAGCATTACAAAACTTCACGGTATTATATCGATACACTAATAATGACGCAGCTTCTTCCATTCACTTCGTGCTCTAGAATTCGACCCGCAGCTAAAAATACACGCCTAGTTTGCATCACTCGAAATGGTTCGCTGAGTGACAGCTGATGCACCAATTCTTTAGTTGAAAGAATGCATATTTTCGGTGCATTCCACTTTTATTCCTGCAGCGGAATTCTCTAGAGTAGTCCGTGCAGAAAATGTCGTATTTGATGAAGACTCCTGGATGTAGCCATAACGTGGGCTGCTAGTATAGGGCACGTAGGAAAGCGTGCAAATTTCCGCGAAACCCGCACAATAAACACCAACCGAGCGATGTGCAAGAGAACAGATGTACTCACGTAGTGCCTGTCAGAGTTGCGTCTCCGGCGTCCTAGTTCTGCTTGGTCGTTCAATGTAAAGTGCACAGCGAGGTAGAATGGCTGGAGTTGGCTGCCTGTAAAGTGCATAGCCAAGTTGTGAGAGCGAAAAAGTTCACTTTTTGACTGCTGCGCCACACCATGGGCAAGGAACAAGAAGCAACACTGCGGGGCGTGTGTTAGGCCACACCTTGTTTTGCAGACTTAAACTGGGTAGGAACAGCTGGTACTCCTTCATAAAACGGAGCGAAAACGACAGGAATATGAGCAGATAGACGAAATAAACGCTGATCCCGACCAAACCGTTTCTTTCATGTCACTTGGAATTGATATTGGCTTAAGAAACATAGCTATAACGCAACCCGGCAAAAATACAGGAGGCGCACAGTGCGTAAAAGACTCACATTGGGTCTGCCTAGAGCTGGGTCTTCGGCGTTCAAGTCCTGCTCGAATCAAGTGTACAACTGCGACACTAATAGTCAGTGTAGCAGCTAGACACCGCCGTGTCTGTTTAAAAGTTCGTTGGTTCTCTGTTGCGCCCTGTACTGTTTGTCTGAGCACCACGCCCCCGGTCTCTAATGTTTAGTGTGGCGCCATCAGGTGGCAACGACGAGGAACAAGGCTGCACAATGTGTTTGCTTTTCTTCTTTTTTTTATTTATTACTGCTCGCCTACTTTTGGGAGCCAAGGCACGAGCAGGTGTATGACGTGTACAAATACATGGTCTATAACAGATTACAAACAACGAGAAAAGAAAGGAAATGGGCATACAGTCCAATTTCTGCGGAACAAACCAGTCCACAAACAAAAATAAAAAATGCGCCGCAGTTACATGCAGGGCAGGATGCATAAAAAGAAGGCGCTTCAAGAACGAAGCCAAGTACATAAAACTTACTGACGTCATCTTACTTCAGATAAAAATGCTTCCGGTGATGATATGGTGGCCACATCGCGAGTAACCAATTCTAATGGGCTATCGTACTTGGATAGAACATCTGGTACGCACTGGTTCTTCCCTGACGGACGGCAATTGTTTTGCCATATTCTGTTATACTGCATATAAGCGTGATTTTTTTTTTGTATGATAATTGATGATGGTAAAGAACATTATCAAATGATGCCTTTTTCCACAGGATTCAAAGGTAGGCAAACCCGAGCGGCTGAGAAGGTGATACCGATACCTGTCTTCATGGCATATAAATTGCAGTGCTTTTTTTTTCGATCCCTTTCCACCCCCCCCCCCCAAGACTTCTGGCGTCCCCTTTTCTTATGCGGATACCATTCCAAATCTGCACGGCATTGTGGACAAGTGCTGTCCAGGTTCCTAATACAATCTAATTAAACACTCCGAAACGGAGCGTCAAGGTGATAAAAAAATTATGGGGCCACTTAACGGAACTAAAGTGGGCAATGCAATAGAGGTGTGCTATGGGTCCATCGCGCACGGATAGAAGTTGATGAAGACGGCGACATCCAAAGCACAGAGGTATGTACGTTCAGTGCAGATTGGCCCCTGAGATTGGCAGTAAAACACGCGGGATGTGCAGCTGCGGCCAATTTTACTAGATTACTTTGGCGGCGGCGATGGTGTAGAGGTGTAATGCAGGGGCCACTGAAGCCGTTCTATGAGCGCCACTGCCAGTTCGAAACCCATTCCCAGCCATGAAGTGCTCATTTTATCTGTTTATCACGTCCATCCCCCCTGACACTCCCTCGCAATGCTTGCCCTCTCCGATAGTGATGTCGATACTACCGTAGCGTCCCACCTCTTTCGGAGGTGATGGATTTTGAAATTTGGCTCTATCCTGTGATCGGTTCTTTTATGTCACGTGACCTTAATGAGGACAAAACTCTCTCGACCAATTACTGAATTCTGCGACACAGAACGCCAGGGTTTTGCATCCACGTCAGCTTCAATAGTACTGCATAATTGAGACAAGAAATAACAAGCTTAACCAAAGTGTTCAGTGCATGCAGCGTGGGATATGTGCTGCTCACAATAACAGAAAGCCCAGCTGAAGCCTTGGATTACGTGTTCGGCTGTTGACCCCATGGTCAAGGGGTAAAATTGCGGCTGCAGAGCCCTATTTTAGCTGAAGCCAAAATGCAACGACGCTTTTTACTGTGTGCGGTTACCGCACGGTAAACATGCGGATGCAGTCCGAGTTATTCTGAAGCCTACACTACGCCATCCGTGTCAACCATCTGTGCACTCGAAGCCCCTCGTTATAAACGAAAAGCGCAACTATATCCAGTCTGTTCTGGCTAAGATCGACCAAGATTTTGAAATGCAGACTGAAATGACGTGAATCTTGTCAGGAATTATGTAAAGTACGCGCTAGTATGTTTTTCATTTCGCCTATTGTAATAATTAGTCGACAAAATTTATTTAACATTCTAAATACACCACCAATCAATCAGTCGTTACTAGGACTTTTTCCCAGCGCGATCAGAATGGCCTAGCGAGGTTACTGCGACCAAGTGTGCTTAGCGTGCCCTTTTTTACTTCGTAACAAAGAAAGCGTGCGAAATTTAATACATGCCACGTAATAGCATGCTCCCTGCGCCCCATTGCGCCGTCATTACAGCGCTCTCTTACGTGACTTGAAGCGTCCCTGACTTGGGCTTCTTGAGCTGCCTATAAAGCAGTTTCGCATTGCACATGGTCCCGAGATAAGCGCCAGCCGATACTGGCTGCGCGAAGCCAGTATCCTTGGTGATAAATGCTCACTCATGCTGACAGAATGCATGCGGAAGAACGGTGCATAATGTGTTTGAAATAGAACGACGTGACATTAACGAGCAGCGATGCATAATAACGTGCAGGAAAGTAATATTTAAATACGGCGTTTCTCACGAAGGAAAAGAAAGCGAAAAGGAGGCATACCTATGACCTGGCGTTTGCTGTACTTTCTCGTCCGTAGGGTACTATTAATTTCATAGTACGTGGCTTCGCACAAGCGTCTGTAACAGGAAGGAGTTCCAACGAGCCCTAAGCAGCGATATTCGCCTAAAGAGTGTGCACGAATCGCCTGCATTTTTTAGCAATCAACACAGCTACCTGTACAACGACAAAGATTATGAAAGGCTAACTGAAATGCGGTGAATCTTGTCAGGAATTATGTAAAGTACACGCCAGTATACTACCACAACACAGCTACCTCAGCAACACCAGTTTGCTGATGATGCAGTGTTTCTCAATTTCAGCCTTCAGGGCTTGTGGCGTAGATGTCAGGATGCAGTAGACATTGCCCATCACATAACCCTACAAAAATCTAAAAGATTGGAGTGAGGTTATGTTCCTGGCCAGGCCACTGTTTCATTCCTCCCGAACGACTGGTTCACAAAAGATCCGTCAAGCCAAGCTCATGCAAGGCTGGTGCTTTCAGCCGGGAAGGCCCATAGTGCTTAAATTAAGCGGTGACTAGACGAGCAAGAGCGAGGCCCAACGAGAATCTTCGGCTGAGCCTCGCTGGTGGACAAATGCCGCTGAGCAATACGCATGCGTTCATGAAATACGAATCCAGTTCTTCTTCTGCCAAAGATCTCACAACAAACTATTATTGACCACTGGAACTGGATTTTTGTTGTTGCAAACAGTCTGGGTTAATACCGCTCCTGTAATGCAAGTTGTGAAAGAAAAGTTGACAGGCATTTCTGGAAAAGCTTGCATCATCATTCTAAAGCACCTTGTCAATAAACCCTAGTATTTCGTCAGTCCATTAAGACAAAGTTTGCGAAGGCGTGCCAGCATGACAGGTTTTAGCTTTTGGAGCAGATGGAGATGATACGAAGGCCTTCCAAAGAATTCGCGGCTGTTAAGATTTAAAACTGCCCAACACAGCAGTCACGGCTATTACGCTGGCATGAAGGTTTGCTGTGGCGAAAACCAAAATTTCTGTTTGCGCCTCTCCAATGATGGTCCCCTTTAAGTGCAGCGTCTTACTAAAGCTCCCATTCTCTGCCGGCGTCAAGTTAATCTTCATTATTGTGCTTCCAGTACGTTTTCCTCCGCAATGTCTCATTCGGTATACCTTGGGCGCCTTTCTTTTGTCGCCTCCTGCCGCTCCCGAGGCTACGACCAGCTTCCTCTTCGGTTCACCCTAGTAGGGCAAGCATGATCTGAATTGTACTAATGATACGCTGTGTCGCACAACTCCGATCAGACTGCAGATGTCTGAGAGAAGCTAATGACTGCGTAATGATTATTTTTTTCTTTTTGTCTTGTTTGATTTCATCGGCGGGCGGATAGACCTGCTCTTTCTCGCAAAGCAGACAGACGGACGGACGGATTCAAGGGTGGACGGACGGACGGATAGACGGACGGACGGACGGACGGAGGGAGGGAGGGAGGGAGGGAGGGAGGGAGGGAGGGAGGGAGGGACGGACGGATGGACGGACGGACGGAGGGAGGGAGGGAGGGAGGGAGGGAGGGAGGGACGGACGGACGGACGGACGGACGGAGGGAGGGAGGGAGGGAGGGAGGGAGGGACGGACGGACGGAGGGAGGGAGGGAGGGAGGGAGGGACGGACGGACGGACGGACGGACGGAGGGAGGGAGGGAGGGAGGGAGGGAGGGAGGGACGGACGGACGGACGGACGGACGGAGGGAGGGAGGGAGGGACGGACAGGACGCGCGGATGGATGGATAGATGGAGCCTTTATATTAGGCGGCAACTCGCGCCATTTACCCGTGGCTGATAAAAAAGCACTCGTCTTGATTTTATCCACCAACACCAATCTTATAACCATCGCTTGGTTATTTCTAGCAGTTTAAAATTTGGTTTTCTGCACTGTCCTTATACCCCACTGCTTTGAATAAGTCATCCCGGTTGCTTTCAACTGAAGGAGGACGATCTCTGCAGAAATGATCGAGTATTCCGCATCCTTCTCCCCTCCACGCACAACTGATAACCTCTTTCTCTCGTGGTACTTGACTCGATAGAAATTGATCCACAATGCTCCCGTCCTGGCCCAGAACAGTAAAGAGTTTCCCTAGAATTATCATAAATAATTTCTTTGCCAATTTTCTAATGTAGCGTTCTGTGTACTCCAATTGTCGATTTCGGCTGCATCTGTTTTGCCACAAGCCCCTCTGTGCTTCTTTAACGTTTTTCTCAAACGTTGTTTCCTGAATTGCCCCCCATCTGCAGTCCAAATATTTGCTTGCCAGTTTTCTAGTCCACTTCCTCCATTTCTGTCGACTATTCGCGCGTACAAGTAACTGATACCTTTCCTGTCTAAGCGCTTCCCGCCATTTCTTTCAATAGCTCTTCAAATTTCAACTTACTGGTAGTTTCTCTGCTGTCGAAGCATCCCCATTCCATGCCACCTGTGACCCACTGAATTTGTGTGCTGCCATGGGCGACCAAAGCAATCCTACCTACCGCGTGCTGATTGATTTCTAACTTCGCTTGAACTTCTATCGCATCAACAGGACCACATGGCCGAAAATCAGACTAGGAACCATCACTTTTTTCCAGATCCCTCTTACCACTTCTTGGCTAGTGTAATTGGAAAGTTCCCTATCTTTCATGACAGCTGTATTTCTGCTACCTTTATTCCATACATCATTTTCATGCTCAGTTATATAGTAAACACCATTATTCATCCACATCACAAGACCACCTCTAGCGTGACCTCGTACATCCTGTTGTCGCCGCCCACATCATTGTGTCATGACTGTCGATCCTTCCTTACTAAACCAAAGACACATTCTAGCTCTCTCCGTTCTGAAGATGCCTAACCCCTTCAAACCTTCCCTTTTGTAAGCCGTTTACACTATATCATCCGCGTACATCAGTCCTGGTAATGACTGTTAAATCTTTTCTCCTTGCTTAAAAAAAGAAGAGGTTTAAGCCACGTCCACTCCTCTCTAGTTTTATCTCTAATCCTTGTAGATACAGTACGAGCAATGAAGGTGACAAAAGGAAGCTTTGATAAGCTCCCCCCCCCCCTCCTGTATTGCTACAGGCTCTAGGACATTTTTCTTTGTTTTTTTAAGCAATTAGTTTGTTTTATAGTTTTATTTTAAAAGATTATTTACTTCATCTCCAGCATCCAATGTGCCCAGCATGTCCTACAAATCCTCTTGAATAACTCTGTCGTAGGATTCCTTGATATCCAAAACTGCTAGCCGTAGGTGTTTGTGACCCTCTTCAGCAATCTCGATACACTGCGTCAATGAGAACAGATTGTCCTCTAACATCTTTGTTTTCGGAACCCATTTTGTAGCTCCCCTCGCACCCCCTCGTTCTCCATCCATGCCTGCAGTCTGTCCTTTAAAATCTGCGTCACCACCCTGTAAACCAAGGACGTCACTGTTACGCGAAGGTAGTTTATGTGAGCTTTGTCCCCCCTTTCTCTTATATCATAATCATCATGCTCAGTTTCCTTCCGTCCGAGGCTTGGCCATCGATTATCATTTTTCTGATATCCTCTCTTAGATGCTTGCATAGATTCTTGTCCGAATTTCTTTATTACCTTAGCTGGAATATCATCCACTCCTGTCGACGTGGTACTAGCAAACCTCCTTATCTGCCCTTTTCCACTTTCCCTGTCCAATCAAAATCATTGCAATAGCCGGTCTATCCTCCTTCGACATATAAGCATATTTATTATTTGCTTTCTTAGTAAAAATTTTCTGTCATCACTGTTCTTGTTCTTGTATGTTCGCTTCTCTCACCCCCTTCTAGCCGACTACCTTGGTCTGTAACTACAAACCAAGGTTGTTGACACCAAGTCCAATCTCGTATAACGGGAGCTTATAGAATCCCGGCGCACCCGAAAATCGACCCAAAGGCTTCTTTTCGTCAGGGGTCTTCCCACATTGTCTTAGCCTTGTCGCACTACTCACCCCGCCAGCTCGCAATAACTTATTTTCAGCACCTTACTAATGTGGCAGCGGCGCCCATGCGATGGCTCACTGTTCGCCCACTGCGGCTCTTGTGCCCTATTGTGACTGTCGTGGGGCTAACCCTTTCCCTGAATAGTGCCAGTGGGCCAAAAAAAAAGTTGAAAAAAAAGGATTGGCAGACCCACTTAAGATGTTTTACGCGTAAGGGTGCGAAAGGATTACTGTGCTTGCCCAAGTAGCACACGTAATAGGCCCAATATTGTAAACACATTGGCAAAGGCCGGTCCTGCAGAGCACCAGAGCGAGGCCATCCATTAGCAGTACTGGGCCGACTACCTGTGCTACTTGGGTGGGTGCACTGCCACAAATCGACACAAACATAGCACCCACAGGCACACAAAAGTGCGCAAATGCCACCACCAGGAACGCTGTGCGACGAAGTCTTTTGATCCAAAAACTGTTTTTCGAGAAACGTAACTGCGCAGCAACTATCAAATATCAGTGGACACCTCAACCGCGCCGCGACTTAAGAGAAGAGGCAAAGAGTCTGGGAAGGTATACGCAAGTTAGCCTACAGCTTGATTACGGTTGGATATGCGTGAAGACAAAAAAAAATGAGGCAGTGGCTTAGCTCTGGTTAAGTCTAGATATAGAAGCGAAAAGCTTCAGTTATGCTTGGTTTGAAGTCATCGTTATGCTTCGTAGCTTAGCTGGTACAAACCAGTTTCTGCTACTAGTACGCATGAGGTATTGGTCGCAGTTCGCGCACAATGCACTGGGAGCACCACGATAAAGGTGGAGGCGTTCGCCCGTCCACACACTGCCTGTACGGAGGCGGACGAGGAGACGGAACTGCCCGCAGGAATGCGGAGAGAGGTTTGGCAGCTGCGACACGGGCAACACGCGGCTGCAACGAAAGGTCAAACGGTGGGCGAGAAGGCGAAGCGCGCAGTTGTAGCGACAGCCAGGAGGCGACGCACATGCGCAGTAGAGCGCGGCTGTGCCAAGAGGTCAGGCGACGGAGTCGGCGGCGGCGACGGCTGCGGCAGCTGCGAGGAGCGATCACCTGCGCGGCACGTGACGTCACTCGGTTTCGCGCATGCGCATAACTCACCAGTTCGGCTCACGTGAAGCTCGGCTCTGACCCGCGCAGTGAAGCTTTTCGCTTCAAAAGCGGCTTTTCACCGTCAAGGAGTCCCCTCCCAGCCCACTGCGTTGCCCGATTGTCAACAACGCACATTGCAGGAGCCGCAAGCATTTCGCCGCCATGGAAATGCGACCCCCCGTGTCAGGGATCGAACACGCATCTTCCGAGTCAGCAGCCTAGCGCCGTAACCACTGAGCCATCCCAGCGGCGGCATGGTTTATGTGGTCCGATACACCAAAACAACTCGGGGTATCAGGGATACCGTAGTGGAGGGCTCCAGGTAATATAGCCCACCTCTGGGTCTTTAACGCGTACTGCCATCGCACAATACACTGGCCACTAGCGTTTCGCCTCCATCGAAATGCGACCGCTGCGGCTTGGATCGAACCCGCTTCTTTCGAGCCAGTAGCCGAGCACCATAAACAAAGCGTCACCGCGAAACACACACTGCCAGCTTTTCTTCAAGTGGGACTAGTAATGCTTTCGCAATAAAGGTGAATCTTCCCCTCTTACCCCACCGGATGCGGCACCGGACGGCAGTACTCTCATGACAATTTGGTCGGACCATTAGTCTTTTCTTTATAATTCAGATCTCGACCAGGCAGATCTCTCCCGAAAAGTTTTCGTTCCAGTGCTTACGAAGTGCCGTATAAAGTGCGTAATAAAAATGAAGTAAATACCATTTTCCTGTGTTTCGTTGCGCAGACAAATCCGTCGGTGGAAAACCAACGAAATCAACAGGTGCGTTACCGGACGGCTTCGGAATATTTTGGATCACGTGAATAATTTCTGCGGTACACTGACATCGCAAAGCGCGCGGATTATTTTCCGCTTCACCTCCATGTAAACGCATCCTCCAATCCCGGGATTCAACTCACATCCCTGAGTTCACCAGCCAAGCGCCATACTCACTGAGCCGTTTCGAAGGGCGCAAGAAATGCAGGTGCGATAAGAAGGTATTTTGACGCTATGAGAAACCGGGCAGCGCAATGACAAACGGCTGCCCCAAATAACGCTTCGCGAAAATTATGCGTAAATTAGTCGCATGAGCTGGTGGAATGATGCACGTCTGCTTCGTAGCGCTTTAATAAACGCATTATCCAATGCAATGTCAGGCTCGCATAACAAATTGTGCTTGTTAAAGATTTTGCGCGGTCGCAGCGGAGCACCAGAAAGAGACGACCAGCGTGGCAGGCTTCTAGTTCCGAACTGCCAGTGCCGGGCGTGCGCGCCCAGCACGCGCTGTTCATCTTTATTTTCCTCTAGCGCGGGAACGCCGATCTCAGCGCCAGCGCCTTATAGCGTCGCCGGGCGCTATAGGGCCCCCCGCCTGGACGGAATGTCGGAATGTGCGCTCGGTAAAAGAAAGGAGAGTATGAGTGTCCAGTAAGTTCATGTCAGGGGCCGGGAAGAGCTGTCGGATGGAGTGCGCGGGCTCAGGTGTACGAGCCTGGCTGCTGCGCAATGGGCGAATGATGCAGGGTGTCGAGCTGACAATGGACATCGGGGCAGGGGAGGCCATGATTGGGCCGTCACCGACTGTAGTGCTGCCCGCTGGCACAAGTGTCATCAGTGTCGGAACGCTGCAGCTGATGCCGATGGGAATCTGACGCGCCGAGTACACGATCACAAGCACAGGAGCGGACGAAACGGCTCCATGGACTGACAGCAGCTGTGGTGTGACCGTTGACACAACGGGGAGAGCCGTGACGATGGCGGAGGAAGTTGCAGGGCTCAATGTCAGGCGCTTGGGTGAAGGAGGATCGACATTCCGGAGCGGTTGGCCAGGGATGATGCGCGTGTGAGCATGGTCGGCTGTAGGTGGCTGCAAAAACATTGTTGCAGTGACAGGCCGTGCAGCTAAGACTGCTACATCAGATGGCTGGCTGGCAGCAAAAGACACAGCTTTTGGATGGACAACTGCTGCACTACTCGGTGTGGGTAGCTCGACCATTCGGTGCCGAAGGTGGCTCAAGTCAGGCACCAAAGCAGACGCTTGCTGCGGCGGTGTCGAGCTGCCAGGGTCAGAATCCGAGAAGCGGTTGACCGTACTGAGGGCTTGGGGTGGGGCCTCTTGGGCAGGCGGTGTGGTCGCCAGGGTAGTGGGGCTGGTATGTGGCATATGCTGCGGTGGCGGCTTCAACCTCACAGCAGAGACCTCCAGAGCTGTTGGCGGTAGTGACGAGCTAGATGGATATGCCGGAAGCCTCGGCACGGCTGCTGCCGCAGAGTCGTCCTTGGCTGCAGGAGGCTCTGGCGACAACGCCACTGAAGCGCAAGGAGGCAGAGCCAGAGACGCGTGTCGGATAGTAGTGGGAGCAGGACGCGAGGCGGAGCTCGTGCAGATCCCACCTGGTGTGGCGTCGAGAGACAGCCGGGCTGGAGACGCTGGACGGGAGTGGCGGCGATGCGGCGAGGGGCTGCTGAGGCGGGCCGGGTTCTGATGAAGGCTGTGTGGGCGCGAGCGAGGCCGGTGCAGGGCCAGAGGCTGGCGGCGCCGAAAACGGGTCCACTGCGTCGTAGAGCGGCGGCGGAACGTAGTAGGCGCCGAAGTCCGCCAAGACGGCCGCACGCAGCGGATCGTATGGCCGGGAGCCGAAGGCAGAGTAGGTGAGCCGACGCAGGAGGTCGGGCGGGAGGATGTCGCAAAGGACTGCGTGTTTAAACGGCTGGATGGTGATGCCGTTCAGGTACATCGCAGCCTCCAGTTGGGCGAACCACCCGCCGACGCCTGCAGGCCGGAACACCGGAAGCGGCGGGTCGAAACTTGGGTGCTGCCAGTACGCCATGCTAGGACGCCGCTGGGTAGAAGGCACGGTTCGCCGGGTCACCACTGTTGAAGATTTTGCGGGGTCGCAGCGGAGCACCAGAGAGAGACGACCAGCGTGGCAGGCTTCTAGTTCCGAACTGCCCGTGCCGGGCGTGCGCGCCCAGCACGCGCTGTTCATCTTTATTTTCCTCAAGCGCGGGAACGCCGATCTCAGCCCCAGCGCCTTATAGCGTCGCCGGGCGCTATATGCTCACCTTGCTTTTCTAAACCGCAGATCTTCTCCCCCCCCCCCCAACCTCAGGAGCGCGTCTACTGAGCCGGAGAACCCGGGTTGGAACCCGACTAGGGCGCCCGAATTTCGACGGAGGTGACGCCCGTGTGCTGTGTGGTGTCAGTGCACGTTAAACATCCCCAGGTGGTCGAAATTATTCTGGCGACCTCTACTACAGCACCTCTTTCTTCCTTTCTTCTTTCACTCCCTCCTTTATTCCTTCCCCTACTGCGGGCTTCGAGTGTCCAGCGAGATATGCAAGACAGTTGCTGCGTCATTTCCTCTCCTCAAATCCAACTATCTGCATCTTGTTCTTGCGTTCCTGGTCGTAGTCGTCGGAGTCGGCGTCGGCTTAACACATCACCTGACAACCATGGCAGACAGTAGCAGAGCGAAACGCCGCCTGCCACGGAGAGACCGGAGTAATGGACAACCGGAAGTTGGCTGGTACCAGAAGATCCCGGAAAGTGGCTAGCAGCGTAACGCACCACCTTCCAGCTGTGGCAGGTGGCGGGTGAAGAGCTGCGCACAAATTTCGCATTACTGACTATCGCAGTGGTCTGACACTTTTTTGGTTTTATTAGTTTTAGCCTTAACAGAGAATAAATGGGCGCATTTGTTTTTCAGTCCCGGACTGTCCGGGACTACTTGCCGACTCGAGTCCGGTATTTGTTTTTCTCGGGCAGCCCGAAAGCTCCGCCCACCTGCCTGCGTCGCCATGGCAAAGCGCTCGTTTTTCGCCTATGGCAGTCCGCGGGCTACTTGGGGCTGCGGGGTAGCAGACGATAGCTGCACGCCGCGCTGGCAGCCATATCGAGTTAGACTGTGTGCATTTTGCGTACTTTTCGTGTTCCTGGAGGACGATAGTGTGCGTTAAATCTTTACATGAGGTCTGTAGCTGCTCTCTGAGCCACCGTAAGACTTTTGTTCTTACATCTCCGTTCTATTTTCTTGAAATCCAATACACACGGACGCGCATTCGGAGCTACGAGCGCGTACTGTTTGCTCGTGTCGTCAAGAGGTTCTTGTTCGCTTGTTTTGCGACATGCTGTCTGCACGCTTGCCTGAAAGCATCGCAGGTGAACCACTCGTAAATTGCAACAGCTATAGCGCTTGCTGTCAACATTCTTGCGAAGGCTGTCGTCTATCTGCCTATCCGCAACGGGCTGGGCTACTTTCTGCGAACTTCGGCGCGAACAGTTGCGGCGAGCATACCCCCGATGCTGAGTTCTGTATTGCACCAGCTCTAAGCTGACAGTACAGTCTTTAAATCGACTCAGTATCATGATCGCTAGCGCACGGCGTTGCTTCGGCGTCGTGGTGGCCGTGGCTTGCGTCGTCTGCTAGTAGATGACAGCGTCCACTTACGGTAACCGAGGGGGAGCCCGGCTTTGGCGGCGAGTCCGCAAGCAGCCTATGCCAAGTAGGTCATGTGACCGTGACAATGTTTCCTGTCAGAGCGGGAGCCGAGACCTGTGAGCAAGTATTCCGGGACTGGAAAAACAAATGCGGCCAATGTTACGCTTTCAAATGGCTCCCCGCATAAGCCAGAAGATAGATGTGCTGGGTAAGCATAGTGTATTGAAGCAAGATTGAAAACTGTTCTGCATATCCAATCAATGTCGAGTGGCCAGAAAATTGTCTTCTAAAACATTCTTGAGACATGTACTGGAAAATCTATTCTTTATTTGAATGTCGAAGTTCAAATCAGCAGCTTAGATACATGAAGAGACCGGGTGAACACAATAGACGAGTCTCGTTTCAAACTTCTGTGGCAATTTTATTCCAACAAGCAGAATGTCAGCAGCCCGAGTTTATCATTCTCAATGTAAGCAAGTGTTTGGAAACGAGGTCTTCGTAGTGACACCGATTTCCGCTGCAGTTTTCATAAATCTTTTACACCAAGTGACGCTCCATTAGAAACGGGGCATGCACTGAGCGGCCATGCAGGCTTTAATCTCCAGTCTATCAATGCGAAAGCATTGTATGGCACATCGGGAACACAATGCGGCACGCGCGTTGGCCAGCTGCGCGGCTCCCAGAAATACCAAATGCAGTCACCGCGATATCAATGAAAACTAAAATTTATTCCCAGGGTGCTGGGAATTGAACTCAGGTCTTTCAAACTGCGAGGTGAGCATATAACCACAGGCCATAAAACCACGTTGCTTCTTGGCGAACAAAGGTGAACGCCGTGTATTCGTTGCCACACGACTGTGCGCTAAAGAGTAAGTGTGTCGTTACCAAGCAAGCGAAGATAATAAAAAGGTAAAAAAAAATTAAAAATGAACTAAGATACTAAAATCATGCTTTCGCATTAATAGCACATAAAAAAACGAGGTAAGAGCACTCCGCAAAGTTTGTCATATACCTTCATTTGTATACAAACAGACTTTCAGACAAATATCGAAGCAGTGATGCTGTGTCCAATTCTAAAATGCCACTTATTTAAAAAGTATTTCAATTATTCAAAATCTAACCCTGTATTTATCTCCCTGCATCAGCAACCAAATCGTTAATATTGGATGTCCGTCATATTTCAAGAACAATAGGTCTCGCGTGACGGTTTATCATGGACGCTTATGTTGTAAGGCCCACGGGATTGTGCACCAGTGGCAGGAGCATATTCCTGACATCGGCATGTCTAGCTGAAGATATCGCTGCCCGTGAACGGACAGATGCTGTCTGAGCCTCTCCTTATCTGAGCACCTGAATGAGCACAAGGTACAGCGATAGCCCTCTTCTCTAGCATGCTTCAACGTATGGCGGTTTAAATTCCCTTTCTGATACGCTGCATAAGGGCACATGTCACACTTGAAGGGTTTTTCTCTTGTGTGAATTCGCTTGTGCATACTCAAGTGTGAAGAGTCTGCAGTTGAAAAGGGGCAGATATTGCACTTGTATGGTTTTTCGCCAGTGTGCGTACGCTTGTGTCGATTGAGGCTGCTAGAGCTTGCAGCTCTAAAAGGGCACATGTCACACTTGAAGGGTTTTTCTCTTGTGTGAATTCGCTTGTGCATATTGAAGTGTGAAGAGTCTGCAGTTGAAAAGGGGCAGATATTGCACTTGTATGGTTTTTCGCCAGTGTGCGTACGCTTGTGTCGATTGACGCTTCTAGAGCTTGCAGCTCTAAAAGGGCACATGTCGCAAAGGAAGGGTTTCTCGCCAGTATGCTGTCGCTTGTGCAGAGCTAGATTGCTAGGGTAAGCAGCTGTAAAAGCGCACATGTCGCACTTGAACGGTTTTTCCCCAGTGTGCGTACGTTTGTGTCGGGTTAAGCTTCGAGAGTATTCAGTTGTAAAAGGGCATATGTCGCACTTAAAAGATTTCTTACCAAAGTGCACAGTATTGTGTGGAGTGACACATCCAGACTCTGTAGGTGTAAAAGTACACGTGTCGCGACTGAACTGGCTTTCGCCAGTAAGGGTACTATTATGCGTAGTTACATTTCTCGATTGTGAAGCTGTGAAAGGACACGTGTCGCTATTGAATGGGCTTTCGCCAGTGTGCGTACTATTATGTGGAGTGACGTTTCTCGATTCCGCAGCTGTGTCGCTAAAGAAGGATCCTTCGTTAGTGGGCATTGCATAGTAAAGAGTTAGATATCCAGGCTCTGCAGGTGTAAAAGTACACGTGTCACGATTGAACTGGCTTTCGCCAGTTTGCGTATTACTATGTGGAGTGACATTTCTCGTGTCAGCAGCGGTGAAAGGACACATGTCGCGATTGAAGGCGCATTCGCCAGTGTCAGTATGCTTGTGCCGAGTTAATGTTGTAGAGTCTTCGGTTGTGAAAGCGCACATAGGGTACTCATGTGGTCGCACTCCTGTGTGGCACCGCACATCTCTCTCACCGTCGCACTTTGCTAACACCACTGGGTGCTCGGACAACTTAAATAGCTCTCCTGCTGTCTCAGTTTCCATGTGTCTCGTAACATCGGCAGAGTTCGCTGAAACGTAGGCACTGGAAGGGCAGCTGATCACATCTCCTTTCAATCCAGGTGTGTGCTGGCCGAACGAATTCTGTTCCATGATCGAATACAGCGCTAGGGGTCTGTTCTTGTGTTCACCGCCCTCCCACGATGGTCGTTGTTCTCCGATGAGCCCAGAACACAACCTTCGTCGTGGCAGTCAGGAAAGCGCACCACTTCTGCGAAAAAAGTGCATAGAATGTGTGTAGTAAGGGAAAGTCAGTTTTTTGCCACTCACTCACTCCGCAATATTTTATTTTATTTGTTCAACCATGCCACACTGTTGTTTGCATCGATGAAGAATTTTCGATAATACTTACGCCAAAATAGCACACAGGACCCGTGCATTTTAAGGAAACTCGCTACATCAACATCTAAAACAATACGAAGGGAGTTCAAACAAGCTTTCAAAATAGTGCCCGCAGTGTATCTACCGTCGTATGTGGATCTACGGGGTTTGTTGGAGGTGGTTAAGGCAGATCAAGCATGCCAGATTGTTGGTTGCATCGAAGAATAATTTTCCCAAAGATTGGTGTTAACACAACACACCTGAGGCGAGGATTTTCAGCAAAAGCATGAAGTCATCGTCTTCAGCAATTGAATTGAATTATTTTCCCTTCGTCGCTTTGGCAGGGCCGAGTACAAAAGCTGCAAGAGCAGCTTGTAGAGCGCGTCGACCTCTACAGTACGTGGGAACAGACAGCAAGGCAGAATTATAAATACTCTTATACAAAACATAAACTGATGAAAACAAGTCAGTGACCCCTGCAATGTGAGGCATCAAACGAAAATGCAGGGAAAAATGGGCACATACGTACGCAAAAACAAAGGGAAGTAGAAAAAAGGATCTTCAACACAGTTACAGGAGTCTAATCGGTTTCAAAGTGATTAGCGCAAAATTTCAGCAATATTCTAATCAACTGTTTATTAGGTACTGTATTGCTTGGTATATATTTGTTTTCCTGGTCATATTTTTCTGTATTTATTAGCACCATTCCAGATTTCGAAATTCACTGCTTATAACTTTGTTCTTTTTTATTCTTTTTGTGCTTACTTTTGTTTTTCATGTTGTTTAACAGAGATTTGTGTATATTTTTATTATTAATATTTTTTTTATGTACACTGTGTATGCCTCTGATTCCGCCCCTCCCCTCTGTATTGTACGTTTGAACTCTCATGATATAATAAATAAATTAATAATAAATAAATAAACACCGTTCAGTGAGTTCAAAAGTGCCTGGCAATGTGTTATTAATGATTTGGGTACCATATGCAGTACCAATGTTTCAACATAGCAGTGTCCAGAGTGTCTGTTGTGAAATTGACGACTCTAATAAGAAGGTCTTGTGAGTGGGGGATGTGGTTGGTATTAATGAGAGAGCATTTATTGTGCAATGAGTGGTGCCTACAGCACCTGTCAGCTGAGCATGTCATCAGAGCGTGTCCGCAGGAGCTGTCAATTGTCTATCATAAAGGTAATTAATAGTATTGTTTAATTTAATTACTATAAAAAGCCCGAATAAACAGTTAACTCACCAAGATGATTAATCAAACTGGTAAATAATTGATTGAAGTGATTCATTAGTTGAATTAGTCAATTATTTCAAAAACTGATCGATCAATTAATTGAACCGTCGGATTAGTCATTAGAGAATTATTGGTTGCTTTCGTTTACTGGGGTATAACCTCCCAGAGCGACTAAGGCTATCAGGGACGCCGCACTGAAGAAATAAGGAAATTTGGACCATCTCGGTTTCCTTAAAGGTGCACTGACATCGTACAGTACACGAGCGTCTAGAATTTCGTCTCCACTGATATCCGACCGCCGCGGTCGGAATCGAACCCACGCCTTTCGTATCAGCAGCCGAGCGCCATATCTACGGAGCCACCGCGGCGTCTAAACACACGAAACTAATTAAACAATGGGTTCAGTTACATCCAATTAAATTCAATTAAAGTTTAGTGAATTGGGTACTGAAGAAATTGAACAAATTAATTATATAATTTGTCCCACTAGGGAAGTATTTCACACATCCATCGATAATAAATGAAATTGAATGGTTACTTAATTACTGTATAATTGGTACCTTGGCGTGCTTACTACACACTCTAGAAACGGGACCCATGTCTTCCGACGGTCTAGAACCAATTCGCCGCACTAAGAGAAATGCCTTCGCATTACTGCACCTAACAAGAACTAGAAGCACCTCTGGATTTTTTCCGGACTAGGCTAGTTCTATAAGCGTCAAGCAGTCTTAAGTGTTTAAGGCCAGATATTTTGACTGCGTATACTACGCTGATCGAAAAACTTGGCTATGTGGGCGAAAAATGTTACCTATTGCACGTAAAACTTTATTCTGTAAGCAGATAAATCCCCTTATTATTGTGGGCGAGGACTGGGGGTTCTACAAACGGGACTGTAGCTCCTTGAGGCCTACGATTTGGGGTGTTTCCCATTGAAACAGAATGTCTACTTTCTCACGTGCGTCAAAAGCGACGCCAATGCGACAATGGCCCGTTACGAGCCGGTGTGCATGGATAGAGGTGCAGGACAAAGATATCTCCAAACGCCTTACTTGTTGGTTGGATTCGGGAAATGTGAAATAGCGACTGTCGTTCCTTGGTCGGACACAACCATGTCCCTGCTGACAACAAGGGATACGTTTAAGTAGGCGAAGCGGAACAATTCTGGCTTCAGCCCAAGTCCAAAAAGTATGTCCACGTCTATCACTTGCTCCAGCCTCCTTAGGTGTTCGTCGGAACTCCTCTCGAAGATCATAGCGTCGTCTAAATAAACAACAAAGCTCTGCCACCAAAGACCTGCAGACCCCTTGGCCGTGATCCACAGAAAAAATGCGGTTGCGAAGCAAAGTCCGAATTACTTTCTCTTGGACTCAAACACGCCCTACTGCGTGATCTTGAGCCCACCGACGAAAGTACTTCGAGCTGCAGTCAGATCCGAGTGTCGTGGATAGAGGGGAGTGGTGCAAATCTTAGTTATGTTGTTGTGCCTACTGTCATTACCACAGTACCAAAGAGTGCCATCTTCCTTCTTCACGAGAACAAATCATGGCCCCAATGGGCCCTTAGACCGCTTGATGACGCCATGCCACATAATTTTTTCGACCTTATATCTGATAGCATCACGCTCTCGTGCTGTCACTTGCTATGGGCATTGAGAGACAAGACGCTCGAGTACACGTCAGTTATGATGAGACGTTTCGTGATTCTGTGGTGTCTGCTGGGCTTTAATAGTGAATTAAAACGCCCTCTGTACGCCGTTAGGGGGTCTCTCAATTCCTAAGAATGTTCCAGAGTGCTTGAGCTTTTGCAGTCATTGACTAAAGCTCTAGAAGAGTCAATCAGTTGCTTTTCTTGGCATTATCATCTAACCGCCCAATTATCTTGCTCTAGCTCAGCTTTGCACATTCATTCCAAAGTTCTAAGCCTAAGCTTAGCAATGTCCGAGACATACGTCGCCTCTTGCATTGCCAATCCTCGGTCCAGAAGGAACTGTTTGTTTCACTCTACGATGAACTCATTGCAATTCTCCGTAACACAAGGAGCCCCGAGGATTACAACGGTTGATTAGGGTGACAAGATACCTGCTTTGATGGAGGCAAAATTCTAGAGGCCCGTGTACTGTGCGCTGTCGGTGCACGTTAAAGAACCGCAGGTGGTCGAAATTTCCTGGGTCCTTCACTATGGTGTCCTTCATAGCAGGAGTCGCTTTGGGACGTTAAACATCAATAAATCATAAACCATCATCGAGCACACGTGAGCAATGTTATTTACATGGTCGCCTGAAAACACACCTCTTAGTCCGCCGTCGAATGGGAGATGTGCTTGGATCTGAGGTCGTTGATTTTTTTTTTGTTTACTCTAGGAAGCGTATGAACATCGTAAGGTCCTCAGAACACAGCCGCAAGACTACAAAGGTCACAGGCCAAGTAGGTACGTGCGTTCAGCAGAACTCGACCAAAACATGATCCTTTAAGGGTAAATGCATAAGTTTTAGCAATCGATGAACTTTAGTGGGTCGAATACAGTGAGACTTTCAGGTAAATCATGCGCAATACTTTAGGCTTAGCATTTGGAATGGTGACGCAAACGCTGATTAAAATTTCGATGGCATTCAATTTTCTCCGCAGCACACAGCGCCAAGTGGGAGGGCTCATGATGATGTCATCGAAGGTACCCGTACATTTCAAAGCATAAGCGTGTTCTTTGACAGAAAAAGCCAACGCCACTGAAGGAAAAGCCCACCGAGAGTAGTTTGCCAGCATCAAACGAACCACGGCAGGATTTGGTTGACGGCAGCGGAAATCTGAAACCTTTCCTTCCGTAACGTGACACCGAACTTGCCCGCACTTCTGCGCTATGAGAAGAAGCCTAAAATTCAGTCTTTCATGACGTCACTATTTAATATACAAGCGCAAAAGCAATTGGCATGCTTTACCTATAGCCTATATAGATTTGAATCTTTGAATATCAGGAAATTCTAGAAATGTGATGCAGTTGACCTTTAATGCGTAATAAGACGCCTTCCAGCTGTGTGGATTCGGGGCCCGTCGTGAATGAACATGACTTCAATCATGATGGCTGCAAAGAGTCCGCTGATGGCAGTGTCGCCTCTCTTGACTACCCGGTCGGTAGCCTTGCGGCGATGAAATTCTACTTTAGTGTCGATGGTTGGCTTCGAAATGCACGCTGGCCTCTGAGTAGGGTCAGTTCTGCGGCGCGTATCGAAATATGGTTTGTGCATGTCATCGTATTTTTATAGCTTGCATCATATGAGACTTTGCACGCGTCACTTTCACGCTAAACTTCGTGTGCGGAATCGTCGCAGTGGAAAGATACGACGTCATGCGTTTTCCTCGGCGAAGAAACTTGGAAACTCAGCTCTCGGAAGCCGCAAATCACGCAAGCCTGTATCTCGGTCCGTCGAGAATGCTGTAGCATCCACTCTCGTGACGCATTTGACCATGCGAACTCGAACCCGATGACTGCCACAAGACATCGCACGCGCAGTTCGGAGCTAAAGTTACTGTATTTGCAGAGCCCACAGGTCCACTTTAGACAAATGTGATCGCTACAGTACTAACCAGACTGGCGGAAGCGATAGCAACCAGCTCATTTTACAGTCGTAGAAAACACAACTGACCGCTGCTCTCAGCCGCACTAAATTTGAAGCGGGCAAATAAATTTTCGCGGCAAGTTCCATGTGCTAGGGCTATAATTCGCACAGTAGCAGATAACTGCGATAATTAGTGAAAAGCGCAGCCGCGGTGGTTCAGTGGTTATGGTGCGTGGCTGCTGACCCGAAAGACGCGGGTTCAATCCCGGCCGCTGCAGTAAAATTTCGCTGGAGGTGAAATTCTGGAGGCCAGTGTACTGTGCGATGTAAGCGCATGATAAGGAACCCCAGGTGGCAGAAATTTCCGGAGCCCTTCACTACGGCGTCCTCGTAGCCTGAGTCGTCTTAGGACGTCAACCGCATAAACCAATTCGAGATGTGGTCGCGCTTCCCGTCACAAATTTATAAAGCCACGTACCAAAATTCATCATCATCCTTAGCCTGACACGCGCCACTGCAGGGCAAAGGTCTGTCCCATATCTCTCCAATCAACCCTGTCCTTCGCCAGTTGCGGCCACCGTATTCCCGCCAATCTCTTAATCACATCCGCCCATCTAGCTTTCTGCCGCCCCCTGCTATGCTTGCCTTCTCTAGGAATCCACTCCATTCCCGACAAACATTACAAAATTTTACGGTAATATAATCGACGCACTAATAATGGCGCAGCTTCTGTCTTTTGTTGACGTGGCGCTCTAAAATTCGAACAACTGCAGCTAAAATGTATGCCTTCTTTTCATCGCTCAAAATAGTTCGCAGTGACAGCTGGCGCACCAGTTGTTTAGGTGAAAGAATGCAAATTTAAGAAATGCACCGAACTTCTCGAGAAAGAGAAAGTGCGGTATTTGATGAAGGCTGCCTAGGAGCAGAGAGAACGCGGGCTGTTAGTACGGGGCAGGTAGGAGAGCGTGCATCTTTCCGCGACACCCGCACAGAAAACACCAACCGAGCGATGTGAAGGAGAACAGATGTACTCACGTATGGTCTCCCCAGAGTGGCGTCGTCAGCGTCCCAGTGCTACTTGGTCTTTCAAGGTAAAGTGAGCTCTGCAGATCGAGGTAGAAGAGCTTGATTTGGCTGCTTGTGGAGCGTCTAGACAAGTCAAAAGAGAAAGTTCACTTTACTGCTGCGCCATACCAAAGGCGAGAAACAAGAACCAACACTGTGGAGCGCCTGTTAGGCCACACCTCGTTTTGCAGACGTAAACAGTGTAGGAACAGCTCGTACTTTTTCATAAAACAGAGCGAAAAACGAAGGGATATGAACAGATAGACGGAAGAAACACACCTGGAATATATATTGGCGCTGCAAACCGCTATAACGCTACCCTCGCACAAAACACAGGGGGCGTGAAATGCGTAAAAGACTCACACTGGGTCACCCTAGAGTTGGATCTTCGGTGTTCGAGTCCTGCTTGGTCATTTAGCGTAAAGTGAACGCTATATAGCGTGCTACAACAGCATCACTAAGCAGCCAGTGTAGCAGCTATAGACACCGGCGCATCTGTTCAAAAGTTCGCTGGTTCTGTGTTACGCACCGCACTGTTTGCCTGAGAACCACGCCCCCGCTCAAGTTTTTACTGTGGCGCCATCAAGCGGCAACCACGAGGAGCAAGGCTGAACAATGTGTTCGCTTTTATTCTTCTTTTTATTCAATACTGCCCACCGCCTTTTTGTAGCCAAGGCAGGAGCGGGTATATGACGTGTACAAATGCATGGTCTATAACAGATAACAAACAAGACGAAAAGAAAGGAAATGGGCACACAGTTCAATTTCTGCGCAAGAAAGCGGCCCACAAACAAAAATAAAAAAGCGCCGCATCCACATGCAGGGCAGAAAACATCGAAAACATACCCTGCAAGAATGAAAACAAGCACAAAAAACTTACTGGCTTGATCTGACAGCAGATAAAAATGCCTCGGGTGATGATAGGGTGGTCTCACCGCGAATAACCAATTCTAACAGGCTATGGCACCCGGAAACAATGATATCTCGTATGCATTGGTTGTGAAGTGAGGGATTGCAGTTGTTTTTTATGTTTGTTCTCAGTCTTTCATGTTCTATTGTGCTCCATATAAGCGCGAAATTGTTTTTTTTGTGAGATAATTACTCCACGAAATTCTTTCGGACCAACAGCCGTCCACCGTAACGTTTGCGCTACCGCGACACCTCCTCCCCTCCTCCGTTCGCTCGCAGACACACACACCCACCCCTCAACACAAATCCCCACACGGTCACGCACATGCACACACATGGACACACGCGCGCGCGCACACGCGCACACTCACGCACACGCACGCGCACATACTCACACCACCAACTTTTCTTGGAATGGTACTAATAATGCTTTCGCATTGAAAGTTCGTCTTCCGCTTATACCCAAACAACCCTAGAACAGGTGACAAGGCGGCATCGGATGGAAGACCTCTCATGGCGATTTGGTAGGAGCGTTATTCTCTTCTTTATAGTTCAATTCTTGACCAGGCAGATCTCCCAAAATGTTCTTGTTCCAGTGCTTACAAAGTACCGAAAAGTGCGTAATAAAAACGAAAAACTTCTAACGAGAGCTACACTACGCTACCCAGTCGGGCATTTCGCGCTGAGCCTGGGAGGCCGATAGTGCGCATGTGCGAAACCAGAGAGGAGCAGCAGGTGCTCAGCGCATGACGTGAGAGTTCGCCAACCGCCGCCGCGCGAGGAGCCGCGCCGGCCCGAATACGTCCGCCGGCGCCGCGCGTGAATGAGCGGCGGAGGCGCCTGGGCAAAGAGAAGAACGTCTTGCTAATCAGAGACGCCAAGGTTGCTTTCGCTGCGTATACCCTGGCATTGCTGAGCTCAGCCGCTGCCAATTTGTTTCTGTACTTGAATTGCGCAGAGAATGCAGTTGGTTGGAAAACAAAGAAACAAGCAGGTGCCGTAGTGGAGGGCTTCTGAATATTTTGGATCACGTGAATATTTTTAACGTGCACTAAAATCGTGAAGCCGAAAAAACATTTTCCGCTTCGCCTCCAAGTAACCGCTGCCGCCAAATTCGCGATTAAACCCGCATACTCGGGCTCATCACCCTTGCACTCGATTAACTGTGCCCTTTTGGGGGGCGTAGGAATTCTAGTACCACCGTAGGTATGGAATGACGGGTATTTTGACGCTATGAGAAATCCGGCTGCGCAATCACCAAGGGCTGTCCAAAGTAATTTTAATCAATATGCTCCGCGAATAGGGCCCATCTTAGTGCTGGCGAAATGATGCCCGTCTGCTTCGTAGCGCTTTACCAAACGTATGCTCCCAAGCAATGTCACGCACACACAACGAGTTATGCTCTATGTTCTTTTTTACACTGCAGCTCCCCCCCCCCCCCCCCTTTGGTCGCTCGTCTAGTGAGCCGGAGTACCCGGTTCCAACCTAACCGCGGAAGCCGCATTTCGATAGAGGTGATACTCCTGTGCTGTGCGATGTCAGCGCGCGTTAAAGATCCCCAGGTGGTCAACTTTATTCCGGAGCCCTCCACTTAGGCATCTCTTTCTATTTCTGTTATTTCACTTCCTCCTTTATCCCTCTCCCTACGGCGCTGTTCGGGTATCCACCGAGATATGTTGATTTATTGACACAACTCTTATTAAACTTGTAGGCTTTCATCTGGCTACACGCATAAGCTAGAAGAGGGATCTGCTGGGTTTGCATAGTGTACTGAAGCAAGCTTGGTAACTATGCTCCATATTCAACCAATGTCGAGTGGTCAGACAATTTTCTTGTAACTCATTTTTGAGGCATATACTGAAAAATCTGTTCTTTTTTTGAATGTCGAAGTGTAAATCAGTAGCGCAGATACAACGGTAGACACCGCAGGACGAAGTCAACGCAAGCGCCTCCTGGCGAACTGATGTCGTAACTTTATTGCAACATGCAGAATGTCCGCCGTCCAACTTTCTCGATCTCACCTTAATATAGCATTTGGAACAGAGCGCTGCCTACAGCCACTCCTTTCGGCTGCAATGGTCATGGATATTTTGCGCCAAGTTACGCTCTCTTAGAAAAGCGGCGAGTGGCCCAGGCATCTGTAGTCTACAGTTTATCAAGCACTGTGTGGCTCAACCGGAACGAAACGTGGTGTCGCCGTTTACAAGAACCAAATTGCAAACTATCGTCCCATCTCCATCGTTTCTTGCATATCGCATGTGTTAGAAAAACATGTCTTGAGTGTTATGAATGCGTTTGTAATGAAGCACAATATAATAAGCAAGCACCAACATGGATTCGTATCGGGCTCTGGAACACAAGTGCTGTTAGAAAAATTGTCGGACTCCCTTCATAGCAGTTTAGACAAAAACGAAGTGTTATTTGGTTTATTCCTTCATCTCAAGAAGGCTTTCAATACAGTCAATCATTAAATATTAACCGCTAAGTTATATTCCTACGGGTTCAGAGGTCCCTTTCTATCGTTTCTAAAGAGCTATCTGTCTGAACGGTCACAAATAGTTTCGTTGGGATGTGTTCAAAGGAAATCTGTCAGCCTTGAATGTGGAGTCCCGCAAGGCTCAATTTTAGCTCCTCTTCTTTTCAACCTGTATGTTAACGATGCTCATTATGTTATCGCTACTCTCAACTGTATCAATATGCTGACGATACGTTGCTTATTTCAAATGATGTGGATTGTATCACTGCAGTCTCCAAGCTCCAAGATTATTAAAATATCCGATTGGTGTGAATCCAATTTAATACAAATTAATCCAGCTAAAACGAAGCTGGTTTGCTTCCACAACCCTCACAGAACAGTGCCGTCGGACTGCTCAGTTCTTCTTCATGCATCTAATTGTTCACCTTGTTGTTGTTCTCCTGTTACATGTGTTTCTTGTGTGAAATATTTCGGCATTCATATTAATAGTGGCTTATCTTGGAATACACACATGGCATATGTGTGCAAAAGACTTCGTAGCGTAGCATGCCTACTCTACAACATTAAGCAGTTCATGCCTTTTTCAGTTAGAAAGCTTATAGCGCATGCCCTTGGCTATAGAGTGTTAAGGTATGGTATCTGCTGTTTCCATAACTGTTCCGGCACGTGGAAAAGCAGAGTGAATAGCCTCCTGAAAAACATAGCTAAAAGTGTCCTTTATAAACCCGATAAGCAACGACTGGAAAGTGTGTTTAAAGCCACGAAACTCCCCACATTTGACAATCTGTTTAAGCAAGTTGTAGTTTTAAAACACTTTTGGGACAGCCCTTACAAAACTGAAACAATAAAACCCAAGCCTCTAAGACACATTCCGCGGTATGTTGTGCCAAGAGTCCGCATTCATTTTGGGGAAGCAATGAGGCGCTATTACATTCCTTCAATCTTTAATGAGTTGCCAGAGTATTCTCCTTAACTTCTCGCACAGAGCTAAGAAACGCAATATTATCGCTAGAAATGTAACTGTAAAGAGCATTTGAACTTTCTGCCTATTTTTTTATTTTTTTTCTTCTTCTTCCCTCCCCTGAGCGAAATATTTTTATCTTCTTTTCGTTTCCTTGTTTTTTACACTGGTATCTATAATCAATTCATTCTTTATTTTAGTGCACAAGTTCAGTGCACGTGTACATAGGTATATATTCTTTTTTTGTGAGTTTCGTTCGCTGTTGTATAATTGTGCACTTGGATTGTCGCTGCGGCCGGGCGACACCCTACAAGCCCTCTTGTGGCTTTGGTGTGCCTGTACTAGAATGTAAATATTGCACGAATAAAGTTTATTATTATTATTATTATTATTATTATTATTATTATTATTATTAATAAAGGAAAAGGTGCCCAATTTGCAAAGGCAGCAAAAAATATATAAATATATATATAAACAAAAAATACAGAAACGATGCTTTCACACTCTAAGCACGTGAGTAGTCTTAAGTGCCCTCAATAATTTTTGCTCCATAAATCCTGCAGTATACAAACTTCTACACTTCGGATAAAAATCGAAGCACTGATGCAGTGTCAAGTTCTAAAATATCACTTACCAGCAAGGCGTACAGCAATACGTAGTAAGGAATGTAAAATAAAAGCTGCGAAATCTTCCATTTATCGCCCTGCATTAGGAACAAAGTCGTAGAGAGCGGATGTCTGTCGGATTTCAAGATGAACAATTCGTCTCACGTCACAACTCAACAAGGACGCTTGTTTATCTGGTAAGGAGCA
Organism: Amblyomma mixtum; assembly: GCF_055824585.1. NCBI lineage: Eukaryota > Metazoa > Arthropoda > Arachnida > Ixodida > Ixodidae > Amblyomma > Amblyomma mixtum. Next base: position 80,149,352 of record NC_143018.1, read on the forward strand.
TAGGAGTGGACTCCAGCGGCAAGTATATTCCTATCATTGGCGCGGCCACCTTAGGAATTCACTGCCCGTGACCGGACGCGTGCTTTGTGAGGACCTGTCTATCTGAACCCGTAAATGAGCACAGAGTACTGCGATAGCCCTCTGCGATAGCGTGCGTCAGCATGTGGCGCTTTAAAGTGTCTTGCTGAGACGAAGCGTAAGAGCATATGTCACACTTGGAGGGTCTTTCCCCCGTTGTTATTTCGTTTGTGCCGAATTAAGTTTTAATGGATCGCACATGTAAAGGGGCACACATCGCACTTGAAGGGTCTTTCACCACTGTGCGTACGCTTGTGACGAATGAAAGCCGGAGAATGCGCAGCTGTAAAAGGGCACTTATCGCACTTGAACTGTCTTTCACCTGCGCGCGTATGCTTGTGCCGAATTAAGGTTGAAGTGTCTGCAGTTGTATGAGTTTCCATATCGCACTCTGAGGGTTTCTCGCCGGCGTGTGTGTTATCATGTGGAGTAGCATTTCTGGACTCTGCAGGTGTAGAAGGACACGTGTGCGAGTCAACGGGCTTTCGTCAGTTTGCGTACTACCTTGTGAAGCGACATTTCTGAAGTCTGCAGCTGTAACACGACACGTGTCGCAGTTTAAAGGGCTTTCGCCAGTGTGCGTACTACCTTGTGAAGCGACATTTCCGGAGTCTCCAGCTGTAAACGGACATGTCTCACAGTTTAAGGGGCGTTCGGCTGTGTGGGTACGGTCGTGCCGAGCTCGCGCTGTAGAGTCGTCGGCTTTTAAAGGGCAGAGAAGACAATCATACGGTCGTCCTCCGGGCTGGCACCGAGTATCTCTCTTGCAGTCGGACTTCACAAACTCGGCTTGTTCCTCAGACCATTCCGCACATGGTTCCTCAAAGTGCATGTGTCTCATTACATCGGCAAAGTTCGCTGAAACGTAGCCGCAGGAGGGGCAGCGGACACGTCTCCTTTCAATGCAGGTGACTGCCGCCTGAACGAATTATGTTCCATGAGCGAATACGGCGCTAGGGGTCTTTGCTCGTGGTGTTCACCAGCCTCCCACGTTGGTCGTTGTCCGCCAATGGGTCCAGAACACAGCCTCCATCGTCGTAGTCAGGAAAGCACACCGCTTCTGTGAGTAAAGTTAATAGAACGTGTGGCGTTAGGGAAAACCAGCTTTTGTTTTTTGTCGCGCTTGCTCTGACCACACTGTTCGTTGCATCGAATAATAATTCTCGCAAAGATTGATGCTAAAATAACACACAAGGCATGGACATTTTTAGGAAATGCACAAGTCGAAAACATCCCAAACAATGAGGAGTGCATTCATGCGAGCTTTGAGAGTAGTGCCCGTAGTGTGCCTACCGTCGTTTGTTGCCTTCATTTAAATGCGACCGCCTTGGCGAGGATCAAACTCGCGTCTTTCGGGTCAGCAGCCGAACACCGTAACCAATGAGCTACCGCGGAACACTACTCTCGAGCCCACTTATAAAGAACACGACAGTAGCGCTCATTACGTTCGTTTTGTCGGATGTTCGTAGTAAGTGTACTTTTCATTTTCAGCCAGAAATACGACGTCCGACGAAAGAAACGTTTGTTTCTTAGAAACGTTCAATACGCGCGTCGCCTTCTTCGAAGCAGAACATATCGCGATGCTTTCCAAGCTCTGCAGAGCGGGCATACGTATGTTTCCGTCCGAGGCCAAGCAATGAGATGCTTTAGGAACACAATTTAAATAATCGCGGTTAAAGAGTTCATGGCAACTGGTGGCACCTCGGCATCCTCGCCAGCAGATGCTTGAGAGTCGGGAAGTGATCGCACTTCTCGAACAATGGCTGTGACACTGCATTGCTTTGTAGTGTCGGTATCATGATTGGCATGTCTCGAAGTCAACCCAGGCGAAGTCATGTCCTGCTATATGTGCATCAACGCCGCATTGTTTCAAATCCAGATGTGTCAAATCACGCGCATGTTCAACAGCGTCTACTATTATTTTTTGGCCCCTGAACTGTGCTTCAGGGAAGCAATTTTCTATTCACTCTGCCGTAAGCCGCCTCCACGCATCCTCATTCATTATCACAGCGGTGAACAATGATATACGAAACGGTACTGCGCCACCTTCAGCGTCATTAGGTATGAGCATGCGCTGTATATAGCGCCGATGCTGGGACATATTGAGCGCGGGAATGACGCCCATGTCCGGTGCCTGAGTCTTCCACTTTTTATTCGCTAGCGAGAAGTGCATTGGCACCACATTTAGAGAAAGCAACACGTGGTCCATCGCAAATTTTTCATGAACGAGCAGAAGCTCCCATATTTTTCGCCATGCCATGGATGAACTGAGAAATCAGACAAGATAACTGTGCATCGCCCTTATGAAACTCCCGCTTGGTGGCACGCTCCACAATTTATAACGAAAAGTGAGGCATTACTCGTATGCAGGACCTTAAATTCGGCTTGAACCGTACGAAAGCGCATGCCCCAATATGTCAGTTGGCAGGTCTTAGCGATGACAATGGGGAGCCGCCTGTCGCAGCCGTTCTTCCCTGTTAACGCAAAAGTTTGCGGTGCCTTCCACCAGCGCAGGTGTTGCCTTTCAAGGTATTTATTTTTGACGGCAGGATTCGGTAACAATGTCACCTCGTCGCCACTGTGTCGCCGTTTCTACTGAATTTTTTGGTCCCCGCATTCGTTCAGAGGGCGGGTGTCAGGAGGTTTGGAGGTGCACCTTAAAATCCGTGCTTGCCAGATATGCGGGTTTTGCAACAGCGGGTCCGAAATTGCGGATCCTCTCCGTTCGTTTGTACATAGTTACACTCTCACTGTGGTTGCATCTGAGATGCAGTCTCCTTATCTGCCTTACCGTTGTCAGCATTACCCTTCTCAGTTGCTACGTATACGGCGCGCGTAAGGTAGTCGTGACGGCACAGAGATGCCTGAATGGGGCGAAAGTGGCGGTGGGCGCCGTTAGGTGGCGCACACCGTAGTTTTGCCACCCTTTCCCAAGTACCGCAATATTGTGATCCCTACTCAAGAACTTGGCAGCGACGATAGCAACAAGGCCTTTTTGCGGTCACCCCAGAACACAAACAGCGCTTCTGTCAGCTGCGCTAAATTTGAAGCTGAGAAAGGACTTTCAGGTGAGGCCCGCAAAGCAATGGCTGCAGTCTCGCATGACTCAGAACCAGCAGTGCGTAAATGTGATAATTCGATAAAATGTGGTCGCTCTTCGCATCACAAAGTTAAAAAGCCGCGTACCGTGGTTATTAAATAACAAACGTTGCAAAACTTCACGGAATATATTCGATGCACTAATAATGGCGCAACTTCATTATGATGTTTACTCCGCACCCTAGAATTCGACCAGAAGCAGCTAAAAATTTACGCCCAGATTGCATCGCTCTAATTGTTTGGGTGAGTGACTACTTGTATGCGCCGGGTCTGTAGGGGGAAAATCAACATTTCAGGAAATTTCCACTTCTATTCCCGCACTGGACTTCTCGAGAATATTCTTTGTAAAAAAGTAAAAAATGAGATTTTTGCCGAAGGCTGCCTGAATATAGACTGAACGAAGGCTGCTACTATGGGACAGGTAAGAAAGCATGCGGCTTTCCGCGGCACCCGCACAAAAAACACCAACCGAGCGATGTGCAAGAGAACCAATGTACTCACGTAGGACCTCAACACAGGGACGTCAGTGCCCTGTGGGGACGCCGAGCAAGAGAACAGGTGGACTCACGTAGCATCGTCGGCGTCCCAGTCCTAGTGGGTCGTGCAAGGTAAAGTAGACGCTATACTGCGAGGCAGAACAGCTGGAGTTGGCTGCCTTTAAATTGCATAGAAAAGTTGCGAAAGCGAAATTGTTCATCTTTTGAATAGTGCACCTCGCACGTTGTCTTATGAGCATGCTCACAGTCTCCTGATTATTTGTGCTGCGCGAAACCAAGGCCAAGTAAGAGCAAGCAACACTGCGGCACGTATTTTAACCCACATCTCGTCTTGCAAACGGAAGTTGTCTGAAAATCAGGTATTCCTTCATAAAACAAAGCGAAAAACAACGGTAAGTCGCGCAACTGGACAGAAGCCACCCTAAGATCGACGAAACAGTTAGTTTCATGTAACCTGAAATATACAGGGTCTGTTCTGGAAGTAGTAGGACTGGTTTTTTCCTGGGTGAACGGGCGGACGAGAGGCGGTCTGCGCGTGCAGTATCATTTAAGGGGGATATTGGGAATGCTGGGGAAAATCGGCAGTCGGATCTCGGCCGTTGAAGACAGCAGGTCACTTGTACTGTGAACCCTTGTCGAAACGTCTCGTCACGCAGAATCATGGAGCGTTTACTGGATCAGCGATACGCGATAAAATTTTGTGTAAATCTTGGTAAAGAGGTTCTAAGAGACACACGAGATCATTAAGGAGGCCTACGGTGATGCTGCCTTGGGTAGATCAGGTGTTTTGTGTGTGGAACAAGCGGTTCCGAGAAGGTCAGGAAAGAGTGGAAGACGTCGACCGCTCCGGACGCCCTTCGACCAGCAAGAACAACGAAAATGTGTAGCGAGTGAAACATTTGCTGAACTGTGATCGCAGGATGAGTATCGCAATGATTGCTGACTACATGAGCATTCCTCAAACCGAAGTTTTTGAGATCGTGACAGAAAACTTAACCATAGGGAAAGTGTTCGCGAAGTTGGTGCCGGGAGTGTTGTCAGAGGAGCAAAAGGCCAACCGGAAAGCGATCTGCCCGGATCTTCTTCATCATGTGAATGAGGACCCCGATTTTTTGCCCAGCACAAGGTGGCAATGCTACCTCAGGCCCCCTACAGCCCAGACCTCGCCCCGCCAGACTTTTTTTCTATTCCCGAGAATAAAATCGACGCTCAAGGGGAAGCATCACCGATCGGTAGAGGTGGTTCAAAAGGTCGTGACGAGGGAGCTAAACAGCATTCCGGTCCAGGCGCTCCTGGAGGCGCACGAAAACTGAAAAACTTATTGGCAGCAGCGTGTAGGTGTGGAAGGGTGCTACTTTGAAAAATTCTAATCGTTTGTACTATTCTCTTGAATAGTACAAACGATTAGAATCCGTGTACTGTATTAGGCCCGTACCTAAAATCCTAAAATATACCTAAAATCAGTGTTGTAGGCGTTACCGAAAAATAGTAACTAAATATGTTACCCGCTACACTATAAAAAAAAAACGCGTTACCGCCCTACGTTACCTGCAAAAAAAGGTAACGCGTTGCCGTTCCGTTACCGGAAAACTGTATCGCACGTTACTTTGCCGTTACTCCATGGCCATAAATTTTAATCAGAGCGTCTTCGCTGTAAGAACTCAAGATAATTTTATGAAGCTCCTACTTCATATAATTCCAACTTCACAAAGAAAACATAGCTGAACTCAACAAATTTATAGTAATTCAGGTGTGCTTCTGCTTACAAAATTACGCGGAAATCGTGTAGCAATAAAGAAATGCTTAAATGTCATAGTTCCGTAAAAAATATATGTGCGAACATAACAATTTTTTTTTTACTTGAACCTGCATAATTATCGCAAAAATGCGAGTGTTTACGTCAAGGTGTTCAAGGTCAGCTTCGCTCGCTTAGGAACTCAATAACCAGAAACGCAGCCGCAGTTGCAGACAAAAAAAGCCGGTTGACTGCAATCCCCTTTTCCGGGCTGTACCATTGTACTCTTTCACCGCTCTCTTGGGACCATCCTGAAGTAAACTGGCGACATTCCTGAGTTCGCTCAGAAGAGGGAACTGCTTCCACCAAGAATGCGAGAGCGTCGCCTGGGAACGAGACCTTTTGGTTGAAAAACAAGCTTACGCAGAAACTGACTTACAGATTTCTGCAAACGGTCCATTGGTGGCTCGGCAAGCGTCCATTCTTTAAAGAGTTGTGTGTGTGAGTGGTTTCGGGTGAAGACAAGTGTGTGATTGCGTGTTCGTGCTTTTTTTTTTTTAGTTGAGTGCGTCGTCAAGGGCAGGTGTTTTTTGGCATGCATGCGAGCCGCAACAAGGGTCGTCGAGAAAACCGGTAGATTTTGCTTTTTTGGAACATTATTCTCGGTGTTTTTTTTAAATGAGGCGGGGAAAAGTAACTAGTAACGTGACACCTCAAGTTACCGAAAAATGTTAACGTAAGTACGTTACCTGTTACAGTTCCGAAATGGTAACGAGTACGTTACTAAGTTACCGAAAAAAGTTACGCGTTACCGGTAACGCCGTTACTAGTAACGCGTTACCGACAACACTGCCTATAATGTACGTTTTTCTGGTTTGGTTTGTGGGGTTTAACGTCCCAAAGCGACTAAGGCTATGAGAGACGCCGTAGTGGAGGGCTCCGGAAATTTCGACCACCTGGGGTTCTTTAACGTGCACTGGCATCGCACAGTACACGGGCCTCTAGAATTTCTCCTCCAAAGAAATTCAACCGCCACGGCCGGGTTCGAACCCGCGTCTTTCGGGTCAGTAGCCGAGGACCATAACCACTGAGCCACCGCGGCGGCGTACGTACGTTTTTCTGCGCGGGTCTTGCATTACGTTTACACCGTGCTGGTCACGGGTAAATTTTCTAGAGACATCTACGTCCTCTCAATAAACTGTACAAGAAAGAAAGTAGAGACGAAAAAAAAATGTTGTGGAGTCGCTTAACGCATCTTCAGAGGGCAATGCGAAATAGGTGTGTGCGGATGCAAGTTATGGGGACTCACCACGCGTCGACCACTTTGGTTTGCTTCCACGCGATGTATTGTCTTTCTCCACATTTTCTGTATACGCCGACGACATCACCGTATGGGCCAACTCCATATCCGACAGAGAGATTTCAGTGTCATTAAAACGAGCTATCGACGCGGTACAATCTTTCGTGCAGGGAAACGACCTGTCGATTTCACTGGCTGAATCGGAACCATTAGTTATACGGAACAAACAAGCCTCACAGACAGAACACGACCCTCGGGAACCCATCGAGTTCCACATCGACAGCCATCCGATACCCGCGGTAGCCACCATCAAGTTTCTCGGCATGTTGATTGCGAGTAATAAAACACGGAATCAACACGCCGGCTAAGCGTCACGGCGTACCAGATAGGTTGGCTGGTGACGCTCATTTCCACTCGTCGCGGGGGCATGAAAGAAGCCGACCTGTGCAGGATCATGCAATCCTTCGTCACAAGTAGAATCATTTAGGCTTGCCCGTACTATCATCAGCATCGCAGGGACGAAGAAGCACTTAGCAGCAACATTAGAATAACATACAGTGCAGTCCTTGGCCTGCCGGCCTATGCCAATTCACACCGACTGCTGCAGTTGGGAATTTTTACGGTTTATACGGTTTATGTTGTTCAACGTCCCAAAACGACTGAGGCTATGAGGGACTCCGTAGTGAAGGTCTCCCGCAATATCGATAACCTGGAGTTCTTTAACGTGCACTGATATCGCACAGTACGTGGGCCTCTAGAATTTCGCCTCCACTGCACTGCTACCGCCGCGGCCGGGATCGATCCCCGATCTTCCGGGCCAGCAGCCGAGCACCATAACCACTCCGCCACCCCAACACACACACGGCCACACAGGCAGCTTTTCTTCTAATGGGACTAGCGCTGCTTTCGCATTAAAAACTCATCTTCCGCTCCTACGAACTCAACCCCAAAGAAGATGCCGAGTCGGCATCGGACGGCAGTTCTCTCGTAGCAATTTGGTCGGAGTGTTCGTCTTCTTTATAAATCACATCTCGACGCGGCAGTTCTTTCCCAAAATCTTCTCGTTCCACTGCTTATAACGTACCGTAAAGTGCGTAATATAAATGAAGTAAACACAATTTTTCTTTACTTGACTTGAATTGCACAGACAATAAAGTCGGCGGAAAATCAAAGGGCTAAACAGCTGCCGTACTGGGGGGCTTACGAATTTTTTAAGTGACGTGGATATTTTTAAACGTATTAAATCCGCATCCCCCGGCTCACCACTTGACCGCCCTATTTATTCACTGATTCATTCGGGAGGGCCGAACGGATTCTAGTGCCACCACAGGTTCGGCAACAACGGTATTTTGCCGCTATGGAAAACCCGGCAGCGCAATGACCAACGGCTGTCCCAAATGAAAATGCTGCGCAAATCGGGCCCACCTTGGTGATGGAGGAATGAGGCACGACTGCTTTGTAGCGCTCTACGAAACGTATGACCACAAGCAATGCCAGGCACGGATGACTAATTATGCTCAACTTGCTTTTTTAAACCGCATCTCTTCAGCCCTCCCCCCCCCCCCCCCCACCTCCTAAAATGCTCGTCTACAGAGCCGGAGTACTCGCGTCGGAACCCAACTGCGGCTGCCGCATTTCCATTGAGGCGACGCCCGTGCGCTGTGTGATATCAGTACGCGTTAAAGATCCCCAGGTGGTCGAAATTATTTCCGAGCCCTCTACTTCTACATCTCTTTCTTCCTTTCTTCTTTCACTCAATGATTTATCCCTCCCCTTACGGTGCGGTTTGGTCGTCCACCGAGATATGTTCATCGATCGATCAATTGATCGATTGATCGATTGGTCGATTCATTGATCGATTGATTGATTGATTGATCGATTGATTGATTGATCGATCGATTGATTGATTGAAACAACTTCTATATCGGTCACAAAAGGGGCACCTCACTCCTGCACCCGGTACGTAGGCCTGGGAAGATGGGGAGTCGTGTGGCCCCGGATTAGAGTCGGTAAGCAGTCCTTCGCTTGTTCGGCCTCTTCCGCCACATGGATGGTGCGTCGCTGCGTAGGAGGGTCCGCGCTTCCCAGCAGGGTCACTCGTTCTTTGCTTACTATATTTTGACCCACCCTTGTTTATTGCCGGCACTCCCAAATTATGTGGTCTGGTGTCCTCGCCCCACAGTGTTTTCACTGATCGCTGTCCCTAAGCTCTGATAGCACGTGAAACGCCCAGACCGGGTTTATGAAGGAATTAGTTTGGAGTCGCCTCCACGAAACAATTTCTTTATTATTAAGGCCAACATCTGACAGGGGAACCAGTCTGCGTACCAATTTCTAATGGTTGATGATTGCCCCGTAATTTAGCAGACGCTCCTCTTATGCCCAATGAGCGGGGGGACTCACGAGCTACCTCCAGCACTCTACTACCGAGATATTGAGAGAGATACTTGTCATTTCCTTTCCTCAAAAGAAAAAAACTAATTAGCCTGTAGCGACCCGTGCGGCCGACAGTGACAACATGCCGAAGGGGACGACGTTGCTGACACGCGCGATGGAGAACGCTTCGGGCCTTGGCCTCGGCTGGACGCTGCCGCCGCTGCCCTGCCGCTATCATCTCTCCGGCAGCCTTCAAATAGACGTGGGCGCGGCCGCCTCCTGGGCGACCTCCACTTAGACTTCTACAAGCCCCTGCTGTTCATCGTAATCGTCTATGTCAGCGTTGGCTTAACACACCACTTGGCAACAGTGGCAGGCAGTGCCAGAGCGAAACGCCACCTGTCAAAGGGAGAGCGGAGGAACAAACAACCGGAAGGTGGCTGCCACGGTCCAGAGGTGGAAGGTGGTATGTGAAGACCTGCACACAAATTTAGCATTACCGTCTGCCGCAGTCGACTGTTAATTTTTGTGCTTTTATTGGTACAGCTTTAACGGGGAATCACTTTCACGCTTTCAAATGACTCCCCGCATGAGCTAGAAGATCGATGTGCTGAATAAGCGTAGTGTACTGATGCAAGTTTGAAATCTATTCTGCATATCCAACCAATGTCGAGTGGTCAAACAATTTTCTTTTAATACATTCTTGAGACAAGTGCTGAAAATTCTGTTCTTTATAAGTGCAAATGAGCAGCGCAGATACAACGGCAGGCACCACAGGCCGAATGCAACGCACGAGCCGGCCGTGGTAGTTTTATTGCAACATGCAGAATGTCCACAGCATTCTCACTGTTAGCAAAAACGCGGAAACGGGCTCTGCGCAGCGACACTGAATTCGGCTTCGATTGTCATGGATGTTTTACACCAAGTGACGCTCTATTAGAAAAATGGCGAGCGCGGAGCGGCCAAGGTCGCTGTAGTCTGCAGTTTATCAATGCGAAAGCACTGTGTGGCTCAAAGAACGAAACACGGCGTCAGCATTGGCCAGCAGCAGTGGTCAGAAAACTGCCATATGACGTAGCCATGGTACTCATAGAAAAATAACATTTCTTCCGAGATTTCCGACTTTCAGATTGCGACGCGATCTTCCAACCGATAGGCCCAAAAACACGTTGCTTCTTGGCGAACAAAGGCGCACGTAACATATGCGTTGCCTGAATACTCTGTGCTAGCGAATAGGTGTCTGATTACAAAGGAAGCAAAGATAATGAAAATATATACAAAAATACGAAGAACGATGCTTTCAAATTCTAAGCACTAAGTAGTCTTAAATGGCCTCCCAAATTTTTTATTCATGTCTCCTCCAGTATTGAAACTTCTACACTTCGGATAAAATTCGAAGCACTGATGCTGTGTCCAGTTCTAAAATATCTCTTATCAGCAAGACAATGCAGCAATACGCATCGAGGAATAAAAAATCAAAGGTGGGAAATGTGCAGTCATCAGTGCCCTCCCAAATTTTTGCTTCATAACCCCTCCAGTATTCAAACTACTACACTTAGGATAAAAATCGAAGCACTGATGCTGTGTCCAGTTCTAAGATATCACTTATCAGCAAGACAATGCAGCAATACGCATCGAGGAATAAAAACTAAAAGGTGCGAAATGTGCAGTCTTAAGTGCCCACCCAAATTTTTGCTTTATAACTCGTCCAGTATTCAAACTTCTGCACTTCGGATAAAAATCGAAGCACTGATGCTGGGCCCAGTTCTAAAATATCACTTATCGGCAAGACAATGCAGCAATGCGCATCGAGGAATAAAAAATAAACCGCCCAAAATGTGTATTTCTCTCCCTGCATTAGGAACCAAGTCGTAAAGTATATGTCCGCCGGATTTTGAGAACAATGCGTCTCAAGTCACGACTCATCGAAAACACCTCTTTATCTGTTAAGGCACGTAGGACTGGACTCTAGCGGCAAGTATATTCCTGACATTGGCGAACCCATCTGAGCATTTCACTGCTCGTGACCGGACAAGTGCTCTCTGAGGTCCTCTCTAGTTGAACTCGTGAATGAGCACAGGGTACAGCGATATACCTCTGCGCTAGCGTGCGTCACCATATGGCGCTTTAAATGCCCTTTCTGAGACGTTTCATAAGGGCATATGTCACACTTGAAGGGTTTTTCCCCGGTGTGAATTAGATTGTGCCGATTTAAGTTTGTAGAGTCTGCACTTGTGAAAGGGCACATATTGCACTTGTACGGTTTTTGGCCTGTGTGCGTTCGCTTATGTCGTGTTAGGTTGCTAGGGATCGTAGTTGTAAAAGGGCACATGTCGCACTCTAAGGGTTTTTCACCAGAGTGGATACTATCGTGTGAGACATTTCTAGACTCTGTAGGTGTAGAAGTACACGTGTCGGGATTGAAGGGGTTTTCGCCAGTGTCCATACTATTGTGTGGAGTGACATTTATCCAGCCTGCAGCTGTAGAAGGACATGTGTCGAGATTGTAGGGGCTTTCGCCAGTGTCCATCCTATCCTGTGGAGTCACACATTTAGACTCTGCAGGTGCAAACGGACCCGTGTCGCGATTCAAGGGGCTTGCGCCAATGTGCGTACTATGTTGGGAAGTGACATTTCCCGAGTTTGCAGCGGTAGGAGGACACGTGCCGAGATTGAAGTGGTTTTCGCCGGTGTGCGTACGTTCGTGCCCAGTTAGCGTTGTAGAGTCTTCAGCTGTAACAGGCCGCATAGCGCTCTCATCCGGTCGTCCTCCTGTTTGACACCGCACATCTCTCTTACCATCACAGTTCGCAAACACCGATGCGTCTTCGGAACAATTAAATGGGTCCCCTCCTGTCTCAGGGTGCATGTGTCTCGTAACATCGGCAAAGTTCGCTGAAACGTAGCCGCAGAAGGGGCAGATGAACTCATCTCCTTTCAATTCAGGTGTCTGCCACCCTAACGGATTCTTCTCCATGAGTGAATACGGCGCTGGGTGTTTTTTCAGGTAGTGTTCGCCACCCTCGCACGATGGTCGTTGTCAGAATGCAACTTCTGTCGTGGTAGTCAGGAAAGCACACCGCATCTGGAAATAAAGTTAATAGAATTTGTGGCATTAGAGAAATTCATTTTTTTGTCTACTTACACCGCAGTATTTTCTTGGAATGGTTCAAGCATGCCAGATTGTTGGCATTCTTGGCAAAAATTCTCCGAAAAATTTATGCTAAAATAACACACAGGAAGCGAAGATTCTCAGCAAACGCATCAAGTGAACATCTCAAGGAAGTGAATTTAATTATTTTCCCAGTGTCACCTGGGCATGGCCGAGTATAAAAGCTGCAAGAGCAGCTAGTCGAGTGCTTCAACCTCTATAGAGGGCGGCAGCAGACAGCAGTGTTGAAAAATAAGCACTCTGATACAAAACATACAGAACAAACAAAAACGCAGAATAAAATGAAGACATGTACGCGAAAACAAAGGGAAGAAAAAAAACAGCTTCAATGTAGTTTCAGGTGTACAATCAATTTCAGAGTGATTTGCTCGACATTTCAGCAATACTCACATCAACCGCGTTTAGTGTGTTCAAAGTACGTGGCAATGTGTTTTCAATATTTTATGTCCATATGTAGCAGATATTTTAACATATCAGTGGCTCAGGGTGCCTGCTGTGGAGTTGACGAGTGCTAATACGAAGGTCTTCTAAGTGGCGGAGGTGGTCGGTACTAATCCAAAGGAATTTTTTTGCTTCAAAAGTGATTTATCAAATGATAATAATTTATCGAAGTAATTAAACAGTTGAATTAGTCGATTACTGAGGTATATAATTGAATCGATGAATCAGTTGTTGCAGAATTATATAAACAAACAATTTCAATTGCATTCAATTAATCACTTAAATAAACGAATTGAATGAATCATTGGGCGAACAAAAACCCAACCTAAATAGTGACATACATCCCACACTGACGACTTAATTACTGAATAACGAATTAGTACTTTGTTGTGCTTACTACACGCTCTAGGAGCCTTTCTAGGAGCCGGCGCTCTAGGAGCGCCGGCGCGCCTAGGAAAACATTAACGGTGTATTAGGTTTGGTTAAACCTACTGAGAAGCGATAACTTCACGAAGGTTTAGCCTAGAAAAGTGTTATGCTGTTCGTTGAGCGTTTCTTTGGTATTTTACAGGCTTAAGCATCGTGAAGGTTTGGTTTATGGTTTATGGGACTTTAACGTCCCAAAGCGACTCAGGCTATGAGGGATGGCGTAGTGAGGGGCTCCAGAAATTTCGACCACCTGGGAATCTAACGTGCACTGACATCGCACAGTACACTGACCTCTAGAATTTCGCCTCCATCAAAATCGACCACCGCGGCCGGGAGCGAACCCGCGTCTTTCGAGTCAGCAGCCAAGTGCCATAAATATTTAGCCACCGCGGCGGCTTCAGAAACCATCGTGAAGCTACCGCTTCTCACTCTGTTAACCCAAAGCTAAAGCACTGTTAATTTTTTTTTAACGTTCTAGTCTTTTAATTGAAGCGATCAGCGTCGTTTAAAGCTGCCGTTTCAAAGTGTGAAGCCCGCAGAATCTCCATCGTGCGATATTACTTAGGGCAAGGAGCTAAGCTGTCTTGTTAACCAGAAATAATTTGCGAATAGGAGATTTTGGCAAGCAGGAATGGATTCAATGCTTGAACAAAGCACAGGGTGAAAAGCCTTGCTTTCATGTACTCAACGAGACATTGTTTCCAGGGGGCACAGAGTCGCTCCTGCGTGGAATGGCTATGACTGATAGCTTCGAAGATGTCATAGTTACCGCCATATTTAGAGGCTGCGTCGACACGAAATCGACAAAGGAAAGTTCCTTCGGGTGATTGTGCCCAGACTTGTAAACTATAATGACGTAGGATATTCGGAGTCGTATACCTTCAGCGAGCGAGGTAGCCTGAGTGGTCTTTCAAATTAGAAAAGCAACGTAACGCCTGATGGTTGCCGACATCCTTAAATGGCCTTCCGTACAAGCAAGGGTGTAATTTCTACGTACAGAATACGATCGTGGGACACTATGTTTCAGTAGTTGAACAGTCACCCTCTGCCTCTCGTACCAAACTGCTCACATAGGAGATTACTCGCTCTAGTCCGCCCTTAGATTGAATGAGCAAGGTGTCAAGGTTCAAGGTACCTGTGTCAGTACCAATCAGGGCTCCGGCTTCTTCCTTAAAGTGGTGGTGTGGTGGGGGTGAAAAACTTATTTAAAGGCCTAGAAAAACTGCCGACGATTAAGTTACTTCCTAATGCTAAATTTGAGCGCAGCTCATCACCTGTTCCAGCTTTTCGATAAATTGAGGCAAAGAACTTGGGCAAGACATCTGTGTATAATTCCAGACAACTTGTTTTGTTTTTTTTTTCAGGCATATTCCTTCTTCAAGAAACACTCCATTCACAGTTCTTGATTGTCATGAACAAAGCTTTGTGGCCGGAGAAATAAATATATGCCCGACTTGCTGTACCAATGCCTGGTTCTCAAAGACGAGGCCTATGCAAGTATTTCGCGAGGTTGTAACAGCCGTGGGAGGCGTTACGAGCGAGAGGAACGGGATGTTCTCTTGCATAAGTGGTAAGCAATTACTGTCTGTCTTTATATGTGCTCTAAAGTCCCAACTCACCCTGCCACCCTGGCAGGCGGTAGTTATTGGTTGATTGCGAGAGTTCGCTCACCGACCGTTGTCAGCGCTAACGCATGCAGCCCACATCTCTCTCTCATGACCCCACGTACCTATAAGCGCTTTTCATGCCTCTGCTGAGCCAGGGAGCCACTTAATTTCCTTAAAATGGCACAACGTTGCCAATGCCAACGCATGCAGGGCACATCTGTCACTACCGCCACGTAGCTTAAAGCACGATTAAGGTGTCCACTGTTCCAGGAGGGCAGTTATGCGCCCTTCCTTTTTTTTCCAAGCTCCCGCTCCATCGGTTTCGCAGCTTAAAGCGCTACTAAGATGTCTACTGGTGGTGACAACGGACAACGGCGACGGCGACGCCGCGAAACAGGCGCCAAAGAGCTGCGCTCTAAAGATTGGCGGGGGCTTAGCTTTGGTTAAGCCTGGTAGGTTGCGAAAGCGGTGTTAAGAGCTCGGCGCGCCGTGCCAAGCGGCCACCGTTAACCGACGAGCCGAGTTGGTAGCCTGTCTCTCGCTCCTCGTATGACGTCACCCTTTAACGTCACTCGCGCTTCTTGCGGGAGGAGTGCGGCGCGCCGTGGCAAGCGGCCGCCGTTACCCGACGAGGCGAGTTGGTAGCCCGTCTCTCGTTCCTGGTATGACGTCACGCTGTGACGTCACTAGGCATTGTATGACGTCAGGGGTCATTGTAAAGGTCAAACGTGCCAAGTGGCCGCCGCTACGTGAAAGTCCGTTCTTGGGAGTAGTATTGCTTTCGCAATAAAATAAAATCATGCAGCAGCATATCGGGCGGCCTTCAGGCTGCCGGTTGTGGCATCCAGGCTGTGCCTAGTCGCGACGTCCTCTGCCCAGGCTACCAGCCGAAGTTGGAGATTCGGCTCGGTGCTGTACAAAGCAGCCTCCCACTGCTGCGGACTGTTTAGGTGACAAGAGGCAGGGAGCGAGTGTGCTGGGCAGGAGAATAGGATATGAGCGTAGTCTGCTCTTGGGCTGCCACATAAGCGGCAGGCCGGCGAGTGCGCTCCGGGGTGGAGGAGGGCAATACGTGCGGGGGTGAGAAAGCTGTGGGTCTGAAGCTGGCGTCACAAGCGTTACGTCTACTTTTCTCACCTGCGTCAAAAGCGACGGCAATGCGAGAATGGTCCCTTACGAACCGGAGTGCATGGAATATTACAGACGCCTTCCTTGTCGGTTCGATTCTGCAAATATGAAATAACGTCTGTCGTTTCTTGGCCGGATCCCACTTTGTCCTTGCTGACACGGGGGACAAGTTCAGGTAGGCGAAGCGGAACCTTTCTGGCTTCATCTTAACTCCATAAAACATGATTGCCTCTATCACTTGCTTCAGCCTCCTTGGGCGTTCGTCGAAGCTCCTCGCGAAGAATATAGCGTCGTCTAAAAGGAAAGTCCGTCGAAAAGGAGATGTTTTTTTTTTATGTTCAGTCAGGAAGCCTATGCCCCGGATGAGGTCCTGGGAACACAGCCGCAGGACAACAAAGGTCCAAGGGCAAGTAACTACGTCCGTTCACCACCACTCGAGCAAAGCATGGTCCTTAAAGGGCAACTGCATAGGTTTTAGAAATCGATGAACTTTAGGGGGTCGAAGGTGGGAAGCTTGCAGCTAAAGCATCCGAAATCCTTTTGGGCTAGGATTTTAAATGCTGACGTAATCGTCAATTAAAATCCCAATGGAATTGAAGCTTCTCCGCAGCACACAGTGTCAAGTGGGAGGGCGCATGATGACGTCATCGAAGGTACCTGTGCTATCAGCAAGAAATGAAGCGCGAAGAAGACAACTGAACCACGGACTGCAAAATATGAAGCTCTTAGCCAGGGAAGCTGAATACTAGCTCATTTCATTCTAATTTCAAAGGCACGAAGACTATTTTTTAGAAGCGTTATTCAACCGCGCTTGTATATCAAATCCAGGAGTTATTACGTTGTTTTTGAGTTGCCACCTGAGCTTTCTTGTTCGCGTTTCATTCGTTGCTGATAGTGCATTTCGAACGCGTAAGCGTTTTCTTTGAAGAAAAAGGCCAATGCCACTGAAGACAAAGCCCACCCAAGGTTATCTGGCAGCATCAAACGTAGCATTGCAGGATTTGGTTAACGGCAGCGGTAATTTGAAATATTCCCTTCCGTGACGTCGCACCGACCTTGCCCGCACTTCGGCGGCGCATTGAGGAGAAGCCCAAAATTCAATCGCCAATCACGTCGCTATTTTATTACAACGCAAAAAACACGTGGCGCCCTTTATCTACAGCCTATATGGACTTCAATCTTTGAAGATCGCGGAATTCTCAAAAAGTGATACAGTTGCCCTTTAATGCGTAATAAGGGGTCTTCCAGCTCTGTGGATTCAGGTTCCATCGTGAATAAAGATGACTGTAATCATGATGGCTCCACAGAGTCCGTTTATGGCAGTGTCGCCTCTTGTCTACCAGGTCGGTAACCTGGCGGCCATGAAATACCTCCTAATGTTTCAGTTGTTTCAGCGCTCAATCAATTCTATCGATAAGTTTTTACTTGCAATGAAAAATGCTCGGCATACTTTATTTTTCCCTTATTGTGGCGCTAAAGGCCAGCTATGGATTGTCGATCGTTGCCTTAGAAATGCGCGTTGGCCTCCGACTAGGGTCAGTGCTCGTTCGCGTACATGTGGCTGTAGTTTTTATCGTTCGCGTCATTTCAGACTATCATCGCGTCAATTTCAAGCTCAACTTCGTGTGCGGAGTCGTGGCAGCGGAATGCGATGTCGTCATCAGTTTTCCTCTGTGAAGAATCTTGAAAAGTCTGCCTGCCTCGGGACCCGCAAATCACGCAAGCCTGTATCTCGGTCCGCCGAGAATGCAGTAGCATCCACTCTTGTGACGCATTTGACCAAGCGAATTCGAACCGAATCACTGCCACAAGACGTCGCACGCACAGTTCGGAGCTGAACTAATCATTTGGAGAGCGCGCAGGTTCGCTCTAAACAAATGTGTTCGCAACAGTACAGTCATTAAATTTATGAGCGTGAACACAGCAGCGCGTGCCCGATAGCCTCGAACTCTACTCGTGACGACACGCGGCGGCCGCTTTCGTAAACAAACCGGAAAGGGAGGTGTGCCCTTCGGCTTGCCGGTATCAGGCAACGCGGCATAACCCTTTCCACCACGTTGATAGAAGCAGCTGTCGCGTATTGCCACAAGTAGGGCTCGAGGCTATCTGCCACACGCTCCCGTTTTGACGCTCATAAACTTCATTGCTATACTTAACACTCTGGCGGAAGCGATGACAACAAGCACATTTTAACGTCGTCGAAGAACACAACCGACCGCTGCTATCAGCCGCGCTGAATTTAAAGCTGGCAAACGAAGTTTCGAGGTGATGTCCAAATGTTATGGCTGTTATCTCGCACGTAGTTGAAGCGGCAGGGCGTAACTGCGATAATTCGAGGTAAATGCCGCCACGGTCGCTCAGTGGTAACGGTTCTCGGCTGCTGACCCGAAAGGCGCGGGATCTATCCTGGCCGCAATGGTCGAATTTCTATGGAGTGGGAATTCTGGAGGCCGGTGTATTGTGCGATTTCAGTGCACGTTAAAGAACCCCAAGTGGTGGAAATTTGCGGAGCCCTTCACTACGTCGTCACCATAGCATGACTCGTCTTGGAACCTTAAACCCATAAACAATTTCAAGACAAATATGCTGGCGCTGCGCATCACTAAGTCATGAATCCCCGCACCTAGGTTATGAACTAATAAACATTAGAAAACTTCACGGTAATATAACCAATGCACTAACGACGGTGCACCTTCTTTCATCTGTTCACTTCGGGCTCTAGACTTCGACCAGCCGCAGCTAAAAATATACGCCGAATTTGCATCACCCGAAATGATTCCCTGACTGCCTGCTCGTGCACCAATTTTAGGTGAGATAATGGATATTTCAAGAACCTTCCACATCTATTACCTCATCGGACTCCTCGGAAATATTCTGTGCAGAAAATGCGGTATTTTATGAAGGCTCTCTGGCTGTATACAGAGCGTGTGCTGCTAGTATGGGGCAGGTATGCGAGCGTGCGGCTTTCCGCGACATCCGCGCAAAAAAACCCAACCGAGCGATATGCGAGAGAACGCATGTACTCACGTAGGGTCTCCCTGCGGTTGCGTCGTCGGCGTCCCTGTCCTAAGTCATCATTCAAGGCAGAGTGGGTGCTGCACAGCAAGGTAGAATTGCTTGAGTTGGCTGCCTGTGGAGCGTATAAACAAGTCGCGAGAGCGGAATTAAGCAATCCTAAGCTGAACCAAACCAGTTATTTCATATTACCTGGAATAGATATTTGCGCTGAAAGCACAGCTACAATGCTACCCGGGCGCAAAAGAAAGGAGGCATACCATGCGTAAAAGACTCACCCTGGGTCTCCCTAGAGCTGGGTATTCGGCGTTCACGTCCTGCTGGGTCATTCAGTGTGAAGTGGACGCTGTACAGCGTGCTACAACTGCGTCACTAAGCAGCCAGTGTAGCAGCTCGACACCTTCGCAAGTCTTAAAAAGTTCACTGGTTCTGTGTTGCACCCCGTACTGTTTGTCTGAAAACCACGCCCCCGCTCTCTCAAGCTTTTATTGTGTCGCCATCATGTGGCAGCCGCGAGAAAAAAAGCTGCGCAGTGTTTTATTTTATTTTTTTATTCAATTCTGCCCACCACCTTTTTGTATCCAAGGCAGGAGCGGGTATGCAACGTGTACAAATGAATCGTCTATGACAGATAACACCAAGAAAAGAAAGGAAATGGGCATACAGTCAAATTTCTGCGCAAGAAACCAGCCTAAAAACAAAAATAAAAAAACGCCGCTTTTACATGCAGGGCAGGAAGCATCAACAACACCCTTCATGAGAATGAAACTAAGCACATAAAACTTACTGGCTTGATCCGACTGCAGATAAAAATGCTTCGGGTGATGATTCTAAGTGACCAAATCTGATAGCCTATCGTACTTGGAAAGAACGACATGTTGCATTGGTCCTGCACTGAGGAAGTGCAATTGGTTTGTCATGCTCGTGCCCATGGTCTTTCGTGTTATGCTGTACTGCATACAGGACTGGAATTCTTTTTTTTTATTTTGTACGGTAATTGATGATGGCGAAGAACATTATCAAGCGATGTATTTTTCGACGAGATTGAAAGGTGGGCAAACGGAAGCGGCTCAGAAAGTTATATACCGACACCTGTCTTCAGTAGCCACGGCATACAAATCGCACTGCTTTTTGTTTTAACTCCAGCTCCACTCCTTAGACTTCTAACGTTTCTTTTCGCATGTGGATCCCATGCCAAATCTACACGGCGTTGTGGACAAGTAAATACTCTTCAGATAGCTAATATAATCTCATTCAACACTGAGCAGTGGAGAGTGAAGGCGATAAAAAAAAATGGGGGCCCGCTTAACGCAACTTAAGCGGGCGATGCGATAGCGGTGTGTTCTGGGTCCAATGCGCACGAATAGAAGTTTATGAACACGGCGACATCCAAAGCACAGAGATTGGCAAGCACGTGCAGAGCAGATCGGCACATGAGACTGCCAGTTAAACACGCGAGATGTGCAGATGCGGCGATGGCCTATTGGTTCTAATGCAGGGGCTACTGAAGCTGTACTATAAGTGCCGCCGTCGGTTCGAAACTTATTCCCAGCCATGAAATGTTGATTTTATCCGTTGATAACGTCCACCCCCCACCCCCCCTCCCCTGACACATTGACGCCATCGCCAAGCTTGTCCTCTCCTATAGTGATGTCGACACTGGCTGCATTTGTTTTTCAGTCCCGGACTGTCCGGGACTACTTGCGGACTCGAGTCCGGTATTTGTTTTTCTCGGGCAACCCGAAAGATCCGCCCAACTCCCTGCGTTGTCATGGCAAGGCGTTCGTTTTTCGCCTATGGCAATCCGCGGGCTACTTGGGGCTGCGGGGAAGGAAGCAGACGACAGCTGCACGCCGCCCTGGCAGCCATATCGAGTTAGACTGTGTGCATTTTGCGTACTTTTCGTCTTCCTGGAGGATGATATTGTGCGTTAAATCTTCACATGAGGTCCATAGCTGCTCTCTGAGCCACCGTAAGACTTTTTGTTCTTGCATCTTCGTTCTATATTCTTGAAATCCACTACACAGGACGCGCATTCGGAGCTGCGAGCGCGTACTCTTTGCTCGTGTCGTCGAGAGGTTCTTGTTCGCTTGTTTTGCGACATGCTGTCTGCACGCTTGCCTGAAAGCATCGCAAGTGAACCACTCGTATATTGGAGCAGCTATAGCGCTTGCTGTCAACATTTTTGCGAAGGCTGTCGTTTATCTGCCTATCCGCAACGGGTTGGGCTACTTTCTGCGAACTTCGGCGCGAACAGTTGCGGCGAGCATACCCCCGAAGCTGAGTTCTGTAACGCACCTACGTTAAGCTGACAGTACGGTCTTCACATCGACTCAGTATCATGATCGCGACCGCACGGCGTTGCGTCGGCGTCGTGGTGGCCGTGGCTTGCGTCGTCTGCTAGTAGATGACAGCGTCCAGGTACGGTAACCGAGGGGGAGCCCGGCTCTGGCGGAGAGTTCGCAAGCAGCCTATGGCAAATAGGTCACGTGACCGTGACGATGTTTCCTGTCAGAGCGGAAGCCGAGACCAGTCAGCAAGTATTCCGGGACTGGAAAAACAAATGCGGCCAATGTTACGCTTTCAACTGGCTCCCCGCATAAGCTAGAAGATAGATGTGCTGGGTAAGCATAGTGTATTGAAGCAAGATTGAAGACTTTTCTGCATATCCAATCTATGTCCAGTGGTCAGACGATTGTCTTCTAACACATTCTTGAGACATGTACTGAAATATCTATTCTTTATTTGAATGTCGAAGTTCAAACGAGCAGCTTAGATACATGGAGACACCACCGGGTGAACACAATACACGAGTCTCGTTTCAATCTTCTGTGGCAATTTTATTCCAACATCCAGAATGTCAGCAGCCAGAGTTTCTCATTCGCAATGCAAGCAAGTGTATGGAAACGAGCTCTTCGTAGCGACACTGATTTCGGCTCCAGTTTTCATGAATCTTTTACGCCAAGTGACGCTCCATTAGAAACGGGTCATGCACTGAGCGGCCATGCAGGCTTTAATCTCCAGTTTATCAATGCGAAAGCATTGTATGGCTCATCGGGAACGAAATGCGGCATGCGCGCTGGCCAGCTGCGCGGCTCCCAGAAATACTAAATGCAGCAACCGTGATATCAATGAAAACAAAAATTTCTTCCCAAGGTGCTGGGAATTGAACTCAGGTCATTCAGACTGCGAGGTGAGCATATAACCACAGGCCATAAAACCACGTTTCTTCATGGCGAACAAAGGTGAACGTAGTGTATGCGTTGCCACACGACTGTGCGCTAAAGAGTAAGTGTGTCATTACAAAGCAAGCGAAGAGAATAAAAAGGTAAAAAAATTAAAAGGCATTAAGATATTAAAATCATGCTTTCGCATTAATAGCACATAAAAAACGAGGTAAGAGCACTCCGCAACGTTTGCCACATACATTCATTTGTATACAAGCAGATTTTCAAACAAATATCGAAGCAGTGATGCTGTGTCCAATTCTAAAATGCCACTTATTTAAAAAGTATTTTAATTATTTAAAATCTAACTTTGTATTTATCGCCCTGCATCAGGAACCAAATCGTTAATATTTGATATGCCTCATATTTCAAGAATAAATCTCGCGTGACGGCTAATCATGTACGCTTATGTTGTAAGGCCCACGGGATTGTGCACCAGTGGCAGGAGCACATTCCTGACATCGGCACGTCTACCTGAAGATTTCACTGCCCGTGAACGGACAGGTGCTCTCTGAGCCTCTCCTTATCTGAACACCTGAATGAGCACAAGGTACAGCGATAGCCCACTTTTCTAGCGTGCGTCAAAGTATGGCGGTTTAAACTCCCTTTCTGATACGCTGCATAAGCGCACATGTCACACTTGAAGGGTCTTTCCCATGTGTGAATTCGCTTGTGCCGAGTGAAGTTTGAGTAGTGTCCAGTTGAAAAGGGGCAGACATTGCACTTGTATCGTTTTTCACCAGTGTGCGTACGCTTGTGTCGAATGAGGCTGCTAGAGCGTGCAGCTCTAAAAGGGCACATGTCGCAAAGGAAGGGTTTCTCGCCAGTATGCTTTCGCTTGTGCACAGCTAGATTGCTAGAGTGAGCAGCTGTAAAAGCGCACATGTCGCACTTGAACGGTTTTTCCCCAGTGTGAGTACGTTTGTGTCGGGTTAAATTTCCAGAGTATTCAGTTGTATACGGGCATATGTCGCACTTAAAAGGTTTCTTACTAGAGTGCATAGTAACGTGTGGAGTGACACATCCAGACTCTGCAGGTGTAAATGTACACGTGTCGCGACTGAATTGGCTTTCGCCAGTGTGCGTACTATTATGTGAATGGAGATCTCTCGAGGGTGCAGCTGTAAAAAGACTAGTGTCGCTAACGAAGGGTCCCTCGCCAGTTGGCATAGTATGGTAAGGAGTTACACATCCAGACTCTGCAGGTGTAAAAGTATACGTGTCGCAATTAAACTGGCTTTCGCCAGTATGCGTACTATTATGTGAAGGTACATTGCTTGAGTCTGCAGCTGTAAAAGGACTAGTGTCGCTAGTGAAGGGCCCTTCGTCAGTGGGCATAGTATAGTAAGGAGTTACACGTCCAGACTCTGCAGGTGCAAAAGTACACGTGTCGCGATTGAACTGGCTTTCGCCAGCGTTCGTACTGTTATGTGAAGTAACATTTCTCGAGTCTGCAGCTGTAAAAAGACTAGTGTCGCTAATAGAGGGTCCTTCCTCAGTGCGCATAGTATAGTAAGGAGTTACACGTCCAGACTCTGCAGGTGCAAAAGTACACGTGTCGCGATCTAACTGGCTTTCGCCACCGTGCGTACTATTATGTGAAGTGACATTTCTGGATTCTGCAGCCTTAAACGGACTAGTGTCGCTAATGACCGGTCCTTCGACCGTGGGCATAGTATAGTAAGCAGTTAGATAGCCAGGCTCTCCAGGTGTAAAAGTACACATGTCGCGATAGAACTGGCTTTCGCCAGTGTGCGTATTATTATGTGGAGTGACATTTCTCGTGTCAGCAGCCTTGAAAGGACACATGCCGCTATTGAAGGGGCATTCGCTAGTGTCAGTATGCTTGTGCCGAGTTAATGTTGTAGACTCTTCGGTTGTGAAAACGCACATAGGGTGCTCATGTCGTCGCACTCCTGTGTGGCGCCACACATCTCTCTCACCGTCGCACTTCGCTAACAGCGCTGGGTCCTCGGAGAACTTAAATGGCTCTCCTGCGTTCTCAGGTTCCATGTGTCTCGTAACATCGGCAGAGTTCGCTGAAACGTAGGCACTGGAAGGGCAGCTGATTACATCTCCTTTCAATCCAAGTGTCTGCTGCCCGAACGAATTCTGTTCCATGATCGAATACAGCGCTAGGGGTCTGTTCTTGTAGTGTTCACCGCCCTCCCACGATGGTCGTTTTTCTCCAATGAGCCCGGAACACAACCTCCGTCGTGGCAGTCAGGAAAACACACCACTTCTGCAAAAAAAGTGAATAGAGTGTGTGCCGTAAGGAAAAGTCAGTTTTTTTTCAACTCACTCACTCCGCAATATTTTCTGTTATTTGTTCAACCATGCCACACTGTTGTTTGCATCGAGGAAGAATTTTCGATAATACTTACGCCAAAATAAAACACAGGTCCCGGCATTTTAAGGAAACTCGCTACATCAACATCTCAAACAATACGGAGGGAATTCAAACAAGCTTTCAAAATAGTGCCCGCAGTGTATCTACCGTCGTATGCGGATCTACGGGGTTTGTTGGAGCGGGTTAAGGCAGATGAAGCATGCCAGATTGTTGGTTGCATCGAAGAATAATTTTCCCGAAGATTGGTGCTAACACAACACACCGGAGGCGAGGATTTTCAGCAAAAGCATAAAGCCAACGTCTTCAGCAATTGAATTGAATTGAATTATTTTCCCTTCGTCGGCTTGGCAAGGTCGAGTACAAAAGCTGCAAGGGCAGCTGGTAGAGCGCGCCGACCTCTACAGTACGTTGCAGCAGACAGCAAGGCAGAATTATAAATTCTATGATACAAGTCAAAGGGACGAAAACAAATCAGTGACCCCTGCATGTCAGGCATCAAACGAAAATGCAAGGAAAAATGGGCACATACGTACGCAAAAACAAAGGGAAGTAGAAAAGAGGAACTTCAATAATGTTACAGGAGTCTGATCGGTTTCAAAGTGATTAGCGCAAAATTTCATCAATATTGTCATCAACTGTTTATTAGGTACTGTATTGCTTGGTATATATTTGTTTTCCTTGCCATATTCTTCTGCATTTATTAGCGCCATTCCAGGTTTCGAAATTCACGGTTTCTACCTTTGTTCTTTTTTATTCTTTGTGTGCTTACTTTTGTTTTTTGAAGTTTTTTTAGAGAGATTTGTGTATATTTTTATTATTAACATTTTTTAAGTACACTGTGTATGCCTCTGAATCCGCCCCTCCCCTCTGTATTGTACGTTTGAACCCTGATGATATAATAAATAAATTAATTAGTAAATAAATAAATAAACAGCGTCCAGTGTGTTCAAAAATGTCTGGCAATGTGTTATTAATGATTTGGGTACCATATGTAGTACCAATGTTTCAACATACCAGTGTCCAGAGTGTCTGTTGTGAAATTGACGACAGTAATAAGAAGGTCTTGTGTGTGGGGGATGTGGTTGGTATTAATGCGAGAGCATTTATTGTATCATGGGTAGTGCGTACAGAACCTGTGAGCTGAGCATGTCATCAGAGCGTGTCCGCGCGAACTTTCAATCGTCTATGATAGGGGTAATTAATAGTATTGTGTACTTGAATAACTGTAAAAAGACCGAATAAATAGTTAACCCACAAAGATTATTTTTCAGATTTGTAAATAATTGATTGAAGTGATTCCTGAGTGAATTAGCCAATTATTTCAAAAATTGATCGATGAAATAATTGAATCGACGGATTACTCATTAGAGAATTAATTATTGGTTGCTTTGGTTTATTGGGGTATAACCTCCCAGAGCGATTAAGGCTATCAGGGACGCCACACTGAAGAAATACGGAAATTTGAACCGTCTCGGTTTCCTTAAAGGTGCACTGACATCACACAGTACAAGGGCGTCTAGAATTTCGCCTCCTTTGATATTCGACCGCCGCGGTCGGGATCGAACCCGCGTCTTTTGTACCAGCAACCGAGCGCCATATCAACGGAGCCACCGCGCGTCTATACACACGAAACTTTAGTTAGTCATGTGGGGTTTTATGGCGCATAAGCAACTATGGCTATCATGCGCCAAACACAAGGTTAGATGATGTTATGTTAAGTGTATAGAGGCTACATTAAAATAGATTTAAAACATTGGCTTTCTTTAGAAAC
Source organism: Amblyomma mixtum (assembly GCF_055824585.1). Lineage (NCBI taxonomy): Eukaryota > Metazoa > Arthropoda > Arachnida > Ixodida > Ixodidae > Amblyomma > Amblyomma mixtum. Next base: position 80,175,577 of record NC_143018.1, read on the forward strand.
TTACAAACAAGTGAAAACTCGACAAGTGTTTGCTCGCCTAAAAGCAGTGCGGGAAGAAATGGAATGTGTTCATTGTAAAATACCCTAAAAATTTTTTTATTTTTTTTTCTATGCTCTTCGAGATGCGAACAAGACATTAAAATGTGATTTACTGTGAGCTCCTCACCACACATTTCACACACAGGTTTGTCTTTTTTTGTTAATAAGAAGTTATAGGTGATGAGTGTGTAACCTATGCGTAAACGACATAAAGTTACTTCGATAAAACGCTCTTTATGGCGGCATGATTTCCATTCTTTTAAAATGGGCTTTATGGTATGCAGCTTGTTGTTTCCTTCATTTTCCCAAGAAGCTTGCCACTTGGCTCTTAGTTTGCTATGTACTAACTTCATGTAATCCCTAGGAGGCAAATTCACATGTTTTATTTCCATGGTTCTGGTTTGTGCAGCACACATGTCGGCTCTCTCATTGTCCCTAATGCCAACGTGACTGGGAACCCAGCAGATTTTTATAACATGTTTTTGTGTTGTGATCTTTACTATGTTGTGTATGATGCTTCCTATCAGTGGCTCCGTGGCCTTTTTGGAGTTTAGTGCTGTAAGGACGCTCAGTGAATCTGTATAAGTGAGGCTGTTTTTGATGTGTTCATTTGTTATTTTCTGTAAGGCAACACAAATGGCATAACACTCAGCGGTGAAAACTGTAGCACATGAGGGCAGCCGTACTGCATTTTTACTTTTTCCTTGTATCACTGCGCTTCCTACATGAGCATAAGTTTTTGACCCATCAGTATAAAATCCAGTGTAATTTCTGTATTTTTTTGTAGTGCTAAATATTCTTGTATTATATGGTCGTGTGGCGTACAGGTTTTCCTGGGGCGTGTTAGTGTAACGTCACACACTGTGGGAAGAGTGTATCATGGTGGTAACGCTTCGCGTCTTGGGGCAATATTTTTAATTTCATTTAGTATATTCAAATCCCAGTATTTTTCTTCGAAGCGCAAGAGCAATGGCTTATTCGCATGAGGTTTGTTGTTGAAGAGTATTCGGGATGGGCATTTCGTGACAATTGGGTAACAAGGATGTTTGGGCTGAGAAAGGATTTTGAGGATGTATGTACAAGTTAGTGCAGTTCTTCGATCTTCTAAGGAAGGTTCATTAGTTTCCACATGCAGACTTGCTATTGGGGAAGTTCTGTAAGCACTGGAAGACAACCTTAAACCAAGATTGTGGACAGGATCCAGTCGTTTTATGTAGGACGGTCTAGCTGAGCCCTATACTATGGCCCCATAGTATAACTTAGAGCGAACCAGAGAGCGATATATATGTAACAGACATGCCCTATCAGACTCCCAGCGTTTTCTTGAGAATAGTTCCAGCACATTGAGGGCCTGGCAAGCTTTTTTCTTTAAGCTTTTTATATGTGGCAAGAAAGTGAGCTTTTTATCGAAAGTTATCCCTAGAAATTTATGCTCTCGTTTGACAGGTAATGGGGTTTGGTTGAGATATAGTGTGGGGTCTGCCTGTAGGCCTCGTCTCACGGAGAACAGAACCGCTACAGTTTTCTGAGGAGAAAATCTAAATCCGTTTCTATCAGCCCAGGTAGCCAGTTTATTTATTGTTATTTGTATCTTTCGCTCACAGGTAGGTATGCTGGAAGACATGCATGCTATTTGGAGTCGTCTACATACACTGAGTACATTATGGATTTTGGGATTACTTTTCCTATGGAGTTCATTTTGATGGTTAATAAGGTCGTGCTCAGGATGCAGCCCTGGGGTACGCCAGTTTCTTGAATAAAAGTGTTGGAGAAGGTTGCGCCTAGGCGGACTCTGAACGTGCGGTTGCTTAGGAAGTCGCTCAAACAGCCCAGCATCCTGCCGCGGATATCTAGGTCCGCTAGGTCACGGAGGATACCGAACCTCCACGTGGTATCGTAAGCCTTCTCCAGGTCGAAGAAGACCCCGATGCAGTGTTGATTGTGGATGAACGCTCCCCGGACTGTGTTCTCGAAGCGAACAATGTGATCGGTTGTGGAACATGTCTTTCTAAAGCCGCACTGGTGTATATCTAAAAGTTGCCGGGACTGAAGTATGAAGGTTAGTCTGATGCTTAGAGTGCTTTCGAATGATTTCGCTATACAGCTAGTGAGTGCTATTGGCCTGTAACTGGTAGGACTAGTTGGTGGTTTGCCAGGTTTTAGGAAGGGTACTATGATTGATTCTTTTCATGCTTGGGGGATTTCTCCACTCATCCATATCTTATTGAAAAAATTTAGGAGAGCCTCTATGGCAGTCTCAGAGAGGTGGGCAAGCATGGCATAATGTATATTGTCTGGGCCTGGTGCTGTCTTTTTACCGGATGTTAGTACTGTAGGATGTTAGTTCCTGCATTGTAATAAGCTGATTGTTGTCTTCATGTATGCATGTTCCGAAGGGAAGTTTGTTTTTCTACTATTGTTTTGTGCTTTTGAAATGTGTGTGTGAGTTGGATGAGCTTGAAACTGTGGAAAAATGCTCACCCAATATGTTGGCCTGCTCTTATAATGTTTGTGTACCGGGTGTTGTTAGCATTGGAAATGTAAAAGGAGTAAAATTTCCTGTGAATTTCCGCACCTGCTCCCACATTTTGCCACATTTTGATATTGAGCTGTTTATTGCGGATATGTACTGTTGCAATGATGCCCTTTCTGCGTTACGTCTAATGTATCGTGCTTTGGCTCTAGCCCTTTTGAAGATGAGCAAGTTTCCTGCAGTTTGATATCTGCGAAGGTTGCCCCAAGCCTTGCTTTGCTGCTTTTTGGCCAATGTGCATTCATTTGACCACCAAACTTTATGTGTTTTTCGTGCAATTTCAGACGTTTGTGGAATTGCTTCTATTGCTGCAGATGTTAAGCATGTCACAATTTTTTCATTTATTTCTTCTATTGTAAGGGTTTCGGCATATTATTTTTCTAGTGTGGCCTTCGTTCTGAAAAGTGCCCAATCGGCGAGGTGAATTTTCCATCGCCGTGGCTTCGTAGGGAGGATGGATGACGCTGATGTTAGCTTTAAAACCGTAGGTAAGTGATCACTTCCCCGAGGGTCGTCTAAAACATCCCAAATAAAATCATTAAAAACCGATGGTGATGCAAACGCTAAATCTAGGCAGGTCATTTTTCCAGATCTGGGGCAGCGGTACGTTGCTTTTCCCGTATTCATTAAACATATGCTATTCGAAAGAATAAAATCCTCGATGAGCTGACCCCTGGAATCAGTATGCTCACTTCCCCAGAATGAGGAGTGTGCGTTAAAATCCCCTATTATTACTTATGGCTCTGGCAACTGTTCCAGAAGTTCTTCTAGGTCATGCATGGCTATTGTGCTGTGTGGTGGTATGCACACAGAGCATATTGTTATTGTTTTATGGCTAATGATGTTTACTGCGACCGCTTCTAAGTTTGTCTTTAATGCTATCTCTCTTGTAGGGACATCGCTTTGCGTATAATGATAGCGACGCCTCCTGATAGTCGGGTAGCTTGTACTCGGTCTTTCCGGAAAATATATCTTTTTAGGATGTTTGTGTGCTGTGGCCCAAGGTTCGTTTCCTGCAGGCACACAGCTGTAGGTGGCATTGTTTTGAGCATATCGGTCATGTCTGTGTAGTTTCTGTGTAGACCTCTACAGTTCCATTGTATTAGATATGCCATTGTGATAAGTTGGGGATTGGGGAAAGTTACTTATCCTCAGGAGCAGTGATTCGTGGTTTCCCTTTTTTCTCCAGGGAGTCTCGCCGCCGCCGCCGCTGCAGAAATCCGGCGCCACTTTCGTGGCGCCGGATTTCCGCGGAGAATCCGCGGATGCGTGTGTTTTAGATGTCAGCGGACTTTCGCTGACATCCATATCCTCCACGGTGGACATGGAGGACGCCTCTTGTTTGCGATGGCCCGTGGCCTTCGCATTCGTCTTTTTTATTGGCACCACTGAACCAGGCTCTGCTCCAGGGGCAGAGCCTCTTGGCCAGCAGTTGCCTTCTTAGAGGGGTGGGGCGACAGGTCCAGTTCAACAGAGGTGTTCTGGGTGTCTGTCGCCGAGGATGCCGCTGCTGAAAGTGGGGCCTGAGGGCCTCCGGCGAGGATCGCGTGGTCTTCTCGCGAAATTTTCAGCGCTGTGAACTGTACCACCGACTTCTGTGTTGGGGACTTGGTTGTCGACCCCAGGTCCTTCGGATCGACTTGTGTGCCGACAGAAACCGAAGGCGGCGGCGGTCCCCGCGTCACCGCTTCGGAGTATGTCCCTTTCTGTTGGAAAGAGACGCGTTTTTTGGCCTCAAGGTAGGACAGGTTTTCTGTGGTCTTCAAAGTTATGATTTGTTTTTCTCTTTTCCAGACTGGGCACGACCTGGATTACGCGCCATGTGCGCTATTGCAGTGGATGCATTTTGGTGTACGTTCGCGTCTTTCCTCTGTATGTGCGTCTTCTGCACATGTGACACAAGCGGGTTTACCTCGGCAAGCCAACATGCTGTGTCCAAAGCGCTGGCACTTAAAACGTCTCGGATTCGGTATGTATGGGCGGACTTTACAATGGAGGTATGCGGCGTGGATGGAATCAGGCTGAGTTGTGCTATTGAAAGTGAGGACAATGTGCTTGGTCTTGATTTCAGCATTGTTCCTCCGGATGGTTATTCGTCGAGCTACTATTACTCCTTATTCAGCTAGTTCTTCTTCCATTTCCGCATCGGTACTCTGCAGGAGTTCATATTCAGATATGACGCCCTTTGAGTGGTTCAGGGTGCGGTGCGGGGTGAGGGGTAATTAATACTATTGTTTAATTGAATAACTAAAAAGCCCGCATATTAACTCACAAGATGATTAATCAAATTGGTAAATAATTGATTGAAGTGATTGCTTAGTTCAATTAGCCATTTATTTCAAATATTGATCATTGAAATAATTGAATCGACGGATTAGTCATTAGAGAATATATATTGGTTGCTTTGGTTTACCGGAGTATAACCTGCCAGAGCGACTAAGGCTATCAGGGACGCCACACTGAAGAAATACGGAAATTTGGACCGTCTCGGTTTCCTTAAAGGTGCACTGACATCGCACAGTACAAGGGCGTCTAGAATTTCTTCTCCATTTATATTCGACCGCCGCGTTCGGGATCGAAACCGCGTCTTTCGTATTAGCAGCCGAGCGCCATATCAACGGAGCCACCGCGGCGTCTATACACATGAAACTAATTAAAGAATGTGTTCAGAATGGGTTCAATTGGGTAGTGAAGAAATTGAACAAAGTAATTGTATAATTTCTTCCACTAGTGAAGTATTTCACACATCCATCGATAATAAATGAAATTGAATGATCACTTAATTACTGTATAATTGGTACTTTGGCGTGCTTACTACACGCTCTAGAAACGGGACCCATGTTTTCCGATGGGCTAGAACCGATTGGCACAGTAAGAGAAATGCCTTCGCATTACTGCACCTAAGAAGACTTAGAAGCACCTCTGGATTTTTTTCTGACTAGGCTAGTTCTGTAAGCGTCAAGCAGTCTTAAGTGTTAAAGGCCAGATATTTTGACTACGTACACTACGCTTATCCAAAAACTTGGCTGTGTGGGCGAAAAATGTTGTTACATATTGCACGTAAAACTTTATTCTGTAAGCAGATAAATCCCTCATTATTGTGGGCGAGGACTGGGGGTGCTGCAAACGAGACTGAAGCTCCTTGA